>NC_080671.1:372747659-373411348 GCF_030247195.1 Topomyia yanbarensis
AAATATTTGCTTACCGTGTAAGATGCTAGAAAAATCTTGAATGTATGGCACGGGGTACCGATCTGGAACAGTAATGGCATTCAGATTGCGGTAATCACCACATGGTCGCCACTTGCCATTTGATTTTTTAACTAAATGCAGCGGGCTGGCCCAGCTGCTTTTTGAGGGTTGACAAATCCCCTGTTCAATGAGAAACTGGAACTCAGCCTTTGCTTCCTTCAGTTTATCCAAAGGTAGCCGGCGCGGTCGGCAAAATACAGGTTGGCCGGTAGTGATGATCTGGTGCACGGTGCTTGCTGTTGTTGGTTTGTGCTTTATATTCAGGATAGTGATATCTTGATATTCTGCGAGAATCTCGGCGAAAGGTGAATTCGTGTCGAATGTGGTGATAGTTGGTTCCGATGATGCATTGATGTTTTCGATTTCCAGTCGGGTAGTGTTATCGATCAACTTGTTTCTCCGTAGATCCACGAGTAGATCGTATTGTTTTAGAAAATCCGCACCAATGATAGGCGATTTCACATCAGCGATGACGAAAACCCATACGAGTGGTCTTCGTAGGCCAAGTTCTACGGTTAGACGTTTGGCGCCGTATGTCTGAATGGCGGTACCATTAGCGGCGAAAAGCTGGTGTGATGCAGTTGGGTTGAGACGTTCTCTTGCTGAGGGTGGTATGACAGATATATCTGCTCCGGTGTCGATGAGGTATCGATTTGACGTTTTCAGGTCGTGTATGTGAATTCGCTGGACGTTTGCTGATTTGCTCGGGATACTGCTGGTCTTCAGGTCGAGGATGGGTTCGCTGATAGATGCGGGTGGTTTATTGTTATTGGCGTCGTGCTCTAATCTTCTCTCGGTCGTGTGTAGACCTCGATATTCCCATCGAAAAAAATACATTTGATATTTGGATTTTCACCTTTATTCTTCTCGCACTTTCGAGCTTGCGCACCGTGACGATAGTGAAACCAGCAAATCCATCGACGTGGCGTCTTACTTCTTGCTGGTGTTCCATCGCGTCGGCTGAATGAACGAGTGCGCGGACGGCTATTGTGTCGATCTCGTCCACGAAAATTTCCTGATAGTGCTTCATCCAGGCGGCGCGAAAGGGCTTCGATTTTCTGCTCGATTGACGATGTGGTTGGTGCTTCGAATGTCTGTACAGCGGAAATTTGCTCACGAGGCGCTTCTAAAATTTTGTCAGCTACTTTTGCTTGCTCGTCGAGTGTGGCCGTAGGCATGGCAGCGATTATGGATCGAGCTGTGTTGGCAAGGGCTCGCAGCCACAGATTCGAGAGCACATTGTCGGTGCAACCAGCTCCGCCCAAGCGGCGCATCTCAGATAGAAGGACGCTCGGCTTTTGATCTCCCAGCGATATTCCTGATAGGAGGCTGGTCAAACGTAACGTTTCCGACGGTCGGAAATGTGCTATTACGGCAGATTTGAGGACATCATACCTATCGTTAGCGCTGGCTTCATTGCACCTTGCTATAACGGAATGCACGAATTTAGCGCGCGAGCCAAGAGCGACAATCACTGTATTAAACTTGAATTTATCATTTTTAATAGAATTCACGCTAAATGCTGCTTCGAGACATATGAATCAGGTCTCAATGTCATCGGGATCAAAATCCGGGAAGTTAATTTTGGCGATAACCGTTGGTTCTTTGGCGTCATCATTTTCGGCTTTCACGATGCCGGACTGTTCGCCATTGTTACCTGTCGCCATTGCGATTTTACACACGCGGTTCGCCTCGGAATTTCTCGATTTTTCTCCGTAAGTAACGAAACTTTCGCGTTCGCGGCTCGATATGTACGTCGATAAATTCACCGGTCGAATGACTTACGCGAAGATCACGTCGGGGTCACCAGTTGTAGGTACACAGTTCGAAGGGTTTACGGGCTTCGTTCGGACGATATAGACTGTCGCGTTTGGTTGTCTTATCAGAACTAAAATATATTTACAGTATATAGTATCGTGTGATGTGTAATCGATAATGTGTATGTGTTGGATTTTATTAGGGTTACCCTCATGTTCAGTATGGTGGCGTTAATGTCGGATACGCCACAGAAGCAATGGCAAAGTTGGACGCAAAGCTGTGCAACGAAGGTTCCGCTAGCACATTCCGTAAAGACGGTCGGGAGTCTATCATCGACGTAACAAGGAGCTGTGCAGAGAAGTAGACGCTAACCCTTGGGGCAATGCTTACCGTGTCGTTATGACCAGGATCAAGGGTCCAATGACGCCAGTCGAAATGTGCGCCGACAAGCTGAAAATTATCACGGAGGGTCTTTTCCCGAAGCACGACCTAACCGCATGGCAGCGTACACCATACATTGATGCAGACGGTGGAAATGCAGGTGGCAAAAGGGCTGAAAACGAAGAAATCTCCCGGACCGGACGGTATCCCCAATGTGGCACTGAAGACTGCGATCCTAGCGTTTCTGGACATGTTCAGGATAGTACTACAGAAATGCCTGGACGATGGCTACTTCCCGGATATATGGAACATACAGAAGTTGGTGTTGCTGCCAAAATCATGGAAACCATCAGGAGATCCAGCACCGTATCTGCCTATATACCTTCTGGATACTCTTGGAAAGCTCCTGGAAAGGGTCAGGCTGACGACCTACGCTGAAAGTCAGTACGGACTATCGCAGAGGTGGTTCAAGTTCCGGAAAGGGATATCGAGGGTGGACGCCATCCGCACAGTCATCGCGAACGCGGAGAAAGCATTGAAGCAAAAGAGAAGGGGCAATCGTTACTGCGCCGTGGTAATGATCAGGCATGGGAAAAATCATTTCACGAAACGATCAATTTAAAATCATTCACCTACATGCTCTTACTGTGAAACCCGATTTCGGCAACCCTTCTTGTGCAGAGTTACGCGTTAGTGCGAAAGCGAGAAGCAAAACACAGAACTGAAAAAAGTGACAGCGCCCGGCTATGATTCATTCTCCATCGCATACGTAGTGTTTTGAATGAAAGCAGAAAGGATCGCAAATGAATGCATTCTTTCATTCACAAAGATTCATTTCAAAACATTCACCGGATCGTTCTAATAAAAAAAAACTTGTTCTTGTTTATAGACCTATGAAATTTTCACTTGGTGATCTCTTATTGTTGAGTAAGTAGTTTGCAATGTGCTGGTGGAAAAAAAATAACTTAAAACGATTCCGTGCATATCACAATATCAATTTCAAGTGGATTGTAGTGCAATCTACTTCTCAACATTGATTATAGTGTACATTTGCACTATAAAGTTGACCTAACCCAACCAGAGAATACAATGTCACATTCATTTGTGAACGAAAAGTTGATTCACTTGTGAACGTTTACAGTACAATCTTCCGATTCAATCCGCGAATGAAGAACACGATCTTCTTCATTCAACATAGTACGTGTCATTCTTTTACTTGGCTCACATCTTCGGAAGTTCATCTCTACCTACGTTCAGTTGTGTTCTTTTGGAGAGTTTTAGTCGGATCGTGAATGAACGACTGGCTGCTGTCAAAGCAATGAGCGGATTCGCCAAGAATCATGCAAATGAATGATAATTCCCATCCCTGAATGATAGATGTGAAGAGGTAGCACGAGACTTCTCCTGGCGGGTGTCTCATCCTCAATACTGATGTATGGCGTACCGGCCTGGGCTGCTGCACTTAACTCAAAGCGGAACAGGACGAAGTTGACAAGTTCGTTTCGCCAAATGGCTGTTCGTGTCGCGAGTGCGTGCAGAACCATACCGTTGGAGGCGGTATGCATAATTGCCGGGATGGTTTCCATCTGAATCACTCTGACTGAGGACGTGGAATGCTACCAGCGGAGAAATGCACGCAATGCAAGGTAACTGGTCCGAGCGGACTCGTTGGCTAAGTGGCAGCAAGAGTGGGATAGCGCTGAGAATGGAAGGTGGACCCACCGACTCATCCCAAATGTATCTGCTTAGGAAGAAGTTTCTCCAAGTATCATGTGTAATGGATTCTACTTCTCCATATTGCGACAGGCAATTTAAAATCAGCTTAGGAGAGGTACACGGTGATAGGTCATGTAGCCTTACCTCTATATAGTTATTTTCTATATGCACGGGAATCTTAATTCCAACGTTGTCACTTTCAACTAGGTGTTTTAAGTTGTTCTGAAAAACGAAACGTCCGGCTTGGGCTAACGTGCTTAATGATACCAATATTGCATTGCGGAGATGATGATACTGAAGAGAGGTGACATCTTTAAGCCTAAGCTAAATTTTCATCTTTAGAAGGAAATATTTTTAGGTTGACATGATGTACTGGATATTTAACACTTAACTGTTGAAAAAACAGAAGATTCATGATTTAGGATCATTTTTAAAATTTGGTATCATATTGGCTACGACGGACACAGTGCGGTGGGAAAAGATGGATATATTTATTACGCGAATACAAACTAAAATGCCGTCAAATGGCAAATGGATGTTATCTTTCATTCACTTGGCTCGATTGTACGTCCGACTCAGGCAGAAGTAGGAAAGAGACTGTTAGTGGTACATTTCCAGTGTTGACAGAAACAATACATTTCGATCCTCAAATCAAACATTTTAATAAATATCCTGTTTCAATCCACCTAGTGGTGCAATTGTGCCTTTCTCATTTGTCCAAACTACGATTCTATGGCTGGTTATGATCAATACAACGGTGGAAATGAATATTACATATTCAGTACGATTTACACATACATACAATGGATCGACAGCCACGAACTTGAGATGCTATGTGTCGACACTCAAACATCGCTTGAAACCAGCGGCGGATCAAGGAAGTCGATCCGGGGGGTCCGGACCTTGCCGAAAATTATCAACTTGTTAAGAAATTTAAAACTAGTTTAAATTTTAAAGTAGCAACCCCTCAGTGCATACTCCTACCTACGCCTAAATAAGTCAAAAAAAAAATCGGCCGGGATTAGGTTGACGATTTTTAGAGTGATTGCATAACCTTTCTATACGAGAAAGGCAAAAAGGTGCCAAAGTCCAAAAAAGTCAATTTTCTCCAATATTTTTTTCGAGATTTCATCAAATCTCGACGTTTCATGCATTTTAAAGACATTTGGCATCAAAAATACAAATTCGATTTGGAAATTTTCCTTTACTCCCCCCTTTGAACATTTTTCAGTTCAGTTTATATGGGAATTAGCTGTGTGGCCGCACTCTTCAACCCGTAACTCCGGAACTAGAAGCCCAATAAATGAAAAATTCAATAGCAGCCGATGGGAACGTTGTACCTTTCATTTGAGACTAAGTTTGTGCAAATCGATCCAGCCATCTCTGAGAAACAGAGGTGACATTTTTTTCCACATACACACACATACATACATACATACACACAGACATTTTCCGATCTCGACGAGCTGAGTCGAATGGTATATGACTCCCGGCTCTCCGGGTTGGGATTAGGTTGACGATTTTTAGAGTAATTGCATAACCTTTCTACACGAGAAAGGCAAAAAAAAATTTTTAATCCACCTAGTTGTGCAATTGTGCCTTTCTCATTTATCAAAGCTATGGTTTAATAGCTGGTTACGTTCAATATAACATTGTGGAAATATCTATTACATTCTTATTACACTTGGTAATTATATGTGGGTGCACGTCTGCCACGAACCTGATGAGCAACATTTCGACGCTGACACACATGAAACAAACAAAAATAAAATATTTAATTAGCTTAATCGGTGTGAGTTCAATGGTATCTTCATCTTAGCATATTTTGAAAGGCAGTGTGGGGTTGGGGGGGGGGGCGGGTGTGGTAGGGGTAGGTGGATAATTATTAGAAGGAGAGGATGTGTTGGGAACAACCTAAAGGGCGAACACGAAATTATTGACACTGAAAATGTCATGCTAATTTTCTTATAATGTTTAAAATCAAACCAAAATTTTTGGGTAGTTTTATACATATATTTACTTCAAAAATCAAAAGAAAAGTTAATCGATGGAGCCTTGAGTGTAACGCATTTTCTCTTGAAGCCCTCCATCAAAGTCTTTACAGTGTAATCCGGTACCAGTTTCTCAGTTTTTTTTCCATTTTCTTAACATGTCCTTCTCGTCTTTGACTGTCTTCTTGCTCTTCCGAAGTTCCCGCTTCATCATTGCCCAGTACTGCTCCACCGGGCGCAGCTCCGGACAGTTTGGCGGATTCATGTCCTTTGGAACAAAATGGACAGAATTGGCCTCATACCACTCCAGGACACTTTTAGAATAGTGGCATGATGCCACATCTGGCCAAAATAGCGGAGCTTCGTCGTGCTACTGCAAGAACGGCAAAAGGCGCTTCTCGAGGCACTCAGATTAGTAGATCTCGCCATTTACTGTGCCCTTTGTCACGAAAGGCTCACTCCTCAGTCCGCAAGAGCAGATGGCCTGCCAAATGAGATATTTGGAGTCGAACTTCGACATTTTCTTCTTCTTAAAATTGTCGTCCACATAGAACTTGCTCTTGCCGGTAAAAACTCCAACCCCGGAATTTGCTTAAAATCGGTTTTACATTTCTTACAAAAGAAATATATAGGATTCGCTCAAACTTTGAAAACTTTTTCCGAGGCCCGGAGGGCCGAGTCTCATATACCAATCGACTCAGCTCGACAAATTGAGACAATGTCTGTATGTGTGTGTGTATGTGTGTATGTATGAATGTACAAAATGTCATGTAATTATCTCAGCAATGGCTGAACCGATCTTAATGAAATTTGTTTCAAATGAAAGGCCTAACGTTGCCATTTGACACTATTATTTTTGATTTTCGATATGTTGTTTACTTTCTGAGATATGGGCGATTTTGTCAAAACACAGCAGGTTTTTTGCAAATAACTTTTGAACAATACAATATTGTCCCACAAACTGCACATCAATAGAAAGCATGTAAAAATACCTTTCTAACGAGCTATAGATTGTCTTAATCCGTGTACGAGCGACGTAGATATTAAACATTTTGTATTTTTAGCCCTCGCTTACCAATTTCCACTAATTAAAAATGAGATTGTTTCATACAGAGTATTGCTTTACTGGTGTTTTAGGGGCAAAACTAAACCGATTTTGAATATCGGGGTATAAAAACACATCTACGTGATTCAAGGAATTTGATGTTGAGAACATTTTGTGAATTACCTTTATAATAAATGAACTATTTCTCAAAAATTAATATATAAGTTCACTTCAAAGACAAAATAATGTGTTGATAAAGAAACAGTGAGTTCTAGTATTTATTCCTTGGATTAGGCATTGCGTTCACTAATGAGGTAAATGTTGGATGGTATATCAATACACAGATCAACAAGTAATTCACCTAGTAGAGAGATAAAAGATTTCTAATACTTGTGGCGTCACCGAAAGCAGCTGTATGTTTGAAGCCCAAAAATCTAGCGAAAATTTAGCTCTTTTGCAAGATAAGATTATACTGGTTATGGCGCAAAAATTACTACTTACATTATTTATGATAAGAATGTAAGAAATCAATATATCATAATAATATACCAATAAAAATAATGTCACTGCATTAACCATCATTTGCCATTCCTCACACGCCCCCCCCATCTCTCTCTATCTATCTCTTTCTCTTTCTCTCTTCTATCGCATCTATGTAGCTATTTCTGTATCCGTTTTTAAGTTGTGTGATAAGATCTTCTGCCAATCTGAAATATTTATTAATTGTAATTGCGAAGATTTCAGAAAACAAAACTATTTTTTGTGTGCTGCTACATCAACTCAACTTTAATTCAATTGTATTCAAAGCCTGTTTCTACACTATAATTAAGGAAATTCATGGCTATATCAGAAAAATGGGTAATATGAAAGTTTGACGATGAAAATTTTCAAAAGAGGCATTCCACGTGCGATATTTTAACTATTCCTATCTCTATTGAATTTTGAATGAAATATATGCTCAAAGACTGAAAGCTGAAGCCAGCAGGATTGGACTTGCCATCAACCATCTCAAATACATGAGAGGAAGAGGTTCTAGAGACGACAATGCGAACCTCCCACCCGAGTTCGGGTTGACGGTGACGAAATCGAGATGGTCGACGAATTCATTTATTTGGGCTCACTGGTAACCGACGACAATGATACCAGCAGAGAAATTCAGAGACGGATCTTGGCGGGAAATCGTGCCTACTTTGGACTCCAGAGAACGCTCCAGTCGAACAAAATTCGCCGCCGCACGAAGTTGATTATCTTCAAGACGCTGATTAGATCGGTAGTCCTCTACGGCCACGAGACTTGGACTATGCTCGTGGAGGACCAACGCGCCCTTGGAGTTTTCGAACGAAAGGTGTTGCGTACCATCTATGGTGGCGTGCAGATGGAAGACGGAACGTTGCGCAGGCGAATGAACCATGAGTTGTATCAGCTGAATATTCGTTGTATTGGTACGAACATTCATGAAAAATAACGGATCAAAGACCAAAAATATCCACAAATTAGATCCAGGAAAAGAAGTCTTCCAATGTATCCACTCTCGATGGGGGGTGCAACTACAATGTGTCTTCTAACTTATCGTCGTCCATATTTGCATATACTGAGTAGTATGAACCATTTTTTTTCACAGTATTGGTCTGTATAGGACTTATTTATCCATATTTCCTGCACGAGAATTCCGAACGAAACAATATGAAAGCTATAAGGATGAATGGAAAGAGACTGCATTGCAATCAACTGAATGCATGGCTTTTATGCTATCGACATAGCCTAGACATTTCACACTATTTACTTCAATGCAAATAAAAACTTTGAAATATCTACCTGTCTCATTCACGAATCGCATTCTCCCTGTCGTTCTCTTTCAAGGGGCTTGAAACCACATGTGACCTTGTCTCACTTTACTATATTCAATTGCGCAGTAAAATACTGGACCAGTAAATTCTATTCTGTACATAAATCTTTTTTTCGGGAATATGTGACCAAAAAGTAAACTTCGAATTCCAAAGCAAATTGAACGTTCCAGGTTCTTGATAACTAATTAAGGTCCAATAATAAAGTAGAAACACCAGATAATCTTAAAACTACGCCGTCAAGGAAAGAAGCATGAAAACAAAAAGAATAAAACCAAAAAAAAGATGGAAGCCCTAAAAAGTCCATTGCATATTTATTAGCCTTTTCTCAGAAGATGGGATTTTCAAAAACATTTCAAAACTTTCTGATGCAATGGTTCTCAAATTCGTACAATCCGGGTTATTCATTTTCTTTATTCAAAAATGTTTTTAGCTTCAAATGTATGACCATTTCATTTTAATTAATTATTTCACTCCGCATCTTTTTATTCGTTTTGTTCATCTGCGTTCATTTTACTTATTTTATTCGTTTCATTCTTTGGATTCACTCTGATCAGTTTATTCTTTTTGTGCATTTTACTCATATCATTCATTTAACTTATTTTATTCATAGTTTTCATTGTATGCATTTTATTCATTTTTTTTCCAAATTATTCATTTTGTTCAGTTTCTTCATTTTAATTATCTGACTACAGGTTATTTAAAGTTTCAGTTTTAGTCATTTCATCCAAATAATTTATTTGATTCAATTTATTTCTTTATATTAATTTAAACCTTTTACCAATTTTTCATTTTAATCAATGCATTTAATTCTGCTCATTTCCTTCTTTTTATTCATTTTATCACTTCAGTTCATTTTGTTTATTTTATTCGTTTTTTTTATTTATGCATTTCATTTATTTTTTACTTAATTCATTTTGTTCATCCATTCTTTTTATTCATTTGATCCATTTCATTAATTTGATTCATTGTATTCACTGGATGAATTAAATCAATTTGATTCATGTAATTCATTTGATTAATTTGATTCATGTGATTCGTTTGATTCGTTTGATTCATTTGATTCATTTGATTCATTTGATTCATTTGATTCATTTGATTCATTTGATTCATTTGATTCATTTGATTCATTTGATTCATTTGATTCATTTGATTCATTTGATTCATTTGTTTCATTTGATTCATTTGATTCATATGATTCATTTGATTTAGTTGATTCATTTGATTCATTTGACTCATTTGATTCATTTGATTCGTGTGATTCATTTGATTCGTGTGATTCATTTGATTCATTTGATTCATATGATTCATTTGATTCATTTGATTCATTTGATTCATTTGATTCATTTGATTCATTTGATTCATTTGATTCATTTGATTCATTTGATTCATTTGATTCATTTGATTCATTTGATTCATTTGATTCATTTGATTCATTTGACTCATTTGATTCATTTGATTCATTTGATTCATTTGATTCATTTGATTCGTGTGATTCATTTGATTCGTGTGATTCATTTGATTCGTGTGATTCATTTGATTCCTATGATTCATTTGATTCATTTGATTCATTTGATTCATTTGATTCATTTGATTCATTTGATTCATTTGATTCATTTGATTCATTTGATTCATTTGATTCATTTGATTCATTTGATTCATTTGATTCATTTGATTCGTGTGATTCATTTGATTCGTGTGATTCATTTGATTCATATGATTCATTTGATTCATTTGATTCATTTAATTCATTTGATTCATTTGATTCATTTGATTCATTTGATTCATTTGATTCATTTGATTCATTTGATTCATTTGATTCATTTGATTCATTTGATTCATTTGATTCATTTTATTCATTTGATTCATTTGATTCATTTTATTCATATCTTTAATGTTATGCATTTCATGTTCAGTCATTCGTTTTATTTCATTCAATTTGTTAGTATGAGTCAATTTATTCTATTAATCTTATAACTATTTCTAAATATAATCTTAATTTTTATGTAATAACCTAATCTAATTTGATTCGTGTATTTTATAATTTTGATTTATATTAATTTTTCTACTTATTTTATGATTTTAAAAAAGTATTATTTCATTTTTTGCTTTAATTTTTTATTTCGGTCGTTTTGTTGATTTCCATAATTTATTCAGTTTATTCGAGATTTTATTCGTGCAAGACTAGAAACTGTTTTCATCCCACCTCTAGTTGGGTGCCTACTTCTCGTGAGTTCTGCAAACTAATCCAATAGTGAAATGTGTAAGAAATGTCTCATCTCACTGCTAGGTGGATTAAATCGGTTTTTATATACGTTTCGTCGTCCATCACACAGCAGCCATATTTTGTCAGCATCTTCTCGTAGAGCTTCCGTGCCCGAGTTTTAGCCGTCGATTGTTGCTGCTCATCGCGGTTTGGGAAGCTCTGTACCTTATATGTATGTAGTCCAGCTCTCTTCTTTGCATTCTGGACGTAGCTCTGCGACATGCCGATCTTTTTAGCCAAATCACGGCTTGAGACGTTGGGATTTGCTTTAATCATCCGCTTCACCTTTCCCTCCGTCTTTTTGTTCCCCGTCCCGGTTTTCTTCCAGCTCCTTTGCCGTGGTCCAACGTCAACCGCTCCTGGAACCGCTTCAACACTCTGGAGACGGTTGAATGGTGAATGTTCAAAATTTTTCCCAACTGCCGGTGCGACAGGTCAGGAAATTCCAGGTGTTTGGAAAGAATTTGTTCTCTCGACTCGCGTTGGTTCACCTCCATTTTCGTTGAATCGAAAAACACGACTTCGAGTTTGACAGCATGTAAACAATACACATCAATGAGAAAGTGTGCAAAATTTGGTTGATTTTTACCCAATGGTAAAAAAGTTATGCCCTGTTGAATGTGTCGCAATAATTTCGTGTTCGCCCTTTAACATATTTTGGTATACGGGTTGGTGAAGGGAATGTGGGTGTGAGATTGGTCTGAGATGGGGTGGGGGTGAGAGTTTTGTTAAGGGAGAGGGGTGGATGCGGGGCGCAACAGCCAGCTTCATATTATACCTTCCATTTGAGACTAGGTTAGTGAAAATTGGTTCAGTCATCACCGAAGTGGCTTTAGTTCTGGAATATGTTCGGAACCAGGGACTTTCGAAATTATAGATAGTGAACAATTTATCCAAAGAATCTTTGATTTATCATCAGTGATCTAGATCAGCGTAGTAATTTGATGCTCATATCAATAGACTTTTAACCTATGATGTAATACAATTGTACCGATTTAAATGAGAAATTCCCAAGTGACCGTAATAACCTCCCTGTAACTCCGGAACCAAAAGTCAGTATTGAATGAAGTTCAAAAGCAGTCAGTGGAAGTATTATATTTTTCATTTGAAATTAAGTTTGTAAAAATCGGTTAAGAGTTCGCTGGAAAATAGGTGTATATATATATATATATATATATATATATATATATATATATATATATATATATATATATATATATATATATATATATATATATATATATATATATATATATATATATATATATATATATATATATATATATATATATATATATATATATATATATATATATATATATATATATATAGAGAGAGAGAGAGAGAGAGAGAGAGATAGAAAGATAGATTTGCTGTGTGACCGTACTCTTCAACCCGTAACTCCGAAACCGGAAGTCGATTCAACTAAATTCAATAGCAGCTTATGGGAGCATTTTACCGTTCATTTGAAACTAAGTTTGTGCAAATCGATTCAGCCATCTCTTAGAAAATTGAGTGACGTTATTTGACACACACACATTACCACACAGACAATCAATCGAATATTGTAAGAGACTCGACTCTGTGGGTCTCGTTTAAAAGGTCGAAATTTTTAACCTTTCTCTATGAGAATATCAAAAATGTGCGAAATCGGCGGTCCCAAAAAGTCTTTTTTCTCAATTTTTTGGGATAACAAAATCTCGACGTTTCATGCAATTTAAGGACATTTGGCATCAAAAGTTTCTTATGTGACCGGACGATATATCCGGAACCATGCAACCGATCCGTACGAAATTTCATAGCAGTCTATAGGAATTATATTCCTTACGTAATAAGTTTGTGAAAATCGGCCCTACCATCTCAGAGAAAATGATGTGAGTTTTTTAATTTTAAATTTTCCATTTTTTCGGGTACTTCCAGAACCGTCTACAGTGGTCAATGTGGCCAAGAAGATTTAGATGGGCCGCCAATAACATAGAACTGCAAATACGAGATGCTCCTATTATAGCAAAAAAATGCCTTCATCGTGGAATCGGTTTGAATAGGACTTTTCTCTGTGACCACACTCCACAACCTTTAACTCCGCAACCGAAAGATGGATCAAAATAAAATTTAATAAGTTTTGAGGGTCGTAACACCGTTCATTTGAGGCTAAGTTTGGACAAATCGGTCCAGAGCTATCGATGTAGCTGTTATTCTGAATTTGAATTCTTCCGCTGGGGCTTCCGGAACCGTCGATGCTGACCAATATGGCCAAAGAGACTTTGAATGAATGTTAGTGACGTAGAACTACAAATCCAAGCAGTTGTGGTGATATTTTTGAAAAAAATTCACCTTTTTACATTCATCACCGTATATGTTGAAATCGGGATTTGCTGCGTGTTCGTACTCATCATTCTGAAATTCCGGAACCAGAACTCGGATCCATTAGAAATTCAATAACAGACAATAGGAACGCTGTACCTTTCATTTGGGACCAAGTTTGTAAAAAATCGGTTAAGAATTTGCTGATTACGAGCTATGACATTAACTTAGGGATTCAGTGAGTTCCCTGGGGGCCTCAAGAGCTATATAGGTGGCCAATGTGGTCAAAGCGACTTCGATGGGTCATTAATGATCTAGATACGCAAATCCTAGTGATGTTACACACATTTTAATATGTATTTGGACATCATGGTGGTACCAGTTTGTATGGGAATTTGCTGTGTGATCGTACTCTTCAACCCGTAACTCCGGATCTGGAAGTCGGATCAATAAAAAATTCAATGGCGACCGTTGTACCTTTCATTTGAGACTAAGTTTGTGCAAATCGGTTCATCCATCTTTGAGAAAAATCGGTGAGATTGTTTGACACATACACGCATACATACACACACAGACACACACACATACAGATTTTTCCGATCACGACGAACTGAGTCAAATGGTATAAGAGATTCGGCCCTGCGGGCCTCGGATAGTAAATCGAAATTCTGACCGATTGCATAACCTTTCTACATGAGAAAGGCAAAAACAGAGCTCCTCTTTTATTGTATTTGTTTTTCAATTTGAGTCAAGTAGCAATTTTTGTGGCGGTGCTGTAGAAATGTAAATTTTCGCATACCAATTTCCATACAAACTTTAACCGTAATGCGCAAATACGTGGAGTAACTAATCGTTCCCAAAATTTACACGGGAGCTCCGAAAGGAATTCAAAAAGTGGTTACTACCACAAATCCGACTTAAACGATACAACCTTTCGCGACTTGGAATCAGTAGTTTCATTTGAGTCACGATTATGGCGAAAACCAATCGGAATTTCGAATCAAAATCCGGATCGGTTTGACTGGAACTTTTGTGTTATTTTTCTTTCATTTTATTAATTAGGCTAAATAGTATAATATATCCAAAAAGAAGAATTAAGGTGCATTGATATGAAATGAGGTGCACGATACTCACAACTTTAATACATATTTAAGGAACTTTAGTACCAAAGTTCAAGTTTCTAAGTCTAGAAGGTCGATTGTAACGATCGGGCCTAATTACCGACCGGAATAATTCCGGCCTCATCTATTTGTATAAGAGTTAAATAAAACATGTCAATTAACCTTAAGAAGATAAATTTAATAAAATCTTTCTCTCAAATCGATTCGGGTTAAGCAAATCAGTGAAATAAATATAAGAGGTTCCATCTCAATGTTTGGTAGATTAAATATGTTTTATAGCAATAAGATAAAAGCCGCATTTATAATATAGATAAATGTTATTCCTAATAAATTCTTTAAATCATGCTTTGAAAATATACAATTTCCATTGAACGAAAAATTCGCATCTTGCATTCCCAAAAAACGTTCGAAGTTCACTTCCATATTTGTCTTACTCCATGCTTATGAGCAAGTCTGCGGTTCGCCTTAAAATTAATGGACCTGGCGACTTCTTAAGAGAAATGATAGATTCTTCCTCCACTCATCGTCTTTTGGGGCTTTTCCCTTTGTCCTCCATTTACGGATTAGAATTTAATCTGATTAAATCAAGAGGTACAAAACCGACATCAGCATCAGAAGGAGTGGAAGCAGTTAGAAGCGAATATCGTCATGCGTCAGACTAGCAGCAGTCTTTCGTGGTGTAGACTTACACTCTGGTGACTTGTTGAACGGGTCGAAAATAGGCTACCGAGAGCACGATGTTCGACGTCAGCCACCCACCCACGAGGTCTGCTACCATGCTACCAGGTAAATATTGACATCGGGATCGGTGCCATTGAACCCAACGCCCGACATACTATAAATCAAGCCCGATTCTCTTACGTTTTAATTACCGCGTGAACTAGATACTTGCCACTTCTGTCTTCCACGATTGAAGCGATATGTTGGCGCGACTAAGTCGTAAAAAGTGAACGTGCGAAAGAGCGCCGGCTCAGATAATCGCTCGAGTCTTTGCAAAGTGCAGTTAAGTTTGTACTTACCTTCCCCGTAATTCGTGGCCGAGCTGATAGAAAGTATGCTTGCGAATACTTTGAGGTGACCGACGGCGATGGTTTATGGTTTCATTCTAAGTTTTTACGCAAGATTGTTTGAAGATTACCGAGCTTTGAAACTCTGTCTAGGTAGTGCCAGATTTAAAACTGAACCGTGTCGGCTTGGTTTACTCTGTGATGTGGGTGATTAATTACCATTGGAGAAGCTAATGCGATTCCTCGGAAGGGGGAAGGCTGGTGCGGAATGCCAGAGAGAGAGAGAGAGAGAGAGAGAGAGAGAGAGAGAGAGAGAGAGAGAGAGAGAGAGAGAGCGCCAGACAGTTTCGAATAAGGGAGGTTGCAAGCAAGGTGGCGAGTGTGAGGGAATAATTTATTGATAATTTGAAATGATTTAAAACATGACAGGGATTTGAATAAATACTGGGGGACAGGTCTAAAAGAGGTGACACAGAGAGCAGGAGTGATCAAGAAAAACAAGTAATTAATCTGGATCAAAGTTTTAGTGGATTTCGGGAATCTGCTTGGAATTCTGCAGAACTAAGAATAACTTGGTTGATGGTTTGTGGTCCAACATGCTGCATACTGCATATATATGTAGATTTAACAAGAAACAAGCTATTGAAAACATGCCAAAATAGAATTCTACATGTTCTGAAAGAAAGACTGATTATTTTATTGAAATGTTTTTAATATAAATTCCAGAAAAAAATGGATTTTGGTGATGCTTATCAACTTTTTATCTTGTTTGTCTTCAACTAATTCATTAAACAATTGGAAGACAAAGACAGCTGCCACGACGTTCAGTGTGTTTTCTGTTTCTGTCCAAGCCTGCGCGAAGTGATCGACAAAGGCAGCTACTTTTGTATGATGTGCCTTGTCTGAAGAACAAAAGAAGTTGCTACTTTGCTTTTTGTCGTGGTCGTGGTGGGATGGGATAGTCCAGATGAACGAGTCGCAGAAGTAATTGGTGCTGCTCCGGCAAAATATGGTAGATACTGACATCGGGTGTTTTGATGTAAGACTGAGAATTGACGATGGAGATCATAGAGGTAATGTAAGTTGTTTTTATCGATGACCATGTCAAGCATTCAGTGCTGATAATGTTCAGCAAATGAACCTAGGCAAAATCATTCGTTTTGCATAGCAACTTAAAGCACTTTGTTATGTGTGATAACGATATAATCAAGATATATAGACGATGGGAAAATCGAGGTTCGGTTACAAGATCTGGCATAACTTACTTGCACACTGTACCATTAGAAGATTCATGTCACATTTGAAAGAAATGGGAAAGAAACATATGGGATAGAGATGGTCGGGTTCGGGTTTTTGGACCCGAAATCCGAACCCGATCCGAACCTGACGGGTTTCGGGTCGGGTTCGGGTTTTGCAAATTTAAACTTCTCGGGTTCGGGTTTTTGAAATTATAAACTTTGGGGCTCGGGTCGGTTTCGGGTTTTTCGAATTTGGAATTTTCGGAGTCGGGTCGGGTGCGGGCTCTGAACAGATCAAACCAAACCATTTCTTGACGTTGTTTTTCTGTCTACACACAACACCCAGTCTCTTTTTGTAGTATTAACTTTATTTACTTAACTTTACTTCGTGATACGAATGGATGACACATATAACCATACTAAATTTTACCACCTCTAAATCGCTAGAACTCGTTATATTTTGTGATGCTCAACTATTTTATTTTTTATTCATGTATAAAATTTCTTCTCTTCAGATTCGCAAAGTGTCCGAATTATTTTATTTTCCAAGCGAGTACTCATAAGAGAGCATTCAACAATAAGCGTTTCGAGTCTAAAATCTCTATGCGATTTATTTTTTAATGATAATCATCAATAAACCAAGTCAAAGTAAATTTGTCAGAAAATATATTGGTTCAAGCAAGTAGAAATCTACGGGAAGTAGAGACAATCTATCAACGATGGCACTCGCATAGTAATGGTATACTAGCTGGTACATATATGAAACAAGAACTTTCTGTCAGATTGTCCCCGGGCTAGGCCATTGCATGATCCGGATTCCTTCATGAGAATACATGAATTTCCACTACTTTAAGGAATTAATATTAAAAATATTGTGTGTTCTGTTCAAGCCATGAGCGGATTTGTAGAAGTTTCGATGTCGAAGCATCTCTACTGGCGCGCATACCGTACTAGCTAATGATGTGACAGGAAGAACGCGTCCGAGAATTTTGATTGACACCCTTCGATACAAGTTTAAGCTTGACCTACCAGCCAGTAACGCGGGTGACGTCGTGTAAACTGTCGGATACGACTTGCCAATGGACAGTGATTAATTTAATACATGTAATAAATTATACAAAAATACTGTTGCAGGTATGGTTTTCGAAAAAAATTTGGAAATTTTGGTTAATTTCGACGGGCAAGGTTGTTGGAATCTGTCATCATTGTACCTCCTCTTTCCCCATGCGTTAGCTGCGGATTTATCCTACTTTCCGGTTAAGATATCGACGATTCATAAATTTTTCAGAACATTACAAATGCTACGTTTAATAATAGTAAATATAAATGCCAATTCCTCTCACCAGTAATTCGTTTTGCCATAGGCAGATATAACTGGTCGCGTATGGTGCTACTTCAGGTTCGAGTGATTCTATAATTCTTTTGGAAGAACCTTAGATCCAGCTCGGATGTCTAAATTCAAAAATCTTCGGGATCTTTGGTGGATTCTCCGTATTGACAAGTCCGGTTCAGATCGGATTTCTCGAATTATAACTTTTCTGTTTTCAAATTTTGACATTGTCGGGTTCGGGTCGGGCTCGGGTTTTACAAAACTTTAATTTTTGGGTTCGGGTTTTGCAATTTTAAAATGTTCGGGCTCAGGTCGGGTTCGGGCTATTCAAATTTTAATATTTCGGGCTTGGGTCGGGTTCGGGTTTTTCAATTTTCAAGCTCTTGGATTCGGGTCGGGTTCGGTTTCGAAAAAATTGAAACCCGATCAGCTCTAATGTAGGAACTGCTTCCTGGTATTTTAAATGTTTTTGTTGTAAGAATGTAGGTTAGGGCATCGCATTTTTTTTAAATTCTCAAAGACCCCCCTCTCATATTGTGACAAATGTCAAAGTAAGCTCAGATGCCAAATTTCACATCATTTGGACAATTCTAGGCTCCCGCCTACTTCGCTTGAAATTTTTGAAATTGGTACTATGGGAAAATATGAAGGAAAAATGCATTAAATGCTACAACTTTTGAAGTATCTATCAGAAAATTACAATTTATACCTCATTTAAAAGAAAATAATCTTAGTATTTGAATGGAGATATTTTTGTTTTTAGAAAAATACGGGAAAGTGGGGTACTGAGTCATTTTAGCCCCAAAATCCCCTATTTTTAATAATTTTTCTGCTCTGTGATGCAAATCATACATACTTTGAAGTTTTTCTAATATGAAAAAAATCTCAGAAATCGATCGGAACCCTTTTGACCTTTGTCCAAATACGAGAAGTTGTGGTTATAGGGTCTTTGTCATTCATATTAAATTTTATCATTTTCGCGAAAAGGGTCATCGGTATCGGGAGAAATACCGCCGACGAGGAACTCTCATCACAAGCTAGCAGAAAAATAGGAAATCATTATGTTCGACACCTCCGGATCGGTTCGTTTCTCAACAGGTTACGATATTTGCAGCAGACCTGAGCAGGTCAGAAATATTGCAAAGGTTGGACAGCAAGCAAGACAAAGCAGAAATGGAAAAAACATGATCGTTTAACACAAAATAAAAAGAGCAAGAACCAAATCCTTACTGAAGTATTACCTAATGGCTGCCACGGGTGGATGAGGATTGCCGGACTCAAGAGGTTTAGGTGTAGTCGGCAGGTCGGCAGCGCACCTCGATAACGCACAGTTATCCAATCTGTTGAGCTGAGTCAATTGGTACATAGGACTCGGCTCTCTAGGCCTCGGAAAGATCTTAAGTTTGAAGGTTTGTTTTAGGTTTTCTTCTATAAGAAACCTAAAATAATGAAAACCATCCCATTGAGAATTCTCCGCGCGCGGGCCTGCAAATTAGTATAGATGTTAGTAGAGGCCGGTAACACAGCTATCGTAAGCAGTTCTGAAAAAGATCGCTTAAAGCGTTCTTGAAGGAAACGCTTACGATGTTTCTCGCGTTGTTTTTACGCGGAACATGTCAGGAGATCATGTGGGTATCTCCCACAGTAGACACTTTTCGATATTCCTTCCACAGGAATCATCCGCATGATTCCTACTGCATTTCCCACAACGAACCATATTGGTTCAATGGTAGGTTGTGTTTATGTTTATGACCTGCGGCACAAACAATTAGGTAAGGCAGACCCGATAGGAGTCTGGGTTGACATATGTCTTCTTTCCGTCAGCTGCGACTGATGCTAATGCAAACGTTTGCACTCCAGTTTCTTTTCAGATTGAAGCATGGGGTCTTTAAAAAAGCCAACCCTAAGTGTCAGCACGTCCTCGCAGTTCAGACTCGAATGGAAGACTACCCCGCACACTTCAACCTTGTTAGCTGGTATATACACTCTGTACTCCTTCATAAAGGGTCCATAGCCAGCAATATCGATTGGCTGATTCAAACCACTTTCGTTCCGTCCTAGCTCGAGAAATCGTCAGTAAATTCCAACACTTTTTAGCTTTGGCCCGGAAGATCACGTAAGGTCCAGTGGACGAGCTAGAATATACCTTGAGCCAATTTTGTTTCTACATCCAGCTCACCTTGAGATGGACCACTGTTAGGGGAAATCATTTATGCACGAGCCTATTGACCAGTGCACGTTAATAGAAGGGGAAAAGTAATAATATCGATACTTATCTTGGATAATAGTATCCAGGCAGCTAACGAAACGAAGCACTGCTACTGCTCTGTTGGTCGACTAATGCGCAAAAAAAGAAAAAAGTCAAAAACCTCGAAGAAGTGGAGAATGCGCAAGATAACGTTGAACGCGGATTAGCACTATTCTTTGTCGCTACACACTGCACGCACTGAAGGCAAAATACTTGTGTCTCGACCGAATGAATAATCGAATCGTATTTTCGTACTAAAAGATTAGTTTGCTTAATTGGTCACAATTATAGATTATTCGATTATCTCGGTAATTTGGCAACATATAGGCAATTGATAATTAATTGGTATTGGTAAAGTGGTATGAGCGCTTTGAATTTTTTTTTTATTTGAAGAATTCAATTTTGTTCTATAGGTGGCATTAAACAGATAATAGATTTCTCGTGTTGGCAACTATTTGATAAGCTTGTGGTGCGATATTCTCCCTTATAGACTGTAGGATTAGACCATTTAATGCACGAAAAGCACCTCGCACCCAAAAATTAAGCGACAGATCAGTTTTTCAAATTGTCGCTATCTCGAAGTAATCACTGGACAAGCATTCCATGAATACGATTCACGTGTAAAACTCGGTTATCATACTATTCATTCGACTGGAATCCCAATCGTGTTCATAAGTTTCCAACTACTGAAAACAACGGTTAAGATACTTGGCCTTCTTTTTATGTCTGCCAGAACGAAGCAATCAACAAAAAACTGTGATTTTAATCAAGTGAGCATTGTTTCAAGATAAAAAAAACTGATGGGACACTTATGAAGGTTGAAACTAGAGTTTAAATTTACGGAAGTTGCCTTTATCCAATTCCATCATATCAGGCTTACAGTACTAATAATCATCAAATTGATCTAGGCAAAAGAATTCACTTTAAATATCAACCTAAAACATGTGGTTGTGTGTGACCACGTAAAGATTAAGGGGGGATAAGGTTTTTAGCGTGAAAAAACACTTTTTTTACGATTTTTTAGAACTTTGCGTGAAGTGAATTGATCAACACTTTTGTACATTTTAGTGTATCATTTCAATAAAATTCTATGCAAAAATATCGACAAACGACTCGGTTTTACTCATAAAAAGATGAAATTTAACGTGTAAAATAGAAAGTTTTATTTAAAATGATTAAAAAATCCCTTATTGAAAATTTATCTCGAAAACTCAACGTAGGAGTTAGGTATTTTATCTATAGAATATGTGTGCAAAGTTTGAAAGAAATCGGTTTAGTAGTTTTTGTATGGCAGGTATCATCATGTTTTCTCCATAGAGGTTCTAGAAAAAGGTTCGTCATCGAGTCGTTTGTCGATATAATTTCATAGAAAAATTACAGAATGTTACTGAAATTATACACTGTATAAAACTTTTAGTCAATTGGCTTCACGAAAAATTCTAAAAAAATCGAAAAAAGGTTTTTTTTTAAGCTGCAATCCTTACCCCCCGCCCTCCAGAAGATCTCTGTTTAAACGGGTGATGAGGAAATTGAGGTATGGCTACACGATCCGGCACTTCGTACTTGCCATGTAGCCATTAAAAATCTCATGTTGCAACATAGAAATATGGATTCATTTACGGAGGATACTTGGATAAACTGATTCCAAGTTATTCCTGATGGCGCTTTCCTCGCGACAATGTGGTTGGATCCTTCCTACTTGAATCTATCATACAAAAGTACCGTTACACAGATCATTCTTTGCCCATATCAAAAGCATATGTATTAATGCGTGGAAATTCTGTGATCAGACAGCGCACTACGAAAAACTATGCTCAGAAATCGCTAAAGAAAATTATGTCTGCTGTTCAGGCAATGATAATGGGTAAAGCTACATCCAGTACCACACAATCAGTCAGCACCATCAACAAGGAAACTAATACAAACGTGATCCGTAACCGCAAGAAACAAGGAATAATATAAGATTACGGGCATTTTTGAAATATGTAAAAGACCCGCGGTTTCGCTGAGGCAACTCATTGAACTACACACCTAGAAAAAATAGTGTAAATTTACGTCTCCTGACCCTGACATATACGAGCATCAAAAATGACTTAGTTTTACGTTTGATTTTAATTTTACATGACGTTTAATTTCGTAAATCATGTAATTTTACTCCACATACAGCGTTTGTTCTCAATGGTAGGAAGAGTAATTTTATGTGATTGCGCATGTAAAGTATATGTTTCATGTAAAATTAAACGGAACACGGTAATGTTCCGTCATTTCGTAAATTACGGTTTGTTGAATTGTGTCATGTTTGCAATTACGTCAACGATAATATTCAGATTTTTTTGGTGTGTACGTAAAATTAGAGTCATTATTTAAAAAGACATTATTTTTTTTATTTTTCTGGAACTAGTTTTTTCTATAATCGAGACAAATTAATCGATTACTTCGATTATATAGCGGTTGCTAATCCAGTATTAATACTCGATGGCCATAGCTGTTAATCGATTAATCGAATAATTGAATCATAATCTAACATCCCTACACGAAAAAAAACCCATGATAACTAACTGCATCCGGGAACTACGTATCGAATGTTTGAAAAATTTTTTGAAGTTCATCAATCAAAAACATCCGGGGATTCTTTTCACAGACGAGAGCACGTCCACCGTCGATCCCGTACACATTTCCAGAACAGATCATTAAGAATTCTCTCTTCCAGTAAAATACGTAAACGACGGGAACGAAAATGTATACTTGACAAAGGTTATGTTTTGGTATTTGGGTTGATGGTATCGTGTGGTTAAAAAAAAGATGGGTGGGTAATGTCAGAGATTGTCGGACACTTTAAATTGTTAATACGAATGCTATAATTTTTACTATCTTCTGATAGGTTGTATTAAAACCAGTTATTTCGTCATTTCGATTGGAAATACCAAAATATCGTTACATGCATATCGAAATCTAAAATATTCGAACATATGGATCCTGATATGGTAACCCTAAATAGAGTATTAAATTATAGTGAAACAATTCATTTGGCAACAGCAGATAACCGGATATACGTGTACCGTTCTTTCGATATTTCCATTAGAATTTCCAAAGAACTTATTTTAAATAAAACTTTTAAGAAATTATTAAAAATTGTAGCATTCATATTAACAACCTAAAGTGTATGCTACTTCATTTCGGTTCTGTCTCTGACATTAGCAACCCATTTCTTTAATTCCAAAAAAGAACAAGATGGGTAGGTAATGTCAAAGACATAACTGAAGTGAAGTAGAATACACTTAGGCTGGTAATTCTAATGCATACCTACACGTACATCAAATGAAATTTCGGTCCTACCTCGAAACTTTCAAACGTCCGCCCGAGACACATGTGTGGCAAAATTCAACTGCTAGGTTTGTTCCCAAGTTTCCAGTGGGTAGTTATTTTTCAAGTGGATAGTACAACCTTTACTGCTCACATTATTGAATAGTTCATTACATATATGTATAGTGGGATCAAAAGGCATTTGTTTAGCTGTTTTATTTTAGAAATGGGCCACTTTAAAGCATGGCATGCACAAATAAAATCAATTAAAGGCCAGATCGGATAAGTTAAACTCACTCCACAATTAAAAGCCAGTAGAAGGGCATTTGCGCGTGGAATATCAGCATTAGAGAGTTCAGGCGAATGTCCTATAAAAATAATATTTTCAAGCCTTAACCAACCAGGTTTCTTCACAATAACCCTGCAATTGTTACGTATGATAATAACCGACAACAAATGTAGTACCAGGACATTACTTTTAACGGAGCATTTCACTTGTAGAGCAGTGAAATTCGCAAACAAAATAAGTAAAATGAAAATCCTGTTTCACGTTTCCCAGTTTGCCCCTAGTATCAAACAATCAACAGAAACATATATCAGTAGGGGAAGATGGGGTAAAACGCACCCCCGGGGCAAAATGCACCCCTTGTTTATATCGAAAACTGCTGAAAATTTCTAGAAAAGGGAAACATCAGTCGGAAGTCCGTCATAGTTAACTTACACTGTCAAAGTTTGTTAACCGTCAATCAATAACAAGTCGAGAAATAAACAAAAAACAATAACGTGCTCTTCTCATGTAATTATTGTGGCTCGCGCAACAAGGATTTTCAGCTCTTATAAAAGCTGTTTTACTATTATATCAGTGCATTCCAGTTCTATTTATACCGTTGCTCATTATTCTGTCGCACTATATATGAAAAATCTATTAAATAGTTCACTTTTTGCTAAATTTATTTCTCTGTTCCATCGGGGGTAAAATGCCCTCTTCTTTGATTTTGCTGATTTTTTATTCGAAAACAGAAAAATCGTTCTGAAAACATGCTAATTGCATAACCTAAGGCTCTTTAATGGCACATTTTTGTGAAATGCCGTCAGAAAACAAAACTACTTGCTTGTTCACCGAGCATTCTGCCCCGTTGTTGCGGTGTATCCTGCCCCGTTGTTGTAGTGCATTATGCCCCGTTGTTGTGGTGCATTTTGCCCCCACATAGGTGCGTTTTGCCCCGCTAATTTTTGAAAAGGTAATTTTCAATGATTTTGAAAAATTGAATATTTTTCATGTTTTTGAATACTTTGCGAAACGTTATGACTGTGATTACAGAGGAAAATGTTGGCTAGACGATATTATTAATGAAATTCTCCCAATTGATGTTCTATAGCTGAGTTATGATCATCTTTCCTTAGGGGGTGCGTTTTACCCCATCTTCCCCTATTCAACAAACCAACATAATCTCCTTAAAATTGTCAATCACCACACTATCGATTGCTAGAAGAAAACTAATAAAAGAGCATACTCCTTCGCAGAACACTCTGGAGAACTCCACACACCTCTTGCTGCCTCTTGCCTCCAAACACCCCATCGCCTTGAAATTCGTTTATTTAGCTCGCCAAGAAAGAGCGTTCTGTTTTTTCTGTAGTCTTGGATCATTGTATGCATAAAACTGGCGCGCCTGTACATCATTGAAATGATACCTGGCGGCAGTCATGGAATATATTGCTTCGAGCTGACAGAACTACTACGAGGTCAGAAAGCAAACTGACGATTTTTTTGCATTTCTCATATAGAAAGGTTATGCAATCACTCTGAAAACCGTCAACCTAATCCCGGCCCGGAAGGCCAAATTTTTTTTACTGACCTAAGGTTTCTGGATTTTTAACAGGGGCATAGTTGAGGGTATACGAAGAGGGGTTACCTTCCCCTCTACTGTTCACTACCCTCTCTTTAAAATACCCTTAAATCATTCCTCAGACAACCACTCCATCCAGCCCGTGTACCACCCCCCCCCCCTTCCTCTCAACCCCAGCATCTTTAAACCACCACTATATCACAAAGCATACCAAATTAAGCTGGGGAGTCGTTCGTTTGTGGGATTTTCGCCCTCCTCACGCACCCACCCTCGTATGACAAAATGAGTTAGCAAGCAGATAACATTGAACTAATGCTGATTAGTCTAATTAAGTATGATATTTTTTTGTTTCAAGTGTTTCACCATCGACACGTAGCTCATCAAGTTCGTGGCTGGCAAGCAATTGTGTATAAGTGCAAAAAGTACTAAGAATGTAATGGATATTTCCACAATTATGTTGAACATAACCAGCCACCGAGCCATAGTTTGGAGAAATGAGAAAGGCACAATTGCACCGCTAGGTGGATTAAAACAGGTTTTTTTTTCTTACGTGCTGCTCTTATATGTGTGTCGCTGTTCATTGGATGGCAAAGAGGCGGTCCTAGCAACGCTCGCTGTTTGGTTCAATCAGCGCTGATAATTACCACTTTCACAAAATAGTATAATTTTTTGTTCTTTATAGTAATAGTACATTTTACGGAATCAAATACAATATGCGTGCACATATTTTCGATCAGCTAGTGCTAATATATGGCGATTTCGATCAGTACAACAGAAGTTATTCGCATTTTTAAACTGGGAAAATATCTCAGCAGATACTTTGAAACGGGACCCCTATATTGAAACGTTAGAAATATTCTACTTCAAAATTGTTCTGAAAATCTAATAATTGCATAACCTAAGGCGATTCAATGCTACACTTTTGTCAAATACTAACAAAATTACGTGCTTGTCCAACGAGCTTTCTGCCCCGTTGTTGTAGTGAATTAAGCCACCTTATTATGGTGTTGTGCACTAGTGCGTTTTGCCCTGCCCATTTTTGAATGTGCAATTTGTAATGATCTTGAAACATTGCATATTTTTCATGTATTTCAATATTTTGCAAAGCGTTATGATTGCGATTACAGGGGAAAATGTTGATTAAATGATGACATTAATTAAATTCTCCCAATTAAGATTCAATAGCTAAGATATGATCCGATTTCCTTTGGGGGCGTGTTTACCCCATTTTTTCCTAAATAATAATATGCTCGACCTGAACTCAGCAGGATTCTTCGAGTGGAATTTCTGCAACAACCCTGCCATTGTCATGTATGACAATCGGCATCGAATGCAATACCAGAACATTACATTTAATGGAGCTTTTCATTTGTTGAGCCGTGATATTCGCAAACAAAATAAGTAAATACATCAACCTGTTGTAGAATTAATCTGGTTTTACGGATCGTTATTAAACTGTGTTTATAGCATAATGAAACGAAAAACTTTTTCCCAATTTCCCCCTAGTCCGAGTATTATAAATTTCTCCCGGTAGTGTAAAAATGCTCTATAAACTCGTAAGTAAGCTTTGTGAAGAAACTCGTATTAAATCATTAGCAGAAAATGATATCAGCATCTGATAAGCCAACACTTTACACAAAGAAACAACCAGTGCTTATCAAATCGTCTATCGCACCCGTACTACCGCTTGCCAGAGGAAAACGAACCAGAGCACACGTCAGTACACACTTCAATGTATACACCGTGGTGAACTCTGGAACGCGCGCCATGGTGAATTTATTTGAACACGCACCTGACCCCACACATAATTTAAAGAACAAGAGAGCGCGGTTCTCTTGCACCAAACCACCCCATCGCCATTTATTCAGCTCTGAAAGAAAGAGCTTTCTGTGGTGAGTCATCGTTGCATCTTCTGCTACGTCAGAACGCGAACTAACATTTTTTCTTATGTTTCCTCTTTATACGTTTGTCGCAGTTCATTGGATGGCAAAGGGGCAGTTCTAGCAACGCTCGCTGCTTGGTCGAATTGTACCGACCAATCATGGATCAGATAATTATTACTTTCATAAAATCCATTATTTCCGTTATTTTTTGGGAATTGTACATTTTACTGAATTGGATAAAAAATTGTTGTACATATTTCGAATCAGATAGTGCAAAAATCTTATTTTTTCATTCAGTATAATGACAGATATTCACATTCAAAAAATCAGGTAAGATTCCGGCAAAAAATTTGGAAACGTGATCCCTATATTGAAACGTTAGAAGTATTCTACTTCAAAATGGGCCCGGTGTTTATTCCAGAAGGCAACAAAATGAACACAGAGGTTTAATGAACAATTCGGATCGAATTTGAATGCAATATTTCAACAGGATACCGAACAATCACATCTCAGAAGTGGTTGCGGAAATACTTGCCGTTCTAAGCGAAGGAAATAAGGCAATCATCATGCCCCGACCCATTGGATTATTTAGTATGGCGCATTATGGAGGCCAACACTTGTTCTAAACACCACTCAAGTTTAGAAAGCCAAAAAACATTGAGGCGTAGCTAGTGAGATATGGACCGCATTTGAAGTAAAAATCAAAATTATTAAAGACAAAAAGTAATGAAGAATCAACTTGATCCATACCTATATCCCTATTCTCGGACAAACGTGGAATTTTTTCGCTTAACCTTCCGGCAGTCGGGCTAGTGAACTGAGTGCACGCTGTGTAACAGTTAAGATAGTCCCAGCAAACCAATCGCGGGAAAGCGGCAGGACCGGTCACCAATCACGAAATCCCCAGTATTTAACTATTTCCGCAAAACGATAGGCCCTACTGCAAACTACCCTTCTGAACTCCCCCGCTTAAGCGCCAGTACAGTTCAAGGATGTACTGCGGGGGAGCGTGTGTTTACCAGCCCGGCTAAACCTCTCAGGGCAGGTCAGGTACGAACTACCACAACCAACTCCAACTACAGGAAAATGAATTCAACGATACAGTCCAAAAAATCTTAACCCTCTACCCAATGATTGCCCGAATTGTGAAACGAGGACTATTGATATCTACAGGACGGTTTATTTTCTTTTGGCAAGACATAATTTAACCCTTTCCTTATTTCTAGTTGGATCTGACCTGTTTGTTTCCGCCGTTTATGCTGCTAGTCGGTTCCAGTACTGTTCAGGTACTGCTATTTGAGCCCGGGATTCTATGCTTCGACTTGGTCGTCACCAAGGAGCGTCCCACACCGTTTTTTCACTCTTCGACGGGTTCCGGAGTTCGACGGCGTACTATGGCGGCAGGAGCGTTACTTGAATCAGCGAGGTCCGTGATGCCGACCAACGGCGGCTGATGAGGATGATCGACACGTGCACGATGTGGATCGGAGGGACTTTTCCGCTTTTCTGACTAGAAAAAAAACCTTCGCCTGAAGGTTCTTCAGGCGAAAACGGATGGCTTCAGGTTTTGATTATGCATTATGATTGCTTGCACTGGTTTACCTCTCTGGAACAGCATTGACTGTTCTTTAAACTTTTATCTGCGCTACTGTCTCTCGTTGTGACGAATATCCTAAAATATCCTACCGCCAATATTAATTACGGTGCACTTTATTATTAGCTAGCTTTTAAACTCACTTGGTCAATTCTCGGGTTACGTGAATTGGCGCTTTGTGCATTACTTATTTCTTCGGCTGCTAGCCACACTAACTCGAACACTATCCGATCTTCGCAGGGTTTCACCGTTAAGTGATCTTGGACTGTATATCGCGTCGGCAAGCACCCCTTTCAGGTTCTGAACTCCTCACACGATAGTATTGAGTTACGCACGTGCCCTGCTCTGATTGGTCTACTTTTATCGTATGATTAAGTTCTAATCAGAGAGATAATCAGCATTTGAACCCCGTCTACGGGAGCTAAACTTCGGGGTGGCGTAAGTTTGAAATTAGTTACTAAACCCACCACCTCCACATTATGTCGCTGGCATCACTTAAGGGTTACAGCTGCTCTAAAAATCTAGCGAAGTCTTCTTAGAGCACCGGCGGCTGCTAATTCAGTGGGCCGTATGCGTGACTTCCGGAAGGTTACAAAAAAAATTCAAAGTTATGATATAGCCCAATACGTGTGTGTAACACAAATGTATGTTGATTGCTTATTTTCGATACAATCCTTGTTCGGCCAATTAACCAATTCAGCCATCTTACATTCAACAAAATGGCATTCCGGCAAATGATACTCGAAAGAGCACATTTACCCTCAGTTCGCATTAAGGTCTATTATTCAGAGACCAGCTTAAAGCGCGACATGTAAAAATAATTAGACGCGACAGCGTGGTGCGGTGGCGCACACCTCATAAAACCATTCATAAGAAGGGAAACGTTATTAGAGTACCAAACCAAGGTAGAGTGATTAAAACTATTTATCGACGTTAATCTATTTTAATTGTTAACATATTTTTTCAATTTTCTCACATGAATGTTTTAATTCTAGTATTCATTAATCGATAAAGACCTCGTAAGATTTAAGCCTCCGTATGCAATTAGCAGTCATCCGACGTGCGTGAAAATACTTTACAATAACAAGTCCTATGTCGTCTGAAACCTGATAGGAATAAATCAAACTTGATGAGCTCATTGACAGCAACAGTGTGTAAGAGCGGTTGTCGATTCTCCTCCTTCTTTTTTTCGGGAAAAAATGAAGAAAATATAAATTAACATCATTCGCCTCGGTTGAAAGTCACGCCACGACAATAATGTTCTTCCCCTCGTGCACCGATCGAGGTATGTATGAGCGAAACGATCGCCCCCCATTGGATGATCTCGCTTGGACGCGATCGGACAGACGACGTCAACCTATAATACGGTTGCTACCGCTGCTGACTGCTAATAACCATAAATTAGCTTTCATTATTATCAAAAAAAAAAAAGAAGGCAGCGAACGAAAAGCCATAAAAACTCCGTCAGTTTCACATACCTACACACGCGAGTGAGACGGTGAAGCATACTGTTGAAAAGTAACAGTTCCGACGGGTTTCGGAGGGTTCGAGAAATGAGTTACCCGCAACAACGACGGCGGCGGCGGGGAGCGAAAATCCGATTGTTAACCGTTGGACTGGACAGTGGACACAATAAGAAGACAACTGATCGCAGCAACCCCGCACCGTGTCGGCCGACCACGTTGCCGTTGGAACTCGCCGCGCGGTACGCTCACTGACTGTAGCATAGCAGCAGTAGTTTTTCTTTTATTACACCTAAATGACTTCTGCTCGTCGTCCAATCATCGCCGTTCGCCACGCCCATGTCGTGACGGGGTATACAAGCAGTGGCTGCGGCTGTGCTGCTACTCAACGGACCAAGTATGTGGGGTGAGCTGAGCACAAGTGGGAAGAGTGCTTTTGTTTTGTTCCCTCCCCGGCGCCAACGAGTGGCGAAGCATTCAAGTTTCCCTGGAGCTGCAGCTATTGTTCCAAGGGAAAAGTTACACCTGTGTGAGAATTGGGCGAGGATGGCGATGAAAAGTGACTTCAGCTTTAGCTAGGTTTTATTTTATTAATTTATATTTTATGGACGTATTAGTGAAGTAAGGTTCTGAATCAATTGTCTCTAATTTAGTATTTATTTGATTTTCGATTTTTATGAGATATTTTTTTAGCTGGTGACATTTCATAGAATTGTACTCATTGGCGTGCGCAAGTGGGGGGGCTAGGGGGGCTTTAGCCCTCCCCCCCTAATGTTTCGGTATTTTTTAAAAACTTTTATAAGTATGATCATGTTCAAGACATACGAGAAACATATGAAACTTACTGCATAACTCATTTTGTTTAAACAAGCCAAGATTACATCTTTGAACGCCTCGATAAAATCAACAGTCGTAACAAGTTCGTTGAAATCAGGAATCTCGATAAGAAGATAAGATTGCTGAGAGGAAGCGGTAACTGCAGCAAAGATTCGGTTACCGATTTAAAAATATAAGAGTGCTGGCGATCAATTTAATTTTTTGCTTTGACTAAATTTTTTAAACTTTTTATTGCAAAGGCACATATGGCGATTCCAGGAGGTATTACATGGAAAGTGATAACAAGAGAAACTTTCTTCTAACAGTAATATAATATTAAAAGAACTTTTGGAATTGTAAATATATGTTACTTATTTGGATAACAACTTATTCTGCTTCTGTTTTTTCCCTTTAATCAGATTAAATTAGCTAGAGATTACTAAGTAGCAAAATTATAAAAATTCTAGTTATGAAAGGATTTGGAATATACAGATAGGAAATATGGCGATTCGCATGGTAAAGAAGGATGACTCTGCTGTTGCCGTGAGACATTTCTAGCTTTCCGATCTGTAAATATTTAATCCTTGCTCTCACTTGCGTACTATGGCTCTAAATTTCAATATCTTTACTTTCATTACTAAGTAATCTCTAGCTAATTAAATGTCGCTAAAAGGAAAAAAAACTCTGCAAGAACTCTTCTTTATACGAAGGAGAAATAGGAGAAAAGGTTTTTGTGAAGCATATAAAAAATGATAGTTTTTATTGTAATTTGTTATATTTTTACTGAAAAAGCAATACAAAATGATGATAAATATTGGGTTATTTGCCCTAGCATATAACCCATATATTGAAGTTTCATTTATAGAAAAAAATTGATTCTGAAACATCTGAAAACATTCCTTTAGGAAACTGAAAAAATACCTATATTAATAAACATAGTTTAATAGTGAATACCAAAAAATATATGCTTATATTTAATATTTCATGGAAAGCATGAGATATATAATTCCGCCTTTAGGACAAAAAGTGTTGAGGAACGACCACCAAGAGATTGCCTGATCATAGCGTAGCATCAAATTCATAAAGCGATCAGTTCAGCAGTCACATGACTATCGGATAACAGGCGAGCAAACTGGTTTGATGTGGGGTGCCAACGAGCCACAGATGAGAAAAATCAGACTAGGAGCTTATTGATCACACTGGTTATATGTTGAAACAGTGTAATGAGCTGAAAGCCGCTGAAAAATCATGACAGGGCGCATAAGGCTTGAGAATTATAGACTAGCATGTTAGGGGCAGTGTAAAATTCAGGAGTTGAAAAAACGGCACGAAGTGGTCGCCCACGTAATCTCGATGATGGTTGGAAAAGAAACTGCAATCTGAATGTTGGATGGCCGCATATGGCTTATCTACAGACTCGATTGTGATAATTATAGAGACATAACGCGCCTCAATATCGTTTATAAGGTACTCTTCCGTGTTCTGTTTAGCAAGCAGATTTTTTTTCTGTGATTACTCCAGCAGGCTACAAGAAGACAAACGACGAACCATTGCCTTATGACAATACTACTAGTGCCCTGGTAATAAAATTAAAAGATAAATTGAAGCATGTACTCGAAAATACGATTCTATACAGTGTACGAAGAAACGAAACCATAATCACATGCTTCTTGGTTTCATGAAAGACTTCGGAATTGACGTCGATTACAAACTTGTCAAAAATGTAACTTGATATAACTTCTGACAAAATACTACTAAAACTTTATTGTTAAATACTATGATGAAGAAAAGAAAATGGAAAATAACTCCATGCATGCTTACGACGAAAAGCTTTTGGGCATGTAGCGCGCAGGAGAGAGATTCGCTAGAGTGATCAGTAGACAATCTGAAAGGCGTCGTCGACTTGGGGGGAAAGCGTTGTTCTCGCTGAAGTAATGCAATCGAGGAAAATATGTTTGTGAAGCGTAACAAAAAGTGGCTTACAGAAAATCTCTAATGCATTCTACCACGGCACTATGGGAAGGTTCCATACAACCAGGTGGCGAAAAATATATTCTTTCACGAAAAGCTTGCTTGAGTTGTTAATGTTGTACATTATTAATTACATTATTACTCATAATGGACGTATCCAGGATTAAAAACCTTAAAGGAGGAAGGGGAAGGGAAGGGGGGCTTGGTGTAAAGTATGCAAGTTTAATTTTTTTTCAAAGAAAATATTAGCAATTCAAAGAATTTTAGTTAATTCATTCACTTTCCACATAATGATGCAACATTTGAACAATATTTGCTTAAATTTTCATTGGGCGAGTGATACTGTTTCTTCGAAGGCACCTTTAAAAAAATGCGGTGCGCATTATTACTCAAATTCTACAGGAACAATCGTTTCGAAATTTTGCACAGTTCTTCTTCACATCATTCTCCAGGTAACTACGAGACCTTTCGTTAAAATTATTACTATACCTATTTTTACAATAAAATGTTTTTTTAGCGAAAATGGGATTTTTGGCTTTAAAGCGGTACGAAAAACTTAAAAATCAAAAAGTAAAAACTCAGATTACATGTGCTTACCCCTCAAAAAGATAGTGACGAAGAGAGAATGAAAGTCGCGAAAGAGGCAGATAAGTATTTTAATTTATTTATTTACATAGAAGTAAATAGAAAAAAGTGTGAAGTGCTTAGGCTATTTGGTGATTATTTCAATGTCGATATGACCAATGGGCTTTAAAGGTAATGTCGCTCTTTCAGGTGATTGCTATGCAAATATATCTTCTTCATATTTATAGCTTGCGATTATTTTTGATTCATTTGGAATTCTTGTTCCGGAGATACAGATTAATGAATCTTATATAAACCAGTATCATGAAAACGAAATAGTTAAGACTATCAGAATGTATTAAAAAATTTCTTGGCCACAAACACTGTTTTTTAACGAATCCGAAGCTCATTAATATAAGCATGAAAAGTGAACTGTAAATCATACTTTTTGGTATAATAAGAATTTCAAGTATTTGGACACATTTCATCGTTGTTCTGCTATCTTATGACAAGTGCCATTTATCACATTTCGAGAAAAACGATTTTTAAAGTTTGAGATTGAATATCTTGAAGCGTATAAATGGTTTGAACAATTCAAAGAATACAATTGATTGCGAATTTTTAATATAAATGTAAACAAAAGTCGCGCTAACACGTATCACAGGTGTGTATTGATGACAAAATTTTTATGACGTGTCATAATCGTGCATGGAAAATTTTCCATGGAAAAAAATCATCAATTTTTAACTTTTATTCATATCCTTGGCTTCATTCGGTCTATAAACAATCGGTGAGATGCATTTTGAAGGCAATGAGTCAGGGAATCTAGAAAAATCGTTATTTTTGGTTACAGTGTTTCCAAATATGCTATATTTCCAGTTTAAAACTTAAACTGCATTTTTCTCACAATTCGTGTATTTATGTGTGTGTGTGTGTGTGTTTCTCAGATAGTTTTACACATAAAAACATATTATACATCAAGATAACTTGAGCCAATACCCAGACACAGTCATTTGAAGTGAAAAAATTAAAATTTCTCAGCACGTTTCTCGCAGTATCTCAGTAACTAAGCAGAATGTTAAAATTCAGAAAACGCCGCTTTGTAGAGATATTTTGGACAAGTGATATCTAATTCAATTTACCCCAAAATGGCGTTTGTCATAAGATAGCACAACAGCGACGATTTATCGTGTTAACGGTAACTTGGGGGTTTCAATACAACTCAGTACCATTTGTTGCTACACAGTAATGTTGTATGGCATAAATGTAGTCAGATCAGCTATCTTTTCAATACATCGGCTCTAATTGTAATCCTCGTTCATTTAATTGTGGAATATGGAACACTCAACCGAAACATGTATGAAATGAAATGAAACATGAATTATCCTTCTCTGGTCTAGTAGTTGAGACAGCCAATAAAACTTCAAGTGAGGCGTTCTCAGCTTAGGGCAAATTAGGGCAACTAAAATCTTCGCTATTAGTTAAAAGATACCTTGCATCCCCCATCGAAAGTTTAAGGGGGACATTGGAGGCCTTTTTTGCCGGATCCAATTTGTGGATATTTTAGGACATTGAATGGTTATTTTGCATATAACTTCATATCAATACGATATATATGCATTTCTAATAAATTAATCACAAAGCTGGCGTTCTTAGCTTTAACATGGTATATTTCAACATATGTTTCATCTAAAGTTCAGCAAAGATACGTACAGTTGAGAAAATGCACATGATATGTCTATTTTTCATAATTTTTATCTTTAGACATCCATATTACACAGTTAAGTTAAATATTTTTCCGAGATACTCTTCTTAGCTACAGTTTATATTAATACTCAGTAAAGAATTGAATTAAATTGGAGTTGATGCAATTTTCGATTTTGCCTCCCCATAGTGCATGGTTTGCATCAAATACCCGGATTCTTCGGTCGTTATAAATAGCACTGGTTTACGAAAAAAAATTATTTCTTTCCTAACTATGTTTTCTAAATGTATTTTGGACCAGTCACACCCACCTCTAAAAGTGTTAATATTTTTTTTCCTAAAGAAAGACTATTTTAAACTTGATTCTCGGAGTTGTTCAGAAGTTTTTGTTAGTTTCCATTTTTCTTATAAATACAATAGAGATTCACCCAAACCTATAGATAGAGATTTTTTTATAAAGTATAATTGTAATATTTTGGTGAAAATCTTGGTGAGAATGCACATATTATCCTGAAAGTAGATATCATAAAATAAAATTTAAAAAATTAAAAGTAGAATCAAATTATTTTTTAAGCCTAAAGCCTGTAGTTGTTACGGAATATAATTAGCAAGGGACTGGAAGGTGAAGTATATTTTTCAGTATTAGCCATAGTACTCAAGGGAGAGCAAGAAGTTGAATGGTGAAAGTTTAGAAAAGCGTGGAAAGGGTCATATGAGCAAGCTTAGAGTTTACCTGCGACTTAACCCTTTGTCTGCTACCGTAGGAGTCAGGATCTTTTGGCATTGGAAATGTGGATCACCTGAGTCTACGGCATGTCCGAACAAGCTTAAAGTAACTTGTTACTTCATGCTGTCGGAACCGACAGCGATATGTGCAGTGCGAACAGATTTCAAGTAATGTTTGTCTGCTGTCCAGAAGGTGCCATCGTGTTGTCGAAGCGGTGCCGGAAACTGCGTCAGGACTTCATGAAGGCTTTCAAAGCTAATCCAGGACTTTCGGGCATGGATGTGGGAAGTTTTCTTCAAGTACAGGTCTATCAAGCAACAGAACTGGACCGTAAAGCAAAGCATTACGGCCAAAATCGCGGGTCTGAAAAACGTATGTTCAGGATCTGAACACATTTAATAAATACAAAGGCTGATGAGACGTATGTCAAATTTAACTTGAAACTATCTTCCGGGACAGAGGCTTTATGTTGTCAAAGATCACTGAGATATTCCAAAGGAGTATAAATTTGGTGTTGCGGACAATTGCAATAATGGCCGTAAAGCTCCAATTTACGAAAAACAAAATTTCAATGAAGTTGAGAATGTGTAATATTAATTTCTTCTAGATTTATAAAATAAATGAAACAACGTAAATTTCAATAACAAAATAAAATAACTGTTTCATAATCAAACTTATACCAGAAATCTAACTGATAATGAAGGTCATAACTGAAAGTTTTGAATCTGTTAGCCCCCCTAATGGAAAAGGCTGCGCACGCCTATGATTGTACTTAAATAAATAAGAACTGACTTTGGAAACCAAACATATCTTACCCATTAGGATGTAACTCCAACTAACCATGATTTCAAAACTGATCCGTTCCCTATTGATGAAATTGTCCTTTACTCTTCTACTCAATAATCGCATAATAATGCACGAATTGTTTAACCCCAGTAATTCACCGGAACTGAGATTTTTCAGGGAACGAAGCTTGTTGCTAAGGTGTTTTCGACATATTTGCTTTATTACCCTTCCACTTAATCCCTTCCGAGAAATGTTTAACAGTACTCATCCCAATCTGTTCAGACGCGTTCAATTCTCACAATATTTTTGTTAATTCAAGTGTTGCCTAATTTTTTTTTTTGATTTTGCGAAGCCATGGGATCATGATAACCATGATAATAGTATGGTTGCTTCATTAGACATTTTTAATAGTAGAATACACAGTTCTGTGAACGAATTCTTTTTGATTTGTTTGTTAAGTGTAGAAAAAGTACGCTTATAATGTGACATCCACAAATTCCTGGAACACTGATGCCATGTGTTCTTTACTAGCTTAGGTCATTTGAATTTCCGCTGACAGGAACGTAAGGCATTCGTTCGTGATGGTAATGGTTCTCTCTCATACCGCTACAAAGACAATTGATATTTTTACTCATAGCTCAACCGAAGGAGCTAAGGTCTGCTGTGAAGGAGTGCGATACGGCAACGCTGAGAGCCGATGTAGAGGATCCGGAGCTGAGGGATTTTGGTGAAAACGTAGTAAGAACCAGACGTACCCAAAAATGTAAGATGTTCTATGAGTTGAAGGAGAATCCCACGATTGACAGATCGACTATGCGGGAGATGCAGTACCAGGATGATCCCGATCTGCATATTTCCAAATCCATTTCTAAGATGTGTCATAAGATCTTCAACTAATCTGAAATATTTGTTAGTATCCAAGCTAATTTAATGTTCATATGTTCAAAAGAGACATCCCACGTGCACTTTTTTAAACTTTTCGTATCTCTACTGAATTTTGAATGAAACATATGCTCTAATATGCCATTTAAAAATTGAGAACACCTGTTTTGGGTTGATATTATTGAAAATGCAGATTGATTGTATTGGACTGCACTTATATGAAAAATAACGGATCAAATTTCAAAAATATCCACAAATTAGATCCGGGAAAAATGGCGCCCAAAGGCCCCTGAACTATCGAACTATATTTGCATCGCAGTAAAAAGATGCTTTTAACTTATAGCAATGGTTTCAATTGCCCAAATTTGGCTTATGCTGAGAACGCTTCAATTGAAGCATCAATTGCAGAATTAGTACAGGCATTGAACAATTCAGTAGACGTTTCGTTTCAGTGATCCGTATTCTACACGTAAATTAGTGAGGATTACAATCACAGTTTATGCATTGGACAGATAGTTGGTCTCATTGAATTTATGTCATACATATTACTGTGTAACTACAACTGATACTGAGTTGTACTGAAAACCGCAATATACAATTTTCATGATCAATATTACTAAAAGCATATTTATTTGCGAAAAAATACGACTTGTAATTTCAAGAATGTTCGTGTTTCAAAAGCAGTCCCGGTATGCTTTCAATGGCCACTGGTTTTTGGATGAATTTAAATACTTATTCTGGTAGTTTGAACAATTCCTTTGTCACGGTATTGTTTTGTTTAGGACTCATGAACCCATATCTCCAGAACGACAATTCCGAACGAAACAATTCTCAAGTGATAAGGATGGCTGGAAAGACAATAATATAATTGCCAACATAACGGAGACACGTGACACTCTTTTCTATATGCTTCAATGCAAATAAATACTATTGACAGGTGGCCTTATCTCGGTTTATTATTTCCAATTACGTGTTAAAATACTGGACCTGAAAATTCTATTCTGCGCAAATATCATTTTTCAGATAACTGTGACCAAAAAGACATCTTTTAATTTGAAGACAATTCCTGATTTCTAGATATTCTGATGACTAATTAATAGGGTGGGGCATTGTTATATGGAAAAATGTAATCATAGCCACATCAAACGAGCACAGCACTTTTTTGGTTCCTTTTGGGGTCCCAAACAACTGTGCAAAATTTGGGGTCGATTGGTGTTGACCCGGCGTAGCGCATTGCGATTGAAATTTGTATGGAGATTAGTATGGGAAAACCTACATTTTTGCATTTTTAATTCTACAGACTACAATTCTTCCTGTAATGTGCCAACAAATAAATAGAAGTATAGTCCAGGATATGCTGAACAACTTTGCCGAAGGGTGTATGGTGTTAGAATGTCTCTAAGCCAAGTTATAGCTGTTCAAAGTTCGATACATCGAATTAAATGCCAAAAATCATTTTTATTGCCAACACTGCCGGTGTACCAATGGTATTTCATATAACATTCCAAAATAACATTATATATTTTAGTTTTACCACATTGATATGTTTGGATGAATTATTCAAAAGCCTTAGCTCAATTTCATGAGCGTAGGTAGTTGAGCAATGGGGCGTAGTGGGGGGGGACTTTAATATGTAGAAATTCGAACTGAAATGTTGTCGAGTTGGAATGTTCAGATGAATTATTTCAAAACAATTACACAATGTCCTACGCATAATAGTAACGATGAAATAAAACATACTGTATCCCTTTGCCTTGACTTTTATCAATAGAAGTTACGTTACAGACTGAATCAATTGATGTCGAGTTGATATGTCAGAGGATTGCATTGATTATGTTTCAGTTTAATAGGCACTATGATTGATGGGATGCTCATTTCGATGCTGTTAGATCACCTGAAGCAAAAATTGTTGTAGGGATCTGGTGGATTTCATGTTGAAATCCAGAAATTAGCTTCACGCCTCGTGATCGAACAGCATAGAAATGAGCATGCTATCAAATCATAATACGTATTAAACCGAAATATAATCCTCTGACATATCAAATCGACATCAGTTGATTCAGTCTGTAACGTAACTTCTATTGATGAAAGTCAAGGCAAAGGGATACAGTATGTTTTACTGCATCGTTACTATTATGCGTAGGACATTGTGTAATTGTTTTGAAATAATTCATCTGAACATTCCAACTCGACAACATTTCAGTTCGAATTTCTACATATTAAAGCCTCCCCCCATCCCCCCTCACTACGCCGTATTGCTCAACTACCTACGCTCATGAAATTGAGCTAAGACTTTTGAATAATTCATCCAAACATATCAATGTGGTAAAACTAAAATATATAATGTTATTTTGGAATGCTATATGAAATACCATTGGTACACCCGCAGTGTTGGCAATAAAAATGATTTTTGGCATTTAATTCGATGTATCGAACTTTGAACAGCTATAACATGGCTTAGAGACATTCTAACACCATATATCCTTCGGCAAAGTTGTTCAGCATTTCCTGGACTACACTTCTATCTATTTGTTTGCATACTAAAGGAAGAATTGTAGTCTGTAGAATTAAAAATGCAAAAATGTAGGTTTTCCCATACTAATCTCCATACAAATTTCAAACGCAATGCGCTACGCCGGGTCAACACCAATCGACCCCAAATTTTGCACAGTTGTTTGGGACCCCAAAAGGAACCAAAAAAGTGCTGTGCTGAAAAAACGATCATTTTGCCCCACCCTACTAATTATGGCCCATCAATAAATAGAAACACCAGATAATCTTAAAACGTCGCACAGTGGCGTAACTATATCAAATCCATGGCCAAAATTATTTCACATGCTTTTAAGCTTTTTTATACGATAACAAGTGATGAAAAATGGTTTTTCATGTTTAAGACAATTTATGACTACAATATGAAAATATTGAACCTCCTTGCAGTGTGATGCTAAGCCGAAAATAAACGAATTCCACGAGCATTATTATTTTTCAATGTAAACGTGTTTTTAGAGTAATCAGTTTGAGGAAACCTCGCATTGAGATTTAGTCTGTTTTCATAAATTAAAACATTTTTTTCAAGTTCATATATTTATTTTGCTTTTCTGCTTTGCTAATAGTAAAAAAGTTCAAGTTTTTGTTAATTTAGAAATAGAAATCTATCCAAGTGATTATCGTATTCAATCTGGATTATTCACATTAACACTAGCGAAACATATTTCAATGTGCAACTCCTGGTAATCCTAAAGTGTTTATTGATCAATACCGGCGCCGGCCAGGCCCGAACGTGGATCGCGGAAGAGGCCGCACTACTGCTCACTCCACAAGTATCACAGGAGGAGGATATTTATTAGTAAGTATAGAAGTTGGATACTACTTCTTCTTTACTGACGCCAGAGAGGTGACTTCACTTCTGGACTAGATATCGATCCATCAACATCACTTCTGGACTAGATATCAATCCATCAACTCATGGACCGAGGACCAACCGTTTTACTTTCCTTCCGAAGGAAGACGTCACCACAGATTTTTTCACCTCAGAAAAATCTCAATGACCTTGGCTGGAATTGAACCCAGGCCAACTGGAATGAGTGGCGGTCACGCTTACCACTCAACCAGCGGCACCGTCTCAAATTATTCTTTTCATGTATGATCTTTTAAATAGCCCCAATATTGATTTTTCAATTGTATTCTCTTAAATTTGAGTAAAAAACACGACATTTTCAAACAGCTGTAAAAACCAAATGGGATTAATTGGGAATGTTTTATTCGTGGAACAGTGAGGGGACACACCAAATAATCTACTCCTTTTAACAGATTTACCCGACATTGCCCGACAAGGTACTTTTTTTAATAACGAGTATGTGGAAAATTTATAAAAGTGAGCACTTTTATAAAACCTACCTAAAAATGACAAAGAAAAGCTTAAATTGACCCCAATCGATTGTAGTTGCTGAAGTTTGCTATGAAAAGCACAAAATTTGATTTATTTATTGACTTTGGGTAATTAGTTTTTGAGCAATCTGAAATATTTAGGGATAATGGCTTTCAAACTAATAAAATGTGTAAAAAATCACTGATTTCAAATAATTGCATACAAAAATTATCAAACGAAAACGCTTTTCTTTTTAAGCCAAACGTTAGAGTATATTTCGAAGAACAATTTAAGCTGAAAATATGGACAAATAAACAAAAGCAATATTTTTTCTATTTTGGCCAGGATTTGAAGTTAGTTACGTCTCTGTGCGTCGTCAAGAAAAGAAGAACGAAAACGTGCTCTTCGCAATAGGATTTTCACAAACACTTCAGAATATTCTGAAACAATGGTTTTGGAATTCGTGAAATTCATTTTATTCATTTACTTCATTTAACTAACTTTTTTAAATTTTGTTCTATGTACTTATTTTTTCCTTTCATGGATTATATAATTTTGTTTATTTTTTTCATTTTAAATATTTGACTTATTTTAAATATATGATCATTTCATTTTAATGGTTTTTTTTCATTTAGCATTCTTTTGATTCATTTTGTTTATTTGACCTCATTCATTTAATTTATTTTATTCACTTTTTTGTGCTATGCAATTTTATATTATTTTTCGGGTACACACATTTTATTCATTTTATTAATCTGACTAATTTTGTTCAGTCACACAATTTAATTTTTTCTAATAATTCTATTACTTTTTAATATCGCTGATTTTTTTGGATTTATTTTATAAGTTTGATTTATATTAATCCTTCTATCCATTTTATAAATAACTTCTTTTTATTTTTTGCTTCTTAATTATTTGAAATTTTTATTTGTTTTATTATTTTTCTTTTATTTATTCACTTTGTTCGTGGTGCTATTCGTGCAGGACTCGAAACTGTGCTTATCTCACATTTAGCTGCTTGCCAACTTTGCGTGTGTTCGGAAATGTAATGAATAATACAATAGTGATATGTGTAAGAAATGTTAAAATATATATGTGTAAGAAATGTTAAAATAGCCACACGGCGGGATTGAAAATTCCGCAAAATAAAAAAAAAGTGAAATAAGGGGCTATTTATGACGTATATTTGAGTGATAAATTGATGGCGTAATTAGTACACAAGGCCACGTGCTCAAATTATGCACTTTTTATGTCAAGAATTCTGAAATAAAGGTTTGAAACCAGTTTTTTACGGTCAAGATCACATTATTTCGCAACCACCAATTTTGGAGGTTCAATGTCTTCAAAGAATTAATTCTCTTGAACATAATTACCGAGAATAAACTCAAAACATTATTTAGAGGCTTGGTATCTTCGGTAAAGTTGTTGATAATGATAATAAAAAAAACTTAAAGACACAAAAATCTTCAAATGCTCATAAAACCGATCATTACAAACTAGAAGCAAACGAAAAACGCATTTGTCATCTTTTTTCTTCTTCTTTCCGAAAAACAGTATGCGGTCTCGGTACACTTAAGATTGTCTGTTTTGTTGAGCAGTTTTATTTTACGAGCCTAAAATCGCTTTTATCGACCATTGAAGTGTTTTGTTTATTTTGGTAAACAGTTTTAAGAAAAATGCCAAAAGGCATATGCAGCATGGTTAAAAGACATGGCTCTACAAATCGTCGCTGTTATGCTATCTTATGACAAACGCCATTTTGGGGTAAACTGAGTTAGATATGCAACATTACTTCTCTGAAAAATCTCTACAAAGTGGCGTTTTCAGAATTTTGACATTCTGCTTGGGTACTAAGATATAGTGAGAAACGTACTGAGAAATTCTATGATTTTTGTTTAAAATGACTGTGTTTGGGGTTTGGCGCAAGCTATCTTGATGTATAGGATGTTTTTCTATGTAAAACTGTCTGAGAAACAGAATGGCATAATCATTTTCAAAACAAAAACACACGAATTGTGAAAAAGATGCAGTTTAACTTTACAACTGAAAATATAGCGTATTTGGCAGCACTGTAACCTTAAATAACTATTTTTTCTAGATTCCCTGACTCATTTCCTTCAAAATGTATCTTACCGATTGTTCATAGACCAAATGAAGCCAAAGATATGAATAAAAGTTAATAATTGATGATTTTTTTCTATGGAAAATTTTCCATGCCCGATTATGACACGCCATACAAATTTTGTCATCAATACACACCTATGACACGTGTGAGTGCGACTTTTGTTTACATTTTCAGTAACAACTCGAAACATAGTCAACCGATCTTCGTAATATTTGAGAGATTAATACAGAATAGATAGAAGCATCAATTGTCGCTTTCCGTAAAAAATTATACACAGTAGGTATTTGTTATGGGGCGTGTTTGTGAACTATTAGTTGGAGATTATATGCCCGCCAGATGGCGCTTTGGAACAAATTTTGTTTTCCTCCTATTTCGTGGAAAGTCGCAGCAACGCGCGATGGGTATTAGCTAGTCATTTATAAGTTTGAAGATATTCAATTTCAAGCTTTAAAAATCGTTTTTCTCGAAATGTGCTAAATGGCGCTTGTCATAAGATAGCACAACAGCGACGAAATGTCAAAGGTATAATAAAACTAATAAAAGCGCACTCTTCTAACCTGAGTAGGTATAATAACACTAAAAATTTGAACTTCAATATTCGAAAACCATTTCTAATATAAAATTGCGTGCTGAATCCAAAAATGAGGTCCAAAAAATTTACAGTAGAACTGTTTTCGAGTTACAGTGGAAAAATGAATTTTACCTTTAAAATTAAAAGTACGTTCAGTAAAAGCCAAATATCTTCGGTTGTAGTGCATCGATCTGAAATATTATTATGTTGAATTAAAGGTAATTGGGGGGTAGGCGTAGCGTAGTTGGTAAATCGATTGCCTTGTACGCAGCGCACCTGGGTTCGAGTCCCGACCCCCGCACATAGGGTTAGAAATTTTTCATAAGAGAATTTTCTAATCCGAAGAGGCGAATGACCTTAAGGTTAAAACCTCTATATTCGAAATAAAAAAATAAATAAAAAAAAATGGTAATTGAATGCACTTTCGATCCATAGAACATTTTGGTTTAAAGCGACTACTGGTTCTGACGTCATTTACGAATCTATTGAACTTTTTCTTAATTTTTCGTCATTTTTTAAAGAAAAATGAGTATGTGATCAATATTTTCGGCAAGATAAAGCAATCCTAAAAATTATATTTTTATGGGAAATTAAAGCCTGCTAATAACCAATGAAAATAAGCACTTGTAAGTTTGAATCCGATGAAATTTGCAAAAGTCATTAAATTTTTTGTAAAATGGCAATTTTTCTGTTTCTCTGGGTCAACCTATTGAACCGTTTCGATTCCAATTTTTTCTAGGGTTTAATAATATGTAAGGGAGCTTCTGTCAGAATTCTGTTAAACAAGTAAATGGAAGAATTTTGAAACAATTTCATGTGGGGTAATATTCGAACTCGTTTATATAAATGATTTAAGACTTCTGATAACAATAATTTCAGGCTCAATGAAATTATAAGTCATCGAATGATTGGTATGCAATACTGCGTGTAATATTTACAAGTGTATTACATAAAATAACACTCTTATGATACAAAATTCGTTGTAAACTAACGCACGTTATAAAATTCACGTTATAAAATTCGTAAATTTGAAACGCTAGCTACTCAATTGGGTTTTGTACAATGTCAATACAAACTATACGAATCCTTAGAAATATATGATACTACATACGTCAAGTATTATAAAATTAATAATTGTTACTATGTTTTAATTGCCGCAAGGTTCTACTGTATCGATTTTGTTGGCTATTTTCGGCAAATTTGAGACTAAGAGAAACGAAAGCAATGAAATTGAAAGTCGGATAGGTATTCTAGAGCGAATCAGTTATAAACTTAGAACGGAAAACTAGAACTAGGCAGGCTCATATGGGCATGATCGAAAGGAAATGTGAAGAATTCTTTGCCTTCTGCAGAGTAGGAGTTGGGCGTTTCACCCAAGTCTACCGCATGGTCTATGGTAGAACATAACTCATCATCATGTTTTACCGCCGACGCCGGCAAAAAATTCTTCACAAATCCTCGCCTAGAACGACCATGCGATCATTCTTCTCCCTTTCTGCTAGCATCAAGCCGTGACGTATGCATTCAATCGACACCAAGCTGTCGGTGTCGCACCGATCCTATTGTGATTGAACTACTTATTTAATTTTTCGTTCCGCACACACGGATGGCTGATAGCAATTAATGACACAGCTCAGCTAGCAGAAATCGAATTTTTATCTACTTTTTTACCAACTAGTTTATATGTTACTAAGTTTTAATTGCCGCAAGGTCTACTGTATCGATTTTGTTGGCTAGACCATGCGGTAGACTTGGGTGAAACGCCCAACTCCTACTCTGCAGAAGGCAAAGAATTCTTCACATTTCCTTTCGATCATGCCCATATGAGCCTGCCTAGTTCTAGTTTTCCGTTCTAAGTTTATAACTGATTCGCTCTAGAATACCTATCCGTCTTTCAATTTCATTGCTTTATAGCCAACAAAATCGATACAGTAAAATTAATAATTTGTAAAACTTTTAATTTGTGCTCCTTCCTAGAACATCTAGCAGTTTGTGTTTTGAAACTATGTAGGACATCGAACAAAACTTATTTTAGGTTAAAAATGAAAGGGTTGTGTACAGGACACGACCACGGTGACATTAAAAATGTAGCTTTTTTCAAGAGCGTGCAAATGAATTTTATCTATCACACATATCGACTCACGCTCTTGTTCACTCGCCTGTTTTCATATGTTACAATTTGCTATATACCCTCCCCGTCAAAACATAATTTATTGAAGGTCTTTTAACGGTAATCTATTAATTAATCAAGTATCTCACTAGGTGATTGGCATTATTTGGCTGATCCATCTAGTAAAAATAGGCTGGTCTGTCCAGAAAATATATTCAAAAGAAAAGTTCCATATTGAGAGCTGTGATGAGGAAGCCCACGCCCGCCAACGGAAATATACAGATTCTCCATGAAGTATGAAATTTCATTTTCCATTTAAATTTTCAATAATGTACTAATGAGCTTAAGTAAACAATCTTAAGATTAAGTAGTTCTTGATCGATTAGTGATTGAACAAATGAAATTATTTGATAAATTACATTGTTATACAACGTTCGCACTACCAATTAAAACGGGTTTTTATGCTATCTTGGTGACATTTTTCTTGTTGCTAATTATTAAAACGTATTATAACTCTGTAGTGTAAACATTGTATAATTAAACCAATTCTGCAGCGTTTTATGTTATATAGGCGTTTTATGTGGTAATAGGACTGACATAATTTATCTTCAGTACAGCGGTTTGTTTAATAATTTAAAACAGATTTATTTTAAAATTAAAATTGTATACCCAACCGTTCTATTTGTTGTATACTTTAAAACGCAATTAGAACTGTGTTTTAAATACATAGGGTAGGACAGATATTCTGACTGGATAAACTGGGAAAACAATTTTAAGTCCAGTAACGCTTAAGACATGGCTTGAATTTGAATCGAAAAAGAACACCCGCTTAAACTGCTGCTGGGACGGTAAGTTCTGTTTTAAAATTTTCCGTTGTGTGCAGTACGAAACAAAAGTATTTGAAATTAGAAAACAAAAAGTTCTGCTGGGAATGTGATTGTTTCCGATGCAATTACACTCAGATTTTTCACGCAGGGGATACAGGCCGTGTAAATGAAAACCGCGTAAAATTTAAAAAAACGCGTTAATGAAAACCGCTTAAATTTCAAAATCCGCGTAAAAAAACCTGAGTGTACTCTCCTATATAAAATACTACGCTGCTGAACAGTGCAATAACTACAGAAGCACGTTGTCAGATGCCTTACTCATAAAAAACATATAACCGAAATATGAAACATGAAAACCAATAGGCTCTTTACCCTACGCAGCTACAAAGCGCCGTAAACATGGATTAACAAGTTACAACGCACACGCATGCATAAAAATATATTTTTTTCAAACGCAACACTCTTAAGCAGCACACACCGTATTGAATTAAATCCAAACCACCCCACACACCCACTTTGCAAATCATTCTGTTGCCGAAAATCGATAGCGCTTATTGCATCGCCCGGAGACGATGTTGTTCATATGGGATAAGAGCAACAACTGATTTAAACGGACATGCGTTGCTTCTATTTATGACTTTTCGTTTGTGATTGAGCCACTAACCTACCCTCTAATGACGGCTGTGTCTGAGAAATCTGCATCACGAATGGTAATTTTCCCGTTTTTGTGAACTTTTTAATTTTACCAATTTTTAAAAGTCTACTTTTATTGGGGAGATATTAAATTATTACCAATATTTAAGTTAGGTGTTTCTGAATCGGTTGGTGTATGAATGATTAAAATCCATCTGGTAATATCGGAGTTATAAGCGTGCAAACCTTACATAGTTTCGTTACATGGGAGATAGTTTAGATTTTAGAATGACACCTAGCCCCAGATAGTGGAGTAAGACATTTTTAATGTCAAAATCTCAAAATCTGATCTTAACAATGATTAGAAGAAAGTAGAATATGTTGTAACTGCACTTAGATGTTTTACGAAATATATTATAGTATGTTGAAGTTTTGTGACCCAGTACAGTAAAATTGGTACATCATAGAAGCCATTATGAATCCAATACAATTTGCGTTGCGTTGCGTTGCGTTGTGACGATGATTTTGGCGGATTGCACACTGACTTCATCATGTTTGACTGCTGATTATCTAATAAGAGTTGCTTAGGAAATGGTAAGTAGGAATTCATTCCAATCCGACCCATATTAAAACCTCAACAGCATGATAGCCATCATTGCCGGCCGCCCCCATCTCCATCGTTCACGGGGAAGGATAAAGGATGAGGTAGACAGGAAGTGTTGATGCTCCACCTACTTAACGGAAGGACGACGATTCATCAGACTCTTCCATAGGTGTCGCGGAGTTGGTAGTTTGGAAGGGTATCAGGTCTAGGATCGGCTCCAAGCAAGCGATGCGACCTGTAGAGCATATTTTATTAGGTAGTTGTTTAGTTAGTCTTCGAGTGCACGATCACTCGAAAAAAGATCTTGTTTAGTTTTTGGTTCTTTTTAAACCCTGGGCAGCCGGTTACCGAAAGTATACTATGTTCCCTAAACAAAAGCAATTTGAACTCCACACAGCCGATCGTGGGAGTATTGCCTAGAAAAGCTAATCTTATCTGCGTAATGGGCCGGATCACTATTTATTGCAACAGTATTTGGACAGAATTCGCTACTTCTTCTCTACGATATATTTATGGGCTTGAAAACTACCGAGTGATAACACATTATTCAGGCAAAGATAGCGCGAGATGTTATAAATCATGGAAAGTATTTCTTATTTTCCATATCGGATTGTTTTTGGAATACAAGTATACGAGCGATAATAACGAACACTGAAGGGAAATATAAAGGATAGTTAACCTGATGCACGGGCTTGTTAGCAATAACGGAGCTTGAAATTAGGTTCATAAAAACAGACGCGGCGAATTTTCAATACGTATTGACCCGTGATCATAGATACTAGTCAGATTAGTCGTATTGGGGCTAATTTCCGATCAACTATTCATTTTTACGGCAATGTTTTCTCGACTAGATCTGTTCGCACTCTCTCATTCTGCTACTATCGGCAGAAGGCTGATAGCACCCAGTCGTCTCCGATCTAAGGACCAAATGTCATCTATAGACTTAAACTCGCGTGGAGGCATGAGATAGGAAACTTGTGAGAATTTTGTTATCCCACCGTTTGACGACCTGATATGAATCCAATACAATTTCAAATTATAAACTTCTAGACGTTTTAATAACGTAAAATAAATTGTTAGTAGAACAAAACGTGAGGAAATAGGTGGATAAGTCATCATTCGTGAAGCTATTGCTCGAATTTAGCAATTTGCACAGTCATAAGCTTCCTATGTGTGTATCAAGGCATTGTGGAGCCTGCAGTTTACAATGATTCTGTACATGTTAATATTATGCGTATTTTTTAATGCCGAATTTTTGATGACATTACTCCACTGAGGCTGAAATTATTTTTATCAGAAGTCCTTAATCATTTGGATAAACGAGTTTGAATATTACCCCACATTAAATTCATTCAAAATTCTTCCATTTACTTATTTAACAGAACTCTGACAGAGAGTCCCTTATATATTATTAAACAAGCCCTATAAAAAATGGAATCGAGACGATTCAATAAGTTGACCCAGAGAAACACAAAAATTGCTATTTTACAAAAAATTTAATAACGTTCGCAATTTTCATCGGATTTAAACTAACAAGTGCTTATTTTCATTGGTTATTAGCAGGCTTTAATTACCCATAAAAATATAATTTTTGGGATTGCTTTATCTTGCCGAAAATATTGACCACACGCTCATTTTTGTTCAAAAACGACAAAAATTAAGAAAAAGCTCAATAGATTCGTAAATAACGTCAGAACCAGTAGTCGCACTAAAACAAAATGTTCAAACGATCGAAAGTGCATTCAGTTATCTTTAATTCAACATAATAATACTGCATATCGATGCACTACAACCGAAGATATTTGCATTTTACTGAACGTACTTTTAAAATTAACGGTAAAATTCATTTTGACACTGTAACTCTAAAACTGTTCTACTGTAAATTTTTTGGACCTCATTTTCGGATTCAGCACACGATTTTACATTGAATATGATCACTAGCTTATTTAGTTCAGAAATGGTGTAAACTAGTGTAATAATACGAAATTATTGCGACACATTCAACAGGGTATAACTTTTTTACCATTGGGTAAAAATCAACCAAATTTTGCACACTTTCTCATTGATGTGTATTGTTTACATGCTGTCAAACTCGAAGTCGTGTTTTTCGATTCGTCGAAAACGGAGGTGAACCAACGCGAGTCGAGAGAACAAATTCTTTCCAAACACCTGGAATTTCCTGACCTGTCGCACCGGCAGTTGGGAAAATGTTGAACATTCACCATTAAAACGTCTCCAGAGTGTTGAAGCGGTTCCAGGAGCGATTGACGTTGGACCACGGCAAAGGAGCTGGAAGTAAACCGGGACCGGAGAACAAAAAGACGGAGGGAAAGGTGAAGCGGATGATTAAAGCAAATCCCAACGTCTCAAGCCGTGATTTGGCTAAAAAGATCGGCATGTCGCAGAGCCACGTCCAGAATGCAAAGAAGAGAGCTGGACTACATACATACAAGGTACAGAACTTCCCAAACCGCGATGAGCGGCAACAATCGACGGCTAAAACTCGGGCACGGAAGCTCACGGAAGATGCTGACAAAATATGGCTGCTGTGTGATGGACGACGAAACGTATATAAAAGCCGATTTTAAGCAAATTCCGGGGTTGGCAAGAGCAAGTTCTATGTGGACGACAAATTTAAGAAGAAGAAAATGTCAAAGTTCGCCTCCAAATATCTCATTTGGCAGGCCATCTGATCTTGCGGACTGAGGAGTGAGCCTTTCGTGACGAAGGGCACAGTAAATGGCGAGATCTACAAATCTGAGTGCCTCGAGAAGCGCCTTTTGCCGTTCTTGCAGCAGCACGACGAAGCTCCGCTATTTTGGCCAGATTTGGCATCATGCCACTATTCTAAAAGTGTCCTGGAGTGGTATGAGGCCAATTCTGTCTATTTTGTTCCAACGGACATGAATCCGCCAAACTGTCCGGAGCTGCGCCCGGTGGAGCAGTACTGGGCAATGATGAAGCGGGAACTTCGGAAGAGCAAGAAGACAGTCAAAGACGAGAAGGACATGTTAAGAAAATGGAAAAAACTGAGAAACTAGCACCGGATGACACTATAAAGACTTTGATGGAGGGCATCAAGCGAAAATGCGTTCAATTTTACACTCAAGGCTCCATCGATTAACTTTTCTTTTGATTTTTGAAGAAAATATATGTATAAAACTACCCTAAAATTTTGGTTTGATTTTAAACATTATAAGAAAATTGCATGACATTTTCGGTGTCGCAATAATTTCGTGTTCGCCCTTTATGGCCAGGAACGGTACGTCATTCAGCATACTTACCCTTTTAGTTCAGTCAATTTCAGCATTTGAACATCCTATGAACATTTACCCCAAACAACTCGCTGCTAATACGACAGTGATAATTTGCGAGAATTCGCAATGCACCTGCTATTGATGGCTCGTCCTTTAGAAAAAAAATCTGTGGGTGTAAAATCTCAGCTTGCTACGAGAATTAGAATCTCAGCGAAGCGCTTTTCGAGTATTAGCACATTAATTACGTTCCGAGGAATTTTGCGAAATATTTTTTCAATGAATTCGCTATTTGCAAATGAGTAAAGCGTCGTTGAACCCGTTTAGTTCTATTAGATTAGAATGTAAAAGTTGGAAACTTCAAGAGTAATATTTGACTGTGGGAAAAATCGAACAAAAAATATTCCGCTTTAACAGAGTTAATGAGTAGTTTTTTTAATGTTAAGTGTGGCTTTATATGAATTCACGCCATCACTTCAGTCTGAGTTTCACACTGACGGTTTAGAGCCGACTTTTACATTTTAAAGGTTCTACGAGATATAGTCTGTTTCTACTTTTGTTTTCGAAAAAATAAAGCAAGTTCTGAGTGTAAATTTCCGGTATACTCTAGTCAAAACTATTACACGAAAACACTATTATACGAAACAAATCAGTTCTCAATTATGATCGTGCTTCAACAATCAGACTAGAGTGTACCATAGAACGATTTCGACGCTTCCAAGCCGCGAACCCGAGTCAAACAAAGTCATAAATTGCGTCGGTCTGTGTTTTCACTTTCTTGCTCACGTTCTGCTATTAGTTCAAGGACCTTTCCTACCGAAAAAGTAAGTTTTTATTTTCCGGTTAGTTCATTCTCGTTCCTCACCAGCCTCACGATCATGATCCAGTCCCGAGTTGTGCCACCGAAAAACAGTTCCACTCCAAAGTCAGAATTCGTGAGTCAGTCTTCCTTGGAGCGTGTGTAATTTAAACTACATTTTGTTTTGTTTGGAACAAGATCGATTTCCCTTTTACAGCTGAGCAGCAGCAGCAGCAGACGGGGTGAACAACAGAGAATCTATGCAGATCAATGATGGTCCCCCCACTCGGAATGGGTTCAAATGGCTTCATCAGGTGGCTGGCAGCCAGCGCCGGCAGAAGGTGCAAATGTGCCTCAATCCCAGTGCCTGCCAAAGCCGCGGGCTTTCTGAATGTGCTGATAGTACCCGACACGGGATCCCGACGGACGGTAGGCACGCGGCACCGGGCAAGATCATGAATCAATTTCGTGATCTACCGGACGAAACGCGCCAGCCAGCCGCGTGAAACTGATGCTAAACGTCTACGGTTGAAAAACAACCTCCGAACACGCGGCGGAGGTCGTTCGTCATTGAGAGGAAATTAGTGTTTTCAGCAACCGGAAAATTGTGATTTTGTTTTACCAGGATGAGAATTGGTCGGTTGGTTGATTTCTGGTTCAAAGCTGAGTGATTCGCTGAGGCGTAAATCACCGCGCCCAAGTGAGTGACTGTCGGTGATCGATCCGTGGTCGGGAGTGAGACCACCATACCATCCAATGTCATCTCTCCTTTACCATCGTCGCGGTTAGGCCTAATCAAAACCCGCAACGTTCGACTATTCATTCCGTTTTGCCGTTCGATCGGGGTGGTGCTGAGTGAGCAGTGCAACCGGTTTTTCAACGCGATCGCGTACCTGAGAGGACCGCGGACGAGCAGAGCTGTAGCTCCCAACGGTAGAACAGCATGCGCGTTTTCGCGGCCACACTCAGTCAGTGTTCGCCGGGAGCGACTCGTGGAACGTTGCGTTTGGTTTTTTCTCGCGTGGAACGTGCTTTCGGTTGGTCTTGATCGGAACGAACAGAGATAGCTAAACGCGTGTGTAATTTCTGGACCGGTGATATACCAGGTTGTGGATCGTGATGATCTGTAGCAGATAGTGAATGGGATTAAATCGTGCCAATGACAAAGTCGTACAGGTGATATTCTGAATGTACGTGAGGTCCCCGTACCACCACGGATGATCCAGATCTGTTGAGGTGCCGTATGTGTGTGCGGTTGGTGTTCTGATTTTCCGGATGCCCCGTAATGTTGATCGAGCTGATTAGCAGGTCTGAACCAGCAGAAGACGCTCTGCTTCAGCAGCAGCAGCAGTAGCAGCGAGTGTTAGTTTTGTTAGTGCTACAGTACAAATGTGTTAGAAAACAAGAAGAATCGTGCCCGTCGACCTACCGGGCAAAACAAATACAGTGCTTTTGGCTCGGTTTTGTTTTCCTTCCCGGTGGATGTTTGTTTACGGCTCCGGCCGGGGTTCGCTTCGTTTAATTATGTGTAGTGCCCTACAACGGTGAATCGGGATATTGCCACCGGTTTAGGTCTCGACCCGGCAGGGACGGTCTGGTTTCGAGTGGAAGTCAGTGCGCCAGCAGTTAGTTAAGAAGACATCAGGAGCGAATGCTTATTTGTGCGAAACTTGCTAATTAACGGATATGCTTGGCAAATAGTTCGAATGATTGCAAACGTTGCGTTTGACTGAACTGCGGAAAAGTGCCGAATTCTCTTCTTTTGATTCAGTGGATTTACAAGAACAGAGGTAACTAAATTGGTTAGCGTTAGTTAAACCATGAGCTTGATTGTTCGTTTGTCTCTTGCTCGTAGTCGTTGTTATTTTGACATTCTAGAATTTGAATGGTGATATTTTGGGGATTTTTTATTATGTCCTTATGGATTATAGATTAAAAAATCATTAGTCCACTGCATAATGACTGTGTGTTAATATTCCTAAATACAAGTTAAAATAGTATGTTTTAAATCCGTTAGATAAGACGACACAGTACAATCTTGCCCTGGATTGAAGGTATCTAAATCGGAAATGATATGTTTTGCCAGCTAATCTAGATTAATTGTGATGCCAAATTGAATTATTCGAGAAGGTTTAGCGAGTGAATTGCTAACGTGTTATTTTAACTGCTCACGATATTAAATACGCACTTTTAGAAGTTTTGTGACAAAGTTTGGCGTTGGATATTAAGTAAGAGATATTAACTAGTGAAACCACTGGCTTTTTGAATGCATTTTAAAAGAAAAAAGTCAAGCGATTATTCCGATGTGCATTTAATGAAAACGGAACTCTTTAGGAAGAAAGTTGTTTGCACACTGATTATATAAATTCGTAAATATAGCAAAATCGAGCAAGCAATGCACGAATTCATTCGTCCTTTTCTGCAACGAAGTATTTTCATACATTCTAAATAGTAGGTTTCGTTCATTTCATGAACAAGAATAGCCGCTTGCCGAACGAAAGCTTTCGTAAATTTTACACATTTAATGTACACTGCACGAATGTTATCGTTGATAACGACATTATTTTTCGTGAATTAAACGAAATGTTTTGTTTATTTGAATAAACGTTTCTGTATATTACGAACGATTACATTGCTCACACGAAATTATTTCGTTCATCTTAGAAAACTTTGCGTATTTGTTAGCCTGTTGTTGTTTTCAGTCGATCTTTTGGGATCGATGTTTTACAACATCGATTTTTTTATTTAAAAAAATCGATGTGACCAAATCGATTTTATTGTGGTACGCAGAAATGGCCGGTTGATGAACGAAAGCTTTCGTAATTTTTTTTATTTAGTTTACGTTGCACGAATGTTATCGTTGATAATGACATTATTTTTCGTGAATGAAACGAAATGTTTCGTTTATTTTAACACCTAAACGCTCGGGTTGAGATTTCGGCAGAATTTTTTTTTTCAAAAACTCATAACTCTTGACAGCGTTGACCAATTTTGATGATTTATATGTCAAAAGAACCGGATATTCCTCTAGTTTATACTACTGGAACATCGTCCACCATGGTCCAAAAATACCGGAGTTATTCCGGATTTCGTTGGGGTAAGTCTGTTTTACTATTTGGGGTTTTTTAATAATAACATTGAAATTTTCTATGGGACAATGCTTAAACTGTTTTAAAATTTGTAGAATTAACTAAAATACATCATACTAAAGTAATTTGACGTTTGGCCAATCTTCCCCGAGGGTCATGTAACCGGTTACAAGAGGCCAATAATGAATGCTCTTTGGATCCATTGAAAAAATGACTCCAAGAATGACAGTCAGTGATAGTGGCAAAAACCTATGTGTGAGAACCAAATCGAACCATTTTCAGACTACGAGGACATTTGACCGGTTCACCGGTGAATCCGGATTTTGGCCCCAGACGGTCACTTTTATCAAATTGCAAATCATTCAAAGATACGTCGCATTATCCAAAAACATCTACTGAGCTTCGCAATTTAGTTGAAGGCATTGAAAACAAGTATTTAGAACATTTGGCCACGATGGTGAGTTCCGGTGATTCCGGAATATGGTCCCAGAGGGTCACTTTTATCAAATCGTAAACCTTCATCATGCGACGTATCACAAAACATCTACTCAGCTTCACAAGATGGTTGAAAGAATTGAAAACAAGTTTCGAGGCCAATTGGCCGCGTTGGCCAGTTCCGGTGATTCCGGAATATGGTCCCAAAGGGACACTTTCATCAAATCATAAACCTTCATCATGCAACATATCAAAAAACATCTACTGAGCTTCACAAGATGGTTGAAAGAATTGAAAATAAGTTTCGAGGCCATTTGGCCGCGTTGGCCAGTTCCGGTGATTCCGGAATATGGTCCCAAAGGGTCACTTTTATCAAATCGTAATCCTTCAACATGCGACGTATCAAAAAACATCTACTGAGATTCACAAGATGGTTGAAAGAATCGAAAACAAGTTTCGAGGCCAATTGGCCGCGTTGGCCAGTTTCGGTGATTCCGGAATATGGTCCCAAAGGGACACTTTTATCAACTTGCAAACTTATATCATGTAACGTATCGAAAACATCTGTTAGGCTTTACAGCTTTATAGAGTGGCTTGCTAAGGAGTTGTGCATAAAGCAAGTGAGACACCGAATCAAACTACCAGGTCATAAAGAGGAAACAAAGAATCTGATGTCGACTTTCATACAAAATTACGATTAGCTATATGGAGAAGAATCGCGTCCTATGCACTAATGTCTCTAGTCTGAACGAGGCTAGCAGATTAAATAAAATTCTCTCCAAATCGAATGATTTTCAGCTGAACTCCTTAAAAACCAGAGATGGTGTTTATGTGACGGACGAAAAAGATGTTCTTAATTGTCTCTTCGACACACACTTTCCAGGTTGTATCGATCCGGAGTTGAACAATGTTCACAGATCTCATTCTGGTGATTCGGACTCGTGGGCGTTAGCACGCACATTGGTTTCCACTGTATCGGTCAAGTGGGCAGTTGACAGCTTTGCTCCATACAAATCACCCGGAAAAGATGGAATACTTCCCGTGCTACTGCAAAAGGGATTTCATATTCTTAAACATGTCTTGAAAAAGATTTTGCTTTTCAGTCTTGCAACCGGGTATATCCCGAAAGCATGGCGAGAAATAACTGTTAGATTTATTCCCAAAGGGGGGCGCTCAAGCTATGAAGAAGCCAAGAGTTTTAGGCCTATCAGCTTAAGTTCTCTTCTTCTGAAAGCTTTGGAACGGATAATCGATCATCACATCAGGAACGTTAGTTTAGTTGAATATCCACTGCACAAAATGCAACATGCATATCAATGTGGGAAATCCACGATCACTCTGCTTCACGATGTTGTTTACAACATTGAGAAAACCTTCTCGCTCAAGCAATCTAGCTTGGGTGTATTCCTAGATATTGAGGGTGCTTTTGACAATGTGTCCTTCCAGTCTATTCTGGAAGCGACGCGCGGTCATGGGATACCTGCATGTATCTCGGGATGGATAAACGCAATGCTTAGTAACCGCATACTTTGCTCGTCACTGCGACAGGCTGAGATACGGAAGTTGAGTATTTGCGGTTGTCCTCAGGGCGACGTTCTGTCACCTTTGTTATGGAACTTGGTAGCTGACGGCTTGTTGAAGAAACTCACTGAGCTTGGATTTCCAACCTACGGGTTTGCTGATGATTACCAGATACTAATTACTGGATTTTGCATCGGAACAATCTTTTACTTAATGCAACAGGCATTGAGAGCTGTCGTACAGTGGTGTCGACAAGTTAAACTATCAGTTAACCCAAGCAAAACTCCAATGGCTCTTTTCACGAAGAAGCGAATAACAACCGGGGTTCGTCCCTTGCAGTTCTTTGATTCTTAGCTACTGTGTGCAGATCAAGTCAAATACGTTGGAGTCATATTGGATTCCAAACTGAATTGGTCTGCTCACATTGAGTTCAGAGTCAAGAAAGCGTGCATGGCCTTCGGGCAGTGCAGAAGAACTTTTGGAAAAACCTGGGGTCGCAATTGCGATTTCGAGTCTTCAGCCGTCCTTATATAGATGAAACCATGTTTGGACGACTGAAACTCAGAGACATACTAAAGTTTCTTATCCAATGTGGTAAAGAGCTTTAGGCTTATTCGCAGGCAAGTTGAACTACTTATGAGTTTAACTTACCTGTTGTTTATTTTGTTTTGTGCTGTTATTTTTCCCACCCTTTCAATTCTACTTCCCCACACCTCCTTGTCCTTTCCTTCCGTTCAGGAAATGATGAAAACACACGGCAAGGCACAAATCCCCGACTACATACGGGGAATGTGACATTTAAGCCAATATATTCTGATTCCTGATACTATTTCGTTTCCATTTGTTAAGGGGTTACATACCTTTTTATTTTCAAAAAAACTCAAACCATCTCCAGTGAACGATGGGTTGCGTGAGAGTTGCTCAGAGAAACAATTTCATCGTATCACCACTTGGCGTGTATTTTCTATCCACTTATAGCATTGCTCAACATTCAAACTTCCAGTTTACGTTTGAGTATCTAAATGACATTTCATTGTTGTATAATTCGTTCATTTGACATACCGTCATCGGGGGTTACTTTGCGCCAAAAATAGAACTTTTTCTAATTTAAAATTAAAGAACTACGATCATGCCCACAGGGAGGCTACTTTACGCCAAAAACTTTTTTTTTCAAAATCATGTTAACTTCTTGATTTATTGTTAAGGATTATGCTCAGTATTTATGTGTAAATGCAGATGAATGTCACGGTCGTTAAAATAAAAGGTTATGTTCAAAAACTGCGCAACACGCATCCAGTAACCTTGTTTTGGAGAGTCAATAATTCTTACAATGAAAAAGAGCAAGCCGAGAAAAAACGCTATTCAAAATATACTTTTTCGTTGAGGCTTATGAATCGGACAACTTTGTTTTTGAATTCTTCTAAAATGAGTTTTAATTGTGTTCCGGAGTGCAAAGGCATTTTCGACAAGAATGCGAATGGAACTGTTATATTTAATGGGCAGGGCAGTCCATCCATCTTTGACGAGATATCCAATGTACTGACGAGCTTTTTTTGCTTAGTAATATTTTAACCATAAGGTCATTCACCTACACTGTTGCTTAAGGGATTATTTATGTTTGAATTTTTATAAAGGTATGTAGCCATATTTTTTTGTGAAATACTTGTTATACGTTTAGCGTAGTGCAATGTCCAATTTGCAAAATCCACTTGAGAAAATAAAAAAATATTAATAATTGTCGAAGCTATAGCAATTTCCGCAAAACGCGTTTTTTTCAAAGAGGTTTGCCGTGACTACGATTCCAGTCCAACAGCTCAACAGAAACCATCAAACTTAAAAAATATCATTAGTATATGTACCAGTGGTGTCCTTGAACAATCGATTAAAAAAAATCTTCTTTTTGGAAACGGGGACGATTTTTTCAAAAAAATCAGTATTTTCACCTAAAAAAAATATTAAAAAATTCATAACTATAATATGAAAATTTTGACGAAAAAATGGAATTGTTCAAAGACACGGCAGTTAAATTAAGAACAAGTAAAAAAAAGTTTTGAGATCGGTTGAAAACTTTTCCGGCAATCGTAGTCACCGCAAAGTCGCTTTTGGGAAACATGTTTTCGAGATAATCACGTTTAAAGTTTCAAGTATAAGCAACACCTGCATAAGGGCGCAAGATGAAAAACGCTATAACTTTGCGTCCACTGCTGCGATCTCTATAAAAATTTAAGCTAATATTCTTAAGAACCTGAGCTTTACGATAGAAGAATAAAAAAAATTCGAATTTTTGGCCGACCTCAACATATATAACCCCTTAAAGCTATACCAGGAAGCAGTACAAGCATGTTCTGACCAAGCATAACGCATGTATTTTAATGGACGCTTCATCGTAATAATGGACTTTGGACAAATTTTCTCGGTCTAACAATATATTGAAAAAAATTGTGAATTACCTATATAATAGTTGATTTAAACTATTTCTCAAAAATTAATATGTAGGTTTATTTCAAAGACAAAATAATGTGTTCATAGTGAAATTTTTCCTAGAGTTAATGTATTTATCCTTTGGATTAGGTGTTGCAATCAATCGTGAGGTATATGTTGATGGTGTATTAATACATAGATCATCAAGTAATTCACCTAGTAGTGAGATAAAAGATTTCTCATACTATTATACTCGCGGCATCACCGAAAGCAACTGTATTTTTGAATTCCAAAACTCAAGCGAAAATTTAGCTCTTTTGCAAGATTTAGGTCATTTATACTGGTTATGGCGTAAAAATTACTACTTACATTATTTATAATAAGGATGTAAGGAATCAATACATCGCATAACATACCTTTAAATATAAGGTCACGGCACTAAACATCATTTTCCAACTCTCACACGCCCCCTCTCCCTTTCTCACTCTCTCTCCCTTCCTTCGTGTTCCTGGTAACTGTCACGACTCACATATTTCTTGCTGTTTCTCAATCCATTTCTTAGTTGTGTGATAAGATCTTCTGATAACCTGAAACATTTATTAATGTCCAATCATATGTGCGATGTAATTATGAAGGTTTGAGAAGACAATACCATTTTTTTCTGCTGTTACTCTGTAAATAGATTTTCGCAATTTAGTGTATAACTATAACTATTTTCAAATGTTCACACCCTCAAGATGAAAGGTGTATCCCTCCGAACCGTTGAACTATGGGTTGGTAGGCGACCAAAATTCGAAAACTACATCAACTCCAATTTAATTCAGTTCTATTCAGAGCTTTTATATAAGCTATAATTAAGGAAATTCATGGCTCTCTAGAAAAAATATTTAATTTAACTGGGTAATATGGATGTTTGAAGATGAAAATTTTAAGAAGATACATTTCACATGCGTGATTTAAACTTTTCGTATCTAAATTGAATTTTAAATGAATCATATGCTCAAATATGCCATGTGAAAAGTAAGAATATCTTTTTTGTGATGATATTATTGAAAATATATATTTTTTTTATTCATTTCGTTTATTTGATAGGCACAAATGCGTTAGCTTGGCGGTGCCAAATACTTTTGTTTTTACATTTTGGATATCTTAAAACTAGGAGGTTACAATGTCGAAATATTTTTTTTTTACAAAGGAAAAGAAAATTTACAGCTATCTTAAGACTAGAAATAAGATTCAATATACAAGAGAGGGCCAAAAGATTTTTTTATGAAAAAATTTAAAACAAGGGATTCACTTTGATATACAAGAGGGGGAGTAATAGTATTTTACGAAATATTTTACGGTTATCTTAAAACTAACAATATAGTTTAGTACACAAAAGGGGGAACAAATATTTATGAGAAATTTCACAGAAATCTTAAAACTAGGGATTCAATTCTATTTACAAGATGGAGGACAAGAGTTTCAATAAAGAGTAAAAATTATAGCTATCTTAAAACTAGGAATACAGAATACTAATTTGAATTTTTTAACTAAAACTTATGCTTGGTCAAGATATTCAAAGGGTGGCTTATTTCCGCATCAATGTAGCAGCAGTTGTATCAAGGACAGGGGAGAGACAGGGAAAGAAGAGCAAAACTTGCAACTTTCGCTCGAACCGGGGGGGGGGGGGATCAGCGAAACAAATTTGCGCCTCAGTCTAGTAAGTCGTCGAGTACCGGATTGGCGGATGGTATTCTTCGGACCCGCGGGGAATCCTTCAAAAGTCATCGGACCTCGAGTCGCTCTCGCTTCAGTTTCCTTCTATGCAGGCGTAGTGGTAAGGGCGACGGCGGTTACATAGTGGCACTCTGGAGCTGATCGGTTCCACAAGGCAGGAGGAAACTCTAAAAACGAGAAATAAAAGAGAGGGGCTAAATTGGGATATTTATCGTTTTTATGAAGGTATAAATAAGGGACATATAGGGAAAATCACGAGTTGCCAGCATATCTCGGACTGGTACATTGGGTGGTCTACCTCGGGCCCGAAGGGATTCCTTTAACTGAGACCTGGCGTCCAAATACCCGGCGCATACCCAGACAACGTGTTCGATGTCGTGATAGCCCTCGTCACAAGCGCACAGACTACTCTCCGCAAGCCCAATACGCCGCAAATGCGCATCCATGGTGTAGTGATTGGACATAAGTCGGGACATTACACGAATAAAATCCCGACCCACATCCATCCCCCCGAACCAAGGCTTCGTTGATACCTTTGGGATAATCGAATGTAGCCATCGTCCAAGTTCCCCATTGCTCCACGAGGTTTGCCAACTGTTGAGCGTCCTCTGACGACAAATACTAAAAAATTCGTTGAAGCAGATTGGTCTTTCGTATATGTCACCATTTAACCCTTGTGAAGGCAAGCTAAAATCCTAACATTAAAGGGCAAGCCGGGCCTCTCAGGCCCGTCTAAATTCAAGCTCCTTTTTGCCATTCTCATATAGAAAGGTTATGCAATCGGTCGAAATTTCGACTTTTTAACCGAGACCCGCAGGGCCAAATCTTTTATACCATTCGACTCAGTTCGTCGAGATCGTAAAATGTCTGTATGTGTGTGTGTATGTATGTATATATGGATGTATGTATGTGGCAAACAATCTCGCCGATTTTTCTCTGACGTGGCTGGACCGATTTGTACAAATTTAGTCTCAAATGAAAGGTGCAGCCTTCCCATCGGTCGCTATTGATTTTTCTTATTGATCCGACTTTCGGTTCTGGAGTTACGTGTTGAAAAGTACAATCACACAGCAAATTTCCATAGATACCACCATGATGTCCAAATGATGCAATATATATTAAAATATGGGTGGGCGTAGCGTATTGGTAAATCGATTGCCTTGTACGCAGCGCACCTGGGTTCGAGTCCCGACCCCGCACATAGGGTTAGAAATTTTTCATAAGAGATTTTTCTAACCCGAAGAGGCGAATGAGCTTAAGGTTAAAACCTCTATAATCAAAATAAAAAAAAAATTAAAATATGTGCAACATTACTTGGCTTTGCATGTCTAGATCATTAATGACCCACCGAAGGCACTTCGACCACATTGGCCAGCTATGGCGGTTCTTGATGCCCCGGGGGAACTTACCAAGTTCCTAAGATAATGTCATAACTATTTCTCAGAGAATTCTTTACCGATTTTTACAAACTTGGTTTTATATGAAAGGTACAGCATTCTCATTGGCTGCTGTTGAATTTCTAATTGATCCGACTTCCGGTTCCGGAATTACAGGATAATGAGTACGAATACGCAACAAATCTCGATTTCAGCGTATAAGGCGATGGATGTAAAAAGGTCAATTTTTGTTCAAAAAGGTGAGTACTCGGAAGATCACGACTGTCGATTGGTTCTGAGCTCCATTTCGTTTGAACACGACCAATAAATGTTTCTGGGTTGCTATTAATTTCTTCTGATGCATAACCGGAGTACATATTCATATTTTTCTGCATTAGATTCATCGTCGGAAGCAATATCATTCACATCTTCTTCCTCGCTTTGCAAATCAGTTTCGAAATCGTCTGCTGTTGAATTTGCTCGAATTTCTTCCATTATTTCAGATTCTTTGAGATGATTGAAAACATGGGCATATCGTCTTATAGCCATTTAAATTTTTTGTTGCTTTTAGAACCTACAATTTGAATAATAACGACAACTATAACACAAAGAATAAACAACAAAAATAGACAATAACGACAGAGTTAGGTTATGTTGTATCCAAATAATTGTCAAGTAGACCAGAGTGGGTGAAATAAAAGCATTTACCCAAAAAATATGACACACGTCATTATCGTATGCTATTTTTACATTTCTTATAAAAGAAATGTATAGAATTCGCTCAAACTTTCAAGATTTTTTTCTTATAAGAAAAGGTAAAAAGATAAAATCAATGAAAACATGAAAAAAATTCCTACTAATATGAAGATGAACTCATCAAACTGTTTTTTCAGATAAATGTTAATGTATAAAACCCGTGGTATTCCTAGTAAATATTGCATGCACACCGGGCCTGCCAGGCCCGGCTTGCCTTTTTGTGCATGTAAAAAATTCAAACATAGCTGCGCATCACTCCATAGATGAAAATTTCACGATTCTTTATTTTTGTTATAGATTTCAAAGCTACTTATCAAAATTTCCATGCCCAAGCTTATACTGCATACACATTTTTTTGTAACAAAAATATTGTAACGTGCCGGGCCTCTGAGACCCGGTTGATCGAGATTTGATCCGTCAGTGTAAAACATTTTGTCGCAGTCGACTTCTCGGAATTTATTATAAAATATATTGGGGATCACCTGCGGGCGTATATGGTCCGGGATTCCACGAATCTCTTCCTTCATGGATGTGTCGAAGAATACAGTAGAATCAGAAGTATCTAGGAAACGGACACGGTTGGGATTGTACGAAGAAGGATTGATGCTCTGTGCCATGTAGTCGAAGTACAAGGACATAAAACGGGTTTGAGAATTAAGCTCGACGAGCCTCTCGAAGTTTTCAATTACCAACGGGTTCAGAATGTCGCATCGGATGTGCAATCGATATGAGAGTTCCCAAAATCGATTTTTTAGCGGAAGAACGCCCGCCAGCACTTCGAGACTCATCGTATGGGTCGAGTGCATGCAACCCAAGGCAATGCGCAAGCAACGATACTGGATTCTCTCCAGTTTGATGAAGTGTATGTTCGCAGCGGAGCGGAAACAGAAACACCCGTACTCCATCACCGACAATATCGTTGTTTGGTACAACCTGATCAGGTCTCCTGGGTGAGCACCCCACCATGTTCCAGTTATTGTTCGGAGAAAATTGATCCTTTGTTGGCATTTCTGTTTCAGATACCTAATGTGACATCCCCAGGTACCTTTAGAGTCGAACCAGACCCCGAGATATTTAAATGTGAAAACCTGGTTGATCGTTGCACCCATTAATAAAAGCTGGAGTTGCGCCGGCTCACGCTTCCTAGAAAAAACAACCAACTCAGTTTTCTCCGTGGAGAACTCAATACCCAGCTGAAGAGCCCAAGCAGACAAATTGTCCAAGGTATTTTGTAATGGTCCTTGCAAGTCGGCAGCTTTGGGCCCTGTAACAGAGACCACCCCGTCGTCTGCAAGTTGCCTTAGCGTGCATGAATTGGCAAGACAATCGTCAATGTCATTCACGTAAAAATTGTAGAGCAGGGGACTTAGACATGAGCCCTGGGGAAGACCCATGTAGCTAAATCGCGATGTTGTTAAATCGCCATGCGAAAAACGCATGTGCTTTTCAGACAACAGATTTAGCAAAAAGTTATTTAAAATTGGTGAAAGACCATGCTGGTGCAGCTTCTCTGACAGAATGTTGATAGAAACTGAGTCAAAAGCCCCCTTAATATCCAAGAAGACTGATGCCATCTGCTCTTTGTTAGCATAGGCCATTTGGATTTCTGTAGAAAGCAACGCAAGGCAATCGTTCGTCCCTTTGCCTTTGCGGAAGCCAAATTGTGTATCTGACAGTAAGCCATTTGCTTCAACCCAATTGTCGAGGCGAAACAAGATCATTTTCTCGAATAACTTCCGAATACAGGACAGCATTGCAATCGGCCGATACGAGTTGTGGTCGGAGGCTGGTTTACCTGGTTTTTGGATGGCGATGACTTTCACTTGCCTCCATTCATAAGGGACAATGTTACCCTCAAGAAAATTGTTAAATAAATTCAACAAGCGCCTTTTTGCAGTGTCAGGCAGATTCTTCAGCAAGTTGAATTTGATTCTGTCTAACCCTGGGGCGTTATTGTTGCACGATAAGAGAGCAAGTGAGAACTCCACCATCGAAAACGGTGTTTCGTTCGCGGTATCGTGAGGAGACGCGGCGCGGCACGTTTTCTGTACCGGGACAGAGTCCGGACAGATCTTCTTGGCGAAAGCGAATATCCAACGATTTGAATATTCCACGTTCTCGTTGGTACTATTACGGTTACGCATACGTCGAGCTGTACCCCAAAGAGTGCTCATCGCTGTTTCTCTCGTTAACCCGTCGACGAACCGGCGCCAATAACTGCGTTTTTTGGCTTTCATTAGACTCTTCATTCGCCTTTCTAACGACGCGTACTGTTGATAGCTAGCGGGTAACCCGTCTTCCCGGAAGGCCTTATATGCAGTGGACTTTTCCGCGTACAGCTCTGAGCACTCTTTATCCCACCACAGGGTGGGAGACCGTCCATGGGTATTCGCGCTGGGTACTGGTTTAGTCTGAGCTTGATTCGCACTGTCGAGAATCAAGCCAGCCAAAAACCTGTACTCTTCCTCCGGAGGAAGTTCTTGAGTGGATTCGATTTTAACGGATATCGCGGTCGCGTAACTCTTCCAATCAATGTTCCGTGTGAGGTCATATGAGACATTGATTGTTTCCGATGGTCTTGAACCGTTAGCAATTGAAATCACGATAGGCAAATGATCGCTACCGTGGGGATCAGGGATCACCTTCCACATGCAATCTAACTGTAGCGATGTCGAGCAAAGCGACAAATCCAACGCGCTTGCGCGTGCTGGTGGTGTAGGAATCCGCGTCATTTCTCCCGTGTTTAAGATGGTCATGTTGAAATTATCGCAAAGATCTTGGATTAATGTTGATCTATTATCATCATGAAGACAGCCCCATACCGTACCGTGCGAGTTAAAGTCTTTCAGAACTAGCCGCGGTGCCGGTAAGGATTCCGTGATATTACAAAGCGTTCGGTGCCCTACCGAGGCTCTAGGAGGAATGTAGATGGAAGCAATGCAAAGGTCTTTACCTTTGATTAAAACTTGACAAGCGACAATTTCAATGCCTGGTGTCGAAGGGAGGTTAATTCGGTTGAAAGAATAGCACTTTTTGATCCCCAAAAGTACTCCTCCATAGGGGTTTTCTCGATCCAGACGAATTATATTAAAGTCGTGGAAGTTGAGATTTATATCGGAAGTTAACCAAGTTTCACATAATGCGAAAGCATCACATTTTAAACTATTTAGTAAAAATTTAAAGGAATCGATTTTCGGGAGGATACTTCTGCTGTTCCACTGTAGAACAGTGATCGAATCGGTGACCTCGTTCGATGACTTAGCCATCGAAGGATACGATCGCTGCAAGGAGGGGCCATTTAGTAGTCAACTGCTTCAAAAATGTTTGCACTATAGGGAGAAAACGTATCAGAAGGCTTTTAAGAGGATCAGTAACATTGAAAGCTGTGAAAATTAAGTCCACTATGTCAGAAAATTTCATTAGTCCGCTACTGGACTGAGTATCTGTTTGAAAAAAGGGGACACTTGGGGTTTTGGATGTCCCTGGAAGTGGTGGGTACTCCTTGTTAGAATTAATATTTCCAAGTCCTGGAGCAAATTGCTTCGGCTTTTGTGCATCACTTCCGTTGGATTTATTGGTTGTAGATGGCGCACTCTGAGTGGACGACACCTTGGCACCCTTACGAGGCAATGTAGGGGAGGCTGGATTTCTCCTCTTCCTGGATTCCCCTGGGTTAACCAAAGATGTTCCCTCTCGTGGGTCGTCAGATTCTTGCTCAACGTTAGCCAAACCAGCATAGGGATTTTCGGACAGGACAGATGGCGAAGCATTCTTTAGCATTTCTGCATAAGAACGCCTTGAGCGTTCCTTAAGGGAGCGCTTAATTTTATCCCCGCGCTGCTTGTACGCAGGACATGATTTAAGAGCATGTGAAGGGCCCCCGCAGCAAATACACTTTTCAGTTTCTTTGTCGCAAGAGTCATCCTCATGCTCTCCTTCGCATTTGCCGCATCGTTTCTTATTTCCACAATATGTGGCTGTGTGGCCCAACTGCTTGCAATTGCTGCAGTTCATGACCCGCGGTACGAACAGGCGAACTGGTAGGCGAACCCTGTCAAGGAGGATGTAGTTGGGAAGAGAGGACCCGGCGAATGTCACCCGAAGCGAGCCTGATAGATAGTAGGTAGTCTTACCTCCCTCGGTGTTTGCGGTATACAATTGTTTGCATTCCAACATCTTAATCTGTTCAAGTGAGGGGTCCTTAAAGCAGCCAACCCCGTGCTCCAACAGCTCTTCGCATTTCAGGCCCGGTTCGGACACTACCCCATCGATTTCACAGGCCACACAAGGCACGTACGCTTTAAATTCCCGCGTAAAGCGCTCACAGCAAGCAATCGCGTTTGCCTGGCCGAGAGCACTCACTAGAACATGTATCTTGTTTGCCCGAACACGTGTTATCTGAGTTACGGCCGGGTAATTAGCAGTCAGATCTCGAGAAAGTTTTAATATATTAACCGGTTTCTCTCCGGTCCGAAAATATACCACCCATGGCCCAGAGGAACCTTCTGGGTACTGCTTTATACGGGGAGCAATGCGAGTATTAGGGGGATCAGGGACTTCCATGATTACATCAGATGGTATTTCGCCCTCGGCCATTTAAGCACGAGGGCAGAGCGTTATATAAACGGGAATGTGCCTTATTATTTGATAACAAGGTAGAGTAAAAGTAGGGAAAAGGAAAGAAAGCAAACGAGGAAAAAAATAAAGCAAAACTTATCTGCAAACAACGTCGATTGTTCCGCACCAGCGAAAACAATGTACTGGATTTACTGCCGGCACCAGCAGAATGGCAGCTAACGAACGAACAAAGGATGACCTTGAATCACTGAAATTTACACACCGAACACCACTGTGAAATATAACGATCCGTTCCGTTCAAAGGTTGGGAGACGTATGAAAATATATATTCATTACGTTAGTATGAACTATTATGACGAATAACGGATCAAAGTCCAAAAATATCCACGAATTAGATCCGGGAAAATAAGTCTCCTAAAGACCCCATTCTCGATGGGGGATACAAGTACAATGTTTCTTCTAACTTATCGTTGTCTATTTTTGCTCTATGCTAAGTAAAATTCAATTGATGTTTCAATGGCAGTCACAATTAGTAGAGAGGAGTTGGATGTACTGTGTACTGAAACGTTTGATCTACATTTTTGTCATGCACATTACTGTGTAACAACAAATGAACACGAAGAAACATATTTATTCGCAGAAAATTAAGACTTGTAATGTCAAGCATGCCTATCCATCTAGAGTAGTTTTATATCAAGTGACACTTTCAATGGCGCTTGCGTTTCCTACAAATTAAATACTTATCCTGAAAATTTAAACCATTTCTTTTTCGTAGTATTGGTTTGTATAGGACTCATTTATCCATATTTGCTGAACGAGAATTTCGAACGAAACAATATACACGCTATAAGGATGAATGGAAAGAGAGTACATTATTATCTACTGAATGCACGGCTTTTGTGCTATCGACATAGCCAAGAAACTTCACACTATTTATATCAAAGCAAATGAAAATTTTGAAAATTTTACCTGTCTCATGCACGAATCGCATTCTTTCTCTGTCGCTCTCTGTTTAAGGGGTTTGAAAGCATGTGTGACCTTGTCTTACTTTACTATTTCCAATTGCGTATATTTACGTATTCTGCAGAAAAATCTTTTCTTTGGGAATATCTAACCAAAATGACAACTTTGAATTTCAAAACAAATTGAACGTACCGGGTTCCTGATAACTAATTAAGGTCCATCAATAAAGTAGAAATACCAGATAATCGTAAACGACGCCGCCAAGAAAAGACCAACGAAAACAAAAAGGTTAAAACAAAAAAGAATGAAAACTTTAGAAAGTTGATTACATATTAATTAGTCATTTTTCAGATTATCAAAAACAATTTATAACTTTCCGATACAATAGTTCTCAAATTCGTACAATCCGGTTTATTCATTTACTTTATTCAAAAATGGTTTTTAATTTCATTCTAAATAGTCAATTTTTTCAGTTTCTTCATTTCATGGATTTTATTCGTCTTGTTTATTTTATTCATTTTTAATATTTGACTAGTTTTAAGTATATGATTTTTGCATTTTAATTATTTATTTCATTCAGCATTCTTTTTATTCATTTTGTTCATTTGGGTTCATTTAATCTATTTTATTCATTTCATTCTTTGGATTCCCTCTGATCAGTTTTTTTGTACATTTTATTCATATCATTCATTTAACTTATTTTATTCATTGCTTTCCTTCTATACATTCTCTTTGTTTTTTCCAGTTTTTAGTTTCTTCATTTTAATAATTTGAATATTTTTCAGATTTATTCATTTCATGCAAATTATTTATTTGACACAATTTATTTTTTTTTCAATTAATTTATAACTTTTGAACATCGCCTTATTTTTCATTTTAATCCATTCATTTTCTTCTTCTTTTTATGCATTTCATCAATCCTATTCGTTTCGTTTATTTGATTCGTTTGTTTTATTTATTCATTTTATTCAATTCATTTACTCTTTTATTAGTTTTATTCTTTTCCTTCATTCCAATAATTTTTTTCATTTTATACATTTTATTCATTTGATTAATTGTATTCACTGGATTCATTAAATTCGTTCTAGCCATTTGATTAATTTGTTTCATTTGATTCATTTGATTTAATTGATTCATTTGATTAATTTTGTTCATTTCTTTAATTTTTATAATTTCGTAATTAGTCGTTCCACTTTTTTATTTAATTAAATTTGTTAGTTTGAGTCAATTTAATTTATTCAATTAATTCAAAACTATTTTTAAATATTGACTAATTTTTCATTTAATGAGCTAATCCAATTTGATTTATGTATTTTATAAATTTCATTTATACAAACCATTGTACTCATTTTATGAATTTGAAAACATTTTGTTTTGCATTTTTTGCTTTATTTTTTTATTTGGTTCGTTTTATTGATTTTCTATATTCTATTCAGTTTATTTGAGGTTTTATTCGGGCAAGACCAGAACTAATAAAAGAGTTCTGCAAATTAATGAATGATCCAACAGTGACATGTGTAAAAGTCGCGATTTGCGCAGGATCTCTTACAGGACACCATTTATCATTATTACTGAGGAAATCACTCGACACGTAGATGCCTCCTTTGTATATGACTTACCTCCACGAGAATCTGATGCACAATGACGCTGACAAAAGACTATCGTGGCGGATGTTGGCGCTTTGCAGTAGCAGCGGTGCCAGCACAACTAGGCATTATTGGCGGTGTAGGACACTGTCGAATAAGAGACTGAGGGGTACGACACTGAGGTAAATCTACACCTCACAACATGTGTAAGAAATGTCTCATCTCACTGCTTGGTGGATTAAGTTGTTTTTTTTAAACAATTTGTCACCAGTACCTTTTTCTGTTCCTGCAAGGAAGCTTCTTGCATTTTTGCACATTGTCAGTACGCTTGCAGTTTGAGCTCACGATTCACTATTTGTTAATGTAAGTGGTTCTTACCGGGTTGTTTTGGATGCAGTAAATGAAATTAGTAGAACGAATGAATTGAATAGTTGGTAAAATTGATGCAATCAATAAAACTAATAAAATAATTTATATTTCAATTATTGGTAAAATTGTCTATTGTATGCTGCGAACAAAGTGCCGGAGCCGAACAAAACCTCAAAATTTTATTTTGGAATTTTCATGATTTAAATTTTTCTCGGTTTGTAAACAGGTAGAACAAAAGTTAGTTTTTTTTACTGAGCTTCATAGGTGAAATTAATGATCAATTCAGAAAAAATTGCATTCAAATCTATGTTATCCAAATTAATATATCTTTTTAGTTAAGATTGCGATTAGGGTCGAACTGGTTTCATTTGAAACGTGTTTCGTTGGACATTTACTTGCCATTCGATTTAGTCGATACAAGCCTTTCTTCTCGTTCAGACATGTAGAACAAATAATGAATCGTGCATTAAAGTAAAATTATAATGTTCAAGGTGGGTGCACTTTTTTTGAAACAGTTCGAAAAGATCGCTTGTAGTTAATGACACTTGAAAATTAGTGTACTTTCCGATAATGAATGTCTTGTTAAGCCCCTTTCTGCCCCGAGGCATGAAAAATGCTGATTTTTCATGATATGTTCGAAGGAGACGCATGATAGTGTTTGATTGCCAAGGGTTCGTAATAAAATTTATTAACGTCTCTCAGCATTATCTGAAAATTCACTACATCAATATTTTGAGAATGAATTTTTAGATATAGTGCACTTTATATTCGTAATTGTTGAATTTTCGAACCACCCTAAGTGCCAAAATTTTGAGGTAATAAAAGAATAAAAAATTAAATGCGATTTTCGGAAGACGCCAAAGCTCTTCTTACGAAAGCTCTGAAGATGACGGAGAAAACGATGATTAAAAATAAATTTATTTATCTAATTTATAAAGAAAATTTTGACGTTATTAGACACATCCAAATTTACACTTCGATTTTTGAAAGGCAAACCATATACATTGCATGTTATTGGCGAACGTGTTCTATACAATTTACCATGAGAAGATGAAGCTGCTTATCGCAGCGCACCTGAATATTTCATTTTTTTTTTATTCATTTCGTTTATTTGATAGGCACAAATGCGTTAGCTTGGCGGTGCCAAATGCTTTTGTTTTTACATTTTGGATATCTTAAAACTAGGAGGTTACAATGTTGAAATATTTTTTTACAAAGGAAAAGAAAGTTTACAGCTATCTTAAGACTAGAAATAAGATTCAATATACAAAAGAGGGCCAAAAGATTTTTTTATGAAAAAATTTAAAACAAGGGATTCACTTTGATATACAAGAGGGGGAGTAACGTCTCAGTAAACATATCGTGCAGCAGCAGTCTCTACGCATCGCTCGATCGAGATAGAAGTGTTTTGTATTCGGTCTGTTGGAAAAAGAACAGTGCAGTAATCCGCGTTCAAGGTTATTTTGCCATTCTCTGCCTCTTCGAGGTTTGGACTTTTTTTTTCTTTTGTGCGTGTGATAACCGTTAGGCCACATTCATCAACCTTTTGTTCGTAAAGCGAGGATTGAACAATAACCAGCTATTTAAGCTGGACTGGTGCGTCGTGGGAAACGAGTATACAGATAAGTGAAATCTACCTTTTTGATACATTTACGGCTTTTTCCCGTCTGCGCGGGTGCTGACCCCGTGCGTTGACGGTGTCGATGGCTTCCTCTCCGGATGGCCAAATGGAGATCGAGTCGACTCCTAAGGCTCTCCCCCGACCCAAACAATATCCAGAGCTCTCGACCGGTCCCTTTGTGGTCTTCTTTCGGCCCAAAACAAAATCGCTGAATCTATTACAGATTTCAAAAGACCTGACGGAACGGTTCTCGGCTGTGACCGAAATAAAAAAGGTCCGCTCAGACAGGCTGAGGGTCGTGTTGACTAACTCAAAGCAGGCAAACGATATTGCTTGCTGCGAGCACTTTACGAAGGACTATCACGTGTATATTCCTGCTGTAAAAGTACAGTCTGAAGGCGTTGTCACCGATGACAGTTTGACATGTGAGGATCTGCTGCAGTACGGGGTTGGCCGTTTTAGAGACCGCATACTTCAGCCAGTGAAAATACTCGAGTGCAAGCGTTTGCACTCAGTAGTAGTTGCGGGGGATGGTTCAAAAACGTACCCCCAATCAAACTCTTATCGGTTGACCTTCGCTGGTACCGCTTTGCCAAATTACGTCCTCTTGCACAAGGTTCGTCTGCCTGTGCGTCTGTTTGTGCCGCGGGTCATGAATTGCACAAAGTGTAAACAATTGGGTCACACAGCCACCCATTGTAGCAATAAGGCCCGCTGTGGAAAATGCGGGGAGAATCATCTAGATGATTCGTGCAGTAAGAATGCTGAGAAGTGTGCTTACTGTGCAGAGAATCTGCATGATATCTCGGCATGTCCCGCGTACAAACTACGCGGGGATAAACTAAAACGTTCCCTTGCGGGACGATCCGAACGTTCTTTCGCAGAAATGCTAGAGAAAGCTACACCACCAACCTCAACAAACATCTATGCTCACTTGCCTCCTAACGAGGGTGAGACTGATGACCCACAAGAGGGAACATCTACTAGGGCGCCTAGAAGTTATAGGAAGAGGAGGAACATTTCCTCTCCTAAAGTTCGTTGTAAAGGCCAGAAGGTATCGCTTGACGGGACTCCGAAAGTCACATCTATTGGAAGTGTTGCAACCAAACCGAAGCAATTAGCTCCTGGTCTCGGAGGATTAAACTCAGAGAAGGAGTTCCCAGCACTTCCCGGAACATCAAAAATCCCAAGTGTTCCTCTGTTTCAGTTCGAGAATCATCGCGGCACTGGAATTATCAAACTCTCGGACATTGTGGACTGGATAATAAAAACTTTCAATATAACTGATCCTATTAAAAGTCTTATGTTAGCTTTTCTCCCTACAGTAAGAACATTTTTGAAGCAGTTGACTGCTAAATGGCCCCTCCTTTCAGCGATTGTATCCTTCGATGGCTAACTCATCGAACGAGGTCACGGATTTGATCACTGTTCTACAGTGGAATTGCAGAAGTATCATCCCGAAAATCGATTCCTTCAAAAATTTAATAAATAATTTGAGTTGCGATGCATTTGCATTATGTGAAACTTGGTTAACTTCCGACATAGATCTCAACTTCCACGACTTTAATATTATTCGCCTGGATCGAGACACCCCCTATGGAGGAGTGCTTTTGGGGATCAAAAAGCGCTATTCCTTCTACAGAATTAACCTTCCCTCGATAACAGGTATTGAAGTTGTCGCTTGTCAAGCAACAACCAAAGGCAATGATCTTTGCATAGCTTCCATGTATATTCCCCCCAACACCGCGATTGGGCATCGCCGGCTACATGACATCATAGAATCCCTGCCTGCACCGCGACTAGTTTTAGGCGACTTTAACTCTCACGGTACGGAATGGGGTTGCCCTTATGATGATAACCGTTCCTCTTTAATTCACAATATTTGCGACAACTTCAACATGACAATTCTAAACACGGGTGAAATGACACGGATTCCTCCCCCACCAGCGCGCCCAAGCGCATTAGATTTATCCCTTTGCTCGACCTCGCTAAAGTTAGAATGCGCGTGGAAGGTAATCCCTGATCCCCACGGTAGCGACCATCTGCCGATCGTAGTCTCTATCAATAACGGCTCAAGGCCATCGGAAACAATCAATATTTCGTATGACCTCACACGAAATATCGATTGGAAGAGCTATGCTGCCGCGATATCCGACAACATCGAATCTACTCAAGAACTTCCTCCGGAGGAAGAGTACAGCTTTTTGGCTGGCTTGATTCTCGACAGCGCGAATCAAGCTCAGACTAAGCCAGTACCCGGCGCGAACATACAAAAACGTTCTCCCAATCCCTGGTGGGATAAAGAGTGCTCAGACGTGTACGTAGAGAAGGCCGCCGCGTTTAAGACCTTCCGGAACGACGGGTTACCCGCTAGTTTTCGACAGTACGCGACGTTAGACAAGCGAATGAAGAGTTTGATGAAAGCCAAAAAACGCGGTTATTGGCGCCGGTTCGTCGACGGATTAACGAGAGAAACATCGATGAGCACTCTTTGGGGAACAGCCCGACGTATGCGAAATCGAAACAGTACTAATGAGAGCGTGGAATATTCAAACCGTTGGATATTCGATTTCGCCAAGAAGGTTTGTCCGGATTCCGCCCCGGCACAGAAGATCTACCGCGCCGCGTCCCGTCACGATAACGCGAACGAAACACCTTTTTCGATGGTGGAGTTCTCACTTGCTCTCTTGTCGTGTAACAATAAAGCTCCAGGGCCAGACAGAATCAAATTCAACTTGTTGAAGAATCTGCCAGACTCTGCCAAGAGACGCTTGTTGAACTTATTTAATAAGTTTCTTGAGGCTAACATTGTCCCACACGATTGGAGGCAAGTGAAGGTCATCGCCATCCAAAAACCAGGAAAACCAGCCTCCGACCACAATTCGTATCGACCGATCGCAATGCTATCTTGCATCCGGAAGTTGTTCGAGAAAATGATCCTATCCCGCCTCGACAATTGGGTCGAAGCAAATGGCTTACTGTCAGATACACAATTTGGCTTTCGCAAGGGCAAAGGGACGAACGATTGTCTTGCGTTGCTCTCAACCGAAATTCAAATGGCCTATGCTAGTAAAGAGCAGATGGCATCAGTGTTCCTAGATATAAAGGGGGCTTTTGATTCAGTTTCTATCAACATTCTTTCAGAGAAGCTGCACCAGCATGGTCTTTCAGCGACTTTAAACAACTTTTTACTAAACTTGTTGTCGGAAAAGCACATGCATTTTTCGCATGGTGACTTATCGACATCACGATTTAGCTACATGGGCCTTCCCCAGGGCTCATGTCTAAGCCCCCTGTTATACAATTTCTACGTCAACGACATTGATGAATGTCTTGACAATTCCTGCACGTTAAGACAACTTGCAGACGATGGCGTGGTGTCTGTTACGGGACCCAAAGCTGTCGATCTACAAGGACCATTACAGAATACCTTGGACAATTTGTCTGCATGGGCTATTAAGCTGGGTATCGAATTCTCCACGGAGAAAACTGAGCTAGTTGTATTTTCTAGGAAGCGTGAACCAGCACAACTACAGCTTCTATTAATGGGTCAAACTATAGCTCAGGTCTTCACAGTAAAATATCTAGGGGTCTGGTTCGACTCAAAAGGTACTTGGGGATGCCATATTCGGTATCTGAAACAGAAATGCCAACAAAGGATCAACTTTCTTCGTACAATAACCGGAACGTGGTGGGGTGCCCACCCAGGAGACCTAATTAGGTTGTATCAAACAACGATACTGTCGGTACTGGAATACGGATGCTTCTGCTTTCGATCCGCCGCGAACATACATTTCATCAAACTCGAAAGAATTCAGTATCGTTGTTTGCGTATCGCCTTAGGGTGCATGCAGTCGACCCATACGATGAGTCTCGAAGTCCTGTCGGGCGTTCTCCCGCTGAAAAATCGATTTTGGGAACTCTCATATCGATTGCTCATTCGATGCGATATCTTGAACCCGTTGGTGATTGAAAATTTCGAAAGGCTTGTTGAGCTCAATTCTCAGACCCGTTTTATGTCCCTGTACTTTGACTACATGGCGCAAAATATTAATCCTTCTTCTTACAATCCGAACCGTGTGCATTTCATAAATACTTCTGAATCTACTGTTTTCTTCGACACATCCATGAAAGATGAGATTATTGGAATTCCGGACCACATACGCCCACAAGTGGTTCCAAACATTTTTTATAATAAATTCCGAGAAGTCGACTGTTCTAAGATGTTTTATACTGACGGATCAAACCTCGAAGGGTCCACTGGCTTCGGTATTTTCAATCAAAAGTTCACCGCCTCCTACAAACTCAGTGACCCTGCTTCAGTTTACGCCGCAGAACTAGCTGCTATTCAGTATACCCTTGGAGTCATTGACACATTACCCGCAGACCATTACTTCATCGTCTCGGATAGTCTGAGTTCTATTGACGCTATTCGCTCGATGAAACATGGAAAGCATTCCTCGTATTTTTTGGGGAAAATACGGGAGCTACTGAGTGCTTTATCTGACAAATCTTTCCAGATTACCTTGGTGTGGGTCCCTTCTCATTGCTCCATTCCGGGCAATGAGAAGGCGGACTCCTTAGCTAAGGTGGGTGCCATTGAAGGTGACGTTTTTGAAAGACCAATTTGCTTCCACGAATTTTTCAGTATTACTCATCAGAGAACCCTCGAAAGTTGGAAAACCTCGTGGAGCAATGGGGAGCTAGGAAGGTGGCTACATTCGATAGTCCCTAAGGTATCGACGAAACCTTGGTTCAAGGGAATGGATGTGGGTCGTGACTTCATTCGTGTGATGTCCCGACTCATGGCGAACCATTACACGCTGGATGCACATCTCCGACGTATTGGGCTCGTGGAGAGTGGTATCTGCGCTTGTGGCGACGGTTATCACGATATAGAGCACATAGTCTGGGCGTGCACCGAGTACAGTTCCGCCAGGTCTCGGCTTATGGACACCCTCCGGGCCCGAGGAAGACCACCCAACGTCCCGGTTCGAGATGTGTTGGCAAGCCGCGATGTCCTCTATATGTCCCTTATATACACCTTCATAAAAACCATCAATATCCAACTTTAACTGCCCCTTTTTCCTTATCATTCTCAGAAACGCTCTCTTCCACCTGTACCATACACCCACGATGGTTTGATGCGACTCCAAGGCGACACAAAACATCCCTGTCGAATGAGTCAACAAACACGGGACCTAAAGCACGAACATCACATGCACAACTCGAAATGTAGCCGATCAACATCTGAGCCGCACTACGAAATCGTCTGGAGAAACCCCTGCCATCTTGAGAACGACCACCCGGCGTCCCAGTACATGATTCTTCCTGATGAAGACCACCCTGATTCTGTAATCCATCCGTTGATCTCCCGAAGTCTGAAACTGAAATAATGTTCTCCCCCTGCCATGTTTGTCCACCCTACTTCCCCTGACTCTTATATACAGAAGTAAGACCCCTTCCACCCCCCAAATACCTTCATGAAGCATTTAGCTCTTCTTGCCTTTTCTAGTTTTAACTATTATATTATATGATCTCGTTGAAAATGCCCAACTCTACTACCACATAAAATAACTCTAATTAATGTCTCCGAATCTTTACAAAATTTAATCACGCCCTCTAATTATTTCTACTTTTAAGATAGTCGTAAAAATTTTCCCCCTTAGTTAAACATTATTTGCTCCAATAATCTCATTGCTAAAAATGTCAAACCATATTGCCATAAAAACTAAATGACCCCCTAATCTTACGAAAACTATATTACCCCCTTGTGTATATGTATAGCTATAAATGTGCCTTAGTTTAATTTCAAAAATCAATATATAATCCCCTAGTTTTAAGTAATTTAAAATGTAAAACAAAACAAAATTGGCACTTTTAAGCTAACGCAAACCTGCCTTATCAAATAAACGAATTGAAAAAAAAAAAAGAGGGGGAGTAATAGTATTTTACGAAATATTTTACGGTTATCTTAAAACTAACAATATAGTTTAGGGGAAGGGGGAACAAATATTTATGAGAAATTTCACAGAAATCTTAAAACTAGGGATTCAATTCTATTTACAAGATGGAGGACAAGAGTTTCAATAAAGAGTAAAAATTATAGCTATCTTAAAACTAGGAATACAGAATACTAATTTGAATTTTTTAACTAAAACTTATGCTTGGTCAAGATATTCAAAGGGTGGCTTATTTCCGCATCAGTGTAGCAGCAGTTGTATCAAGGACAGGGGAGAGACAGGGAAAGAAGAGCAAAACTTGCAACTTTCGCTCGAACGGCGGGGGGGGGGGGGGGAGGGGGATCAGCGTATCAAATTTGCGCCTCAGTATAGTAAGTCGTCGAGTACCGGATTGGCGGATGGTATTCTTCGGACCCGCGGGGAATCTTTCAAAAGTCATCGGACCTCGAGTCGCTCTCGCTTCAGTTTCCTTCTATGCAGGCGTAGTGGTAAGGGCGATGGCGGTTACATAGTGGCACTCTGGAGCTGATCGGTTCCACAAGGCAGGAGGAAACTCTAAAAACGAGAAATAAAAGAGAGGGGCTAAATTGGGATATTTATCGTTTTTATGAAGGTATAAATAAGGGACATATAGGGGAAATCACGAGTTGCCAGCATATCTCGGACTGGTACATTGGGTGGTCTACCTCGGGCCCGAAGGGATTCCTTTAACTGAGACCTGGCGTCCAAATACCCGGCGCATACCCAGACAACGTGTTCGATGTCGTGATAGCCCTCGTCACAAGCGCACAGACTACTCTCCGCAAGCCCAATACGCCGCAAATGCGCATCCATGGTGTAGTGATTGGACATAAGTCGGGACATTACACGAATAAAATCCCGACCCACATCCATCCCCCCGAACCAAGGCTTCGTTGATACCTTTGGGATAATCGAATGTAGCCATCGTCCAAGTTCCCCATTGCTCCACGAGGTTTGCCAACTGTTGAGCGTCCTCTGACGACAAATACTAAAAAATTCGTTGAAGCAGATTGGTCTTTCGTATATGTCACCATTTAATGCGCCCACCTTTGCTAATGAGTCGGCCTTTTCATTGCCCGGGATAGAACAATGAGAGGGGACCCAAACAAAGGTAATCTGATAAGATTTTTCAGATAACGTACACAAGGACTCCTGTATCTTCCCCAGAAAATACGGTAATTGCTTTTTAGGTTTCACCGCACGAAGAGCCTCGATAGAGCTGAGGCTGTCCGAAACGATGAAGTAGTGATCTGTGGGCAGAGTGTCGATGATCCCAAGGGTGTACTGAATTGCAGCTAACTCTGCGACGTAAACTGAAGCGGGATCATTGAGCTTGAATGAAGCGGTGATAGTATTGTTGAAGATACCGAAGCCAGTGGACCCATCGAGATTTGATCCGTCAGTGTAAAACATTTTGTCGCAGTCGACTTCTCGGAATTTATTATAAAATATATTGGGGATCACCTGCGGGCGTATATGGTCCGGGATTCCACGAATCTCTTCCTTCATGGATGTGTCGAAGAATACAGTAGAATCAGAAGTATCTAGGAAACGGACACGGTTGGGATTGTACGAAGAAGGATTGATGCTCTGTGCCATGTAGTCGAAGTACAAGGACATAAAACGGGTTTGAGAATTAAGCTCGACGAGCCTCTCGAAGTTTTCAATTACCAACGGGTTCAGAATGTCGCATCGGATGTGCAATCGATATGAGAGTTCCCAAAATCGATTTTTTAGCGGAAGAACGCCCGCCAGCACTTCGAGACTCATCGTATGGGTCGAGTGCATGCAACCCAAGGCAATGCGCAAGCAACGATACTGGATTCTCTCCAGTTTGATGAAGTGTATGTTCGCAGCGGAGCGGAAACAGAAACACCCGTACTCCATCACCGACAATATCGTTGTTTGGTACAACCTGATCAGGTCTCCTGGGTGAGCACCCCACCATGTTCCAGTTATTGTTCGGAGAAAATTGATCCTTTGTTGGCATTTCTGTTTCAGATACCTAATGTGACATCCCCAGGTACCTTTAGAGTCGAACCAGACCCCGAGATATTTAAATGTGAAAACCTGGTTGATCGTTGCACCCATTAATAAAAGCTGGAGTTGCGCCGGCTCACGCTTCCTAGAAAAAACAACCAACTCAGTTTTCTCCGTGGAGAACTCAATACCCAGCTGAAGAGCCCAAGCAGACAAATTGTCCAAGGTATTTTGTAATGGTCCTTGCAAGTCGGCAGCTTTGGGCCCTGTAACAGAGACCACCCCGTCGTCTGCAAGTTGCCTTAGCGTGCATGAATTGGCAAGACAATCGTCAATGTCATTCACGTAAAAATTGTAGAGCAGGGGACTTAGACATGAGCCCTGGGGAAGACCCATGTAGCTAAATCGCGATGTTGTTAAATCGCCATGCGAAAAGTGCATGTGCTTTTCAGACAACAGGTTTAGCAAAAAGTTATTTAAAATTGGTGAAAGACCATGCTGGTGCAGCTTCTCTGACAGAATGTTGATAGAAACTGAGTCAAAAGCCCCCTTAATATCCAAGAAGACTGATGCCATCTGCTCTTTGTTAGCATAGGCCATTTGGATTTCTGTAGAAAGCAACGCAAGGCAATCGTTCGTCCCTTTGCCTTTGCGGAAGCCAAATTGTGTATCTGACAGTAAGCCATTTGCTTCAACCCAATTGTCGAGGCGAAACAAGATCATTTTCTCGAATAACTTCCGAATACAGGACAGCATTGCAATCGGCCGATACGAGTTGTGGTCGGAGGCTGGTTTACCTGGTTTTTGGATGGCGATGACTTTCACTTGCCTCCATTCATAAGGGACAATGTTACCCTCAAGAAAATTGTTAAATAAATTCAACAAGCGCCTTTTTGCAGTGTCAGGCAGATTCTTCAGCAAGTTGAATTTGATTCTGTCTAACCCTGGGGCGTTATTGTTGCACGATAAGAGAGCAAGTGAGAACTCCACCATCGAAAACGGTGTTTCGTTCGCGGTATCGTGAGAAGACGCGGCGCGGTACGTTTTCTGTACCGGGACAGAGTCCGGACAGATCTTCTTGGCGAAAGCGAATATCCAACGGTTTGAATATTCCACGTTCTCGTTGGTACTATTACGGTTACGCATACGTCGAGCCGTACCCCAAATAGTGCTCATCGCTGTTTCTCTCGTTAACCCGTCGACGAACCGGCGCCAATAACTGCGTTTTTTGGCTTTCATTAGACTCTTCATTCGCCTTTCTAACGACGCGTACTGTTGATAGCTAGCGGGTAACCCGTCTTCCCGGAAGGCTTTATATGCAGTGGACTTTTCCGCGTACAGCTCTGAGCACTCTTTATCCCACCACAGGGTGGGAGACCGTCCATGGGTATTCGCGCTGGGTACTGGTTTAGTCTGAGCTTGATTCGCACTGTCGAGAATCAAGCCAGCCAAAAACCTGTACTCTTCCTCCGGAGGAAGTTCTTGAGTGGATTCGATTTTAACGGATATCGCGGTCGCGTAACTCTTCCAATCAATGTTCCGTGTGAGGTCATATGAGACATTGATTGTTTCCGATGGTCTTGAACCGTTAGCAATTGAAATCACGATAGGCAAATGATCGCTACCGTGGGGATCAGGGATCACCTTCCACATGCAATCTAACTGTAGCGATGTCGAGCAAAGCGACAAATCCAACGCGCTTGCGCGTGCTGGTGGTGTAGGAATCCGCGTCATTTCTCCCGTGTTTAAGATGGTCATGTTGAAATTATCGCAAAGATCTTGGATTAATGTTGATCTATTATCATCATGAAGACAACCCCATACCGTACCGTGCGAGTTAAAGTTAAAGTTAAAGCTCCCAGAACTAGCCGCGGTGCCGGTAAGGATTCCGTGATATTACAAAGCGTTCGGTGCCCTACCGAGGCTCTAGGAGGAATGTAGATGGAAGCAATGCAAAGGTCTTTACCTTTGATTAAAACTTGACAAGCGACAATTTCAATGCCTGGTGTCGAAGGGAGGTTAATTCGGTTGAAAGAATAGCACTTTTTGATCCCCAAAAGTACTCCTCCATAGGGGTTTTCTCGATCCAGACGAATTATATTAAAGTCGTGGAAGTTGAGATTTATATCGGAAGTTAACCAAGTTTCACATAATGTGAAAGCATCACATTTTAAACTATTTAGTAAAAATTTAAAGGAATCGATTTTCGGGAGGATACTTCTGCTGTTCCACTGTAGAACAGTGATCGAATCGGTGACCTCGTTCGATGACTTAGCCATCGAAGGATACGATCGCTGCAAGGAGGGGCCATTTAGTAGTCAACTGCTTCAAAAATGTTTGCACTATAGGGAGAAAACGTATCAGAAGGCTTTTAAGAGGATCAGTAACATTGAAAGCTGTGAAAATTAAGTCCACTATGTCAGAAAATTTCATTAGTCCGCTACTGGACTGAGTATCTGTTTGAAAAAAGGGGACACTTGGGGTTTTGGATGTCCCTGGAAGTGGTGGGTACTCCTTGTTAGAATTAATATTTCCAAGTCCTGGAGCAAATTGCTTCGGCTTTTGTGCATCACTTCCGTTGGATTTATTGGTTGTAGATGGCGCACTCTGAGTGGACGACACCTTGGCACCCTTACGAGGCAATGTAGGGGAGGCTGGATTTCTCCTCTTCCTGGATTCCCCTGGGTTAACCAAAGATGTTCCCTCTCGTGGGTCGTCAGATTCTTGCTCAACGTTAGCCAAACCAGCATAGGGATTTTCGGACAGGACAGATGGCGAAGCATTCTTTAGCATTTCTGCATAAGAACGCCTTGAGCGTTCCTTAAGGGAGCGCTTAATTTTATCCCCGCGCTGCTTGTACGCAGGACATGATTTAAGAGCATGTGAAGGGCCCCCGCAGCAAATACACTTTTCAGTTTCTTTGTCGCAAGAGTCATCCTCATGCTCTCCTTCGCATTTGCCGCATCGTTTCTTATTTCCACAATATGTGGCTGTGTGGCCCAACTGCTTGCAATTGCTGCAGCTCATGACCCGCGGTACAAACAGGCGAACTGGTAGGCGAACCCTGTCAAGGAGGATGTAGTTGGGAAGAGAGGACCCGGCGAATGTCACCCGAAGCGAGCCTGATAGAGAGTAGGTAGTCTTACCTCCCTCGGTGTTTGCGGTATACAATTGTTTGCATTCCAAGATCTTAATCTGTTCAAGTGAGGGGTCCTTAAAGCAGCCAACCCCGTGCTCCAACAGTTCTTCGCATTTCAGGCCCGGTTCGGACACTACCCCATCGATTTCACAGGCCACACAAGGCACGTACGCTTTAAATTCCCGTGTAAAGCGCTCACAGCAAGCAATCGCGTTTGCCTGGCCGAGATCATTCACTAGAACACGTATCTTGTTTGCCCGAACACGTGTTATCTGAGCTACAGCCGGGTAATTAGCAGTCAGATCTCGAGAAAGTTTTAATATATTAACCGGTTTCTCTCCGGTCCGAAAATATACCACCCATGGCCCAGAGGAACCTTCTGGGTACTGCTTTATACGGGGAGCAATGCGAGTATTAGGGGGATCAGGGACTTCCATGATTACATCAGATGGTATTTCGCCCTCGGCCATTTAAGCACGAGGGCAGAGCGTTATATAAACGGGAATGTGCCTTATTATTTGATAACAAGGTAGAGTAAAAGTAGGGAAAAGGAAAGAAAGCAAACGAGGAAAAAAATAAAGCAAAACTTATCTGCAAACAACGTCGATTGTTCCGCACCAGCGAAAACAATGTACTGGATTTACTGCCGGCACCAGCAGTATCGTTCCGCCGAACGATCTTTCGCCGCAGAGGGGGGTGCTGGGTCTAGTTAGAAGCGTCCTGCGGTACAAGCCACTTCTAATTCTAGACTAAGTATAGTTTGTGGCACCTGCGTTACAAATACCACACGCTATAGCTTAATAAGCCGGGAATTCCTCGTCCAGTTAGTATCGTTCTGCGTAACAATCCAATACTAATTCTGGTCGTAAGACAATTTGCTTCCCCGCTTGCGTTACAAACAAGGAAGTAATTTGACTTTGGATTTAACAAGGTGGAAAAACCAACGAAGAACTCCAGGGTCTGGACACGAAGTAAAGGATTTTCGACTGAGTGAAGTGGTACTTTCGACTGCTCGATTTCAACTTGATTTTATTATACAATTTTTTGGTTTATATACCTACTTTCCTAAAGCTAGCTATTTACAAATAATCGATTTTTGAATCGATTTTATTTGGATTTGTTTTGGTACAGAATGTTAACAATGAATATTGTTGTCAACTCTGCACAAATGTTTTATTATCCAAGCCACCGCGCGAAGTCAAATATCGATATAATTATCGTCTTCGAATGCGCTGTGACCGGCAGTGGCACCGAAAATGCCGATGAAGCATATATGACCCTTGCGTGAGCGCGCATTGACTCATCATTGGGCGCACTTGAATGTAATTTGATTTTCCTTCTGCCTCTTTAGGTCAGAACGAACTGTTCTATGTTGCGGTGGTTTGTTTTGATTCTGCCGAACGGTGCGAACAGCTGTTTATGATTTTGCGTCGGCGACATATTGCCCCCCGTAAGTCTATCCCATAGACCTTACGAAAAACTAGCCGACGCGCCGATGGTCATCTTGCTTGTCGAGATTTTCGATGCCTATTTGATTATAAAGGTTCATATAATATTTACTTTTGTTACCTACTAATGATTTATGTTTTTGGAGCCTAGTTTAATATTTAATAAATGATAACGTTCCTATCTTTCAAGTTATTTTTTAATATTTGTTTAAGTTATTAATGCACTTGCTTTAAATTTGTGTAACACTATTTGCAGCTGTTGTTCGTGGAATTATTCTCGGTGGTCGTCTTGGAAGTGGAGTTGGTCTGCTCGATGTTCTAATGGTGTAACGTCGACTGCCTTTCTTATAGTAAAGGGCGCTGATTATCGTGGCCACAACAAGTACTGATGATACCGCTGCTACTATGACCGGAACATGATGATTTATCGCCTTTGTTTCAGGATCGTTGTGATAGGATGAATGGGTTGCAGCTATCGGATCAAGTTCTGTTGTTTCCCAAGTGTCTTCTGACGCATTGAAATTGTCGTTTTTCCATTGAGGTATTTGATCGTGGCGTTTGAAGTATATTTTTTGTTGCTTTGAAGTTCCGCCAATGCTAGCGTACGTTACGCTGTGCTTGGTTCGTATTTCACAACCAGGATCTAATTTTACAACCGCTATGTTGTATGAGGTGAAATTCAATTCCTTATTGCAGAGTATCGTGATTGTATTTGGATCTTTTGCGTAGTATAGTAGTGTGTTTGGTTGTGATAATATGATTACTTCCGCGTAATCGGTGGGCAGGTTATCGAAAGTTGTAATATTGCAGTTTCTTACGGGACGCTTGTGAAATATTGCTGCTGGCACGCATGACATTTCCATCTGTATTGTTGGCTTGAAGCAGAGGAAGTGTGTTTCGTTTAGTTTCCTTGCCTCATTAGAGGGATAGAAATACTGGTTGTGCTGATTGATGGCGATTCTTGGTTGATCAACATGAATTTTTGTTCTGTTTTCAAAGTCTGGTATAGCTATAACCTTGAAATTTTCGAATGATTCTCTTAGTATCACAATAGATCTCATCGTGATGTGATACGAATCATTCTTTATTTTGAGTTTATAATGGGTTGCAAACTCATCCTCGGGTATGTAGTGATTTGCAGGAAGTCGCAGGTTTGCTTGTTGGATGAATTCATTTCTTTCTTCTATGGTGACGGGTATACGTTTCAATTTTCTGTGACGTGTGAGAATACTCTCGATCAGTTGTTTAGCCACCATTATTGTGTCCATCAGATGGTTGGCTAGAGTTTCTGCATAGTTCATCGCGAACTGTTTGTTCAAAAGTTTGATTCCATCTAATGCGTGGTGAATCCGTTGTTCAAATTGATTGTTTTGTTGCAGGGTTCTTTCCCTTAGCTGATTCATGCTATGTGTGACGTCATGAATTTTTTGTTCTTCGTTCATTCGGATAGCCTCGATTTGCTCTGTCAGATCATCGCCTCCGAATAGTATGTCTTTAAGGAATCCAAAAATTCCCTTTCCTCTTTTTACTCGAGCTGGTTCCAAAATTTCCTGCTTCGCGGCGTAACACTGTTGTTCAATCGAGGTAGCCAAGTCGATGAGTGTTGGATTTTTTATTTTCTGCTTTAGTCCATTTATAGCGTCTTCGATGTTTCTGTGTATCGTGTCAATGAGTTTTACATCGTCGGTGGGAGATATGTTTGTAGTAATTTGTGTGTCCCAAATTCCGGTTTGTATTAAATAGGTAGCTTCGTGATCGAATAAAAGTCCCGCATTTGGTACGGGTTTGATGGTCATACTAGACGTTGTATTTAAAGATAGTACTGCTGCTGTAGTGACGAGCATTTTTGCCCACATGTTTGGCCTAGCTCGAATAGTTTTCTTTTTCGGTTTGGTTGGATGAGCGGCTTTGTGCTTTTCTGCTAGTTGTTTTACTAGCTCTATGTCGATTTTTTGTCGCTTACCCCAATCTGTCATATTTGCCTTTGCATTTGAGCTACTATTTTGCGGGAAGACGTCTTTTCGTTTTGGTGATATTTCCTGTATGTGACCGGTGAATACCGTATCTGCCTTTACGTCTAATTTGGCCAATTTTACAGTTGGCCTAACTAATTTAGAGTTTTCAGTGCGAACGACCGCAGACCTTGTTTGGCCATCCTGCGCCTTCCTTACTTCGGTTATAATTCCTTTATGAAACTTCCCTTTCCGTTGTTCGTCTGGAAAAACAACGACATCATCAGGCTGGAGTGGTTCTGTGTTCTGTTTCCATTTTTCTCGTTTGTTCAGTTTAGGAAGGTATTCTGTACTCCACCGATCCCAAAATTTAGTAGTTGCCATTTGAGCCTTTTTCCAGTGTTCTCTTGTTGCCTCGGCTCGCGACGTGTCGTCGAGTGAAGGATACGTTCCTCCTGCGCATCCAATCAAAAAATGATTTGGTGTCAGGGGTTCATCATCGTTGGAGCTTAATGGTATATGTGTTAACGGGCGACTGTTCAGGAGATGCTCTATCTCGATTAGAGCATTCCTAAGTACGCTCTCCTTGGGTTTTGATACTGGCCATAACTTTTCATTTAGTAATTTTTTAACCTCTTGTATCATACGTTCCCATGCTCCTCCAAAGTGTGGAGCTGATGGTGGAATAAAATTCCATTTTATTCCTTCGATCGCTGTTCTGATTTCTAATTCCTTCATCTGATTACTTGCGCCAACCATATTGGTGCCGTTATCGCTGTACATTTCACAGACCTTGCCGCGCCTGTTTTGTAAGTTTTTTATGCAGATGAGAAGCGCGTCTGTACTTAAGTCGTCTGCTAGTTCCAGGTGTATAGCTCGAGTAGCCATACAGGTGAAGAGTGCACCCCAGCGTTTTTCACATCTTCTTCCTACAGTAACTTCCATTGGTCCAAAGAAGTCTATACCGGTGTGTGTAAATGGTTTTAAATTTGGAGTGGTGCGGCAGCTTGGCAATGTGCCCATTTTTGGAGGGTGAGGGCTTGCCTTCTTGTTTCTGCAGAGTTGACATCTTGCATTCACTCTTTTTACTGCCGCCCTAATCTTGATTATCCAGAAATGCTGTCGTATTTGAGCTATAACTGCTTCTGTTTCACGGTGTAGAAATTTCTCGTGGTATTGTTTTATGATCAAATTCGTTATATGTCCCTTGTTTGGTAATAGTACTGGAGTCATGTTTTGTATTCGTCCGCTGATTCGGATGAGACGGTTTTCATCTAATGCAAGCTCGTGATCTGCTACAGAGCTGTTCTGGTAAATACCTTCGCCGTTGATCAGAGCCACTAGCTCGGATGGAAAAGCTTCTTGCTGTGCTTGTTGTAACAATAGAATTTCTGCTCGCTTATAATGATCAGAAGTAATTGTCTCATCATATCTGGAGTTTGATACTTTCGTCCTCAATTTTTCCATGTATTTGAGCCAGTAACAAACTGCCTTCTTTAGTCGTCCCCAATCCGAGCACCAAGTTGTGTGCATAATAATGTTCGCAGGTTGTATTTCTTGAACGCTGCAAACCCTTTTTTCTTCTGAAGTTTCAATGACTGCACCTTTCTCCTTTGGCCATGATTCCACTTTTGTATTTAGGTACGTCGCTCCTGTATACCATATAGATTCCGTAGGTTGGATGTTCCGTGTTGCTTCGTCTGCCGGATTCATTCCTGATGGTACCCACCTCCATTGGGAGATCGTTGTGTCGTCGAGTATTTCGCTTACTCGGTTGGCTACAAATGTTTTATACCTGCGATGGTCACTTCGTATCCAGGAGAGTACAGTGGTGCTATCTGTCCACATGGTTACGTTTGTAATATTCAATCGAAGTTCCTTTAAAACGGTTGTTTTCAATCGTGTGCCTAACACCGCGGCTTGAAGTTCTAGCCTTGGAATTGACATGGCTTTATTTGGTGCAACTCTCGTTTTTGCTGCTATTAGGCTTACGTCGTATCCATGTAAGGTTTCTGCTCGTATATATGCTGCCGCGGCGAACGCTGATTCTGATGCATCAACAAAGATATGCAATTCCAATGATTTTGCGTCCGGTATGTTGGGAGAGAAACACCTAGAAATTCTCAGATGTGATATTGTGGATAGTCTATTTGTCCAAATCGTCCAATCTTCCATTAATTTCGTAGATATTTTCTCATCCCAGTCTATACCTTCTTTCCAGGCTTGTTGCATTAGTAATTTACCTCCAATCGTAATATGCGCTATTAATCCAAGAGGGTCGAAGATTCTGGCAATTGTTGAGAGGACTTCTCTTTTGGTCGGTATGGCGTTGGACTTGAAGTCTGCTATTCTATACCCAATTGTGTCTTGGGTCGTGTCCCAGTATACTCCGAGGACTTTCTCTGATGTTGCAGTTTTTTCAATAAATTCCTTTTGGGTGGATTGTCTCGCGACGTTGCGTTCAGGTAGGACGTCCAGCATGTCGGCATCGTTTGAAATGATGTTTCTTAGTGTGAAGTGTGCAGCTTCATGAATTTTTATAACTCCGAACGTAACTGCACTGGCTTCCTCCGCTGTCGAGAAACTGTCCAGATAATCGTCAACATAGTGTTGTTTTATAATGGCGTTGGCTGCCACCGGATCGCAATCTCGGTAGTTCTCTGCGTTTGCATTCTTTACTGCTTGGGCACATGCAGGTGAGCAGGTTGCTCCAAACGTCATTACCTGCATTACGTAGTGTCCCATGGTATTTGAAGCCTTACCGTCCCTCCATAAGAATCGTTGAGCCTCCTGGTCCTCTTTGCGTATTTTAATTTGTGAGAACATCTCTTGGATGTCTCCTGCTACTGCGTACTTTCCTTCTCGGAATCTCAGTAAAATTCCAAAGAGCGATGTCAAGTTATCGGGACCAGAGAGTAATTCAGTGTTGAGCGATAATCCTTGTACCTTGGCAGCTGCGTCAAATACAAGTCGCGGTTTTAAAGGTGTTTTATTAGGATTTACGACAGCGAAATGAGGCAAATAGTATGTTTTATCGGTTGTTAGTGTTATCTCGTTTGCTGTTAATTTTCGTGCGTATCCCTTTTCAACGTATTCCTTAATTTTGTCCGTGTACCATTGGGCAAACTCAGGGTTTTTCCTCATCTTAGTTTCAGTGTATTCTAACCTCTTTAATGCTCCCTTGAAGCTTTCTGATTTTGGCATTATGGGCCTGGCTTGTTTCCATAAAAGGCCAATTTCGTATTGACTCCCGTCATACTTCATTGTTTCTTTTATCAATTTTTCAGCTCGTCTATCCTCCTCGCTCTGTTGGTTAGTGGTGCTAACCTTAACGCCAAACTCTTCCGTTGAGAAGTATTTCCTCATTTCTTCTCGTAGTGAGTCTTGCTCCTCTACTACACAGGAATATATTTCTCCTTGATGTCGGGAGTTGGTCCTTCCGTAAATGACCCATCCTATTGGTGTTTTAGCGGCAACTGGACCGACTTTGCTTGCTCTCTGTTTTGTTGCTGTTAATAGTCGGGGATGATCAAGTCCAATAAGTAATGTCGGCTCAGCATTCTCGTATCCTTGAATAGGAAGGTTTTTAAGATGGTTGTAGTTGTCATGAAGATCCTTGTAGTCAAGTGTCTGTCGTGGCAAGGATAATTTTATTTGGTATCGAATTTTGTTGTCGCCTGATATTTTGAAACATACGCTTTGGCTTTCGTTATCTTCGTGTACGGAGTCATTTGTCCATTTTATGCATAATGGTGATACTGGCCCTTGCAAACCTAAATCTTTGGCCAAGTCGTCGAGGATTAGACTGTTCGATGAGCCGTGATCCAAAAATGCGAAGGTTTCTAATTGTCTTCCTTGCGCATAAAGTGTAACCGGCAGTATTTGGTAGTAGACCTTATTTCTTTTGGTAGCGTGTATGTTAGTGCGCACATCTTCTTGTTCCTTCGAGGTGGACGATGTTGGAGCTTGCGCATCTATTTCTTTCACTTCCTTCTTATCTTGGTTCTTCTTGTTGTCTTTTGATTGTCCTGAAGGTTCCTTGATTTTTTGTTTTGTTTCCTCCTTTTGGGAGGCTCGTTTTTCATCATTTGTTTTTGGTCTGACGTGAAGAAATGTGTGATGATATGCTGTACATCCTTCTGTTCTGCAGTTTGGCCTCATTTGACAGTTTCTAAAGGAGTGTCCTTGGCGTAAACAGTTAAAGCACATGCGTTTCTCTAGTGCCAGTTCTCGTCTTTTTTCCACACTCATCTTTTTAAAGACCGGGCATGCTACTATCCAGTGTTGTTGACTACAACAGGAACATTTGGCTTGGGATCTGGATGTTGTTTCAGCGTGCATATTGACTCTTGATTGGCGCTCATTTTTCGGGTTTTCCTTCTCAGATTGACACACCTTTTGTGCAATAAGAAGTGTTGCTCTTTGCTGTTGCGGTTTCAAAAACTCGTGTAATTCCTTTAGTGTGAGTTTTTGCCGTGGTCGTCCTTCTTGCGGAATCATTGCTTCTGCTTCCTTGTCCGCCCATTGTTCTCTTAAGTTCAGTGGTAAGCGGCAAACAAGTTCAGCCATCTGCAACGGATTAGTTAAATAATCCTCACACTGTATCATGGACATGTTGGACACCAAATTTCCGAGAGTCACTACGAAGTCCACCATGCTTTGAGGGTATTCCATGCGTGGGTTCCGTAACTTTGCCAAATCCTTCCATAGTTCGTTGTATATAGCCAACGGTTGTCCGTAAATACTATCCAGAGTTTCTACTACATGTTTCTCGTTTCCTGGATCCATCAGCAAGGCACTTACGTGTACCTTTGCTGCCTTGCCTAGACTTGCCATAAGTCTGTTTATGTTGTCGGTATCGCTGAATTGACCTTCTCGTTTGCTTTGTTCGTAAAGCCGTTTGAAATTTGGCCAATCCTTGTAATTTCCGTTGAAAACTGGGAGGGGTGTTGCTGTTTGCCTCCTCAGTAAGTTTGTAATTTCATCCGGCAATTTGATTGTCGGAGCCATTTGTTGTCCCGCTTCGGGGTCCATTTTTACTTGGTGCATTTTGGTTGCCATCTCAATCATGGCTTTTTGAAATGCCTCATCACGCAATTTTTGGCTTTCCATTTGTGCCTCAAATTGGCGTCTTAGCAGCTCTACAGTGTCTGCTGGTCCGCGTTCCTTGGACACACTCCTGGTAGTCTTCTTCTTTTGATCCTCCAGCTCCTTTCTTAGTTGCTGGAGCTCCATTATTTCCTCTTTGCACTTTGGGCAGTGCCAGAGGTCCTTAGTGGAGGGTCTTTTCTCAAGTTTGGTGCAGGTCATGTGGAACCAGTTCCAACACTTTGAGCACTCGACCATCCATTCGTCCGCGCTGTCCTTATCCTTGCACAGGCGGCAATTCCCATTCGGGTTGTGCGCGTATCCTCCAGATGCCATCCTTTAGATCCGCTTTCTCTTTCGGCTTGTTTTAGGTTCACTAGTGATATATCGCACGGTGTGATATATATTGTGATATCTTATTCAAGCACTGTTTGTTTTCACCGAATCCGCTATTGGCTGCGGATACGCCTTATTAGCGATTTTGTAAGTGACGCGTATTGCAATGCGTATTACTGTCCGTTATAAGCTACGGACACGCTGTGTTTCTAGCGTTTTTCCACCACAGTTTGTAGGTGTTCGCTTAATGTTTATGCCTTTTTCCACTACCGTAGCTTGGTCAGTGTAGGACTTAGTAGTTTTTCTTTACTTCGTGCCTTCTGTGGCGAGAATTGTGAGGATAAATCCTCTCTGGAGCCACCATATATCGTTCCGCCGAACGATCTTTCGCCGCAGAGGGGGGTGCTGGGTCTAGTTAGAAGCGTCCTGCGGTACAAGCCACTTCTAATTCTAGACTAAGTATAGTTTGTGGCACCTGCGTTACAAATACCACACGCTATAGCTTAATAAGCCGGGAATTCCTCGTCCAGTTAGTATCGTTCTGCGTAACAATCCAATACTAATTCTGGTCGTAAGACAATTTGCTTCCCCGCTTGCGTTACAAACAAGGAAGTAATTTGACTTTGGATTTAACAAGGTGGAAAAACCAACGAAGAACTCCAGGGTCTGGACACGAAGTAAAGGATTTTCGACTGAGTGAAGTGGTACTTTCGACTGCTCGATTTCAACTTGATTTTATTATACAATTTTTTGGTTTATATACCTACTTTCCTAAAGCTAGCTATTTACAAATAATCGATTTTTGAATCGATTTTATTTGGATTTGTTTTGGTACAGAATGTTAACAATGAATATTGTTGTCAACTCTGCACAAATGTTTTATTATCCAAGCCACCGCGCGAAGTCAAATATCGATATAATTATCGTCTTCGAATGCGCTGTGACCGGCAGTGGCACCGAAAATGCCGATGAAGCATATATGACCCTTGCGTGAGCGCGCATTGACTCATCATTGGGCGCACTTGAATGTAATTTGATTTTCCTTCTGCCTCTTTAGGTTAGAACGAACTGTTCTATGTTGCGGTGGTTTGTTTTGATTCTGCCGAACGGTTTTCTTGTGCTCGCTGCGAACAGCTGTTTATGATTTTGCGTCGGCGACAAGCAGAATGGCAGCTAACGAACGAACAAAGGATGACCTTGATTCACTAAATTTACACACCGAACACCACTGTGAAATATAACGATCCGTTCCGTTCAAAGGTTGGGAGACGTATGAATATTTCATTTTATACCACTGTATGAAAGTAAAAAGCTACACAGAAAAAATATTTTGTAATTTTAAATTTATTTTCATGCACATATTTGGAGCATGAAAATAAATGTAAAATTAAGTTCCACCAAAAATCCACACGACTTGTCGTGCTTTCTTCAATGAATTTTATTATAATTCTACACGTGGCACAGAGGAGTAATTGGGGTCGAATCCTGGCCAAAATTATTTGCTGCTGCAATTGTTGTTATTATGCCTTAATATGAACTAAAAATAGACAATTTTTTGGAACAATTTGGCATCTACCCACCTACCAGTGCAGAGGCCAATTTTCTATATCCTTTCGAATACTAGTAATATCTAGGTGAACTTTGTGAATACATTTGTTTTTCCAGTTGCATAAACATTTAATCAGTGGGAAAGGGAGAAGAAAAGGGACGCCTGTGCATATTTTCATAGATATACATTTTGGCAAACATAATATTTGGCCCTACAGCATTTCGGTGTACCTTAAATTAGTAAAAAATTCAATTATTTCGAATATTTTTTGTATAGCTGAAATCTTGTTTTGTAATACTGCTTCAGCAACTTTGCCGGATCTAGCCGCATAATGTAACTTTTTTATCATTCAAATTTGGAATAAAATGTTTAAAAAAGGTATTTTTTAAAGTTGGTGCCATACACAGCAAGTCTACTTTTTGCCTTTCTCATATAAAGAAAGGCTATGCAATCACTGTAAAAATCGACTTTTTAACCGAGGCCCGGAGGGCCGAATGTCATACACCATTCGACTCAGTTCGTCGAGATCGGCAAATGTCTGTGTGTGTATGTATGTATGTGTGTGTGCATGTGTGTGTGTCATTTAAACTCACACAATTTTCTCAGAGATAGCTGAACCGATTTTCGCAAACTTAGTTTCATCTGAAAGGTATAACGCTCCCATAAGCTGCTATTGAATTTTTAGTTGATCCAACTTCCGGTTCGGGAGTTACGGGTTGAAGAGTTCGGTCACACAGCAAATTCCCATATAAACTGGTACCACCATGATGTTCAAATGATGTAAAACATATTAAAATTGATGTAACATTACTCTAGTTTGCGGGTCTGGATCACTAATGATCAATTGAAGCAGCTTTGACCACATTGGCCACCTATGACGGCTCATGACGCCCCCGGGGAACCCGCAAAGTTCCTAAGCTAATATCACACCAATTCCCCAACGAATTCTCTACTGATTTTTACAAACTTGATTTCAAATGAAAGATACAGTAATGCCATTGACTGCTTCTGAATTTCATTCGGTTCTGACTCTTGCTTCCGGAGTTACAGGGGTGTTAGTAAGGATACACTGGAATTTCCCATATAAATCGGTACAATCGTAATACCTCAGAGGCTAAAAACTATTGAAATGGTCACCAAATTACTTCTAATCGCAGATCTAGATCACTGATTGCCAATCAAACATTCTTTGAATATATTGTCCACTATAAACGATGCCGGAAGTCCGGAATTCCGGGCATATTCCACAATTAAAATCACTTCGGTGATGACTGAACCGATTTTCTCAAACCAAGTCTCAAATGGAAGGCAAAATATGCAGTTGAGTATTGCGTTGTCACCCCTCCCCCCGCCTTGCCCTTACACCTCCCTCCTTCATCACTCCCCTCCCCTTGGACCACCCTCACGCCCGCATTTCCTTCATCCACCACGTATACCGAAATAAGATGAAGGATTTCTGACGCATCCTCCACTCCCACTCTACTAACCCCCCATTCCCTCCACTTTCAAACCCATTCCACCAACATTTCAAAATATAATCACATGAAGATAACATTGAACTCATGCTTATTAAGCTAATTAAATATTATTCTTTTGCCATTCTCATATAGAAAGGTTATGCAATTGCTCCAAAAACCGACTTTCTAACCGAGGCCCGGAGGGCCAAGTCTCATATAACATTCGACTCAGTTCGCCGAGATCGCAAAATATCTGTGTGTATGTATGTATGTATGTATGTATGTGTGTATGTATGTATGTATGTATGTATGTATGTATGTATGAATGTATGTATGTATGTGTATGTGCGGATTTGTTAACAAAATATCCACAACGGTTTCTCGGAGATGGCTGAACCGATTTTTACAAACTAAGATTCAAATGAAAGGTATAATATTCCCATAGGTTGCTATTGAATTTCATTTTCAACCGACATCTTGTTCCGGATTACGAGTTGAAGAGTATGGTTGCAAAACAAAATTTGTTGATTTGTCCACATCGGTTTCTCGGAATTTTCTGAACCGATTTTGACAAACTTGATTTTAAATGAAAGGTCCAACAGCTGCTGTTGAATTTTGTGTGGATCCGAGTTCTCGTTCCTGAATTACAGGGTGATACGTACGATCACGCAGCAAATCCCGATTCTAACGAATTCTGCGATCAATGTAAAAAGGTGAATTTTTTTCCAAAATGTAAACACAACTGTTGAATTTGTAGATCTAGGTCATCAACAGTCATTCAAAGTCTCTTTGGCCACACTGGCCACCATCGACGGATCCGGAAGCATCCAAATTCAGAATAATGGTTATATTGGCTAGAACGATTTGATCAACTTAGTCTTAAATGAAAGGTGTTGCGTCCCCGGAAACTGATATTAAATTCCATCTCCATCCGACTTCCAGCTCCGGAGTTACGGGTTGTGGAGTGCGATAACATAGAAAACTCCGATTCAAACCGATACCGCGATGAATGCAAAAAGGTACTCTTATATATACTTACCAAGTATAATAAGAAAGAAAGACATTTCCATAATGTTATATTGTACGAACCAGCTATTAAATCATAGTTTGGAGAAATGAGAAAGGCACAATTGCACCTCTAGGTGGATTAAAACAGGTTTTTTTTAGTTAGTTTTAAGCTGAAGTTAAACAAACGGTTGTGTTGAACTAGGTTTGTAATAATATTGTCTTATTTAATACAGTCATCATCACTAGAAAGTGATTTTGCTGAGTGTACAACGAAAACGATTAAAATATCCCTTAATATATCATTAATGGGCATACATGCAAAAATTCCTTAACAATTTTTGATATACTCCTAAATTTGCCACGTTGCACAGTGGTCCCAAAGAGCAAAAAAGGGGTTTTTTTAGATTGCGTCAAAACGGTTGACTTTAGCAATATGGTTTCTTTGAGAAAGTTTCTTGGAGTAGAACTCCCCTTCTTTTTGTCTTATCAGATTAATGATTAATCCCCCTAATAGTAAGTTACGAAATTTATTTTCTTCAAAAATTGAGATAGACAAATACTTACTTCAGCAAAGTTGTAGAAAAACTTGTTACAAACATTTTACCCGAAGACTTCAACTCTCTATCTTTTAAGGTTTTTGAGATAAGGGACATTATTTGCGAAAGGCCCCTTAAAAACAGTTTTTTCATCATAAGTTTTCTTCTAGATTTTTTCCATGATATAAATGTTCTAGAACATTGTTTGGACTATTAAACTGAATTACTTTGCTGAAGACAGAAACTTGCTATCGCTAGTATGTGTGGAGATATTCACATTTTTGATTGAAAATAGCTCCTTTTTCCAATGCCGATAACTTTTAAACGGGCAAAAACGGGCAAACCACTTTATAAACAAATTAAAGGGCAAGAAAAGCACAACAAATACTGGAAAAATCAGATCTCCCCAAGGTGGCCCTCTATGGAAATACTAGAGCCTAAGTTTGTCCATACTAGAGCTGTTCCGGCATTAAATACATCACCATATATTACTATTAGTTTTTTTTTTTTATTTCGGTTATAGAGGTTTTCACCTTAAGGTTATTCGCCTCTTCGGGTTAGAAAAATCTCTTATGAAATTTTTTTAACCCTATGTGCGGGGTCGGGACTCGAACCCAGGTGCGCTGCTTACAACGCAATCGATTTACCAACTACGCTACATCCACCGCCTACTGTTAGTTCTGAAATAAAGCCTTAAAATCGTAATAAATAGCCTTTCTTACTTTTGTAAGCACGTCTTGAGTAAATACCCCAGCAACCAAAAGTTGATATAAAGGAACTACATAAGCTTCTCGTTTTAAGTAATTTTGCAATACGTTTTATGTTCTAATAGCGGGTTAAGCAGTTCTATTAAAGCTTGAGCCGCTTGAAAGTTCGCTAAGAACTTTTTGTGAATTTTAAAGTGTGCTTTTTAAGTATTATTCGAACTTTGCTTAGGTCAATAGTTACAATTGTTAAAAAATTCAATGCAGGCGCCTGACACCGGAAACTGACAATTCCGTTGCGCCTACTTCATAACAATGGCGCAAGTGCAACCAAACGGCGAGGAATCAATTGCATTTGATGACGGAATGAGACAAATTTCAGCTCAAGTATTTCCATAGAGGGCCGCCTTGGGGAGATCTGATTTTTCCAGCATTTGTTGTGCTTTTCTTGTACTTTAATTTGTTTACAAAGTGGTTTGCCCGTTTTTGTTCGTTTAAAAGTAATCGGCATTGGAAAAAGAGCTATTTTCAATCAAAAATGTGAATATTTCCACACATACCAGCGATCGCAAGTTTCCGTCTTCAGCAAAGTAATGCAGTTTAATAGTCCAAACAATGTTCTAGAACATTTATATCATGGAAAAAATCTAGAAGAAAACTTATGATGAAAAAACTGTTTTTAAGGGGCCTTTCGCAAATAATGTCCCTTATCTCAAAAACCTTAAAAGATAGAGAGTTGAAGTCTTCAGGTTAAATGTTTGTAACGAGTTTTTCTACAACTTTGCTGAAGTAAGTATTTGTCTATCTGAATTATTGAAGAAAATAAATTTCGTAACTCACTTTTAGGGGGATTAATCATCAATCCGATAAGACAAAAATAAGGGGAGTTCTACTCCAAGAAACTTTCTCAAAGACACCATATTACCAAAGTCAACCGTTTTGACGCAATCTAAAAAAACCCCTTTTTTGCTCTTTGGGACCACTGTGCGTTGTACAGTAGGTTCTTAGGTATGTAAAAAAATTATAACAAAACAAAAAAATCGAAAAAAAATATTTTGGTTTTTGGCCAAGAATTTGTTCTAGTTACTCCTCTGCGCGTGGATTGAAAATTACAGTTACTTCCAGTTACCAATGGACTTCATTGTATTTTTACACGTTTGTTGCTGTAATATGAATGATATGTAATATTACACGAATGAAAGTGTAAAATTGTATGCTTTTTGATGCTCCAATTAAGTGCATTGATTTTTACGAAATTTTCAATCAAAGTTTTGATTCAATATTTGTATGTTTACATTCGTATTGATTTAGATGTCGTTTAAACTTCATTATTTTTTGTGTGTAGTACTTTCAAAATGTTATGATGTTGTTTGCTCCATTTTGCTCCTTACCGAGTTATTTAAGGTGGAATTTACCCCAACAATATCGCAAAATTTGGAATATCTTTTTAAAATCAACAGATAGGAAGCAACTGTGGGTCGTCACACGGTGATATAACATAGTTTTCACTAAAGATGCGCAGTCATAAGTGCAACAACTTCTTTGAACAATGTATACTCCGATTGGAGATGCAGCTAGTGAAAATTCATCTACTACAGACAACTTTAACAAGCCGCCACCCACATGTACAGATTAGCTTCGAACATTCGCCCAATCAACCAACAGCGAAGTAATAACGACTACCAATAGTACCTCCAAACCAACAACCAGTATCACCAATAAAGAAGCCGTGAACAAAACAAGAATGCAGTACCGAAAACGACGTGGACTGGAACGATAACGCGAAAGACGGTAGACTGGATGATCTCCAAGTTATAGCGAGCAACGCAGTTAGTTTTTCTTCGTCAAGGATGACGGTTGCAGCTCTATGGCTTAGTAGAGCTGTGTCAAAAAAACTAATAAAAATATTTGAAGCTATATGAAAAAGTCAATTTGTTACTGTGTTAAGTGGTATTCAATTCACAATAATATATGTATTTGTTCAAGTATGTAGCTCACAGTTTACAGTAATGCTTTGAACATGGGGGTGAAAATTCAATTTAAAAAATATCAAAAATACAATTCTGAAAATCGACTGCCAATACATGTTCCATTCAGCGTAGTCATTATTTGTCAAATTTTCTTATACCATACTTCTGGTTAATCATAGTGCCCCTGGAGTTTTCAATCATTCCAATGTGTAGCGTAAATGCTCTCTACGTCTCGCACACCGTATCTAACATATGCTAAATTTGCTGACATTCTGACAAACCTGGGGCCGCGCATTGCGACAGCTCCTTCCGAGGAACACTTAAGACGAATTGTTCACCTTTAGACAATGGCACCCAGTCACGACGACGGTGTTTTTCTTCCAGCTCACCACTCCGCCTATTCTCCCAAATTGCGGAATGAAGTTGTATTTCGCCTGTATCCGGCTCCCTCACCCCACAATGCCACTAAAGATGGCACGTCCTTCTGCACCAAGCAGCTCGTCTACTTGTAGCTATTAAAATTAACTAATCCATTTTGTCAACACAATTCGAACTACAAAGAGACACATTAACCCTAGAAGTGCCAAGCACAGTGACGGGCCTCTTAAGTACGACGCGATGCTCTCGTTTTTTTACACCGGCGTGCCCCAGCGGAGGTCCCAATGAAACAGACAAACGAACAAGCATAACCTGTACCAGTAGGTACTTGTAGCGCACTAGAGTGACACGCAAAGCATACCATTTGAACCAGAAAAAAGATGGGTGGGTAATGTCTGCGACATAACCGGAGAGATGTAGAATACATAAAGAACACGTTCTTCAAATATGTTGATACTCATTGGAATTTTCGGACAAAAGGTGATTTGGGCGAGGAATATTTCAAATTATTCTTTACAAAAATGATGGTGGTCCTGAAAAGGACCGGTTTTGTTGGCGTTGTTGGCCTTGGTGAGGGAGATGGCTAACGATGAAATTAATTGTTAGCATGAGGAAGTCGCGTAGTACTGGCCAATGGAAGAACAGATAATAATTGATTCCTGAAAATCAATTTTTCTTTATTCATGTAAATTATACATACTTACAAATCTAATAGAAGATTCCTGGTCATATTTCTGAATCATTAGTGCGAACATTGTGTAATTTGGTTAAGTACAATGAAAGTTACAAACTTTCCAAACTCGACCTTCTGTTCCTTCAGAAATATTGAAATGGGGTGTCTATATTAAACCGTTAGTCGTGGTCACAATAAAAAAGATGGGTGGGTAATGTCTGCGACATAACCGGAGTGTCGTAACTACACTTGTGACGTTAATCCAAATCTAATGATATGCAACGAAATTACGTTTGCATGTGAAATTTTCAAATGATTCGTTATAATTATGGTTAAAAATTCTAATTGGAAATTCTTTTCCATCACCAACTATTTTTCTTTTTTCGAATCTACAGCATTCTTTGAAAATATTGTTGAAATGTTATTGATGAAAAACTGAAAATGCGTTTGGCAACACTGCTCACTAAATGGATGGTGGGAAGACGCACATTCGTTTTGATTATGCTAGTATTAGTAGCAGAAAAGAAAGAAAAGGCGCATGGCCCGAAAACGAGTAAGCGAGAGAGCGATAGTAGTTCGTATTCGCTCTACTAAACTAAAAAAAAAAGATGGGTGGGTAATGTCTGCGACATAACCGGAGCATCGTGACTTCACTTCGAGACGTTAATTTAAATCTAATGATTTATGCAGTTAATCAAAGGAGGCTGCCAAAAAGTTCGAATAAAAGCAAGCGACTAGTGTACTTTGCACGTTCTATATTTTATCAATACTAGAGAGGATCAATAAAATAATTCAAATTGTAATAGCGACATGCAATTGTGGCAACACTGGCCATGAGATGGTGGGGGAACACGCACATTCGTTTTAGTTATGATGGTATTAGCAGCAGAAAGGAATGGAAAAGCAGTGCACGAAAACGAGCGAGAGAGGATAATTTAAATTCTCTTTCTTTCTTTCCACACATCGTATTTCTTATATAGCTTTCTGAAAATTATTTGTTATACACCATAAAATGTAAATTTCAGTTTAACTCTTATTAGAACAGAATTAATTGGTCCTGAAAAGAACCGTTTACTGTTTTATTGCGGGAGCATAATTCAGACGCACTCCCCGCGGACACGGTGAGCTAGAAAGCACTATTTTGCATTCTCGAACAAACCGACCAAGTAGGCATCGTTGTCTTCTCGGGGCATCATTACGACTGAGCTTTGTAAGCGTAGCTCGACTTTGCAGTCCTGCACAATCTCACGCCCCAGACGCTGGAACGATAGCCTACTCTGTTGCCCTTTAGTTGGGGCGAAATTCTTGCAGGGCGACAGTTCCGATGAGTCACCAGTAGCTGGGGCACTTTTTCCGTCCGTCGCTATTGCCAACTGCTTTCCTTCGGTGGACTGGCTGCTTGCTAGTGCTTGAACGAATACGAATGATGAGAAAAACCGAACGACCAATATTCATATATGAACACACGAGAAAGCACTACTATCGCTCGTTTTCGTGCCATTCCTGCGCCTTTCCTTTCCGTTTGGCTACCAATACTAGCATAACCAAAACGAATATTCTGTCTTTCCATCGCCTTCAATCTAGTGACCAGTGCTAGCAAACTTGCATGTTCAGTTTTTCAATAGCAACATTCAAACAATATTTTCAAAGAATGTTGCAGATTTGAAAAGAAGGAGGGAAAAGATTTTCACAAATTTAAATTCTTTCGTGTTATTTGTTAGCGCTGATAAAGGCTATTTAGTTTGCTACTAGCAAGGAGCCGCACAAACAAATAGATTTATGCAGTTAATCAACGGAGGCTGCCAAAAAGTTCGAATAAAAGCATGCGACTAGTGTACTTTGCACGTTCTATATTTTATCAATACTAGAGAGGATCAATAAAATAATTCAAATTGTAATAGCGACATGCAATTGTGGCAACACTGGTCATGAGATGGTGGGGGAACACGCACATTCGTTTTAGTTATGATGGTAGTAGCAGCAGAAAGGAATGGAAAAGCAGTGCACGAAAACGAGCGAGAGAGGATAATTTAAATTCTCTTTCTTTCTTTCCACACATCGTATTTCTTATATTGCTTTCTGAAAATTATTTGTTATACACCATAAAATGTAAATTTCAGTTTAACTCTTATTAGAACACAATTAATTGGTCCTGTAAAGAACCGTTTATTGTTTTATTGCGGGAGCATAATTCAGACGCACTCCCCGCGGACACGGTGAGCTAGAAAGCACTATTTTGCATTCTCGAACAAACCGACCAAGAAGGCATCGTTGGCTTCTCGGGGCATCATTACGACTGAGCTTTGTAAGCGTAGCTCGACTTTGCAGTCCTGCACAATCTCACGACCCAGACGCTGGAACGATAGCCTACTCTGTTGCCCTTTAGTTGGGGCGAAATTCTTGCAGGGCGACAGTTCCTGATCGGGTTGCGATGAGTCACCAGTAGCTGGGGCACTTTTTCCGCCGTCGTCATCGCCCACTGCTTTTCTTCGATGGACTGGCTGCTTGCTAGTGCTTGAACGAATACGAATGATGAGAAAAACCGACCGACAGATATTTATATAATCGCGCTAATATGCACTACTATCGCTTTCTCGCTCGTTCTCGTGCCGTGCATGAGCCTTTCCTTTCCGTCCGGCTTCTAATGGCCTAACCAAAGGAATATGCAGTCTTTCCCCCACCAAGTGCTCTCGTCAAGCAACCCAATGCGAATAACCATACGAACAAACATGTAGTGGACCTATATATAAACTTTTCATTATTTTATTGTTCGGTTGGTCTACCATAACGACGGCTCTGTGCGGGATGGGCTGAAAATTTTCACTTTTCCGAGTCGTTTTCGAAAGATTTTTCAAAACACATTTTTTTTGTTATTAGTACATGTTATACATACTTCAAATTTTAATACAGCATAGAGGAACATATTTGCAACAAATTGGCCTAAAAATCAAATCATTCTGTTAAGTATGATAAAAGTTATTAACGTTCAAAATCTGACGCGGCACCGCAGCCGATATTTTGAAACGGGACCCCTATATTGAAACCTTAAATGTATTCTACATTAAAAACAGTTCACCGTAAAATGTCAACCCTCATACCACACCAACTAACAAGTACCTCTTTCTTGTTACAACTTTTTCTTCTAGTTACTGTCGGACCGCGGACATCTTCAGCGAAGAGATGGCATCACTGGCCTAAGATGTTGCTGCTGCCCGGGCGATGACAACAGCTACTTGCTAGCTACGGCTTGTAGCACGGTTGCAGAACATTGGACCTTAAACCTAAATGGAAACAACGGCCGTGATTGTGCCTACAACTACACTAGTGCCACCGGCTGTCTGCCACCGCTGGTTCCGTCAACAAATTAATGAGAGTGGATTCGAAAATTATTGTTATTAGTGCGGTTGAGACAACTGTCCCGGCTGGCCCGAAGCAAATTGTGGTGCGAAGAGAAAACTGATCGGTGCGGGGCGGCGGTGTCGCGGGGAAAACACGTGAACCGACGGAAGAGATTGGCGTTCGTCGCTGGTGAGCGTTGAAGTCGTTTTTCGGTGCTTTGTGCTAACTTTAAATTTGTTTAAGTTTGCTGATGCTGTATGGCTATGAAATGGTTTTTTATTCGGTTCAATCTCTCATAAAACTACTTTTGTAAGTAACATTAGTGTGTTTGTTTCGTTACACGCCGCTGAAAGAATTCTGAGATCTGTCAACATGTTTACCAGGTGCGTATTACTGCTTATTTTTCTCAAACCTATATTGCGACGGTTACAAGTAATACACGATATATACTGGTTATAAACGAGTAGAAAATGTGATTTTTGAGTTTATTTCATCAGTAACTAGTGCCAACTTGTGACTAACATAATTCCAAACTAGCAACAAATTGAAACCAGTTAGACCCTAATTCCAAACAGTCGCACAACTTGTGTGAATTCCAATTACAAGTTGTGCGACTGTTTGGATTTAGTGTCTAACTAGTGACAATTTGATGTTATTTGATTTGGATTTATTATTTATTGGCACAAAGTTGGTGCTTGAGATGAGATGAATTCGAAACACAAACACCCAACTATGTCTAAGTTGGGTATTGTGCCCTTTATGCATATTAATGCATTTTTCCCCTTTTGAGAGTAAATTTTGTCATGTCACATTTATTTATTTGCCAAAACGTAATCTCTATCTTATATTTATAGCGTGCGGTTGGCCGGGTTGGCGCCCTAGGAGGCGCTGAAAGCTTTGACTACTTTATATAGCAATTGGAATTAGTCATAATCTAAGTCAAAATCAGTTTGCTACTTCTAGGTACACACTAAATTTCTATTCACAAGTCGAACTGAAAACAGAAGCCATTGTGAAATCCAATGGGGCGAAAAACTGCGATTTCACGTATGGTTCAAGAAGACCACTCTACGGCGCTGTTAGTTCCATCCAGATTTATTGATAATAAATTGCGATGTTTTCAAAACTAAAGTGTACACAAAAATAAATGACGACACAAAAATTTCAAATCTAAAGGTTTCAAATAGGAAAAATAGCAAAGATTCTTGCGAACTTTATCGCTCGTTTTCACAATTTCATACAAATGGTACAGATTAGCTATAGCTGAGATCGTGGAGTGAGGCTTAATTGATTAACCTCGAGAAAACAAGAGGCGGGTATGGCGTAGTTTGTAAATTGTTTGCCTTGTACGCAGCTCATCTGGGTTCGATTCCCAACCCCACTCGTAGGGTTAGAGATCTTTCGGCAGTGATTTTTTTAAACCCAAAAAATAGAGGCGAATGACCCTAAAGTTCAAACTTCTGTAATTGAAAAAGAAAAAAAAAGATCGAGCAGACAACTCCATACCATTCCGTAACTGAAAGTAGCCGAGGGTCAGTCATCCACTCGGTGCTGCACTAAATTGAATTTCTTGGAGAACTTGATATTTTGATGTTCCTGGAAGCGCTAGAAACTCCTCGTTTGATCTAGAATTACTAAGAAGCGGTTTCCCTAGGCTTTGTATAAACACTTCCTCGAGCTGTTATATTTGGTGTACCCCCCCCCCCCCCCCCCCTTAACCTTCTCAAGGAATATCATACAGATTTTTTTTAGTGCAGTAACAAGTAACATTTCAAAGTCGATAGTAATATTTTGTCGTATCAGTTTTTCTGCCAAAAGAGTGCATTGGCATTTTAAATACTTGATTGTTTTAATCAGAATTCAAAGAGCTATTCAAAAACGTTTTATTAATAAACAGCATTTTGAATGCTCAACCACAGTAAAAAAGAATTTTAATATGCATATTACAAAACGATATATTATTCAATTTCATACCACTTATTTATTCAATTTTAGAATTGACTGCTTTTTCAATATTTTTAACAATTAGTCTACTTTCAGAGAATATCTGTGCAAAATTTGAGTGGTTTATTCCAGATATTGTAAAAGATACAACGTTTTGAACTAAATAGACGCAACACAAGTCACGCGCAGCATAACGGTCTCCTTTGTACGGAACAACGCTTTACAGAAAGTTGGAACCGCACTTTAAGATGCATACAAACATAATTATAATATAATTTCATATGAAAACTTCTTAGCACATCTTATTACACTGGTTTCCCTTCATTACCGGATCGTTTTCGTAGAACAAATTATATTAATACTTTTGGCCAGATGCAGGCAACTTATATTTAAAATTTCTGTACTGTTGGTGCTACCTATTGATGGCTTTGCTTGAAATAAGGAGGGAAATTTTAGTTGTCTAAGCCGCTTTGCGAAAGATCGTCTGAGAATTAGTTTCTTCTTAGCAAGTTGCACAATAACGTTGCTTCCACTGGTCCTTTTCGAATGAACCTGTGAAAGTCCTGTTCATTATGTTTGTGTCAGTCGATTGTTATTCATCTTTTGTTGTATTGTAGTATTATCCAGGGAATGTGCAAAATTTTCCATTTATATACTAAATTATTGTTAGGAAGTCGAATTGAAAATCAAATGCCATGCCCTCGCTAAGGTCGCCAGAAGACTACGCTACGGTCCTGATAGCAAGTAGATCGTAAGGAATCGACCTTCGATGATTCTGAACCAGATATTAGCTAATATTCAATCGGAAATCTAGCAATCAAACCCGACTCACCCTAAACACGCAATTCAAGTAGACTTCGAACAGATACCTCCTAACTAACGCAAATGTAACAACCACACCAGCCACCATTACAAGGCACATTATGAATGGCGGGACTGGTAGAAAAAAGTGCTCAATCAATCAAAATTTAATTTAAACGCGCCTAACAATAGCGAACAAATTCGGTAATCGTTTCAGAAACGCTTTTAAGCCGATCCTCTACACAAGTTAGATACGGCCTATTATGGGATCTGGGACCACTTTGTTGTAGGACAAAAGTTAGATCCATTTGGAAGTACCGCTTGCTGACTGCCACACACACACTCAGGTGCAGTGCGTTCCTTCTGTAGACCGACGACGAAGGAAATGATCGTATTTTGATCTGAAGGTGTTGCTACTCGAAGGTGCTCTGCTGGAGCGTGACAAGCGTGTTGTACGATCGATTCTAGCATGCGCAGCTTGCTTTCCCGTTCAGCCATTACATTGTGTGCCCAACAGTACGGGGTGGCACCCTTCTTAATTGATGGTGAAAGTTGATCTCCTGTTTGGCATCTTAAAAGCTTGCTCCAAACCGGTAATGTGCCCTTTCGGAAATTATCACCAGATTTCATCGAATCGAAGTTTTTCGATTACATGCTTCGAACGCTCACAGATGGGTTCTAATTTTTAGCGAAGCGGAAATGCTTAGTTTCGATCGCTGACGCTGATGATGCTCATGCTTGGTTTGTTTCCGTTGGGGCGATAATTGACAGCGAGTGTTAATCGATGCTACTGGCCAACCAAAGGACGTAATAATTTGTTGTTTGTTTTGCGATTGATCGTTGATTGCAAATATCAAATGTTGCACATTTGGTTGCGGGTCTTTCCAAGAACTTAGCAAATGATGTGAATAAAAGTTTTTCGTTTGCTTCTTGATTTTTGGCTACATTTTATGTTCAAGTAGAATCGGATAATACCGTATTTTTTCCCTTATTGAAACTTTCGTATACAGCTTAAATGAAATATAAAACTATCCATTCCCTCATAAGTTACCAATCATAAAACGACGAATCCTCCGCTATCATTCGATCACAAGTGCCAACATGAACCGAAAATACTACGGCTCTATTTTATAACTACACCCGATCTGAATTGGTCGGCTATATACAGGCACTGGGATCTGCTCGATTGGTCGACGACTACGTTCAACGAGGACAACCACAATCCGATCGCCATCGAAACAGTTTTAAAGAGTTAATTAAGAAAATGTCTTCTCCTGCTCCCGTATCCTTCTCCGGAGATCCGAAGATGTGTGTTACTGATGATGCTGTTGAGACAGGGGATATTTTGTTTTCTGTCGTTTTTTTCGCTCTTTCGAGAGCAGAAACTGACCATCGCTCGTTGTTGCAGCCCGCCTCCTCAGCTGGGTCGAGGTATGTGTCGCGATGTCTCGCCGTCATCATCTTCGTCATCTCGGACTACCATCTTTGGAAGGGGTAGAGTACTGGCGATGGGAAGGAGGTCATCGGTTTGCTGCAAGGGGTTGTATTCACGGAGTTGCGAAAACAACGACTTATTAAACGCCTCTGAATAGTGTCTGTGGTACAACGGGGGTATCTCATTAGGTATACGGACGTTAGGCATGATGGGCGTTAGGAATAAAGTCATTTCTGCAGCTGTGATAGAGTTTGGTTTACTTTTGTGTAGGAAAACATACAGGGTGTTTAAGAATAGATGATACTAAAACAAAATTGAATGGCAGCAAAACTAATCAACCGAATTCAACAATTTATTGTTTATTCCAATGATAACATGTCATAGAAACACATTTCCTTTGCAACAACAATCTTGTTTTGAAACTTTACTATAAAATAAGACAATCAGTTTTTCAAACCATCCCTTTTATTCATTCGTCGAGTAATCGTGGATTACATTGCACAAACTTTTTCCGATGCCCTGACGGCCGCATCTCATATACCAATTGACTCAGGTCGATAAATTTGAACTATTTCTGTATGTTTGTGTGTCTGTATGTATGTACACTGAGGTCATGTAATTATCGCAGCAATGACTGAACCGATCTAAACGAACCAAGTTTCAAATGAAAGACCTAACGTGAGCATTAGACGCTATTATTTTTGTTTTTGAATATGTTGTTTACTACTATCTGAGATGCGGGCGATTTTGTCGAAACACGACATGTTTTAAGCATGAAACTGAACAATGCAACTTGAGTAACCTAAAAAATTGGGAAGCTTATAAAAATACCTTTCTAAAAAGCTACAGATTGTCAAAACCCGATCACGAACGGCGAAGATATTAAACAGTTTATAGTTTCATTCCTCAATTACCAATTTTTAATAACTAAAAATGAGATCGTTACATAAAAAGTATTGCTTTACTGGTGTTTTCGGAACAAAACTTAACCGATTTTGAATATCTCTCCCCTAGGTTGAGAAGATTGACGGTATTGCAAACATTGTGTGCATCAGTGCTACACAACCACTGACAGACAATTGCTTTAAGATAGTTATTGCATTACGCCTCGATAGTGGCGCATCGAGGAGACTGAGAGAGCTTATGGGCATTTTATATGTTTTATGTTTTTTTCATACTCTGCCCCTGCCCGTACTAAAGCTCAACTACTAGCCTGTGTACGCTGGCGTGGCCGGCTGGCGCGTCGACGTGGATTGACTTTTGCTGTGAGCCGTGTTTGATGACATTGTTCCACAGTTTAATGGCGGCAGTGTTGGTGGACGGGGCTCGCAGTGTGAGTCACTGTGTGTCCATTTATCGGTCGACTTCGTCATCGTGCACAGGCTAAAAAAAATAATTTAATAAATACATAAGTAGAAACCTATTAGTTGTAGTTTTTAATAATTGTATTTGCTGCATTTAGACGAGTTAAAGTAGTTTAATTGCATGTTACATGTATTTTTCTATTCTACTTCATTAGTCTGTTTCTTTTGCACTTCTAATAGTTTGCTTTTCCATTACTCATGTATACCAAAATAGAATCGGTCAATTTACACACTTCTAATCAATCTCTTCGCATCTTTTATGGTTCGGATTGTTATGTACCCTTTTATTACTATTACTCTATACTATACTGTATCTATACTCATATGGGTAAAAACACTCGTGGCCTTCGCGATAACACCTATAAACATACAAATGCGGTCTCAAGCAACCCACCACCCCACCACTAGCGCGATCAAGAATCGGTTACGCCTGAAATTCTCTATTCTCGGTCCTAGCAGTCTAGATCCATGCCTTCAGTCCTGTATGAGGCTTACTTGGGTGCTCTCTCAATCGCACATTGATTCACTGTCAAACACTCCACATGAGGCTGACTTTTGTGCTCACCTTTTTCGTTCCTTGCGAGGCTGACTTGTGTGCTCACCTTACTCATTCCTTGCTAGGCTTACATTTGTGCTCGCCTCACCCATACCATGTGAGGCTGACTTGGGGTGCTCACCCTATTACCTGGTTCACTCTCGATCGTGCCACTCTATTATACCTCTGTCACTCCCCCTGGCATCCCATGTGGTACACTTTTCTTGGGCCCCACTTCTGAAATATCATGTGAGGCTGACTTTTGTGTTCACATGCCGTGTGAGACTGACTTGGATGCTCACCCTTTCACTCCTCTGCCACGCCACGAGGCATCGATAGCTAAGTCCCAACGTACTACGCTACGACCCTCCCATCTTGGCATGAGGCAGTCCACATATACCCCTATACACTCGCTCTTCTGCCTTGCTTCGGGGTGGCTGCCTTACGCTATTGCCAGTCGCTGTGCCAAACCTGCCTCGGCATGAACTGACCATTCACTCCCTTTTTTGCGCTTGGCCTTTTTCGCTCCAGCTAACCAATCACTAGTTAGCCGTGCCCGTCGTCTGTTGCTCGGTTCGCCAGATTACCTGTAGCCTACTGGCAATCTGGATGGTAGCAGCCGAGACTGCGTTCCACTTCTCCACCGATTGACACATCCTCTGAATAAGGGTATCAGGGGTTGTGTCCCAGCCACAGACGTCAAGCATTGCTCTTCTTTCGACGTCGAACCGAGGATATACGAACAGTATGTGTTCGGCAGTTTCGTCTACACCTGGGCAGGCTGGGACCTCCGCGTGCCCGAATCTGTAGAGGTACTGTCGGAAACAGCCATAGCCTAACAGGAATTGTGTCAGGTGGAAGTGAACTTCCCCATGGGGTCTTCCCACCCAGCTCGATATGTTAGGTATCAGCCGGTGGGTTCACCTACCTTTCGAGGAGTTATCCCACTGACGCTGCCATCTGGCGACCGAGGTCACCCTGGTGCGCTCGCGGGCTCCTCTATTTCCACGTAGCTCGAAGCACTCCTCATCTTCCCGAATGACCAGCCCGACTGGCATCATGCTCGCTATCACGCAGGATGCATCGTGTGATACCGTGCGGTAGGCAGATAACGCTCTGAGGCACATCACGGGGTAGGTGCTCTCCAGTTTCTGTAGGTAACTGGTTACCCTCAGTGCCCTTGACCATGACGGGCCGCCGTACCTGAGGATAGATACGGCAACGCCTGGCAGTAACCTACGTCTACTGGCGCACACCTTTGAGCTGTTGGACATCATCCTCGATAGAGCCGCAACAGCAGTCGACGCTCTCTTGCATGTATAGTCGACGTGGCTGCCGAAGGTCAGCTTGTCGTCTATAATGACTCCGAGAGACTTCAGACTCCGCTGTGAAGTGATCGCGACTTCTCCCACATGGATAACTGCATGTTGTGCCGACTTGCGGTTGTTGACGATAACTACCTCCGTCTTATGATGAGCGAGCTCCAGGCCTCTCGCGCTCATCCATTCCTCCACCGTGCTGATCGCGTGTTCTGTGGTTAGTCAGGGATTGACTCCCCGTAGACCTCCAAGGTTACGTCGTCGACAAAGCCGACGATCTTGACCCCAGGAGGGAACTTCAGTCTTAGAACCCCGTCATACATGAGGTTCCATAGCACCGGGCCTAGGATCGAGCCCTGCGGGACTCCAGCGGTAATCGGAACCCTTTTCTGACCGGCATCGGTCTCGTATAGCAGTACGCGGTTCTGGAAGTAACTTTCCAGGATCCGGTACGGACCCACCGGTAGCCTAAGCTGGTGTAACGAGAGCGCGATGACATCCCAGCTTGCGCTGTTGAATGCGTTCTTCACGTCAAGTGTCACTAACGCACAGTATCGAATACCTCGCCTTTTCCGTTGGATCGCTATCTCGGCAGTCTTTATCACTGAGTTGAGAGCGTCCACTGTGGACTTACCCTTCCGAAAGCCAAACTGGTTGCTTGACAGACCGTCCGTACCTTCCGCGTACGGGGTTAGCCTGTTGAGGATAATCCTCTCAAGCAATTTGCCAGTCGTGTCGATCGGACAGATTGGTCTGTACGCCGATGGGTCGCCTGGCAGCTTCCCGGGTTTCGGTAACAGCACCAATTTCTGCCTTTTCCATCTATCGGGGAAACGGCACTCGTCAAGGCATCTCTACATAGCTAGTCTGAACGTGTTCGGGTTCGCTATGATCGCTGCCTTGAGAGCGCTGTTTGAAACTCCATCCGGCCCTGGAGCTTTGTTCATTGCTAGGGATTTAGCCACTGCGAGTAGTTCTTCATTTGTCACCGAAGCCACCATTTCGGCCGTGCCTGCACTGTCTCGTAGTGCCAGGTGGTCAGGGCCTAGTGGCTCGTGACGGGAAGAGTACTTCGATAATCGTCGCCAACCAGTTCGGAGACCGTTCTGGGGGTGAAGAACCCCCTTTGGTCTTGGCCATCACGATTCTGTAGGCGCCACCCCACGGATTCGCGTTGGCACCCTCACACAGGTTGTCGAAACACGCTCTCTTGCTGCCTTTAATGGCCTTGTTAAGGGCCAATTTCGCAGCTCGAAACACTTCACGGCGGTTCTCTCTTGCATCCTCGGTGCGGGCTCTTTGCATCCTACGTCTAGTTCTGAGGCAGGCTGATCGTAGAGCTGCAATCTCGGCACTCCACCAGTATACCGGGCATCTGCCGTTTCTTGGCAGGGTTTTTCTCGGCATAGTGGCGTCGCACGCGCGTGATAGAACAGCTACCAGCGCATCCCCGCTTAGACTGTCGGTGTTGGCCTCCAGCCCCAGGGCCGCGGTGAAAGCTTCGCTGTCGAAACACGTTAACATACAAATGCTTGAGCCCTTCGCGACCATCCACAAACATGGTAACATCCCGGTGATAAGGTAAACGTCTCAGCGCTTAAACATTTTCAAACTCAGTCTCAACCATGAACCTAAAAACTCCCGCGCTCGCACGATCATTAATCATATACGATCATATCCACTGGACAACACGCCATGGCGACATGACCACGAACTTTAGTGATATGGGGTAACTCACTCCCTGTCAGAATGTGAATTGTACATCAAAAACTAAATATCAGAATGACGGCTCGCGTGACCATCCAAGAACGCACGCAAATATATGAATGGACACAAGCGTTACAAAATCGGGTTTTGTACAAGCAAAGTCACATGGACACGCGAGCACACGCGACATACGAACGCTTAAACCCTTCGCGATCAACCACGCACACCTCTGCCTGCGATCGCGCAAACTTGATAACACCCCAGTAATAAGGTGACTATTTTAGCACTTGCGAAGTTTCAAACGCGATCTCAAACGCGAACCTATAAACGTCCGTGTTCGCGCGAGCATGACTCGGTAACGTCCAGAAATCATTACCCTCCGTCCTAGCAACTTAGGTCCATACATTCAGTTATTGGTCCAACTAAAGTCCAATAAAGCTCATATCAATTAGACAACACCTTACATGGTGACATGACCAAGTTCTGATGCACAACCATGCACTGCTAGACCCCATGCAAAACTGACTGAGACATCACTTCGCTAAAAGTTTAATAATTTCTTTTAACAAAGTCGGATTGACTAGCAGTCTTCGGCAAAGTTGTATCCATTTAAATTATCTATCTTACTTTTACTTACAGCGATAATACGATGCATACAGTGCCATCTAGCGGCGAAAATGCGAGCTAGAGGGTTTTCTCCATATAAACTGTCAAAAAATCTCATACAAACTTCAGGCACGTTGGTCCGGTAGCTAGACTTGTTTGATTTGTTTCAAATTTGGTGCAAGTACTCCTGGTACTCAGAGGTGGGCCGATGGGGGTAATTTTTTTTGTCACTCTAATGTACAATTACTAAAAATAACGGGAAAAATGGGTTTTATGAAAGCAGTAAATATTATCTGATCCATGATTGGCCGGTACAAATCGACAAAGGAGCGAGCGTTAATATAACTGCCCTTTTCCCATCCAATGAACTGCGACACGTATGAAAAGAGAACACTCGAAAAATTCGTTAGTTTTTGTTCTGACGTTGTAGGCGTAGTAGCTGCTGCGTTTCATGTCAGCTCACATTCTTCGGTTGTAGGCGTTAATGACTGCCGCCATGCGCTGATAGTATTTCATTCCAATGATGCACTGGTGTGCCAGGTTCATGCACATGCAAAAGATACAATGATGATGCACCACAGACAAAGCAGAAAGCTCTTTCTTTCGAAGCTGAATAATTGGATTGGCGATGGGGTGGTTTGGTGCGAGAGAACCGCGCTCTCTTTGAATTATATGTGGCGTTAGGTGCGTGTACAGATAAATTCACCACGGCGCGCGGTGTTGGCTTATTGGATGCTGATATTATGATTTTCTGTTGATGATTTGACACGAGTTACTTCGTAAAGTTTATTTCCGAGTTTATAGAGGATTTTTACTCTATTAGGGGAAACTTAAAATACTCGATCCTCGAAGCAAACTGGGAAAAAAGTTTTACGTATCATCAATGTTTCAACACAGTTAAATAATGATCCGTAAAACCAGATTAATTGTATAACAGGTTGATGCATTTTTACATCCACATTAAAACAGTCTTAGTTAATGTGCGGCTAGATGACGCAATGTGCATTTTACTTATTTTGCTTGCCAATATCGTGGCTCAACAAGTGAAAAGCTCCATTAAAAGTAATATCCTGGTACTGCATTCTTTGTCGATTATCATACGTGATGAACTCGCATATCGCTGGTAAATTTAGGGTTGAGAGAACGCCGAAAGCTCTACATAATATCAACACAATCATCACCCACACCCCACCAATTTGATGATGCTGGTTCCCTCCAATATGCAGCATGTGATCAGTAGAAAAGCGAAATCGAAACAGGTCCTTGAGCGTGCATTAGTGTTTTCAGAGCGCACATGTATCCCAGTGGAGATCTCCTTTACATGTGTATTAGTGCGGAGTCATTTTAATACTAATACTCCGATATCACTAAATTCACTAATACATTCCCAACTGTGGGTTTGTGTAAGTTTCTGTGGTGTAATCGCCATTTAATGTATTTTTGTCCCGGACCAACATCGCTTTCTATGCATTGTACCAGTTACAATGCAAAATTCTCATTAGAATCATGCTTATTCGCAGGTAATTCATACGGTTCGCGTTTTGGGTGTAGTTGTGAAGCACAAAAAATATTTTTTAAGTAATTCTGTCACAAAATGGTGGCTGTGTAACCTTTTCCCGTAGAAGCGTCTTTTGGAAGGGGTCTACGGGTGGAAACCTATCTCACGTAATTTTTAACCTAGAGTTTAAAATTAAAAATTTTCTGATTTCTTGTAGCAAGCGACGTCTGTAGGATTTTTTCTTTAAAGTAGAAAAAATCGCTGAAAATGTCATAAAAATCGACACAAAATTAATTAAAAAATAAACCAATAAAAATTAAATCCTAAGAACGTCGCTGGAGGATTCAATTTTGAATATACTGTTATAGTTTTCAGTACTCTTGGGGTATACAGAATCTATTATTATGTATTACAGATGCGTTGCGTCAGCATAAAAAAAAGTAAATTTAGCTATTATCGTCGCCTGTGGTTTTTTGGTATGTCATTTTCAAGACCCTTAAGCTCATTTTAGATCAATAAAAAAATTCGATTTTTTTTTAAATTCTACGGTGGTGTAACACCTTAAGATACATTTGCATAAAAACTTCTTGTTTCAATGAAAGAATCATCCAGCATTCCAACGTTGATTAGATAGTAAACAAAAATCATCACTCAGTTGAAAGTTCTTGATATGGTATCTAATTACAGATGACAGATAATATCATTGTTCCATTTTTGACAGTTGACAATAATCTTACAATAATTACAATTACACTTCAGTCGACGCACGCTTCTTCTAGCTCTAGTTATTTTCCGTCGGCCTATTACCGCTACTCACAGACCGGGAATCAACGGATTTTTTCTCACCTCAGAAAAATCTCAACGACCTCGGCTGGGAATGAACCCAGACCAACTGGAGTGAGTGGTGGTCACGCTTACCCTCTCAACCACCGGCACCGTCATCGACACACGCTATTAACTTCCAAATTCAAAATTTGACAGCCAGTCGAGTACAAAATAATAATCTAATGACCACTTCAACCCTGCCAAGCGATCGATAGCCAGCCGTTTTTCCAATCCCTGAACCTGATCCAGTAGTGGGTGGCCAATTATTTGCGTACATCAAAAGCAATATTTCGCTCTGTTCGATGAGTGGCTGTAAGTGTAATCTCTGTTCGATCATCCAAGTCTCTACTGAGTCCGGGACACGTTACGATATGCGCGTTTGTACGTATGCACGGATGCCTACTGCGCCTCGTCTACCTATGCGATGTAGCAAACGGAACGACATCTCCTGTGAAGGCTCCACCACCGGCTCAAGCAACGACCGGCTGATGGCACCAACAGAAACGGGACGAAAAATCGGAAAACGCGAGACGTGTACCATCGGTAAAATATACACATTGGCCGCACTTATCGAAATTGTTATATCAAAATTCGATTTTTTTTTGCAGCGGTGGTCTTTCCTGGTGCCTTTATGATTTTCATTCGCATATATATATGTATGTATATAGCTTCAGGCTGGCGAGATGGGGCAGAGTGGTCATCCGAAGTGAAATATTTGAAGGGAGAACTCATTTCGTACACACCGGAGCAAGTAATTTAATCTGGATCTCGTGTGTGCGCTGTCCAGCAACAAGACCAGCTGAGAAGGATCTTCCTGGTAAAATCTTGGCTGGACCTGTTATGTCCCTAGCACAGGACCAGAACTGAACAACAAAATTTAGTTCTCTGCCATCTTCGGGTGCTCGTGCAGCTCTCCAGCAGAAGGAAGATGAATCCGGGTGAAAAAGTATGTTGCTCGGAGATCGAATCGGGCGATTTTTTTGTTTTTCGGCCGTATCCTCGGTGCGATACTGGCGAATGGTGCCACGCGTTTTAGTCACCATAATGAGACACTTTTCCCTTCTTGTTGTTTGGTAGTTTGCTTACTGCTATGGTTTTGTTGTTTCTTTTTGGTTTTGAGCCTCTTCGAGAAGGCGCCTGTTCCTGTCAATTAGCGAATATTTGGAGGGTTGCTTTTTGGATCTTGTTTCGTGAAAACGTTTCGGTTTTTCAGAATTAACACTACAAATTTTGGGTAGATAATGGTGACAAGGCTTATCGTGAAGCTGCTATCAGTAGCAATATTTTGCGGAGCGATTGTTAAGTATCTGGTAAATGTCGTGCAAGGCGATGATGTCTTCCTGGCTGGAGATAGCGGTGGATATCTATATACCGTGGATAATTATGCTAAACAACCGCTATATTCCAGTATCTTTAATTCACAAGAAATAGTACGGAAAAAATCCAATGGTAAAATTATCTCCATTTGAGATTTTGGTTGGATAGATTGGATAGATAATACTCATAGACTCAAAATGTCATAACCGGACCTTAACTCTGTGATTTCAGATTTTGACTAGTGAAATTGGTGAAGCTGTGTCACAATTTAATAGTTACCAAGTGAATGTCAAACCGTATGTCTTTAATGCAGTCTCAACTTAAATACTACCGCAATGCGGCCTATAACTATATTAAATTGATCCAGAAAGAATATCAATACAGTCGCATTTATTTTCCAATAATTATACGGAATCCACTGCAGTTACGATTGACTCGGTCTCAGTGGCTAATGCGCAAGAAAATAATCGGTCCTCATAACTTCCCACAACAAAAGTCAATCATCCTTTTGGCCGCCCGTTTGCCTTTCGGTCTGCTATTCTCAGGACAGCTCAACCAAAGCGAAAACGGCAGCCACTTGCCGGAGGTGCCTGTTGCAAGCCTCACAGCATTAGTCGAAACAGGAGAATGAAAAAGGCTCCTGCCTTCCGATAGAACGGTTCCCATATCGTTCGTTCATTCCACGCTGCTGCTGCTGCTGCGGGGTGAAGATCATTTAAACATCGTGTTTTCTCGAACCAGCCTGTCTGCCTGCCTGCGCCAACTCCCATCACTCGGAGAGACGGTCGGGATCCCTGCAAAGGATAGGGATGCTATTTGAAGCACCATAAATTGAGGCAGCTAAATTAATGCCTGTGTTTACGTTGGTAATGTTTGATCCCGCAATCGTTTGGTTCTACGTTCTCTTAGGTGCACATACCTGTTAGGGAAAAGCAAATCAATATCGTTTGAGATGCGTTTTTATTTGATATTTTAGGGTGCAGATCGGAAGCCGGCAATGGTAAGAATGTCGGTTGATTAAGCGTAGCTCGCCATATTTAGCGCAAGTCTTGAATCTATAAATTGACTGCAATACAGAAAATATGTGCTGGACTGGAAATAATATTTTTTCTGTAGAAGAAAACTGCCCAAATGCAGCAGTTTCTTCCTATTGGTTGTCACATCAATATAGAGCTGAACACAATTCCAGTGATTTGAGCATATACAGGGAAAAATATACGTTACAACAACATTATCTATCATGTTTTGCCTCAATTTTTTTGTTCCTAAACCAAAACCTAAAGAGGAACTTAAAGTTACAACCAATTCCAACATTTTGGTAGCTCTTCATGATTACCGATGGATGTACTTGTAGGTACATACAACGCACAGTGTAGATACATACGTTGTATGGACACTCAGAACAAAAGTTGGCCAAAAGCTCTAAAGCTTTTAAAATGACGAAACTAAGTAATTCTGGTACTCTTTAATCAATTTTGGCATACAATTTGTAGGATGGACTAGGGTGGTCCCAACACACAATTAAATACATTTATTCCCCAACATGGAAACTGTCAGATTTAGGTTTAGCGGAACCATTTTGTTGAATTCAATTTTATTATTCAAATCAAATTTTATTTTGACTAAAATGAAAATATCGAATGCTCTCGTCTTTAGAATCGGTAATTATTTAAATATTATTGTGCACCTGATGAAGCACTATATGCGAATTTTGTTAAATGTGACAAGTCCTAGCGAGGAAATATTGATTTATGAAGAGTTTTACTGGTCAATTTCTTTTTCCACATTTTCTCATAAATTTGTGTGAACATCACGAAACACAAGTTTGTTAAGAGCCGCCGTGCTACAGGGATGAATCACCAATTTATTTTTTCATTTTTTTCACATTTCTTACAAAAGAAATGTAAAGGATTCGCTCAAACTTTCCGAGGCCCGGAGGGCTGAGTCTTATCTACCAATCGACACAGCTCGTCAAATTGGGACAATTTCTGTATGTATGTGTGTGTGGGTATGTATGTATGTGCACTAATGCCATGTAGTTATCTCAGCAACGGCTGAACCGATCTTAACGAAATTAGTTTCAAATGACAGGCCTATCGTGACCACTTGACAATCTCATTTTCGATATGTTTACTCTCCAGTGAAAAGTTAGTGTTGGCGCCCCCTATGCGGTCACAGGTGGGACTAAAATTTTCTAATCAAAACATAACTCGTATCACATACTACAATTCTTCCGAACATACTATTCAGCTAAATCTAACCATTAGCTCACAAAAATTAATAGTTGGTGGGAATCGAGTACCGATACACAACCATGCACTGCTATGCCCCATACAAAACTGACTCAGCCATCACTTCGTTAAAAATTTAAAAACTTTTTTTAACAAAGCCGAGTTGACTAGCACTCTTCGACAAAGTTGGAGACAATTAAATTATCTTTCTTATTTTCACTTACAGCGATAATACGATGCATACAGTATCACCTAGCGGCCAAAATGCGCGCTAGTAGGTTTTCTTCATGTAAATTGTCGAAAAATCTCATACAAACGTCAACCACGTTGGTCCGGTAGCTAGACTTATCCGATTTGTTTCAAATTTGGAGCAAGTACTCCTGGTGGGACTAGGAATCGACTCAGGGGTGGGCCGATTGAGTTTTCAAAAATTCATTATTTTCTAGGGCAGTCTAATGTTCGTCTTTCAAAAGCAGTCCAGGGACACTTTCAATGTCCACTTGCTTTTCAATGAGTTTAAATACTTATTCTGATAGTTTGATCCATCATTGATATTGTTTTGTATAGGACTCATCAACCCATATCTCCAGAATGAGAATTCCGATCGAAAAAATTCGCAAATGGTAAGGATGATTGGAAGGAGGTTGCATTGTAATCGACTGAATGTACGGCTTTTGTTCCATCGACAATAATATAATTGCCAACAAAGCCTAGACACTTGACACTCTTTTCTATATACTTCAATGTAAATGAGTACCCTTTGCAGATATTGCTATACATGAATCGCATTCTCTCTGTCGCTTCCTGTTTAAGCACACGTGACCTTATCGAAGTTTACTATTTCTAATTACGCGTTAAAATACTGGACCTGAAAACTCTATTCTGAATAAAAATCATTTTTCAGAAATCTGTGACCAAAGAGACTTATAATTCCTTATTTCTAAATTTCCTGATGACTAATTAAGGCTCATTAATAAAAAACAAACGCCAGCTAATCTTTAAAACGTCGTCAAGAAAAGAAAAATGAAAACGTGCAAAGAATAATGGGATTTTCATGAACATTTCAGAATATTCTGAAACAATTAAACAATCTGCAATTCGTACTATTCGTTTTATTCATATACTTAATTTAAATAACTTTCTTTATATTTTATTCTATGCACTCATTTTTCCAGTTCATTCATTTCATGGATTACATTCGTTTTGTTCATTCTTTTTATTTCAAATATTTGACTAATTTTAAATATATGGTCATTTCACTTTAATGTTTTTTTCATTTTTTCGCCATTCTTTTTATTTATTTTGTTCATTTGAGCTTATATTACACTAGTTTACAAATTTTGGGTTAATTGCATGAAGTTAAGAAAAAAGGTGTTTTCTAAGTCAATTTTGGGTCGCTGAGCACGAAAATCATATCCATTTTCTTTTTCAAAAAACCTATTTTAATCCACCTAGCGGTGCAATTGTGCCTTTCTCAATCATGAATCACGAGAATGTGTGCGTTGTTTATATTCATTAAAAACTTTTAAATGCATATATTACATTTTATTATTATACAACACATGACAACTATATACAAGAAAATAAATCATTATTCGAGTTCTAAAATTTTGAAAAAGAAAAAACAGCCATGGTAATATTGAACTGAAAAAAGGTGCGAAATCGGCAAAGTCCCAAAAAGTCGATTTTTATAAAAAAATTTTTTCGAGATAACATAAAATCTCGACGTTTCATGCATTTTAAAGATGTTTGGCATCAAAAATACGAATTCGATTTCTGAAATTTAATGGGGTCCCCCCTTTGAAAAAAAAAATTAAAGTTCCGACTTATATGGGAATTTCATATGTGACCGGACGATTTAGTCTATATTTCCGGACCCATATAAGCGATCCGTACGAAATTTTATAGACATCTGTGGGGATATTATAGCTATCATTTGGGACTAAGTTTGTGAAAATCGGCCCAACCATTTTCGGGAAACTGATGTGAGTTCGTAAATTTTGAAAGATGGCCGCTTTTCCCGGGCACTTCCGGAACCGTCTATGGTGGTCAATGTAGTCAACGAAAGTTTGGTTGGCCGTCGGTGACCTAGAACAGCAAATTTAAGTTGTTTGAGAGACATTTTAGCGAAATTTTTACCTTTTTTGCTTTCATCGGAGTATCGGTTTGAATCACAATTTGCTATGTGATCGCACGCCACAACCTGTAACTCCGGAACCGGAAATCGGATCGGGATGAAATTAAATAGCTATTTGCGGGGACGCAATACCTTTCATTTGAGGCCAAGTTTAGTCGAATCGGTCTAGCCATCTCCGAGAAACCGATGTGACTGTTATTCTGAATTTAGATACTTCCGCCGGGGCTTGCGGAACCGATGATGGTGGCCAATGTGGCCAAATAGACTTTGAATGGATGTTAGTGACCTAATACTACAAATCGAAGCAGTTGTGGTCATATTTTGGAAAAAAATTCACCTTTATACATTCATTGCAGAATTTATTAAAATCGACATTTTCTGCGTGTTCATACTCATCACCCTGTAATTCCGGAACCGGAAGTCGGATCTATTAGAAATTCAATAGCAGCCTATGGGAACGTTGCACCTTTCATTTGAGACTAAGTTTGTCAAAATCGGTTCAGCCATCTCTGAGAAAAATGAGTGACATTTTTGGTCACACACACACACATACGCACATACACACACACATACATACATACACACATACATACACACACACAGACATTTGCCGAACTCGACGAACTGAATCGAATGGTATATGTCACTCGGCCCTCCGGGCCTCCGTTAAAAAGTCGGTTTTCAGAGCATTTGCAATACCTTTCTATTGAGAAAGGCAAAACCGTTTTTGTGATTTTTTGAAAAAGGTGTTTTTGAGCACTTTTTGCAGTTTTTGGTCAATATCTCAGGAACAAGTCTTCCGATTAACACAAATGACTCACCATTCGAAAGGTAGGTATGTGGAATGGGATGTAACCATTCCAAAAATGTGTAACATGTTAGGATAAAATATCAACAATTTAGGGTTAAGAGCAACCAAAGTCACAAAAAGTAATGTTTGATAAAATTACTAATTTTTAGTTGATTTTTCATAAAAAAAATAAATCAGCAAAAAAATCTTTTAAAATTTTATGTGACAGTCAAACTTCTCACGTGAATTTTAAGCCTAAGATCACAAAAATCCGACAAAAACTGGTGATGTTATTAAGCACCGAGTGAAAATTGCTCTGTTTTTCACATATCTCTTTTGGTCTTAACCCATTCATGCCCATGTTGTTTGTGGACAACAACGTTTTTAAACAGCTATAACTTTTGATTAAGGCAAATAGGCAAATTAATAGTTGCAAGGACCAGTTCTAGAACTGAAGTTATTGCAATTAGTCTGATTGGATTCCGATGGAGCAGTGCTGCCAGAAACAGTTTACGTTGACGACGGTAAATGAATTTTTCATATATCATCATTATGTTGCAATATTATTGAAAATTGATAAAACTTATCAATTTAGACTGTCTTTGGCTATATTTTCCACGCAATTGGACTATTGTAAATATTCTAGAATTGTATTGAGCATTGGAAGATAAAAATTGAGCAGCTTCTAGCACTGCAAAGGAAGCACCTATCTTTATGAAAAAACGCTTTTCGTGTTTCTTGACCCCACCGTTCACAAGGAAAAATAGTTTTGAAACCCTGCATGCACTAGAAAAAAGTTGGGCATGAAAGGGTTAAATAAGATTACACTAGTTTACAAGAAAAATGAAGTTACGAGAACAATTGTTTTCTAGATTAATTTTGGGTCGCTGAATACGAAAATAATACTATATTTCGAGTTTAAAAAAAACATTTTTCTTTTGCTTCCGCTTTTTTGTTTTTGCTCTATCTTTTATTACAGAAAAATAATTTTTCATATTTTCAACAAATTTTAACAATTTTAAGGTAATGGCGATAAGCTAAGAAGAAATGTGTTTCCTCAGTTAATTTTGGATCGCTGAATATGAAAACCAAGTCCATTTTTTTCAAAGAAGCATTTTCAAGATTTCTTTGAAAAAGGTGTTTTTGGGCACTATTTTTGTTATTTGTCAATATCTTGTTCAAATAGGATCCGATCGAAACAGTCCGAAAGGTATTGATGTGTCTTTTCCGAAAATATATAATATGCGTAGATCAAATATCGTCAAACATATGATTACGGCATGAAAGCCAACTGCCAAAATTCTCTTTGAAAGGAAATTTCAAACAAACTGTTACCCGCCAATCACAGATGTTTATAGTAAACAAAAGAAAAAAGTTTTCTCTTACATTAACTGCTACGAACTGCGTTTAGCCAGTAACGATTTGTCCGGAATTTCCTTTCAATGAGAATTTTGACAGTTGGCTTTTAAGCTGTAATCGTATGTTTGTCGAGAAATTTACATTTATTATGATTACAACCGACCAAAGTAAAAAAAAAGTCTAATGTTCGACATATTTTTATATTTCTAGTAAATTTTGTATAATAAATGAAGGACAGAAGAAAATTATTTTAGAATCTAATGAAATAAATATTCTTTTCGCATAAATTTTAAGACAATGGTTACAAAAATCGGATGAGAATGTGGATGGTATGAAGCACTGAGTGAAAATTGTAACTTTTCATTTTTCGCACAATCATACTTTCGGCTGAAATAATCTTCTATACTTGATAGTTATTGTTTGTGTTGGGTGCCGTCTTCTCGAGCTTGCATCAATCCATCCTGCGGCATTTGAATGGTTTTGGATTTTTCATTGTACAACTTAGTGCTCTTTTTAAAATGTGAAAATATCGTTGGAAAAGTTTTGTCTGTGGTAAGTATATATTTAACAAATTAAAGGAATTTTCGCCTTCTGCTTCAACAGGCTTCACAGCAGATTCTCAGTTCACAGAATATTACGTGGCTAGTGCTACGATCCCACTGATACTCCTTCCCGATAGGGACTCGAATATTTGACGACTGGCTTATGAGACCAGTGCTACATCCTCTAAACCGCCGCACCAGGGCAGGGTCCGCTAAAATCATAAAATTTCCATTACACTCAATGTGCCATAGCATCAACATTTTCCATCCGATGTTAGTGATATTAGGCTTAAAACTAACGTAAACATATTATTTGTCATCTAAGATTCTAAAAGGTCCGAAAGAAAAATTTGTTTTTCGGTAAAAAAATCATTTAAAAATGAGTAACTTTTAAAAATTTCAAAAATGCACTTTTTTAAACTTTGGTCGCTTGCAGCACTAAAAATTTTACATATGATCGACACATATAATATGTTTTTGTCAAGGGCATCTAGGCACCTTTCAACCTGCATATCGACTAAATTAATTGAATGATTTTGACACGAAATATTGACTAAAAACTACAAAAAGTGCTCAAAAACGAGTTTTTTGAGAAAATCACAAAATCGCTTCTTTGAACAAAAAAATGAATATTGTTTTCGTGTTAAGCGACCCGAAATTAGTCTAAAAAATACTTTTCTTGAAGCTTCATTTTTCTTGTAAACTAGTGTTATCTATTGAAATCATTTCCATCTTTGTATGCATTAAGATCAGTTTATTATCTCATGCATCTCATTCGTATCATTCATATAATTTATTTTATTCCCTTTTTCCATGTTATGCAATTTTATGTTTTTTCCGGTTCACTCATTTTATTCATTTTAATAATGTGACTAATTTTGTTCAGTCCTTCATTTTATTCATTTCATCCAGAACATTATTTAGACACAATTAACCTTATTCTATTAATTCTATTACTTTCAAATGCCGTTGAATTTTTAAATTTTAATCATGTTATTGCTTAAAAATAAACAAAATGAAAAAAATGATAAAATGAATAGAATTGTTTTTATTAATTTTTTATTTTTTTTTATTTTGTTTATTTTATTCATTCTATTCGTTTTATTTATCTTATTAACCCCCTGCTTGCCCTAAATTTTCAAATTGCTATAACTTTGGGATTAGACAAGATTTCCTCACAGAAACAAGTAAAACTAATAACTGTGACTATTACCGTACATTTGAGCGCTATTAGTTACAAGAAATATCCATAGAACTGAAGTTATTGCAATTGTTCTGATTGGAGTCCACTGGAGCAGTGCTTCCAGAGACATTTTTAGTTATCGGTGCAAAATTATGTTTTGATATATATTCGTTGTCTTCAAATATTTTGGTAACTGATAAATGTTATCAATTTAGACTGTTTTCGGCTACCTTTTCTGTCCAAATTAACTATTGAAAACTTTGTAGGAGATGTGTATTAAGGATCGGTATGTAAAAATTGAGCAGCTTCTAACACTGCTAGAGAAGCACCTATCTTGATCAAAATAGGTTTTTCGTGTTTCTCTGCTCTAACATTTTTAAGAAAAACTGTTTTGGAACCCTATATGTGCTAGAAAGATATTAGGCGTGAAAGGGATATTTTATCCATATTATTTATATTATTTGTCTTAATAATTCAATAAATTTGTTGTTTGTATTTATTATTTCATTTATTTTAATCATTTTATTAAATTGTTAATTTTTCCCAGTTAATATTTTTTATTCAGTTGCTTCAGTTCTTTTTATTATTGGATGACAGCTTTTTTAATCTATATATAATAAATCTCTTAAATCTTCTTTCTTTATATATAAAAATCAACGTATGTTTGTATACGTGCTCATTTCTCCAAGGAGATATTCATGGTAAGGTTTGAGGGAGGGGATTACCTGAGCTTTAGGGGAAGGGGGCTACAGAATTATTTATATCTCTATATAGTATTTGACATATGTATTTCTCCCACTATGGAGGTGGTCATGGTGGGCGGAGTGGACCACGATAGGGGAGGGGGAGTTTCTGAAGGAATCCTTATTTATTCATTCAATGTGATTATTAGCGACGAATTCGATTTTGACATAAGTATTCCTTCTACCAAGGAGATGGTCAAGGGGTGGATTTTGTGCATGACGTTGGGAGGGTAGGTATCTGAGGCGAGTAAGGGAAAAGGGGGGGGGAGGAGATGTACTGGATGATTCCGTTTTTGGAAACATTTTTGCTGTACATAATAAGTCTTTTAAAAATATACAATGAATATTTTTTGTATCAATTGATATCACATTTGACTTTATTTCCAAACGTGTATTAATCCTCAAAGACGCATTTTTTTTAAATTTTGTAAAAAATGTCTCATAGTTTTAATATATTACTGAGATAATTTTGAGATGTTTTTCGCAATGTTGTTTTAAAACAGCGTTATGAATTTAAGGGTTAACTATAATTTAAACTATACGTGTTGTATTTAATGATTACAATAAGTATAGACATGTACTATTTATGTATAACAGGTAACAGTGTAACTAGTGTCTGACGGAATCATTTTTTATAGTAAGACCTAGAGTCTGTTTACTTTAAGTGTCAAGTACAGAGGAATGCACTATACTGCATAATAAGACTAGTGCTGGAGAAAATGTTCAATAGAACTTCAGTAACATTGCACTATGGTCCCAAAGCTGCATTTAGGAAGACAAAACTGCTTGCGCCTATACCGTTTGGTTTTAGATATATAGTATCTTCGGCAAACTTTCTTAGAACTTTCTTGCCGATTTTTTGTATTAGTAGAATTAGGGTGGTCCTGGTCGTTATGGTGCTCAAAGTATCAACTTCTTAGATATGTAAAATTCAGCCACATAATGTTCTACAAAGTTAAAAATCAATTGAATTGAAGCAACTTTTCTGAAGAAACTGTGTGGCTATCTCTAATGGTTCATGTGCTATGATTTTTGCAATATTTAAGGTAGGGTGGCTCTTTAAAATTGGTTTTCTATAAATAACTTTTTATGTGTTGATTTCTCGCTAATACTTTGTTCTAGAACTTTTGTAAATACACATTTTTGCTGAAGCAATGAAGTTTCTATCTCTTTTGTTTGCATAGTTACAGGCGATTTTCAAAACAAAAATGGTTTTTTTTCAAAGCTATATATGTTCCAACATTGCAAATGGATTTTCAATATTTTAATTTCATTTGAAAGATCGGAATTTTTCTAATTTTTGGTGAAAAAATTGCGGGAGCGTTATTTCTGTAAAAATAAATAATAAATTTTTGAAAATGGTGTATTTTTCAACAAAAATCGTTCATAACTTTTCAAATAGATGAGATAACAACTTTGTTACTTCAGCAAAAATATTCACCATACAAAGTTCTAAAAGTACTGCAAACAAACTATTAACGGTAAATCAATGTCTGAAGTGACAAATAAGAAATAGTGATTTTAAGGGGTCACGTTTTCATCGCTCAACCTCTTATGGTACAATCAACTGAGAAATAGTTATTGTGTGCCGTATGTCATGGCAATTCTAAATCTAAATGGTACAGTGGATTAACAGTAGTGTTAGCTGCAAACTATCGTTAATTCTAAATCGGCCAACAAACGTTATCTATGCTCACTTAAGTAAATCCTTTTAATGTAGAATACATTTAAGGTTTCAATATAGGGGTCCCGTTTCAAAATATCGGCTGCGGCGCCGCGTCAGATTTTGAACTTTAATAACTTTTATCATACTTAACAGAATGATTTGATTTTTAGACCAATTTGTTGCAAATATGTTCCTCTATGCTGTATTAAAATTTGAAGTATGTATAACATGTACTAATAACAAAAAAAATGTGTTTTGAAAAATCTTTCGAAAACGACTCGGAAAAGTGAAAATTTTCAGCCCATCCCGCACAGAGCCGTCGTTATGGTAGACCAACCGAACAATAAAATAATGAAAAGTTTATATATAGGTCCACTACATGTTTGTTCGTATGGTTATTCGCATTGGGTTGCTTGACGAGAGCACTTGGTGGGGGAAAGACTGCATATTCCTTTGGTTAGGCCATTAGAAGCCGGACGGAAAGGAAAGGCTCATGCACGGCACGAGAACGAGCGAGAAAGCGATAGTAGTGCATATTAGCGCGATTATATAAATATCTGTCGGTCGGTTTTTCTCATCATTCGTATTCGTTCAAGCACTAGCAAGCAGCCAGTCCACCGAAGAAAAGCAGTCGGCGATGACGACGGCGGAAAAAGTGCCCCAGCTACTGGTGACTCATCGCAACCCGATCAGGAACTGTCGCCCTGCAAGAATTTCGCCCCAACTAAAGGGCAACAGAGTAGGCTATCGTTCCAGCGTCTGGGTCGTGAGATTGTGCAGGACTGCAAAGTCGAGCTACGCTTACAAAGCTCAGTCGTAATGATGCCCCGAGAAGCCAACGATGCCTACTTGGTCGGTTTGTTCGAGAATGCAAAATAGTGCTTTCTAGCTCACCGTGTCCGCGGGGAGTGCGTCTGAATTATGCTCCCGCAATAAAACAATAAACGGTTCTTTACAGGACCAATTAATTGTGTTCTAGTAAGAGTTAAACTGAAATTTACATTTTATGGTGTATAACAAATAATTTTCAGAAAGCAATATAAGAAATACGATGTGTGGAAAGAAAGAAAGAGAATTTAAATTATCTTCTCTCGCTCGTTTTCGTGCACTGCTTTTCCATTCCTTTCTGCTGCTACTACCATCATAACTAAAACGAATGTGCGTGTTCCCCCACCATCTCATGGCCAGTGTTGCCACAATTGCATGTCGCTATAACAATTTGAATTATTTTATTGATCCTCTCTAGTATTGATAAAATATAGAACATGCAAAGTACACTAGTCGCATGCTTTTATTCGAACTTTTTGGCAGCCTCCGTTGATTAACTGCATAAATCGATTTGTTTGTGCAGCTCCTTGCTAGTAGCAAACTAAATAGCCTTTATCAGCGCTAACAAATAAAACAAAAGAATTTAAATTTGTGAAAATCTTCTCCTTCCTTCTTTTCAAATCTGCAACATTCTTTGAAAATATTGTTGGAATGTTGTTATTGAAAAACTGAACATGCAAGTTTGCTAGCACTGGCCACTAGATTGAAGGCGATGGAAAGACAGAATATTCGTTTTGGTTATGCTAGTATTGGTAGCCGAACGGAAAGGAAAGGCACAGGAATGGCACGAAAACGAGCGGGAGAGCGATAGTAGTGCTTTCTTGTGTTTTCATATATGAATATTGGTCGGTCGGTTTTTCTCATCATTCGTATTCGTTCAAGCACTAGCAAGCAGCCAGTCCACCGGAGGAAAGCAGTTGGCGATGATGACGGTTCGCAAAAGTGCCCCAGCTACTGGTGGCCCATCGCAACCAACTACCGATCAGGAACTGTCGCCATGCTAGTATTTCGCCCCAACTAAAGGGCAACGGAGCAACTAATCCGCTGGCTAACATTCCAACGTCTGGTTCGTAAGGTTGTGTATTACTTTAAAGTCGAGCTACGCTTACAAAACTCAGCCGTAATGAAGCCACTGATGCCTACTTGGTCGGTTTGTGGGAGTGGGCGTAAATTACAATAAAAGCAACGGTTCTTTTCAGGACCAATCAATTGTGTTCTAGTGAGAGTTAAACTGAAACTTTTATTTTAAGGTGTATAGCAAATTTTCAACAAGCAACATAATACGTTGGGTGGAAAGAAGTAGCTTGCACACGGAACAAAAATTTAAATTATCCTCTCGCTCGTTTCGTGCACTGCTTTTCCATTCCTTTCTACTGTTATTATCAGTATTACCAAAACGAATGTGTTGTTGCATGTGTTTAAGAGAAACGTTGAAGTCGCATGCTTCTATTCAAGCTTTTTGGCAGCCCCCGTGAACTAACTGCATTAAATGATTTTTTGTGCAGCTCCGTGCTAGTAGCAAACAAAATGGCCCTACCAGTGTCTGATTCGTGAGATTGTGCAGGATTTCAAAGTCGAGCTAAGCTTATAAAGTTCAGCCGTAATGGTACCCGAAGAAGCCAGTCTTGTCGTTTTGTTCGAGGCTACAAAACAGTTCGCCAGGCACGTAACTATCATGCCAAAAATATCCAACGATCCAGCGCATCACCATCAACACCAACGCCGATACCAAAGGTTCTTTTCAGAACCACCATTATTACCATAGAGAATTATTTGAAAATTTCCCATTCAAACGTGATTCTGTTGAATATTATTAGATTTAAATTAACGTCTCGAATTGAAATCACGACGCTCCGGTTATGTGACAGACATTACCCACCCATCTTTTTTTATTGTGACCACGACACCCCATTTCAATATTTCTGAATGAACAGAAGGTCGAGTTTGGAAAGTTTGTAACTTTCATTGTACTTAACCAAATTACACAATGTTCGCACTAATGATTCAGAAATATGATCAGGAATCTTCTGTTAGATTTGTAAGTATGTATAATTTACATGAATAAAGAAAAATTGATTTTCAGGAATCAATTATTATCTGTTCTTCCATTGGTCAGTACTACGCGACTTCCTCATGCTAACAATTAATTTCATCGTTAGCCATCTCCCTCACCAAGGCCAACAACGCCAACAAAACCGGTCCTTTTCACCATCATTTTTGTAAAGAATAATTTGAAATATTCCTCGCCCAAATCACCTTTTGTCCGAAAATTCCAATGAGTATCAACATATTTGAAGAACGTGTTCCTTATGTATTCTACATCTCTCCGGTTATGTCGCAGACATTACCCACCCATCTTTTTATTGTGACCACGACTAACGGTTTAATATAGACACCCCATTTCAATATTTCTGAAGGAACAGAAGGTCGAATTTGGAAAGTTTGTAACTTTCATTGTACTTAACCAAATTACACAATGTTCGCACTAATGATTCAGAAATATGATCAGGAATCTTCTATTAGATTTGTAAGTATGTATAATTTACATGAATAAAGAAAAATTGATTTTCAGGAATCAATTATTATCTGTTCTTCCATTGGCCAGTACTACGCGACTTCCTCATGCTAACAATTAATTTCATCGTTAGCCATCTCCCTCACCAAGGCCAACAACGCCAACAAAACTGGTCCTTTTCAGGACCACCATCATTTTTGTAAAGAATAATTTGAAATATTCCTCGCCCAAATCACCTTTTGTCCGAAAATTCCAATGAGTATCAACATATTTGAAGAACGTGTTCCTTATGTATTCTACATCTCTCCGGTTATGTCGCAGACATTACCCACCCATCTTTTTTTGGTTTGGACTAGTGCTCAAAACGAGTGCTAGAAAGAAAATGCTTTCGTTCACGTATTGTTATCTTAAAATTAAATCTTGAAACGAGTTTGTTATTCATAGCAGCGGAAATTATTGTATGCTTTTCCAACATTTATGCAATGTTTGAAACTATAAATTAATTATCGACTATAATGACGGCTGTGGGTAAGTTAAGGAAAGTGTTCACGCCGAAGTGAACATAGTATCGGAAAATTATTTTGACCGCTAAAATCGACACCAGCTGACAGTGTGCCAAATCGAATAATTTCCCACCCGCGGCACAGATGAATTTCTTCTCCAATTTCGGTCAGCTGGCACACACGTAAAACGAAGGCAAGCTAATATCATTGCTGTTCAGCTGATTGCTGCTGGTCTTTCCAACAATGACTTTTGCAGTCCGGTGGTTTCTACGCAAATTCGTTGCCGTAGCAGCACCGACTGAAGAGGATCGCACACACTCGGGGCGATCATCATCTTTACCCGTCAGCCCATACCATGCCTGTGGGACCGGACGGGGAGTACAAAGTTTATCGCCGATCAAGACAGTCCAGCAGAACTGACTGTGCGTCACACTCGCCGTGCATACGTCGCACGACCGCTTCCCCACAGACCGGGACTTAGAATAGTTTGAAACAGTGAAATTTAAATATAACTTCTTGTAAATTGTGCAAATAAACGTTATTTTGTAAGTAAGAACTTTTAGTGTTGTGCGGACTGAAAGTTGTCCAAAGCAGGCGGAAACGAACGCCCTTTTGCTGGCCTGTGCGGGGCCAGCCAAGTTTATTTTGTTTCGGGTGCTGTTCGTCCGCTTTGTGTTTTGTGTTTCACTGTTTCCCGGGCTTGAGTATCGGCCAGATCCCGGCGTAAACATGGTCCTTCGAGCCGGATAGACTCTCAAGTCCGCAGGATGGCGCTCCATTTACCGCAAGCCAAGCGGTCCGCTGCAAAACGCGCGCAACGATCGTGCTTTTGTTTTCGCGAGCGCCATCGCGATCTACCCGGTCTGTGGGAGAAAATGCAATGGAGACTGCACCCATTTTCCAATACTGCGAAGACGCGGATCGAGATTACTTTCGCTGCTGATTTGGAGAATCGGCGGCCAGCTGGACAGCTATGCAACAAATCTGCCAGCTGTAGGACGCGTTTTCCATCGCATCATCGACGGAAGTGGGTGAGTGCAGTTCCATTCAAGTGTGTGAATAAATCGGTGCGTCTGGTAGTCTTTTTTCTTGCCGTTGACGAAGAAACACAATTCACGAAAGTTACACACCGACCGCGCTGTAACAGTAGGTCCAAGCAGGACCGATTCCTGGCCACAACACGTCCCGCTTTCGCTGCGATTCTTCGGGACGAGCACCGTTGTGAGCCATTTACGTCATCACATATTAGTGAGCACCCTACGACGAAGACTACCAGCCCGATTCACACTCGAAACGAGCCATAGTGTGGCATCAGATGCCAAATCCCACGTCATCAATTCGCGGCAAACCGATGGCCGCTTCATCTAGTGCAGCACAGAACGCCGTTCTTCGTATGTGTCGCCAACAGACAATCGAAACGGCGCGTGATCGTGTTTTCCCTACATAAGCCTGCACTAGATTTGCTCTACCGGCATTAGAGCTGTATCGTACCCCGTACACACACACTAGGCACATTAAGGATCTCTGGTGGCCAAAATGCGCACAACGTCAACCCACATATACGCACGATTCGTTCTTCCTGGAAGCAATTGGCTTCACTTTTCCCGTCAAAGACGACCGAAGGACGATTCTCATACACACACAACTACACACGGATGTCGAGTCACTTTCCGACCTGGGAAGCAACCAAGTGCTTCATATTTCACCGTTGGTGTTTTCTGGTCCCACCAAAGGGCGATTTGGTGGATTTATGATCGCGTATTCGCCAGAAATCATGCAACCGGAAAGTGACATTCGCCAAATTTACCACGTCATCCGTCAGCTCACCCGATACTGGATCAACTTTCCGTGGGATTCTGTTCCTCAACGCACTCCTTGTGGTTGGACCGGAGGAATCCATCTTTTTGCGTGTAATCCGTCCACGGATGTACGGATTGCACCACAAAGTTGATCACATCGCATCACTACACGCAGTAAGATACGACGAAGCGGTTTTGTCACCACCATCAACGAAGCCAAAGCAGCAAACACACCCGCCGGACGAGATCCCGGCCCTCACTCAGGGTATAGAGTCGCCAGACGAGATCCTGGCCCAAGCTCGGGGGAATCGAGCAGTTCCTGAAGCATCTGTAAAGAGCACAAGCCTCGCCGGGCGGGTTCTCGGAACCCCCCGGCTGTGACTTGACAATAGTTAAGTACAATTTTTTCGCTCAGCAGCAACGATGTTTGCGTACAGATTTTCTATTCTTTCAGTTTTTCATCGTGATCGTTAACCGCACTATGGTCTGTACGCACATCCATCCGGACAGAATTTCGGACCGTTTTATCACTCATGCACACATCGCCGTATCAACGAAGCTCTGCGATCACCAATCCGACAGAATATCGGACTACACCGTCTATGAGCATCATCCCGACAGAATATCGGTATGAAATCACTTACCATCACCACGAACGTTTGTGACGTCACGGGATCACCACTCCAGTAGCAGACTGGACCGCACAGTAGTTTTCTGTGATCGCCGTCGACGAGTCACCATCGCCTAGCAACACTATCTCCGGACAGTTTCCGGCCCGTACTACGTCATCGCAAGAAACAGACAATACAACGTCATCACAGCTACACCGCTAGTCCATACCAACTAGCGGAATCGTCAACGCTACCAACTCTATCGTAGTTCGACCCATCTCACAGGCCTAAGCAACTACTGATTGAATTTCCTTGATAATTCAAGGCGGGGAGAATGTTCACGCCGAAGTGAACATAGTATCGGAAAATTATTTTGACCGCTAAAATCGACACCAGCTGACAGTGTGCCAAATCGAATAATTTCCCACCCGCATAACTCTCCGAGCTCTCGATCGAAGCAGTTCGAATAAATTGTCAGTGAAGGTCAACCATTGTTCGAGGCAGTCTTTGTTCGCCGGTGCCCAGGCTGGTGAAGTGAATACCAGAATAGCCGGAATCGCCGCTATATAAGCTAAGTATTTTTTTTTTCTTTCATTTCCCTTTCCCCGATCGGTCTCTACTTCTGCCCTTTCCCCTGAATATAAGTTTCATCTCTCGTTTACACCACGTGTTATCCTCGTGCCTAAATGGCCGAGGGCGAAGTAACATTGGATGGGAATGATATTCCCATGGATATACCGGATAAACCCGAAATTACTCCCTCCCCTGATTCCCCCAGTCCTCCCCGTATTAAAACATACCCAGCCAGTACGACTGGACCCTGGGTGGTGTATTTCCGGCCCAACACGAAATCGCCCAATATTCTAGAAATCTCACGGGAGCTGACTGCCAACTACCCGTCCGTGGCTCAGATAACACGTGTTCGAGCTAATAAGATACGCGTTATAGTAAATGACCTCGACCAGGCAAACCAGATTGCTCGCAGCGAGCGTTTTACGAAGCAATTCAAAGTGTATGTGCCTTGTAGAGTTGTGGAGATCGATGGGGTCGTCGCCGAACCGGGTCTAAAGTGCGAAGACCTGTTGAAGTACGGGGTTGGCTGCTTTAAGGACCCTTCACTTCAAAAGGTGAAAATTTTGGAATGCAAGCAATTGTATTCCGCAAAAACTGAAGATGATAAGACAACTTATTCTCCGTCAGACTCGATTCGGGTGACTTTCTCCGGATCTGCTCTTCCCAACTATGTCCTCCTGGATAAGGTTCGCCTACCTGTTCGCCTATTTGTACCGCGGGTAATGAACTGCAGCAATTGCAAGCAACTGGGCCACACAGCCACTTATTGTGGCAATAAAAAACGGTGCGGCAAATGCGAGGGAGAGCATGAGGATGACGCTTGCGGTGGAGAAACTGAGAAGTGTATTTACTGCGGGGGCCCTCCGCATGCTCTTAAGTCATGCCCGGCGTACAAGCAGCGCGGGGATAAAATTAAGCGCTCCCTTAAGGATCGCTCGAGGCACTCTTATGCAGAAATGCTAAAGAATGCTTCGCCATCTGTCCCTTCCGAAAATTCCTTTGCTCTTTTGGCTGGCGTTGAGCAAGAATCTGACGACCCACAAGAGGGAACATCATTGGTTAACCCAGGGGAATCCAGGAAGAGGAGAAATCTAGCCTCCCCTACATTGCCTCGTAAGGGTGCCAAGGTGTCGTCCACTCAGAGTGCGCCAACCGCAATCAATAAATCCAACGGAAGTGATGCACAAAAGCCGAAGCAATTTGCTCCAGGACTTGGAAATATTAATTCTAACAAGGAGTACCCACCACTTCCAGGGACACCAAAAACCCCAAGTGTCCCCTTTTTTCAAACAGATACTCAGTCCAGTAGCGGACTAATGAAATTTTCTGACATAGTGGACTTAATTTTCACAGCTTTCAATGTTACTGATCCTCTTAAAAGCCTTCTGATACGTTTTCTCCCTATAGTGCAAACATTTTTGAAGCAGTTGACTACTAAATGGCCCCTCCTTGCAGCGATCGTATCCTTCGATGGCTAAGTCATCGAACGAGGTCACCGATTCGATCACTGTTCTACAGTGGAACAGCAGAAGTATCCTCCCGAAAATCGATTCCTTTAAATTTTTACTAAATAGTTTAAAATGTGATGCTTTCGCATTATGTGAAACTTGGTTAACTTCCGATATAAATCTCAACTTCCACGACTTTAATATAATTCGTCTGGATCGAGAAAACCCCTATGGAGGAGTACTTTTGGGGATCAAAAAGTGCTATTCTTTCAACCGAATTAACCTCCCTTCGACACCAGGCATTGAAATTGTCGCTTGTCAAGTTTTAATCAAAGGTAAAGACCTTTGCATTGCTTCCATCTACATTCCTCCTAGAGCCTCGGTAGGGCACCGAACGCTTTGTAATATCACGGAATCCTTACCGGCACCGCGGCTAGTTCTGGGAGACTTTAACTCGCACGGTACGGTATGGGGCTGTCTTCATGACGATAATAGATCAACATTAATCCAAGATCTTTGCGATAATTTCAACATGACCATCTTAAACACGGGAGAAATGACGCGGATTCCTACACCACCAGCACGCGCAAGCGCGTTGGATTTATCTCTATGCTCGACTTCGCTACAGTTAGATTGCATGTGGAAGGTGATCCCTGATCCCCACGGTAGCGACCATTTGCCTATCGTGATTTCAATTGCTAACGGTTCAAGACCATCGGAAACAATCAATGTATCGTATGACCTCACACGGAACATTGATTGGAAGAGTTACGCGACCGCGATATCCGTTAAAATCGAATCCACTCAAGAACTTCCTCCGGAGGAAGAGTACAGGTTTTTGGCTGGCTTGATTCTCGACAGTGCGAATCAAGCTCAGACTAAACCAGTACCCAGCGCGAATACCCATGGACGGTCTCCCACCCTGTGGTGGGATAAAGAGTGCTCAGAGCTGTACGCGGAAAAGTCCACTGCATATAAGGCCTTCCGGGAAGACGGGTTACCCGCTAGCTATCTACAGTACGCGTCGTTAGAAAGGCGAATGAAGAGTCTAATGAAAGCCAAAAAACGTAGTTATTGGCGCCGGTTCGTCGACGGGTTAACGAGAGAAACAGCGATGAGCACTCTTTGGGGTACGGCTCGACGTATGCGTAACCGTAATAGTACCAACGAGAACGTGGAATATTCAAACCGTTGGATATTTGCTTTCGCCAAGAAGATCTGTCCGGACTCTGTCCCGGTACAGAAAACGTACCGCGCCGCGTCTCCTCACGATACCGCGAACGAAACACCGTTTTCGATGGTGGAGTTCTCACTTGCTCTCTTATCATGCAACAATAACGCCCCAGGGTTAGACAGAATCAAATTCAACTTGCTGAAGAATCTACCTGACACTGCAAAAAGGCGCTTGTTGAATTTATTTAACAAGTTTCTTGAGGGTAACATTGTCCCTCATGACTGGAGGCAAGTGAAGGTCATCGCCATCCAAAAACCAGGAAAATCAGCCTCCGACCACAACTCATATCGGCCGATTGCAATGCTGTCCTGTATTCGGAAGTTGTTCGAGAAAATGATCTTGTTTCGCCTCGACAATTGGGTTGAAGCAAATGGCTTACTGTCAGATACACAATTTGGCTTCCGCAAAGGCAAAGGGACGAACGATTGCCTTGCGTTGCTTTCTACAGAAATCCAAATGGCCTATGCTAACAAAGAGCAGATGGCATCAGTCTTCTTGGATATTAAGGGGGCTTTTGACTCAGTTTCTATCAACATTCTGTCAGAGAAGCTGCACCAGCATGGTCTTTCGCCAATTTTAAATAACTTTTTGCTAAACCTGTTGTCTGAAAAGCACATGCACTTTTCGCATGGCGATTTAACAACATCGCGATTTAGCTACATGGGTCTTCCCCAGGGCTCATGTCTAAGTCCCCTGCTCTACAATTTCTACGTGAATGACATTGACGATTGTCTTGCCAATTCATGCACGCTAAGGCAACTTGCAGACGACGGGGTGGTCTCTGTTACAGGGCCCAAAGCTGCCGACTTGCAAGGACCATTACAAAATACCTTGGACAATTTGTCTGCTTGGGCTCTTCAGCTGGGTATTGAGTTCTCCACGGAGAAAACTGAGTTGGTTGTTTTTTCTAGGAAGCGTGAGCCGGCGCAACTCCAGCTTCTATTAATGGGTGCAACGATCAACCAGGTTTTCACATTTAAATATCTCGGGGTCTGGTTCGACTCTAAAGGTACCTGGGGATGTCACATTAGGTATCTGAAACAGAAATGCCAACAAAGGATCAATTTTCTCCGAACAATAACTGGAACATGGTGGGGTGCTCACCCAGGAGACCTGATCAGGTTATACCAAACAACGATATTGTCGGTGATGGAGTACGGGTGTTTCTGTTTCCGCTCCGCTGCGAACATACACTTCATCAAACTGGAGAGAATCCAGTATCGTTGCTTGCGCATTGCCTTGGGTTGCATGCACTCGACCCATACGATGAGTCTCGAAGTGCTGGCGGGCGTTCTTCCGCTAAAAAATCGATTTTGGGAACTCTCATATCGATTGCTCATCCGATGCGACATTCTGAACCCGTTGGTGATTGAAAACTTCGAGAGGCTCGTCGAGCTTAATTCTCAAACCCGATTTATGGCCTTGTACTTCGACTACATGGCACAGAGCATTAACCCTTCGTCATATACTCCCAGCCGTGTTCGTTTCCTAGATACTTCTGATTCTACTGTATTCTTCGACACATCCATGAAGGAAGAGATTCGTGGAATCCCGGACCATATACGCCCGCAAGTGATCCCCAATATATTTTATGATAAATTCCGAGAAGTCGACTGTGACAAAATGTTCTACACTGACGGATCAAATCTCGATGGGTCCACTGGCTTCGGTATCTTCAACAATACTATCACCGCTTCATTCAAGCTCAATGATCCCGCTTCAGTTTACGTCGCAGAGTTAGCTGCAATTCAGTACACCCTTGGGATCATCGACACTCTGCCCACAGATCACTACTTCATCATTTCGGACAGCTTCAGCTCCATCGAGGCTCTTCGTGCGATGAAGCCCAAAAAGCAATTCCCATATTTCCTGGGGAAGATACGGGAGTCCTTGTGTACGTTATCTGAAAAATCTTATCAAATTACCTTTGTTTGGGTCCCCTCTCATTGCTCTATCCCGGGCAATGAAAAGGCCGACTCATTAGCAAAGGTGGGCGCATTAAATGGTGACATATACGAAAGACCAATCTGCTTCAACGAATTTTTTAGTATTTGTCGTCAGAGGACACTCAACAGTTGGCAAACCTCGTGGAGCAATGGTGAACTTGGACGATGGCTACATTCCATTATCCCAAAGGTATCAACGAAGCCTTGGTTCAGGGGGATGGATGTGGGTCGGGATTTTATTCGTGTAATGTCCCGACTTATGTCCAACCACTACACCTTGGATGCGCATCTGCGGCGTATTGGGCTTGCGGAGAGTAGTCTGTGCGCTTGTGACGAGGGCTATCACGACATCGAGCACGTTGTCTGGGTATGCGCCGGGTACTTGGACGCCAGGTCTCAGTTAAAGGATTCCCTTCGGGCCCGAGGTAGACCACCCAATGTCCCAGTCCGAGATATACTGGCAAATCGTGATTTCCCCTATATGTCCCTTATTTATACTTTCATAAAAACGACAAATATCCCAATTTAGCCCCTCTCTTTTTATTTCTCGTTTTAGAAGCTTTCTCTTGCCTTGTGGGACCGATCAGCTCCAGACTGCAACTATGTAACCGCCGTCGCACTTACCACTACGGAAACTGAAGCGAGAGCGACTCAAGGTCCGATGACTTTTGAAGGATTCCCCGCGGGTCCGAAGAATACCATCCGCCAATCCGACCTACTAGACTGAGGCGGTAATCTTTCGCTGATCTCCCGTTTGAGCGAAAGTTGCAAGTTTTGCTCTTCTCTCCCGGTCACCATCTACGCTTTCTCTCCCCTGTCCTTGATACAACTGCTTCTACAGCCCCCCTCTGAATATCTTGACCAAGCATAAGTCTCCGCTAAAAAAGTTTAAATTTGTATTCTGTATTCCTAGTTTTAAGATAGTTGTAATTTTACCTCTTTGCTAAAACTATTGTCCCCCATCTTGTAAATAGAATTGTATCCCTAGTCTTAAAACACCTGCGAATTTTCTCATAAATATTTGTTCCCCCTTTTGTGTACCAAACTATATTGTTAGTTTTAAGATAACTGTAAATATTTCCTAAAAATTATTACTATTGAATTCCTTGTTTTAAAATTTTTTTCATAAAAAAAATCTTTCGCTCCCTCTCTTGTATATAGAATCTTATTTCTAGTCTTAAGATAGCTGTAAAATTTTTCTTTTTTAAAAAAATATTTCAACATTGTAACCTCCTAGTTTTAAAATATACAAAATGTAAAAACAAAAGAATTTGGCACCGCCAAGCTAACGCATTTGTGCCTATCAAATAAACGAAATGAATAAAAAAAAAAAATTTCCCACCCGCGGCACAGATGAATTTCTTCTCCAATTTCGGTCAGCTGGCACACACGTAAAACGAAGGCAAGCTAATATCATTGCTGTTCAGCTGATTGCTGCTGGTCTTTCCAACAATGACTTTTGCAGTCCGGTGGTTTCTACGCAAATTCGTTGCCGTAGCAGCACCGACTGAAGAGGATCGCACACACTCGGGGCGATCATCATCTTTACCCGTCAGCCCATACCATGCCTGTGGGACCGGACGGGTAGTACTAAGTTTATCGCCGATCAAGACAGTCCAGCACAACTGACTGTGCGTCGCGCTAGCCGTGCATACGTTGCACACCGCTTCCCCACAGACCGGGACTTAGAATATTAGAAGCAGTGAAATTAAATATAACAATTATTAGAAGCAGTGAAATTAAATATAACAATCATGTAAATAGTGTAAATAAATGTTATGTTGTAAGCGACTTTCTGGTGTTGTGTGGACTGGAAAGGTCCGAAGAAGGCGGAAAAGAACGCCCTTTTGCTGGCCTTTGCGGGGCCAGCCAAGCTTGTTTTCGTTTCTGGTGCAGTTCGTCCGCCCTGTGTTTCACTGCTTTTCTCGGGCTTGAGTATCGGCCAGATCCCGGCGTAAACAGAAAGATTCTCAATTTTTTGTTACTTCAAAACAAATAAAAGTAAGGGGTCTGAAAATTGCTAACCGCGAACTGGTGTAATAACTCATAAAGCATAATTCCCTAGCATCTATATAATGCATGACGGTTGCTTCATTGGTCACGTAATAGATAACTTTTATTTAGAGTTTACTATAGTACGCTATTAACACTATTGTAAATTCACACTAACATGTAGTTGTACGGTAGAATGTTGTGTCACATAGATGTCAATAGATTTTCTGTGATTTTTGGTATTATCAAACACATTGACTATTTCTCAGTTGATTTTACCATAAGAGATTGAGCGATGAAAACGTGACCCCTTAAAACCACTATTCCTCATTTATCACTTCATACATTGATTTATCGTGAATACTTTGTTTGCAGTATTTTTAGATCTTTGCATGGCGAATATTTTTGCTGAAGTAACAAAGTTGTTATCTCATCTATTTCAAAAGTTATGAACGATTTTTGTTGAAAAATACACCATTTTCAAAAATTAATTATTTATTGTACAGAAATAACGCTCCCGCATTTTTTTCACCAAAAGCTAGAAAAGTTCCGATCTTTTAAATGAAATTAAAATATTGAAAATCCATTTACAATGTTGGAACATATATAGCTTTGAAAAAAACATTTTTGTTTTGAAAATCGCCTGTAACTATGCAATCAAAAGAGATAGAAACTTCATTGTTTCAGCAAAAATGTGTATTTACAAAAGTTCTTAAAAGCTCTAGAACAAAGTATTAGCGAGAAATTAACACATAAAAAGATATTAAAAAAAACCAATTTTTAAAGGGCCACCCTACCTTAAATATTGCAAAAATCATAGCACATGAACCATTAGAGATAGTCACATAGTTTCACCAGAAAAGTTACTTCAAGTTGATTGATTTATAACTTTGTAGAACATTATGTAGCTGAATTTTACTTATCTAAGAAGTTGATACTTTGAACACCCTAACCACAAGGACAACCCTAATTCAGCTAATATAAAAAAATCGGCAAGAAAGTTCTAAGAAAATTTGCCGAAGATACTATATATCTAAAATCAACGGTTACGACGCAAACAGTTTTGTCTTCCTAAATACAGCTTTGGGACCATAGTGCATTGCGAGCCTCTTTCTCTTTCGATTATTATGGCGTCACTACAAAACTTGGCACTAAATTTTCAGTACATATCGAAAGCTGATCATGGTGCTTCCCAAAGCCGTATTTAGGAATACAAAACTGATGGCCCTCAAATAATATATTTTAACTTTATGATGTTTTTGGCAATTTTTTTAGTTTTTTGGCAATTTTTTCAAATGAATGGAATTAGGGTGGTCCTTGTGGTTAAGGTGTTCAAAGTATCGTCTGTTTAGATGTGTGAAGTTTACCTGCGCTTTGCTCTACAATATGTATAATAACACAAATAAATTGAAGCAAGTTTGGTTAATTCGCTATGATATTTTTTAAGATTTGAGGTAGGGTGGTTTTTAGAAAATCGGGTTGCTTATATTATCTTTTGATGTGTTAATTTCTCGGAAATGCATTGTTCTAGAGATTTTTGGAACTTTCATTGGAGCACATTTTTACCGTAGCACTAATGTTTCAATCCCTTTTGTTTGGACATTTGCAAGTGATTTTTACAGCAAAAATGGTTTTCTTTAAACATAAATATATTGAAGCGTTGGAATTTGACTTTCAATCTATCAATACCATTTGAATGATCACAGATTGGTTAGTCTTATAATAGTATTTAATAATTTTTTTAAATTAGACTGTTCATTAATTTTCAGAAAGAAGAGATAACAGCCACTGAAGCGAAATCAACACTACCAAAGCAAGAAAAGCAATTCCAACTAAATGATATTTTACACCTCCTTAATGAGGTGCGCGAAGATTGTGGGAATTCTACTGGACGACGACCGAATTTGATAACTGGTAACAGTGAACGAATAAAATTGAGTTTGTTTATTCTTTTCTTTCATCTCATTTCATTTCACATATGATTAAAAATCCTTGAAACATTTTTGCAGTAAATTGAAAATCCAAACATTATAAATAGGGTTCCATTTTCGGCGCGGCTCCGGTTTTGGCAACTGAATAAAATAAAATTGTTGCCAAAAACGGAATCCTACTGTACCTGATTTGGCAAGCCATATGCACTTACTACAAACGTAGTGAACCATTCGTAGCCAAAGGCACCATGAACTGTAAGATTGGATTCCACAAAAAAAGTCTTAGATAAGGTATTGGCAGTATTCACAAACCGTACAGGAATGGTACGAGACCTTGTACGAGGCTAATTCGGTGGATTTAGTGCCGAAAGAACCTATCAAACTGTCTTGAACTCTGTCCGATCTATACTTTTTGGGTCACGGTGAGCTTGAGCTTGAGCTTGTGCGACCACCCCTGGCTGCTACTCCGTTATCGATCGGGACTAGCTGAAGTTGCACAGGGAATCAGTAGGGGATTAGCGAAACATCTTTCAATGTGCAACTCCTGGTAATCCTAAAGTGTTTCTGATCAATACCGGCGCCGGCCAGGCCCGAACGTAGATCGCGGAAGGAAAGGGAAGGAATGGGTAGTCCGATACTTGCTTTTGCTAGAGGCCGTATATACACTACTGCGAACTTCACAAGTATCACGGGAGGAGGATATTTTTGTTAGTAGAGTATTGAAGTTGGATATACTTCTTCTTTACCGACGCCAGAGAGGTGATTCCACTACCTGGACTAGATATCGATCCACCAATTTCATGGACCGGGGACTAACGGCTTTACTTCCCTTCCGAAAAATCTCAACGACCTCGGCTGAAATTGAACCCAGGGCAACTGGAATGAGTGGCGGTCACGCTTACCACTCAACCACCGGCGCCGTCCTATACTTTTTGAGTCACTATGAAACGCGAAACTCGGAAGGCCAAACGAGTAAAAAAGAACGAAAAGAAAATGATGAGGAAATTGGAAAAGCTGAGAAACCCTTAACGAAAACAGTTGAATAGATTTTGATGGAGGGCGTCAATAACAAATGTCGAGTATTTTACTCAAACTTGTTCTAAAGTTAATGCGACGTATGTAAGCTGAAATAAATACATATACTGAACTATTGTAAAACTTTGGTTTCGTTTCGATAACTATAGCCGATTTATCAATCAATCAGAAGTGACGCAATAATTAAAAACTCACCCTTTAAGGGGTTATATACAAAGTTGGAACTCAAAAAATCGAAAAAAAATTGAATATTATGAAAGTAAACATTTTTACAAATATCTGTGCGAAATTTCATCCAGATCAGCAATAGATTTCAAATTACAGCAGCGCGTAGGTTCTTCCACGAATAAAGTTAACCCAAACGTTTAAACGCAATTATCTCAGAATGAAGTTTTTTGAAAAGTACCGTTGCGGTGAACGTGATATCTCAGAAACCATGCATCCGATTTTCAATTTTTTTTTGAATTTTTTGTATTTATATTCTAGTGTACTTGAACGATTCCTTTTTCATAAAAAAATCGATTCTTCGCAATGAATTTTTGTTTAAAATTTTGAGCACAACAAAACTCAATTTTTTGGTCAACAAGAAAAAGGTTGACCAAAAAAGGTCTTATAAGAAAAAAAAATATTAGGAAACCGATCCGTTCAAGTACACACCAATACATTTTTCTTCGATAATCTTTTGAGTTTTTTTATTTCAGTTGAGCGATTCGGCTTGGAGAGCGTTCAGCACAAATCTCTGCCAAAAAAACACGATACGGGGGATAGGCCATAATTCCGATAATCTTGAATTTTTATTAATTCAACTTATTTTTTTCTATCTTCGATAGTGCTACCAACGAACTGACTTTCGCTTTTTCAAAGAAAATTTGCATAAAACCGAAGAATGCATATCAAGAAGACTGGTAGCTGTGTGCAGAATCACACATATACATTTTTACAGTAAGCTTCCTACCTTCCTCCAACAGAGGCGCTGTAACCTCTGTCGCTTCTCGGTTGTATGGGGGATGGAAAGAGATATCAGTCCTCTTAATATCTAATCTTCGATAAAACGCTTTAAAAAAATCACGAGCTTAGCTTACTTTTTCGCCACAACTTTCTATATAACCCCTTAAACAGGCAAGACGAGTTGTGGAAATGTTGCGTGAGGAGATTGAAATTAATTGGAATGTATTTTATTATTTCTTTTTCAGTTTGTAAATACAATTTATTAATGTCGTATATCAACTGTAAAACTGACTGTAAATATTCTATTTCTTTAAGGGGGTGGTTTGTAAGGTATTTTCCATGAAAATACCGTTTCCCAAAATAACTTTTGGCGATACAGATAGTGTTAGTCTATTTAGTCAATTTTCTTTCAAAAATGCAATATTGAGAACTATTTGCGTCTGTTAGAACATTTTGAAACATTTGATTTCGACGTTACCTCACCAACAACATCTGTTTGTTTACATTTTGCTTTTTCGCTCCTCTCTTGTCCTCGACACATTCAGAGTCGAGAGCGAGCGTTGTGTGCGTCACCTCATACTGCACTCGATTGCCTTTATAGGCGAAACCAACTTTTGAGCTCCGAAATTAACAGATTCACCTGTACCGGTCACCCCCTTAAGGCACCGTCACGTACAGTCGGCGCCTATTCGGCTCAATTCTAGGAAAGCCGAAAACAAATCAAATAAAAGCATCTGCCCACAGCTCATGAATACTAATGACTTTCATTCATGAGCGAGCTAGGAATCAAATTTGTATGGGAGCACGTGGCCGGATCTGTGGCAATTACCACATACACCCTTTCGCCCGGTTCTGACTGACGGTTCAGTGAATGTCGGCTGCTGTTTGTATGGCCAAAGTCGTGGCTCGTGGCGTCCGTATAATTGCTTCTGGGCGGGCTCGATTGTTCTATTGTAGCGTTGAAATCGCCGGAATAAGAAGCATAATTTGTTAATTTATGGCCATTATCCGTTTCGTAAGACTCTCAACTAGTATGAGCGTTTACGTGTCTATTTTATTGACCGTTTGGCACTGATCATGAATAACAGATGAGTATTTTCGTAAATTGAAACAAGTTTGATCCTAACCTACCCTGTTCTGGTCATGGGTTGGTACAATGGGAATCTAGCTTTCCGCTCCAAATGCCATTGTATTTGCCTGCACATTTATCACCTTTTACGTGTCGGAGAGCATGACTCTTGCCTCCGCACAACCACTCCAAGCCAAACTCGTGCCTGACCGCTCCAAATCCGTCATACCGCGCACATGCCGAACCGTCTGCTGCGTCGATGCTGAGGGGTGTTGATCAGAAAAACAAACTCTCCCATCTCACGTAACTCTAAGCGCAGATCCCGGTCGATATCCACAAACCATGCATGCACGTACCGTACATACATAAATCAGAGCCCGTAGTCTTAGAACATCTGTTTTTGATGGTCATTTCCAAAAGCTATCATCACTCATCAAGCTGAAATGTTGCTTTGTTGTTGTTATTATTATTTTTATTATTATTATTTCCAGTTTATGCTTATCTAAGTTCCAACCAGTCAGCGGTCAATCGGTCAAGGAGAGCACAGTTGAATTTGGAGAACGATCGAATAGCTATTTGTGCGCTTATGGGAATCTTTGGTGCTCGAAGCGGAGTTCGTCTCACACACTCAAAAGGAAGATTGTTCCAAAAGTCCGCGTAACATAAACATTTCAATAGATCCCCCCTTATCGTAGTCCAGAAATCGCTGGCACTGTCAATCCGATCGGCCAACAGTTATTTGTTATTGTCATAATTTCTGTTTTGTTAATTTTTCATTTTCGGACCTCACCTCGGCGGGGATCGATCATCGCACCAATAGAGCGCATAACAAGGTAATTCGCTGATGAATGATCTCTATTTGGACAACGATCATTGATCACCCGCCTGATTGGCCGTCGCTATAATGCGAGGAATTTCTTTTTCGGCACTACGTCTCAAGATCTCTATATTAATCTTAGACGGACGGCGGTCGGGTACAGTATCGGAGTATTTGGAACTTTCCCACTCCTAGACCGCGAGCCCATTGCTGCGTCGTTCTTGGCGTTTTGTTTACTTTTCGGGTTTGGTTCGTTTTCACTATACACAGCCATCCGCAGACAATCGACTAGTCTGCATAGGACGAATCGAGATCGATCTCTACTGACTGCTGAGCTGAGACCCCTATATCTAGATGACGGCTCGCAGTTATAACCATTTGATCCGCTTCTCATTTTGGGCTTGCATAGCTGAGCGGCGATGGCCAGCGCAAGCGGATTGAGTGAGCAAGCACAAAAACGAGGTACCCCTTTGTCAGAACTCCCCAGGGGATCCCGATGCGATGAGCTGATGGCCTGTCGTTGTTTCGAATCCGGCGGATTTGTTCTCGAAGGGGTTTACCAGTCCGGTGGAAAGTGATAGTCTGTTGAGTCATTTCGCTAGTTAGTGCTTGTTCGATGTGATCTAAGATTCCGGATTACCGTATGTCGTCATCTGTCAGTGGTAACATGCTGGAAGATACTTCGGTGATATATTAACCCTTGAAGGCATATGACTGTTATGAAATCAGATTGCACATATGAAAATTAAGAGTGTTTCCTGATGATGACCAATAATGCATAATGAATATTTGACTGAAACTTTCTAACATTTGGAACGTGCAAACGACTTAATTTCATTTTTTTTCCTTTGCAGATTCGACGCAAATAAATCAACCAAAGGAGCCTCCAAACTGAGGCGTGATCTGATCAACTCGGAGATTGCTAATCTGCGGGATCTGCTACCGCTTCCGCAGTCGACTCGGCAGCGGTTATCTCAGCTGCAGCTGATGGCGCTCGTGTGTGTATACGTGCGGAAAGCTAACTATTTCCAGCAAGGTAAGAAAACAATTACAGCGCTTGGCATGCATCTTAGGGACCAATTACATATTACGTCACGCAAACATTGTTCAAAATAGATTCCCCCTTCCCCCAATGCATAGTGGTCCTGAATGCAAATTTAGCAGGAATTTTGACATTTCACTAAAACTAAACAACTTAGCCTTATTAGTGTTTGAAGAAGTTTTCGTAGTTTCTGAGCCTCTTCTTTTTGTTAAAACAACAATTGGGGTGGTTCTAATTTCACCACGATAAAAAATTAAATGTTTGATCATTCTAGCTAGACAAATTTGTTGAAGACATGTAAGCTCTATCGGTCATACTTTTCATATTAGAACAAATTTAAAATCGAAGGATAAGGTGTTTCTTAGAAAAACAGTTTTATTCATATAACTTTTTCTATATTGGTTAAAAACTGAAGTAGTCTTCAGACAACATTAAGATTCTTTTAAGGCGAATAATTTGTTTCATGTCACCACATATCAGACTATTTTCCTTTAAAAGTTATGAGCACTTTTTCGCCAAAAATGAGGTTCTTTGGAATAACAATTTTACTCATTGGGGCAAACAAAGGATAATTATTTTTACAACAATGAATAAGGTCATGATTCAAGTTATAATTGAGCAAAAATGGCGAACACGATATTTTTTTAAATTTCATAAAATTTATTTAAAAAAGTCTGTATTTGATATTTTAAGTGCTTATATGTTTTGAATATTAGAAGCTAGAGTTTTGATGTGTTAGAAGAAAATGTTTGTCTTCAAAACCTCTGAAAAACATCTGAAGTATATGAAGGAAAAAAATGAAAACTGAAAAAGTTATATTAAAAATTTGGTTTTTCATGAATATGTAAAACCAAATTTTTAATATAATTTTTAAACATGTAATATGTTTAAATTACTTGAACAGTGGACAATATAAAAAAAATTAGTTTCGTTTCATGATAAAATATTGCACTTTACAATACTATGTACAAGGTGTAGAAGCGTAAATCCGTTGTTTGTTCATAGATGGCGTTAGTAAGCATATTTAGCTACCATAGAAACGTCATACTTTTTTGTGTGAGTTCAACACCTGCTTATATCAATCATTGTACACCAGCAGTGATTTCATATAACAACTTTCATTTTCCCTTGGGTAATCAAGTCTAATTTTGGGCCACAAAAAGAGCGTATGCGGCAAGCTCTACTTTTTTGCTTTACTTTAAAGAAATCGTCTGCCTAATCGCTATATAATATTCAACTGCTTATTTTGCCTTTCATTCGAGACTTGGTTTGAGAACATCGGCTCAGTCATCATCGAACAATCGAAGTGATTTTAATTGTGGAATATACCCGGAATCCTGGACTTCCGGAATCGTCAACAGTGGACAATATATTCAAAGAATGTTTGATTAACAATCATTGATCTAGATCTTCGTTTAGAAGTAATTTGGTGACAATTTCAATAGTTTTCAGCCTCTGGGGTATTATGATTGTAACGGTTTATATATGGGAAGTTCCAATGTAACCTTACTAAACAACCTGTAACTCCGGAACCAAGCGTCAGAAACGAATAAAATTCATCAGCAGTCAATGGGATTACTGTATCTTTCATTTGAAATCAAGTTTGTAAAAATCAGTCACGAATTCATTGGGCAAAAGGTGTAATATTAGTATAGGAACTTGGTGAGTTCCCCGGGGGTATCATGAACCATCATAGATAGCAAATGTGGTCAAATATACTTTGAATAATCATTAGTGATCTAGACCCGCAATTTAAAGTAATTTTGCACCCATTTTAATGTTTACATCATTTGGACATCATGGTGGTACCAGTTAATATGGGAATTTGCTGTGTGACCACACTCTTCAACTCGTAACTCCGGGACCGGAAATCGGATCAACCAAAAATTCAATAGCAGCTTATGGGAGCGTTATAGCCTTCAAATGAGATTAAGTTTGTGAAAATTGTGTGTGTACGTACACACCGGAGTGCCAACCGTCAATAACGCCAATAACATCCTGATTACGGCATACTGGCCATGGCGAATGACAACAGACAGGGCACGGATCACGAATTGGACGGCGACTTTGGGCTGACAGACGTGCTGTTCTACTCCCTGAGTAAGAAAGGATGACACCGACTTGAAATCGCAAGTAGGCTAACAGTACGACTGCCTCCGTCCCAATAAAACCCTGGCAGGTCTCCGGGTACGTTCAAAACTCGTCACCATTTAGTTGGTGGTACTAAGTTTAGTTAGAGCATTCCCGATTTACGCCGATCCGGCTCCGAACACTACTCTCCATGAAGGAGAGTGTCAACCCTTACATGACGTCCCTGCTGCTAAGATTTTGATAGTATAGAGAATCATGGGATCAAGAGAGGCGATTATGTGCAACGAGTGGAGATAGCGACCGGGAGTTGAGACCCAATAAAATGGAGAAAAAACAAGAAACTAACATATACGGAGTAGGTACGGCGAATCCGTTCGCCAGAGGTGGGTTGGTGAGGTCACCACCACCACCAGCAGCTGCTCTCATTCAAAAAGAGCAGGAGGTGGGGAAGCAGCAACAACAGCCAGAGCAGAGTGGGACGAATTACACCCCACATAAGCCAAAAGTAGTGGCCGCGAACATTTGGTGGAGGAGTTCCACAAGTTTGTCGATGCGAGAAACAATATCCAGGACATTACAGAGATGGTCATTAAAATCCGAAAGCCGCTACTGTCGGTCGTGAATGAGTACGGCACAGCAACGCGGACAGCTGATGTAGTTGAGCGAGCATGGTAGTCGGCTTAGGCTACTATCTTCCTAGTCCCTCCGAAGCAGGGTAAGGAGGAGCAGATTGATGTTGAGAATACGCCAGTTTCCGTGATTCCAAAGAGGACAAGATCCTCGCCAGGAGACGGAAGACCAGGTGGACCCAAAAAGCAGACGCTCGAGGATGCTGTGGCGGTTTCCGAAGAAAAAAACGACACCCAACAGGGAGAAAGCTAGTGTACCGTTGTAGGTCGGAAGCAGAACCACGAGAAACAGCAGAAAAAGAAGGAAGAGCGAAAAAGGGAGCAGAAGAAGGAAGGAAAACCTTCGGCTCGTCAGAAGGCGCTAAAAGGAGATCGTCGAAGCGAACGATACGACGTCCTACGCCGCTCTTCTCAAGAAAGAGAAAGAAACCAACGCTAAAGGAGTTGGGAGAGAACGTTGCTAGAACGAGGCGCACTCAGAAGGGCGAGATGATCTTCGAACTGAAGCAGGATCGTTCCATCAAGAGCTCGACCTACCTCGAGCTCGTTGCTAAATCATTGGGGTGCGAAGCGTACGTGAGAGCCCTGTCGCAGGAAGCCGTAGTCGAGTGCAATAGTCTAGATGAGATAACGACCGTCGAGGAACTGATCGAGCAGTGCAAACTGGATGTACCGGCGGCTATCCCGATTTGGAAATCTTACGGATGAACTCAAACGGCGGCGATTCGACTACCGGTGGCCGCTGCTAACAAGCTGGTGGAGACCGGTAAGATAAAAGTCGGATGGTCGGTGTGCTCGCTGAGAGTCACTCCGCGAGTTTCCAAGTAGTTGGAGCGATGCTTCAGATGCTTTGACCTCGGACACCTGGCGAGAAACTGCAAGGGCCCGGACAGGTCTGCACTGTGTAGAAAATGCGGAGAAAAGGGGCATGTTGCTAGAGACTGCACGAAGCAACCAAGGTGCATGATCTGAAAACCGGAGGACGGAAACATGACGGGTGGCTTCAAATGCCCTGCGTACATGAAGGCGAAGGCAGGTCAATGATGACGGAGATAACCTAGCTTAATCTCAATCATTGCGATATTGCACAGCAACTGTTGTGGCAGTCGACAACAGAAACGAAGTACGACGTTACAATTATTGCAGAGCCGTATCGTGTTCCTCCCGACAACGGCAACTGGGTAGTGGATTGTGCAGGGATGGCTGTAATACAAGTAATGGGCGGTTTCCCTGTCCAAGAGGTAATGGATAACACACACAAGATGCTGGACGCACCAACCGACTCGTTAGTCGGACGAACGCCGTTTGTTATAGGAGGAGACTTTACCGCTTGGGCCGTGGAATGGGGTAGCAGGCTGACCAACATAAGAGGTTACAGCCTGTTGGAAGGCTTGGCGAAGCTGGATGCAAAACTGTGCAACGAAGGTTCCGCTACCACATTCCCTAAAGACGGTCGAGAATCCATCATCGACATAACATTCTGCAGCCATTCGCTGACAGATAACACGAATTGGCGAGTTAGTGAGCAGTACACACATAGTGAACACTAGGCGATCCACTACACCATTAGTTGGCGAAATTGTACGATAACACTGAGAGTGAGGACTGACGAGAGAAAATGAAAAATAAAGGACTCCGACAAGAATCTTTTTGTGGAAGAACTTCGTGCTGACAACCTCCTTTCAACAGTTTGTCTTCACATCTCGCCCTGAGCAGAAGCAAAAAATCGTCCCGCGCAAGTGAAACAGTCAATTCTACCTAAAAATCAATCGGTGCCTATCACACAAGCAGTCCATATAACAATAGCCTATACCTGCTGTACGATTTAGTGATGAGTGACGGTGCCCAGCAAAAAGCAACCCAGCTGCGGTTGAACTGTGTTGCTGTTGATTTTTCGAAATGCCCCGTAAGACCAGCCATTCGGGAAGTGGAACAGTTATTAAAAGTGCAGATGAAACTCAATCTGGCTGAAGTGAAAACCCTTCAAATGCATCATATCAAACATTGCGTGCTGATTTCGTTCAACAACATTAACCAAGCTGAGTCATTCGCCTCGCGAAACAACATGCAGCACACCGCCGAATGCAGCAATGTTAAATATAGCATTCCCGTATACATCGAGAACGGCGCTGTAGAAGTTCGTGTCCATGATTTGGCTACGCGTACCCCTGACGGCGCGATTAAAAAATGCTTGCAAAAATACGGAGAAGTAGACTCCGTTACACATGAGACTTGGAGGAATTTTTTCCCGGGCATCCCTAACGGTGTTCGTGTGGTGAGAATGCGTGTGACCAAGCCAATTCCCTCATACATAACCGTCACAGCGTTAGGAAGTGACGATGTTCTCATTCATCAAACATCACTAGTCACGTACCCAGGGCAAATTCCTACGTGCCAGTTCTGCACGAAGAAGCTGCACCTCGGAAAACCTTGCGTAGAAACTGTTAAGGAAAACGAGCTGTCGGAAACGTGTTATGTAACCATGCCGAGAAAATAGGAGCGGAGGAACTGCCGGAGTTTTGGTGGAACGGAAGATTCATTGCTTAAGAGCCTGAAAACGAGTTCAGAGAGCGTGATCTCAGGCAGTCAGAGAAGTGCGTTAGGTTATATTCCAGGGGAACCAGGGCCGCTTTTAAACGTGAGATAGTGCTGAGCCAGCCCATCTGCCATAAGAAGATGTGCAGAAAAACAAGTTTTAGCCAAGAACAACGTCGACTGAAATGTGTGCTGACAAGCTGAAGACTATGGACGGTCTCTTCCCAGATCACGACCCAACCGCATGGCCGCCTAGGCCGTACGTCGATGCAATCGGTGAAAATATCGGTGACAATCGTGTCTCCAATAACGAGTAGAAAATGGACTGTAAGGGAAGAAAGTCCCCAGTCTGAACGGTATCGCCAACGTAGCACTAAAAAACGCGATCTTGACGTTTCCGGACATGTTCTGGACAGTGCTATTGAACTACCTGGACGAAGGCTACCCTGCGGATAGATGGTAGATTCAGAAGCTGGCGTTGCTATCAAAACCAAGGAAGCCATCAAAAGATCCATCATGGTATCGACCTATATACTTGCTGAATAGACATGGTAATCATTTGGAAAGGGTCCTCATCAACGGGCTGGTGAACTACACAAAAAGAAAAAAAATGGGATATCGCATTGGCAGTTCGGATGCCGGATAGAAAGCATCGAAGCAAAGGAGAAGGGGTAATCGTTACTACGCCGCAGTAACGATCAACGTGAAGAACGCGTTCAACAGTGCCACCTGGGAAGCTATTACCATAGCGCTGCCCAGAATGCGAGCTCCGGATTACCTGGGGAAGGTTCTAAAATGCTACGGCGGAACAAGATGCAGCAACAGACGCTTTCGTGCGAGTATCTCATCCTCAATATAGAAGTATGGTTTACGGTCTGGGCTGATGTGCTGAACTTAAAGCGAAACCGGACGAATCTGACGAGTACTTGTCGTTTGAAGGTTGCCCATCTCACGAGTGCGTACAAAGCGATATCGTCGGAGGCCGTACACGTCATTGCCGGGAGGATCCGCATCTGCACCCCTCTGGCTGTACATATGGAATGCTACCAACGCATGAGTTCACGGAATATAAGGAGACTACTCAGAGCGGACTCGATGGCCAAGGGGAAGCAAGTGTGGTATAATAAGGAGAAAGGAAGGTGGACTTACCGATTCATCCCGTCAGCGATTCATCCGTGTGTTGGCGTGGGTGCATAGGAAGCATGGAGAGGGGTACTTTCATCTGACGCAATTTTGCGTCCGGCTGCTTCCGGAAGTACCTGTATCGTTTTGGACATGCTTCGTCACCTCTCTTTTCGGAGTGTGTGAATGTCCAAAAGACACCGGAACACATGATCTTCGATTCATTTCTCGGTTAGAGGAAGTTCGAAGGGATATACCCGGCATAACAATCGACAATATCGTCGAAGAGACGTGGAACACTATCAACAGATTAGTGACGCGGATACTCTCCGATTTGCACAGGAAGTGGCAAAGGGATCAAGAAAGTAGCGCCGTTGGCTAGAAAGCCGCCGCGAATCAACAATATCGGGTTCGGGAGTAACTCCTTTGCCAGGGAACTCTCCGTCGGAGTAGACTAGATGTACCGCTGAAGACAAGTTGACACAACGTAACACCAGGCTCGTGTTGTCAGGGAGTCAGCGAACCGGATGCCAGGCTTCACCGGAATTGCCGGGCCGACCTCGGCACCATAACGGTTGGCCCTTCCACCGACCGCCAGGTTTCCCGTCGGTGTAATCTAGGCTCATCGCTTTTGTAAAGATTTGCAACTGTTTCGATTCAATGTTGCTCAACCTTTTTTAGACGTTTTGAGCTCTTCGATATCTTGGTCAGTTGGACGATTTATCTCTTTCAACCGATTGACTTTGTGTACATTTGGAGTGTGATTTCTTTTCTACCTTTAATACCGTTAACCATTTATTTTTCGATCCTTTGTCAATAATTTTTTTTCACAACTACTGTTTACTTCAACTTAAATTTGAATATTGCAGTTAGGAATGATATTCTGCGCGTAACTAAAGCATTGGTTGGTCAAATAATAAAATTTGAACAACCCTACAAACAATTACATTAATCAGAACTGAATGCCTTTTGTCAACACGTTTTATCTCAACTGTCAGTGCTTGAGTTTGTCCATTATTATCATCATCATCATGCAGTTCGATTAGTCCAACAAATTTAAAGACGGACAAGCATACCAGGTGTCGGTACCTGTTGGAAAATGTTACGCTAATAAGTGTTTTAGGTGCAGCCAAAGCTTATGGATCGTGTACCTACCTACCGAGCACCAGCGTTCATTAATAGTTTGGTGCTGATTATCGCTTGAGGTGGTTTATTTCTGCACGAATGGCCTGCTTGCCGCTTGTGTTTGGGGGTGGCCAATTGTGAGGCCAATTAGCTCGGGTGCTGTACCTAACTAACTAAATATGCCACTCCCAGCCCTTTGGGGTGGAAGCGCTCAGAACCAAGTGCCTCATTATGGCAATAGTATATTAGTCATAGTGGTGCCCAGTAAGGGGTTTAGATTATAGTAGTCACATGCCATAGCTGACTTCATCAGTTAGTTTCTTTGACGTAACCAGTTTATATCAACGAACTAAACAGCTGGGTTAGTTCTGCCATACATATAAATAATAAGGAACAAATATGTTGTGTGAAAATATTTCATGAGAAAAATAGTAATCTTCGCAGAAATCGGCATAATCTAATCACTAAGTAATGATCCCTTTTCTATTAAATTTAATTATACGGCACGGACTGTTGCGTAAACGTAGCATAGTCGGTGGACCTTTTCAATTTACAGCGTCTAAATAAAAATATTATTCTGGTTGCAGTTGAAAATCGAAAAATTGAACTTGCGCCTTTCGTTTTTTCCCCTATTTGCAGAGTGGGCAACTAATGCGCATCTTGTGTAGATGTTAGAGAATCAACTTGCGCATCATCTATACCAGTTGCGCTTTAGTTCCGCACGCTGATAATAGGAGAAAAATCGAAAGACGCAAGTTCACTATTTCGATTTTCAACTGCAACCAGAATATTTGTTGTTTGGATACTACGAATACAGTTTCGCGATGCACATTAGTACCACATTTTTATTTAGATGGAACTTTCTCTTAATAAATGTCCACTTACAAAAAGAGGGACAAATCTGCTGTACACTAAATCTGCTGCCACAGTATTTCTTCGTTGCAGCAGAAACTTAATTGGTCTGGATGTTCGCTGACAATTGAGACAATTAGAATGTCAAATTTCATATCTAAATTGGAACTTGGTAGCAGAATGTAACCAATAATTTTATTGATCAACTTCCAATGACTTTCACAAAAAAAATAATGAAATAAGATAGTTCCATTACTCATTAGAATAATTTATTCATACTAGTAGCATCCATTACCAGAGGCTAACAAAACGGTAGACCAGAATCTACACTGAAGAGTCAACCGATTATCATACAACACAGAAACTACTGCTTCCAGCTTTTTCCCTGCATCACGTAGCACAGCCATGCGATACAACTTTCCACGATGTACCCCCTAGCGGTGAAACTAATTTACTTAACACCAGAAATTGATTTCTTATCTTCCACCGATCGTGTTTTTCCAATCCACCGAAGAAAGACGACCGTATCCTGCCGACACGCGATGTTTGGCGATCGGTTACAGTCTATGCGATTGAAAACATCCCAGCTTTAGGTGGCTGATGAAGCGCTTCCCTACCCTCTGCACCGACCGGGGTCCTAATGCAGCCACGTTCAATTCTGTACCATCACGTGCCAGTTTTTAGCGTGAAAATAGAAATGATGCTGCCAGCTGGGAGACACTCACAGGGGTCGTCAGATTAAATTAAATAATGGTACAAAGAAACTAGATTTGTCTTTTCGAGGCTGCTAAAGTTGCAAAATAAGAACATGTTTTATGTTTGCTTTGAAAATAGTTTCACTGATCAAGGGCATTGGCGTGTGGTTATTAGACCGGCAACAACTTTGACTTGTTTTCGGTACACTGTTAAATCCAACGGTAATTGGCTTCACATAACATTTATCAAATATGAGCTTTTTCCGAAAACTCTAGTTCACTCACAAGAGTTTTAAAGTTTGTATGTGAAAATATATGAAAAATAGGCGATAGAAACTATAAATTCGGTAAAAAGAGCCAGTATTATCTTGTGCATCCCATAATCTGCAGATTTATAGCTTAAGGTGTAAGGATCAACATTGCCAAAGACTGCAAATTGATCCGATTTAGCAGTAAAAAGATATTCTCATATAAAGTTATGTGTTGCCTCTCTTTCTCGCACATGCTTAGAATAGGACATATCAAAAAATTGGTTGGCCTTCAAAGTTAAATAACTTTTTAAGGGAATCTCCGATCAATATGCGATCTTCAACAAAGCAATTCAAAATTATGCGATCGTAAGTTTTGAGGTACGCAGAGTTACTGTGAAATTTTTTATGGGAATTTGAGTTCTTATTTCCGAGTTTCCATATATATTACTATAGAAACTTGAAACCTCTTGTGGGTGAACTAGAGCTATCGGAAAACGCTCATATTTTGCATATGTTCTGTGCATCCAATTACCATTTGAATTAACAGTGTTCCGAAAAAAAGTCAAAATTGCTGCCGGTCTAGTGGTTATATTCTTGTTACTATATCTTTAGGAAGTTATATGTGTACTACTAAGTACTAAGTACTAAATAGCGATCTAACTGATATTACTGCTGAACTGAATATTACTGCTCTTAATAGCACGCTACCTCTGAGGTACATAAGGCACCCCACACACCAAAAAATAATTAAATTTAAGCGATATGTAAATCAATACGAATGTAAACATACAACGATTGAATAACAAATTTGATTGAAAATTACGTTGAAATCAATTGGTGAATCAAACAGCAAACAATTTTACGCTTTCATTTGCGTAATATTACATGTCATTCATTTTACAGCAGTATTCGAGTAAAATACATTGAAGAGCATTGATTTTCCGTTTAAAGAAACTGTACTTTTCAATCCACGTGTAAAATTATAATAAAATTAGTTGAAGAAAGCACGACAAGTCGTGTGTATTTGTGGTGGAACTTAATTTAACATTTATATTCATGCTCCAAATATGTGCATGAAAATAAACTTAAAATCACACAATATTTTTTTCAAGGTGGAGGTGGAGCTTACTGGCAATACTAGTCATCGCATATTTTCAGACTCCTGTTTCAAACATCAAGTAACGTTGTGTCATTTTTCAAAGCAGCATCATAAAAATAGAATAGCCTTTCCTGCTGAGCGTTCCGGTGCGTTTTCATTTAAATATGAATACACCACACAAAGCAATTTTTAACGCCTAATAAACCAATACAGTATCTACTAGAAAGAGAAGAAAACTCAGCAACCTTCTTTAAGAGAACAAATCATAGTAATTTCTCGTGTTCATTTGAAAATGTTATTTAAATGGCCTGTGTTAAGCCAAAGGGGACTAAGCGCCATTTTGAGATACCTGCCTAAAAAAACGCTATCACATCCAATGTAATGCTAGTAACACCCACATCAAGTTATTTTTGAGAGCTCAAATAGTAATTGAAGGCAAATTAGTATCCCTTAACTTTCCAAGTTAATGGCAAGTTATCAAAAAATGATTTTTTGCATTAAAAATGCCAGAAAAATCATGGCGCCAGTTCGGTATGGTTTAACGCAGGCCAAATACGAGAAACAGAAAGAAATCAGTTTTTTCATGTTTTGGAATATCGTCGGAGACATTTAATATACTACATATAATCTAGAATTTTTATTCATTCCAAATTTTTTCTCTTGCTCATATTTTAATTTTTTTGATTTCATATTTTAATTTTCGCATTTTTTGTTGTTTTTTCCATTTCATTCAGGTTTTTAATCTTGCTATATTTTCCATGAATTCTTATTTTGCATTTTGTTTTATACATTTTGCTCTATATTTTCTTTTTTATATTTTCACCATTTTTGCTATATTTTAAATAATCTGTTCCATTTTTTAGATTCCATCTTTTCGTGTTTATTTTCATTTTTGCGTTTTATCAATCATTACCTTTTTCCATTTAAATAATTTTATATATAATGTTTTCCATTTAGTTCATTTTATCATTTTTCCCTATTTTGATATTTTATTTTGTGCATGTTTTCTGTGTTGTTCTAGTTTTAAGCTCTGCTTTATATGAATTTATTGATAATTCAACGAATTTTTTTTAAATTCTTTTATTTTTCTTCTTTGCAATATTCCTATTTTTCCCATTTCGTCTAGTATTTTCATTTTTACCCATTCAAACCATTTTAATTTTCATGTTTTCTATAATTTCACCTTTGTCTTTTCTTGGGCTATTTCCACTGGTTTGTTTTCCATTTTTGCCTTTATCATATAGAAAGGTTATGCAATCACTCTGAAAAACGTCAACCTAATCCCGGCCCGGAGGACCGAGTGTCATATCCCATTCAACTCAGTTCGTCGAGATTGGAAAAAGTCTGTATGTGTGTATATGTGTGTGTATGTGTGTGTATGTATGTGCGTATGTGTCAAATAATGTCAATCATCTTTCTCAGAGATGGCTGGATCGATTTGCTTAAACTTAGTCTCAAATGAAAGGTGCAACCTTCCTATCGGCTGCTATTGAATTTTGGATTGATCGGAATACTGGTTCCGGAATTACGGGTTTAAGGGTGAGGCCACACAGAAATTTCTCATATAAACTATAGGAAAACTTAAAAATTGAACTTTTATTTTTGATGCTAAATGTCTTTAAGGTGCATGAAACGTCGAGATTGATGCAGATTCGAAAAAAATTTGACGAAAATTCACTTTTTTGGATTTTGACACATTTTTGACTTTCTCATATAGATTGACTTTCTCATATAGAGAGGTTATGCAATCACTTTAAAAAACGTCAACCTATTTTTTTGACTGGCATAAGGTTTCTGGATTGTGACAGGGGCGTAGGTGATGGTATACGGAGAGGGGTTACCCCCCCCCCCCTCTACTGTTCATTCCTCTCCCTTTAAAATCCCCTTACATCACCCCTCAGACCACCACCCCATCCAGCCATCATACCTCTCCCTCTTAACCCCATCATCGTTGAACCACGACTATATCACAAAGCATATCAAATTAAGCTGGGGAATCGTTTGTTCGTGGGACTTTCGCCCTCCTCACACACCCACCCCCACTGACAAAATGAGTTAGCAAACAGATAACATTGATCTAATGCTGATTAGGCTAATGAAGTATGATATTTTTTTTTCTTTCAAGTGTTTCACCGTCGACACGTAGCTCATCAAGTTCGTGGCTGGCAAGCCATTGTGTATTAATGCAAAATGTACTATGAATGCAATAAACATTTCCACAATTATGTTGAAAATCAACAGCCTACGAGCCATAGTTTAGAGAAATGAGAAAGGCACAATTGCACCGCTAGATGGATTAAAACAGGTTTTTTTGTCTTCAATCTATTCCGTCCAATTATTCCCAATTATTTCTATTTCCATTATTCCATTGCACTTATTCTGTTCTAAATTAATTAATTTAACCCTCTAGTGCCCAAATTATTTTTGGCTTGAAAAAACATTTGGAGGTGGGTCTCGTGATGAGAAAAACTAAAATAATGTTGAAAATTCTTGGAAGTAATGGATTTTTCATTAAGGCCTTAAAATAAGTAGACCGCCTAGAGGCGGTGTTAGGCACCTGGGCGAATAAAAAACAAAAACTTTTTTTCTTCTAGTTACTTCAACATAAGCGAATAAAGATGGTTTCTTATATTTTGAACTCCATCAGAACGCAAAATACCTAAACTGTAAGGAGTATTTCTCTAGTGCTTTGGTTGTTTAATTATTGACTTCTAATTTGTAGTAGGGGAGTCCAGGGTCTGCTGGCGATGGTTTCACTACACGATCTTTTTAAATTAAAAACAATTTACGAAGATCGTGTAAAAGTGAATGCGTTGCATAAAAGAGCGGACTGTTGGCTGCATTACAGCAATTTAAATAAGGGACGCGGAAATCTCGCTAATTTACGACTATACGCACAATGATGCCACATGGCCACTTTTGATGGTAAAATATGAATCGCGTGAGATGTTTTTTGAATAAAACTGCAAATCAAAGATACTTGTTATTATTTTTCAGCCTCAATGCTCTTGCATTTTAATTTCGGCGAACACTTTGTATTCAAAAGCTAAATTTTCGAAATTTTTCAGGTGAAATTCCGAAGTAAACAAACAAAAAAAAACAAATTTTTCTTGTGGTTACGTACACTGATAAAATATATTCGTAAATCGCTAGGAATTAATTTCGTACAGAAAATTTTCATAAAATATACGAATTTTTCGTACATATAATGAATCGTTCGTAGCTCTATTGAAACACTTTTATTTTTCATTACGAGTTTTTCGTGAAAACCACGAAACGACTTTCGTTGGCTTATTACGAAATGGCTTCGTTAGGCAAACGAATTGTTCGCTGTTATATACGAAAGTCTTAATTAAATTTACGAGCACCATTCGTCAAACCGTCGACGTCAAAAGAGCTTCAATAGACGTTGAATATGGAGTCATTGTTGCTATACGTCAGATAATTGATGATCATCACGACGGTCTCTGTCTGACTATTTAGTAGCCGTATCCGTGTCTACCGGTTTCAGATAGATTTCCTGAACTTCTTTCGCTTCCATTTGATCCAGAATCCGCAGCATTACGGATTCCGTTGAGCCTTCGCAAACTGCTCGTTGGTGTTTGAGTTTTTCCCTTCAGGAGTAATGTCAAAATAATATGCTATTAAATACAAAAAATTCTCTTAGATGAACGAAGTGAATTCTTGCGACCAACGAGATTGTTCGTAATATACATAAACGTTTATTAAAATAAACGAAACATTTCGTTTCATTCACGAAAAGTGATGTTGTTATCAACGTTAACATTCGTGCAATGTACACTAAATAAGTAAAATTTACGAAAGCTTTCGTTCATCAAGCGGCCATTTCTTCGTACCACAATAAAATCGATTTGGCCACATCGATTTTTTAAATTTAAAAAAAAATCGATGTTATCAAACATCGATCCCAAAAAATCGACTGAAAGCAAGAAGAGGTTGGTAAATACGTAAACTTTTCTAAGATATACGAAATAAATTCGTGCAACCAACGAAATCGTCCATCATATACATAAACATTATGAAAATAAACGAATCATTTCGTTTCAATTACGAAAAATAATGTCGTTATCAACGATAACATTCCTGCAATGTACATTAAATATGTAAAATTTACGAAAGCTTTTGTTCATCAAGCGGGCATTACTTCATACCACAATCTTTCTAGTACCCAATGAAAGTGAGCAGGTTGAAATAAAATCGATTTTTTTTAGTTAGTTAAAAAAAATCGTTTTTGTTAAACATCGATCCTAACTTATCGATTGAAAAAAATGAATACGAAAACTTTCCTAAGATGAACGAAGTAAATCGTGTGAGCAATGAAATCGTACGTAACATACACAAACGTTTATTAAAATAAACAAAACATTTCGTTTCATTCACGAAAAATAATGTCGTTATCAACGATAGCATTCGTGCAGTGTACATTAAATGTGTAAAATTTACGAAAACTTTCGTTCAGCAAGCGGCTATTCTTGTTCATGAAATGAACGAAACCTACTATTCACAATGCACGAAAATACTTCGTTGCAGAAATCGACGAATGAATTCGTGCATTGCATGATCGATTTCATTATATTCATGAATTTATATTATCAGTGTATATTACATATACGGCCAAGGAAAGTTCTTTTCGCGCGCTATGCTGAAATTTAAAAACTTTACTTAGGGTAATTAGCCTATTTTCGTCCTAACCATGTAAAACTGTTGGTTAAAGCGGCGTTAGCCATCTTTGTTCAACGTATTGGTTGAAATGGCTATTTTTGATATCATAATGGTTCATAAGAAGAAAGCATAGATATTGATGCCGATTCATACGCATTGCATGAATTGTATTCCGAGTAATTAATGAAATTGTGAGGCACCCTTCCTAATACGACTAAAGTAGGCTCTTCACTCTAATACGCTCGAAAAATCAATATCACTTACAACGTTTACGAAGCAGAATTTAATGCAACATAAACACATTGGAGAATGGATTAAACAGTACTTGAAGTGCAGAACTAGAGACAGCGCCAAGTGTCTAATACAAAAGGAGAACAAAAGATTCCGCCAACTAGCCCCAGACTCCCCTAAATATTATTAAATGATAAGAATATCCATATTCTAACTGCAACATTCACCCAAAGTTTTTAAAACATAATTTTTCAGCTATTGCACATATGGCTAGTTTCGGAACGATAAGTAATCACTAAAGACTGAAAAAAATCGCTCAGGTGCCCAACACCGCTTCTAAGCGGGCAAAGTATTTTACCAAAAAACCTAAACTTCCGAATTATTCCACTAAACCAATTAAATTAAAATTTATTTAATGAAGATTACCACTAAACATAAAATAGTTTTTTCCACGTTTTCCTCGAATTTTCAACTTTGAGCTTCAAATGCCTTTGACAGAAAGCTACGAATAATCAAATAATGTGTGTGTTTGAAGGGTGTGAGCGTTGGGAAGAAATGCTAGTGCGGATGACAACATACAATCATGTTTTAGTAGTTTTATTTAGATTTTTATAGAGACCGCCTAGTGGCGGTGTTGGGAACTAGAAGGTTAAAAATAAGATTGTTCATTTTTTACCATAGCTATTTTATTTTTACTAATTTATTCCATACTCGTTATCATTTCTTCGATTTTGAAATATTTTCAACATTTTCTACATTTTCCTTTATTTATTGTTTTTTTTTATTTCGTTACCAATTTTTATAGGTGAAACATTTTGGATCAGTTTTGTTCATTACTTTATTTGTTTACTTTTTTGTAACTTTGTTTTTATTTTTTTGCTATACTCATTTGTGTTACTTTTGTCGTTTTTATTGTTTTCCATGCTTATGATATTTAATATTTATTTTTCGTTTACCCGTTTTTTTATTTTTACAATTTTGCAATATTTTTGTATTGTTTAAATTTAAGTCGAATTTCCTTTTTTTAAGTGATTGTTTCAATTATTCGATCTATTTTATATTTTACAATTTTTTACATGCTTTCAAATATTAACTTTTATATTGTCTTAATTTTGTTCATTTTCTGTGTTTTTTATTTAATTCAGATCATGTATTTAATGGCACAAATACCTTAGCTTGGCGATAGCTTCATTTGCTGTTGTTTCTTCGCTCTGTATTTTTATATTTTTGGATATTAGTGGGTTTTTGACAATTTGCATGTTATAAATATTTTTCCATTATTTTAAATGTAACTTTTCACCTTTCTCGTTTTATTTCATGTTATCTATTTTTTTCTCTTACTTGTTCCTTATTTATTTTTTCCTCACTCTTTTTAAATTCTACCTCCATTGAATGTTCTTTATTCAAATATTGCATTTCTATTTTGCTACTATTTGTAATTTGTGAGAATATCGACATCTTCAAACGCGATGAATTTTTTTCCTGCTTGTTTGAACAAATTTAATTGACACGTATTTTTGGATTTCGCAAAAGAAATATTTTCAGAAATATCGACAATTTAATTTTTGATGATTCAGTGAATTCTTCCAAATCTATTTCTAATTAAAATGTGTTGTATTGATCCGAATAATGTCATTTTTTGTTTTGTTCGTTGTTTGATAAGCTTTTGGACTTTATTTCATACTCAAAATTTAGAGTTGGGACTTTTTTAGTGATTATTATATAATTATTTAGCCTTTGCGCCAGGCTAAACCCATAAAAAAATATCATTTTGTTTTTCATTCCATTACCTTCATAATTCAGTTTTTTGAAAATTTGGGTCTTTCTGAGTCGTAAGATATTGAATATTTTCGAGTCGATGAGATGTTGTATTTTCATCGCTGGCAATGTTGCAGCGCACCGACCCGACCGAATGTGTCTTTTCTTTAACGAATTCTATGTGAAACTAACCAAAGATAGGAAGAAATCCATGCAATAGCGACATTTGGATGAATATGAATTATTGATAAATCGGCTCCTTTCAAAACCACTAAAAATTTCGTAGACATGTTTAAAAGGTTTTGCGATCAAAATTGATAACTTGACGCATTTCTTTGCATGATTTTCAAAAAATCTGAAAAACTCTCATTAGTCTGCGTGCAGAACGATGCCTCTTGGTTGATTATTTTGACATTTGCTCTTCAGTTATAAAAATTCAAGCGTCAAAAAAATTCAAACTATTCGCAAATGACGAAATGTCAATACTTTTTTCGTTGAGCTAAAATTTGGCAGTACTTTGGTTCAAAATACTTTAAACTAGTAATATAGAGCTGCTTCCATATCATCGGAATATAGAAAGAAATGGATAACTTAAACTTCCATGCAAACTTAGGAACAGAAAAATTTATGAAAGGATTAATAATAATATCTGTTCTTTTGAAAAAAATGTACATTTCTTTTCGGGTTTCGGATTCACCGCATCAGTAACTGAAACCGTTTCTTCGTCAGTTAAAGAAACATTATATCAAAAAAGTCACAGCAAACGAGCAAGTTCGATCAAAACTTCCTCGATCACAATGGTTGAATTCTATTTAAATGCATCTCTAGGTACTCAAGTACCCGCAACTGTGGCCTCAGCATCTAGTACTTGTATGTGTTCAATAGACTAGTACGTGGCGTTGATAATGGTGGTAACCGGTCGCGATCGTATTTCGTGCGGAATCGCCGATCATCGAATCGTCAATTTATTATGTAAACTTGGCTTCGCAACCAGAATCAATCAGATAAAACCGTACATACATGCCGTATTGTAGCAGTTAGGATAAAAAATACTAGCGAAAGGTGTTGAAACACTGATAATCGGAAATCGTAAAGCTCACTTGCAAACTATTGACACCGGGTACTGACTGGCTTATTATCCCGCGCAAAGTCATATGCACTTAGAAGTGTTAAGGTTTCGCCGACTGACGATATCTGCCGAGCAGCAATTTAAATTGCTGCCCGTTTAGAGAGAGAGAGACGACTGACGACGCGATTAACAGCAACAAATGTAAACAAGAATGAATTCAATTAAAAATTCATTTAACGTGCATTTTTGCGCACACTTGCCAGACGACTTGCGAAGGACTCATTGGTAGGACTGCAAGTAAGGCGTTCTATGTACCTACCTGTTCACATTCGATTGTTTCTCACGTTTTATGCAATCGTTAAACTTACAACCGAGATTCTGTAGGGCTTGGTTGTGAGAAAATCTGTTGAAGGTTTACTGCTAAATCGTAGGAAAATGTTTGTGTGGTTTGAGCCATTGATTGGATATTAGTGCAATATCTACACAAGGAATATTTGATCCTTGGGTAACGTTGCAAGTATCTGCTGAAGTGACTTAATCTTGAAATAATATTTCTAAGCGAAAGTACGTTTCAACGAACCGATCCAGCACCGGACCTCGTTCTTCTGGGTATCTTATCTGCTCAAATCGGTAACATGACAGTGAACTCGAAAGACACCTGTGTTACTCAGCACTCCCATGTGACCTTTCCAGCAGATTTCCGATTATCCTGAAGTAAGCTCGCAATTCCCTCAGCTGATCATGAATCAACGCCCACCCACCGACCGACTGGAATCGAGTTGATGGCGGCTTTGACGTTCTCAACTCGAATTCAACCGAGCATCGGCACAGCAAACAAAGCGGTACGAGCATGAGTAGTGTAACGCGGGCGGGAAGAGGATTCAATTGACGTGCTGCGGTACAGCAGGTAATTGCAGCCTGTCAAGACCATTTAGCGCGAAAAATTGATGGCAAACACATGCTGGTGGTAACATGTATGTTTGTGGTGTATGCCCACTACCGATTGCGGGCCACCCAGCAGCTGCAATGCGACTGGAATTCCGGACGAAGAAATGTCTGAAACTGTAAACTTTATGTGAACTCATTGTGGCTTAAACTATCGCCGCCGCCCTGTCCATTGTTGTGGGTTACACTCCCATAAAACCTGCCACAGAGATAGATACTATGAATCGGCAAAAACGTGGCTTTCTCGCGGAAATGATCGAACGTGAGCGTGGGAGCTACTACGGGAACTTCGTAGTAGTGAAATTGGAAATTATAAGAAAGTTAAAACTGGTGTAGATCTAATTTGAAAGCTCATTAACATTACTTCTTCACAACGCGTTACGCACTGTATGAATTGAAGGAATTGGTACTTTCTGCTAAATAGTATTAAAAATAGCTGAAATAATCCATTACACACCTGACACTCATCAACGGGCTAATGAGAGGTAATTTTTATAGAGAACACTCAGCCCAAGGCTATCTACTGCAGCATCATTTATCAACATAGCATATTCCTGAGTGCACTTTTCTAAACAGATTGGGAAGGCGTTTCAAAGTGTCAGTTGGAAGATCCGAGGTCAGTGGTGTATAATGTTACTTCACTTAGCCAGCAGATCAGCATGTTTTCCTTAGAATAGTGTAGAAAAAAATTCCGTTGCTCCTACTCATTCATGCGTTTAATCGACCGCTTCTTAACGGGTTATTTCCTGCAAGCTAATTTGTGTTACAAAGCAGTTCTACGACCGCCGGTGAATGATTTGGACAACTTTGTAACCATCAATTGTATTACTTCCAACGATTCAGATGACTAGCTTTCTGATATATTTTTATTTTTGTTTTGTTTTGCAGTGTTCAAGCGCTCCATTGACATTGGACTGCATACAGCTCCCACGCCAAATATAGGATTCTCAAAGGTAAGTTGTGTAAAGAAACAATTTACTGCATAGTGGTTTGCTTTTTCGTTTTAGTATTGAAAGTGTTTATCTTCACTACCTTAAGCTATCTATAAAATTATTTCTTCAGAGCCAAATAATGAACCAATGGAATAGCGGGAGTGGAAATTAACAGCTGTTATTCGAACCTAGCATCCTTAGGGACCGTTCATAAATCACGTAGACCGAAATTTGAGAATTTTTAAACCCCCCCCCCCCCCTCCCCCCTAGCAGGCCTTAGTTGACTTTTACCAACCCCCTCCCCCCACGCCAAAAGTCTACGTAGACTTTTAATTTTTTTTATTCGCAGGAAATGTGAATTTAGCAAGAAGCACATTATAATGTTCAATTAAAAATTAGCGTTCAGATTTATTTCAAGCTTTTTAAATATTGAAGAAAGGTTTTTCACATTGGTTTTTTATCATTGATTGATCAAATCAATTAATACCGATTCAAGGTGCTTTCCAACGTTTGTGTAGCGGAATACTTCTTTTCAAGGTTAGTCACTCAAATATATGTAAAAAGATATATTGCTATAACTAGCTTAAATTTTGGTCGAAGTGCGACCTACACCAACAATGCAGAATTGCTAAACACTTTTTGAGCTTCACTGGTGCATTTTAAATTGTTAAATTATAAGAAACAATTACAAATTAATACTGTCGATGTGTACTATCATCTACACTAAAATAATAAACCGTTTGCACACAAATTTCAGTTTTCGTGAAGAAATTTCAATATTTCTAAGATAATCTAAATTGCCCTATTTGATTAAGGGAACGAAACTATTTAAATCTTCCCAAAAATATTTATATTTCTTATGTAATTAATAGCCGTATCACCTTAGAGTATTATCGCAAAGTATCAAAGTTTAACTTCGAATATTTTCGAAGATAAATATAGTAAAGCCGGTTTGCGTAGGGTCAGACGTAAAATTTAACGGGTGTTTAAAGATTTTGAAATCAGTGTAAATGATTGCAAGAGAAACTGATTACCTCGAGTAAACAATTTGTTGTAGAAGTTTAACTACACTACTGCTTTAACCACCGAAATTAATAAAAAAAAATAAAAAAAATTAATCTACTTATTGTTAAAAATCGGGTGACTTGTTGTTACAATGCTTAACTTTGACCATTTTTTAACTTTTTATGGTTCATGCATTTAATGGCCCATGCATGTCTGCTAACTAGGGGTGACTCAGATGATTTCACAGTCAAAATCTTCCGTCGAGAGGAATTTGGGGCGATCGTCTTTAGAACTGTCATTTTATAATATTTCTGATCAAAATCAAATCGCAAGAAACAACAACGTGTGAGGTTGTCCAAAAAAAATCGTGGGTTCTGAGTTGAGTGGTCGCTTAACGAGTAGTTACCTCAATAGTGTACTAGCTTTGAAGTTTCAGCATAAATACTGAAAAGACCGATATTTTGAATACAACTCTCTTTAAATCCCATTCATAATACGAGAATAACAAAAAATAAAAGTAATAAAGAAAATAGCCAACAAAATCGATACAGTAGAACCTTGCGGCAATTAAAACATAGTAACATAACAAAAAATAAAAGTCTACGTAGACTTTTTCAAAGACCCCCCCCCTCTTCCCTCGTAGACAAACGTAGACTTTTGCCAGACCCCCCCCCCCGTCCCCCTATGAATCTACGTGGTTTATGAACGGCCCCTTAGCGACTCCGACGCATAACCATTACCCTATGCTACAGGACATCGGTGGTAGTAGAACTATCATTTGGTCGGTGTTAAGTCAGACCGGACTAAGTGACAAAATATTGATTTCGAGAAAAAGTTTGAAGTTTGAATCGCAGCATCCTTTACATTGTGATTGGAAATTAATTTTTGCCATAATTCTTGTTTATTGTTACATATTTCAAATCTGCAAACAGTCGATTGTAGCTGACGATTTTATTTATTCAGTGCTATCATTATCTCATTTTTTGATGTTTTGCGACTTGGTCCGGTCTGACTTAACACCGACCATTTAGCATGAGAAAGGTGGCGAGTATTGAAGCCTCATAGATGACCAATTTGAATGCCAGCAATCTTTTGCTGGCAATCTTAAGCATCCTCTCGCTCAAAGGTTTTTGATGTACACTCGCACTACCTCTCATACGCAGTGACAGTTCTGCAACCAGAGCAGTAGGGGAATTGTGGGAAAAACCGACCTCCCATAACTTTTCCTAGAAATCAAATTTTTATTCATTTCATAATGACACATTATTATTAATACGTTTATGTTGAGCATTTGAAGAAAAATTGAATTTACGTTAGTGCGCCGAATGTCATAAAAATAAACAAAACATACGGCAGCAGCATTCATACTCGTCTGGATGTTAAATTTCGTTGGTAGATTTTAAGGTTTTAACCGAACAAAAGCTGTTCAAATCACCACTTTTTTCAGTACCTATTATTATCGGCCTTTCCTATGATCAACTAGGTGCATTGAAGACGAGTTTGAGAAATTCAATATTTTTAATTGCTTTTATAAAAAAAAGTGCGTTGTTGGGGTAAAACCGACATCCCATGGTTAGGGTAAAACCGACACCCCATGGTTACGGTAAAACCGACACTAGAGTGACAGGAAAAAAATGACCCCTATTGGCCCATACCTGATTCGATTCCTAGTCCCACCAGGAGTACTTGCACCAAATTTGAAGCAAATCGAACAAGTCTAGCTACCGGACCAACGTGCCTGAAGTTTGCATGGGATTTTTCGACAATTTACATGGAGAAAACTTACTAACTCGTTTTTTTGCCGCTAGGTAGCACTGTATGTATGGTATTATCACTGTAAGTGAAAATAAGAAAGATAATTTAATTGTCTACAACTTTTCTGAAGACTGCTAGTGAATTTGGCTTTGTTAAAAGAAGTTATTAAACTTTTAGTGAAGTGATGTCTGAGTCCGTTTTGCATGGGGCCTAGCAGTGCGTAGTTGTCTATCAGTACTCGGTTCGCGCGAACTAAACATTTTTGTGAAATAATCGTAAGATTTAGCTCTTTGGTATGTTCAGAAGAATTGTAGTAAATAATACGAGCCATGCTTTGGTTAGAAAATCTTAGTTCCACATTTTACCGCATAGAGGGCGCCAACATAAACTTTTCAACGGGAAGAGATAGAAATTAGGTGTCTTCTACAAAGTTGTAGAACAAGCATTTTGCAATAATTTTTCCGAACATCTTGATATTCTATCTCTCTTCTATGGAAAGTTTGTGTTGGCGCCCTCTATGCGGTCACAGTCGGAACTAAAATTTTTCATCCAAAGCATAACTCGTATTTTGTGATATAATTCTTCTGAACATACTATTCAGCTAAACCTATCGATTATGTCACAAAAATGCATAGTTCGTGTGCAAGGGTGGCAAAAAATCAATACTGAGGCTCGTTTTCCGATTTCGATCAGCTCCAAGAGCAGATATAATCGACTGATTCCTTCAACCCTAAAGTGAGGCTCACTTACTGATGGACTTCCCGCCCATCACTGAACGATAGAAAATAACGATCATAGAGGGATAGAATTAATACATCGCACACGCATCGCTTGTCGTGCCATCAGTAGATGAGTTGTAAATGTATGGCTCAGTGATAGAAAGATGAGCGATGTTATAAGATACTATTTTTGAGCATCTGATGTAGATATGATTCTCATAATGATGGAGTTTTATTATAGAATGAGAAATAGATGGAAATAGATGTTTACCGCCATTTTCAAATTCAAGATGGCGACTTCCAGTTACGCAAAATCGCCAACAATCCTATTAATATGAATATTTTTGGAATGGGGTTGATGAGTACACGACGGAAATCGATGTTTGATGTCGTTTTGAAATTCAAGATGGCGACTTCCGGTTACGCAAAATCCTCTATAATCCCATCAATATGGGTATTTTTGGAATGCGGTTGATGAGTACACGACGGAAATCGATGTTTGGTGTCGTTTTGAAATTCAAGATGGCGACTTCCGGTTACGCTAAATCCTTTATAATCCCATCAATATGGGTATTTTTGGAATGCGGTTGATGAGTAGACGACGGAAATCGAAGTTTGGTGTCGTTTTGAAATTGAAGATGGCGACTTCCGGTTACGTAAAATCCTCTATAATCCCATCAATATGGGTATTTTTGGAATGGGGTTGATGAGTACACGACGGAAATCGATGTTTGGTGTCGTTTTGAAATTCAAGATGGCGACTTCCGGTTACGCTAAATCCTCTATAATCCCATCAATATGGGTATTTTTGGAATGCGGTTGATGAGTACACGACGGAAATCGAAGTTTGGTGTCGTTTTGAAATTGAAGATGGCGACTTCCGGTTACGTAAAATCCTCTATAATCCCATCAATATGGGTATTTTTGGAATGGGGTTGATGAGTACACGACGGAAATCGATGTTTGGTGTCGTTTTGAAATTCAAGATGGCGACTTCCGGTTACGCTAAATCTTCTATAATCCCATCAATATGGGTATTTTTGGAATGGGGTTAATGAGTACACGACGGAAATCGAAGTTTGGTGTCGTTTTGAAATTGAAGATGGCGACTTCCGGTTACGTAAAATCCTCTATAATCCCATCAATATGGGTATTTTTGGAATGGGGTTGATGAGTACACGACGGAAATCGATGTTTGGTGTCGTTTTGAAATTTAAGATGGCGACTTCCGGTTACGTAAAATCGTCAACAACCCCTTCAATATGAGTATTTTCGGAATGCGGTTGAGGAGTACACGACGGAAATCGATGTTTGGTGTCGTTTTGAAATTCAAGATGGCGACTTCCGATTACGCAAAATCCTCTATAATCCCACCAATATGGGTATTTTTGGAATGGGGCTGGTGAGTACACGACGGAAATCGATGTTTGGTGTCGTTTAGAAATTCAAGATGGCGACTTCTGGTTAAGAAAAATGGTCTACAACTCTAAAACAATTTCTTTTGCATAAAAAACTTAAGAATAGAGTAATAAGAAATAATTATGAGACAAGGAACTAAAAGGAAATAAATAAAGAATATGATTTAAGCAAAACCGCAATCTTGAATTTCAAAATGGCGCCAGACAGCGATTTCTGTCGTACACTCATTGACTCCATTCCAAAAATGTTGAGCATTAAGAGTCACTACAGCGAATACTTGTTTTATCAGCCGCTGTGTTTATTTTAGACCGACGAAATAGGGACACAGTTAAACTTCGATATACATCTCGGTTTAAAAATTGTACGTTATATCGAAGCATGCAAAATTCTCACAGAATTGTTATCTATGGTACTTTATTTTGTAGAATTTTGATAACGAGTAACTAATTTTGAAAATCTTACCCACCTAGCAGTGTGAAACAGCTTTTCTCTTAAGAATATTATAGTGGTTCCATGAAAAAGATGTCACAATTACATTTCTTACTTACAATATTTTTTTTTATTTTGATTATAGAGATTTTAACCTTAAGGTCATTCGCTTCTTCGGGTTTGAAAATTCTCATATTAGAAATTTCTAACCCTATGTGCGGAGTCGAGAATCGAACCCAGGTGCGCTGCTTACAAGACAATCGATTTACCAACTACGCTACGCCCACCCCCAGTTATAAGTTAATCTTTATTGAAAATTTTCTTATTTTGACTCATTTCCTAATAATTAAATCATTAGTCATTATTATTATGTCTGAGTTTGTAAAGTGTTTCTTAATATTCCCACCGCTTGCACCTCATCAAGTAAAAGCAATACATGAACTTATATCATTAGAATGGACTATAAAGATCCACTTGTATCCACGATTCAAGAAATTTTGAAAATATATTTCAGTCCGCTAACCGGTTTCTTAAATACCCCAAACCGGTCGTAAAACGTACACAGTAACTAAAATTATGATCTCTCACGCTTATTAATTTGATGTGGCACATAATAGGATTCGAAAACACTTTTCGATTCTAGTAACCAGATTCAGGAGTTTCAAAAACCAGCAGTAAAATTTTGATAAAAATCGCTGGATTCCTAGGGTACGTCATTTCATGCGTCACATCATGGCAAAATCAATGCAAAACAGACAAAACAATCATGAGTCCAGCGAACTGAATTCAGGAATATCCGAAATCGGAGTTAAATGTGTCCGCATTACTTTCAATATGATTCGTAGATCATGTGGTTGAAGTAATTTGATGACCCAAATGTTGAGAATGATAAAAAGATTCTGTAGTCCGAAAAACCGAATTCGGGAGATTCAGGAAGCGATTGTATCTGATATTATTCATTTGAGTTTTCAGTTAGAACTTACTGATCTTGTATTATTTATTGAGATACGTGGTTGGTTTTAATAAATTACGATCATACGCAAATGAAATTGGAAAAAATCGCTCTTTTAGCTTTCACTGAAGTAACCAATTGCGAACATGCTCATTAGAAGCCAAATTAATACGTTTTAAGATTGTGTGTAACATATTGAATTCTTAAAATATGGAATACATGCGTAATTGATGAGAAAAATAAATTATAAAATAAGTACGTTATATCGAGTGACGCTATATCGAGGGTAACATACCCCGATATCGAAAATTACCTGTATTGGACAAATTGGGACACATTTTTTCTATCCTTTTCATTAACCATATAACCTATTCTGATTATTTGGTATACATTTCTCTAAAGGGGGTATTCCAGTGCAAAATTGAAAAAAATGATCTTTTTATTTTTGCATATTTTGCATCTTTAAAACAAGAAAAGAAAGATTCAGAAAAAGGTTTACTTGAATTTAATCTAGTTAGGCTCTTAGAGCTCATAATTTTTTCTATACAGTGTTGGGTAAAACATGTGCAAACATGTACATTAATGTCATAACTATAATTATAATTAATATTATAACTATTTGTAGTTTTTAAGGAATTGTATGTGTTATTAGCGTCATGATGGCAGAATAACATTTGTTTAAAACTTTTTGTTGTGAAACATAATCTTTTCCGTATGTTTTTGTACTATTTCACAAAAAAACCCAAACGGAAAGGAAAAGTTACACTTGTTTTGTCCAAAGAAAAAATGCACTTCGCATAATTTTTTTCAGTGTGCCGTCGTTAACGAATTTTTTGCCCATATAACGATATGGAATCAAATTAGAACTCTGAAGCACCAATTGTGCAGCTTTACTTTGCTTCGGTTCGGTTCAAGAACGATTAAGTTAACTGACGCGATCTAATAAAGTTCGGTATTTGTTACACATGTTTCACCCAACACTGTATAAGGCTGACAATCGGGTCAGAACGCTGATAAAACCGGAGGTAGACAAAATTTGGGGCTGATAAAATCGGGCCTTCACTGCATCTTGAATTTCAAAATAAATCCGAATCTTAGGTTGCAAAACCGGAAGTCGCAATTTTGAATTTCAAAACGACACAAAACATCGATTTCCGTCGTGTTCTCATCAACCGCATTCCAAAAATACCCATGTTGATGGGGTTGTTGACGATTTCACGTAACCGGATGTCGCCATCTTGAATTTCAAAACGACACCAAACATCGATTTCCGTCGTGTACTCATCAACCGCATTCCAAAAATACCAATATTGATGAAGTTATGGAGGATTTTGCGTAACCGGAGGTCGCCATCTTGAATTTCAAAACGACACCAAACATCGATATCCGTCATGTACTCATCAACCCCATTCCAAAAATACCCATATTGATGGGGTTGTTGACGATTTTACGTAACCGGAAGTCGCCATCTTGAATTTCAAAACGACACTAACCATTGATTTCCGTCGTGTACTCATCAACCCCATTCCAAAAATACCCATATTGATGGGGTTGTTGACGATTTTACGCAACCGGAAATCGCCATCTTGAATCTCAAAACGACACCAAACATCGATTTCCGTCGTGTACTCATCAACCCCATTCCAAAAATACCCATATTGATGGGGTTGTTGACGATTTTACGTAACCGGAAGTCACCATCTTGAATTTCAAAATGGCCACTAATCATCGATTTCCGTCGTGTACTCATCAACCGCATTCCAAAAATACCCATATTGATGGGGTTGTTGACGATTTTACGCAACCGGAAGTCGCCATCTTGAATTTCAAAACGACACCAAACATCGATTTCCGTCGTGTACTCATCAACCCCATTCCAAAAATACCCATATTGATGGGGTTGTTGACGATTTTACGTAACCGGAAGTCGCCATCTTGAATTTCAAAATGGCCACTAAACATCGATTTCCGTCGTGTACTCATCAACCGCATTCCTAAAATACCCATATTGATGGGGTTGTTGACGATTTTACGCAACCGGAAGTCGCCATCTTGAATTTCAAAACGACACCAAACATCGATTTCCGTCGTGTACTCATCAACCCCATTCCAAAAATACCCATATTGATGGGGCTGTTGACGATTTTACGTAACCGGAAGTCGCCATCTTGAATTTCAAAACGACACAAAACATCGATTTCCGTCGTGTACTCATCAACCCCATTCCAAAAATACCCATATTGATGGGATTATAGAGGATTTAGCGTAACCGGAAGTCGCCATCTTGAATTTCAAAACGACACCAAACATCGATTTCCGTCGTGTACTCATCAACCGCATTCCAAAAATACCCATACTGATGGGATTATAGAGGATTTAGCGTAACCGGAAGTCGCCATCTTGAATTTCAAAACGACACCAAACTTCGATTTCCGTCGTGTACTCATCAACCCCATTCCAAAAATATTCATATTAATAGGATTGTTGGCGATTTTGCGTAACTGGAAGTCGCCATCTTGAATTTGAAAATGGCGGTAAACATCTATTTCCCTTCTCTTTTCGTCATCCATTGTACATACATCTCATTCTCATAAAATTCCATCATTATGAGAATCAGATCTACATCAGATGCTCAAAAATAGTATCTTATAACATCGCTCATCTTTCTATCACTGAGCCATACATTTACAACTCATCTACTGATGGCACGACAAGCGATGCGTGAGCGATGTATTAATTCTATCCCTCTACTATCGTTATTTTCTATCGCTCAGTGATGGGCGTGAAGTCCATCAGTAAGTGAGCCTCATTTTTAGCGATGAGGAAAAAAACCGATTATTGCCACCCTTGGTTCGTGTGAATCGAGTACTGATACACAACCATGCACTGCTAGACCCCATGCAAAACTGACTCGGACTTCACTTCGTTAAAAATGTAATAAATTCTTTTTACAAAGCCGGATTCACTAGCAGTCTTCAACAAAGTTGTATATAATTAAATTATCTTTCTTATTTTCACTTACAGTGATAATACGATACATACAGTGCCACCTAGCGGCAAAAATGCGAGTTAGTGGGTTTTCTCCATGTAAATAGCCGAAAAATCCCATACAAACTTCAGGCACGTTGGTCCGGTAGCTAGACTTGTCCGATTTGCTTCAAATTTGGAGCAAGTACTCCTGGTGGGACTAGGAATCGAATCAGGGGTGGGCCGATTGAGTTTTCAAAAATTCATTATTTTTCTGGGCAGTCTAACCGACACGCAGTTAAGATGGTTTTGTATACTTGCGATTCATTACAAAATGCTGGGGATCTTTGTGACACTTCTTTTAGCCTATTAGAACACTATAGTATTAGCAGAAATACACAGAAATACTTTTATTGTGTTTATTTCTTGTGAGTCTCTTTAAAAATCAAAAATTTTGCTTATCTGATTCTATCGAAGCTTTTGCTATTTCTGCAAAAAACTCAACAAACCGAATTTCTAGTGTTCTCTTGGTTTGGCATAGACGAACTTTATCACAATGAGACAATGATCTTATGTATACCCCAGTAGATCGTTGATGATCAGAGTCCGAAAAATCAAATCTGAAAGAGATAGTTTTACTAAGAAGTGTGTGTGTCACTTATAAGTGAATGAATCCAATTAGTAGAACGTAGAACGCTTGCAAATCTTCTCTTACGAAATAAAATGACACTGAAGGTCAAGAAATCATATATCATATCAAGAAATAATTCTATAGCATAAAATACTCTTATTTATAGTACTACGCTTTCAAACTTTCTTCCCTTCACTACATGATGAAGCAATAAAAAGCACATATTTGCATCATACATACTCACACTTTATTAATCACGCATATATCTCATTTATAATAAATATAGAGATTTTAAAGAAGTGGAGAGAAAATAAATAAAAGGAGGTGTCGATCTTACCCCTCTGGGGTGTCGGTTTTACCCGCAGTGCCTACAAAATGTCATCAATAATTTTTAATGAAATTATTTTTTTTTAAAGCGCTGAAAAAAATCAGCCTTGTTAAGAATTTTCTGAAGAAGATTATAATTTTATTCGTTTTGTGGCAACTTAGAAAAAGTGTTAAGCTTAAGGTGTCGATTTTAACCATAATTCCCCTACAGTAGCATAATGTAATGCGTAATGCGTTGTGGTGCCGATAGTAGTGGCACCGAAAATCTTGGAAATAACGAACCTTTTTTGATACTGAGTATCGGTGCACTGAATAAAATTTGGTACTGATCTTTTCGGTACAATGCAATATATTTAATAAAGAATATATTTAACCTAGAGCTAAAACCTCATGAGAATCAAAACGTAATACAACGTACGGCTCCAAACTTCTCCTCAATTCCACATTGTTGTATGGAAAAACGTAATCATAACCACATCAACCGAGCACATCAATTTTTTGGTTTTATTTGGGGTATGAATAATTGTGCAAAATTTGGGGTCGATTGGTTTTGACCCGGCGTAGCGCATTACATTTGAATTTTGTGTGGAAATTAGTATGGTAAAACCTATTTTTTTGCATTTTCAATTCTACACACTACAATTCTTCCTGCATTGTTGCCGACAATTAGATAGAAGTGTAGTCTAGGGTATGCTGAACAACTTTGCATATATGGTGTTAGAATGTCTCTAAAACAAGTTATAGCTGTTCAAAGTTCCATACATCGAATTAAATGCCAAAAATCATTTTTTTGCCAATACTGCTGGTGTACCAATGACATTTCATAAAGCATTCCAAAATAACACCATATATTTTAGACTTACCACATTGGTATGTTTGGATGAATTATTCAAAAACCTTAGCTCAATTTCATGAGCGTAGATAGTTGAGAAATAGAGTATAGTGAGCGGGGGGGGGGGGGGCTTCAACATATAGAAATTCGAACTGAAATAACTGAAATATTGTCGAGTTGGGATGTTCAGATGAATTATTTTAAAACATTTGCACAATGTCCTATGCATAATAGTAACGATGAAACGAAACATACTGTATCCCTCTGCTTTGACTTTCATCAATAGAAGTAACGTTACACACTGAATCAACTGATGTCGAGTTGATATGTCAGAAGATTGCATTGATTATATTTCTGTTTAATACGCATTATGATTTGATAGCATGCTTATTTCGATACTGTTCGATCACGAGGCGCGAAGCTAATTTCTGATTTCAACATGAAATCCACTAGAGCCCCAGCCCAACAGCAATTTTAGCTTCGAGTGATAAAGCGGTGATATGAAGATGATGGCGTTGAGTGGGGGGGGAATAGGGATGGATAGGGTGATGGTCTAAGGGGGATGTAAAGAGGGGTAATCTGAGGGGACTTTAAGGCGATGATGACAGGGGGTGAGGTGATCAGTAGGAGTAAACCATCTTCGTACATCTCTAGCTACGCCCCTGTTAAAATCCAGAAACCCCACATCACTGGAAAAAAAATCGCCGGGATTAGATTGACGATTTTCATAGTGATTGCATAACCTTTCTCATAAAGGTGAAAATGGTAAATTTGACATCATAAAAAATTCCCCGGGTTACCGAGAGTGGAGCGAGTGAAGTGATTTTAACGCATAACCAAATACATCCACACACACACACACACACACACCCTAAAACGGTACCACAATTAAATCGCACGTAAACAAAAATGAACAAAATGGGCCAAAAATCAAAACGAGATTGGAATCGAAGTTCTCAAGACAGGAATTGTTCAAAATTGTTTCATAGTTTCTTGCACATTAGATGGCTGTTCGGCCATCTATCTGTCCTTAAATTTCGATTTCTTTCTCCGAACAGCCTAGTTAAGCCGTGTAGTGTCGGTAGAGGTTGTTTCAACCAACTAAGAATTACACTACGAACCACCGGTTCCTGTGGTAAAAACCCATAAAACAAATTCCAATTCGGTAGTGTCATGCGACGGTTAAAATTGTTGAGGGGGTTTAAAATATTCTCAATGGCGAACGGAGCCTGAGAAGCGCCGAGCGAATTCCCCAGCATGCCACATTCCGCAGCGGAACGTTCGCTCTACGCAACGAAATGTTTTCGCGGATGAAATGCACGATCGCTCTGCTTCACGATGGGGTGTATTCTTAGATATTGAGGGTGCTTTTGAAAATGTGTACTTCCATTTAATTGTAGAGGTGATCCAGAGGTGGCGGCAGCACTACGAAGAACACCTGAACGGCGATGCAGCAGACGACGAGGATGGCACGGTAACGCACCTGGGAGCACGCGCGGAAGACATTACCCTACCGGCTCCGGATCTCCAAGAAATCCAGGAGGAGATTAGCCGGCTCAAAAATAATAAAGCCGCTGGGGTTGACCAAATACCAAGCGAGCTACTAAAACACGATGGTGAGCCACTGGCTAAAGCGCTGCACTGGGTGATTACCAAGATTTGAGAGGAGGAGATTTTACCGGAGGAGTGGATGGAAGGTGTCGTGTGTCCTATCTACAAAAAGGGCGACAAGCTGGATTGCTGTAATTACCGAGCAATCACCCTGCTGAACGCCGCCTACAAGGTACTCTCCCAAATACTATGCCGTCGACTATCACCAATTGCAAGAGAGTTCGTGGGGCAGTACCAGGCGGGTTTCATGAGCGAACGATCTACCACGGACCAGGTGTTCGCTCTTCGTCAAGTACTGCAGAAATGCCGCGAGTACAATGTGCCCACACATCATTTGTTCATCGACTTCAAAGCCGCATACGACACTATCGATAGACCAGCTATGGCAGATTATGCACGAGTACGGATTCCCGGACAAACTGACGCGATTAGTGAAGGCGACGATGGATCGGGTGATGTGCGTAGTACGTGTCTCAGGGACGCTCTCGAGTCCCTTCGAATCACGCAGAGGGTTACGGCAAGGTGATGGTCTCTCGTGTCTGTTATTCAACATCGCGCTGGAAGGTGTAATAAGAAGAGCAGGGATCGACACGAGTGGTACGATTTTCACAAAGTCCGTTCAGCTACTTGGCTTCGCCGATGACGTTGATATTATTGCACGAAACTTTGAGAAGATGGAGGAAGCCTACATCAAACTGAAAAGAGAAGCCAAGCGCGTCGGACTTGCCATCAACACGTCGAAGACAAAGTACATGATAGGAAGAGGTTCACGAGAAGAAAATGAGAACCGCCCGCTTCGAGTTTGCATCGGTGGCGACGAAATCGAGGTGGTTGAAGAGTTCGTGTACTTGGGCTCACTGGTGACCGCCGACAATGATACCAGCAGAGAGATTCGTAGACGCATCGTGGCAGGAAATCGTGCTTACTTTGGCCTCCGCAAGACACTTCGGTCGAACAGAATTCGCCGTCGTACGAAGTTGACCATCTACAAGATGCTGATTAGACCGGTAGTTCTCTACGGGCACGAGACCTGGACCATGCTCGTGGAGGACCAACGCGCACTTGGTGTCTTCGAACGGAAAGTGCTGCGTACCATCTACGGTGGAGTGCAGATGGAAGACGGCACATGGAGACGGCGAATGAACCATGAGTTGCATCAGCTGTTGGGGGAGCCGCCCATCTGTCATACCGCGAATATCGGACGACTACGGTGGGCCGGGCACGTAGCCAGAATGTCGGACAATAGCCCGGTGAAAACGGTTCTCAATTGCAATCCGACCGGTACAAGAAGACGTGGCGCGCAGCGAGCACGATGGATCGACCAGGTGGAAGACGATTTGCGGACCCTTCGCAGACTGCGTGGCTGGCGACGCGCGGCCATGGACCGAGTGGAATGGAGGAATCTTTTGTATACGGCACAGGCCACTTCGGCCTTAATCTGTTAATAAATAAATAAATTTAATTGTAGAAGCGACGCGCGGTTATGGAGTGCCTGTATGTATCTCGGGTTTGATAAACGCAATGCTTAATAATCGCATTCTTTGCTCTTTACTGAGAAAGATAGAGAAAAGGAAATTGAGTATTTGCGGCTATCCTCAGGGTGGCGTTCTATCACTTTTGCTATGGAACCTGGTTGCCGACGGCTTGTTGAGGAAACTCAATGGATTAGATTTCCAACCTCCTGGTTTGCTGACTATTACCAAATACTGAACTTTGCATCAGAAGAATATTCGACTTTATCTATGAGCATTATGAGCTGTGGGTCCGTCGCTTGCAGTTCTTTGACTCTGAGCTACTGTGTGCAGATCAAGTCAAATACGTTGGAGTTATATTGGATTCCAAACTGAATCTGCTCACATTGAGTTCAGAGTCAAAAAAGTGTGCATGGCTTTCGGGCAGTGCAGACGAACTTTTGGAAAGACCTGGGGTCTCAAACCCAAATACATCTATTGGATTTACACGCCAATTGTACGTCCAATACTGTCATACGGATGCCTTGGGTGGTGGCAGAGGTGAGAGGCGATTACGGTCCAGTCAAAACTAAACCATCTGCAAAGAACGGTGCTCATGGCGTTGACTGGTGCTTTCACCACGGCTCCGACTGCTGCTCTTTAGGCACTTCTAAATATCAAACCAGTACACATACACCTCCAACAAGAAGCACTATCATGTACATAAAGACTGCGGGTTACTGGGCTTTGGAACAGTAATCATGTTGATCTTGCTACCAGTCATACACGATGGTTACATGGGGTGAAGATATTCTTGCTCCCAGTGATATTACAGGAGTGCTTGTCTGGCTATATGGAGAAACAACAATAAACGCAAGTGACCTGTTACACTGACGATTCTCTGATGTACGGACGCGTTAGTGCTGGTGTCTACTGTCTTAAAATAAGATTGGAACAGTCTCAGTCGCTCGGTAGATACTGTACTGTATTCTAAGCGCGATATGTGCGATTATGTGGGGGATACAATCGGCCCTTCAACACACTGAGAGAATATATTCGTAAATCTGCTACGAACAGGTTTCGTACAGAAACCTTTCATAAAATATACGAATTTTTCGTTAATATGATGAATCATTCGTAGTTTTACGGAAACATTTTTATTTTCAATTCGAGTTTTTTATAAAAACCACGAATCGACTTTCGTAGGTTCTGTTTCATTAATCAATTGAATTGTTTGATCAAACACGCGAAAGTCCTTATAATATTTACAAGCATCTTTCGTAATATGAACGATTTTTCCGAAGTACCCCCAAAAAATTCATATCGCTGAACAAATCTATTAGTAAATCTGCTAAAAATGGATTAGATGCTTCCATTTAACGATCTAAAAACATGGCGACTTGATGAACTAAAATTTTCCTAATTTTAAATACTATCAATAATACGAAAACGCGATTATTGGAGAAATCTACAAACGTTTTGCCAAACGCAGCGATCTCGAAAAATCGACATTTTTTGAGACTCAACTGCGGCATGCTGACCAGGGCTTTAACCTGTCACTGCAAACTCAATTATCACATGGCATCAATACAACGCACTAAGTCATTTTCGGTCTTTATGAATCCGACTAGGGAACCTCATATCATCTGATATGCACCTGCTATGCAGTAGCGCAATTGCGGTTTCGGTCGTCCTTACATTGACATGGCAAGGCACAAATCCCCGCCTACATAGGGGAAACGTGCCATTTGAGCCAATAAGTTTCGATTCTCATTCTAGCCTTGACAATTATAAATGCACGTGAAAGTGCAATGGCAGGAGATTCGTATACTGTGATACCTCGACATACGGCCGGTCTCGAAATCCGACTATTTTGACAAAATGTTCTATGATTTCATAAAAATACTAATGGTTTATGACACAATGATACGGAAACACACTACAACATGCACACGGCTAAGGACAATTTTGACCGAATCAATATAGGTCTTACCAAAAATTTAATAAAAATTAAACATTGCCTTGCATCATGCGTTGCACTGGGCGGATTATGAAACAACACTTTTGCTTGTTTTTTTTTTAAACTGGACAACCCAATTGACGCTGCCAGGCAGAAAAAATTAGTACTCATTAAAAATTTATCATATATTTTTGAGAAAGGGCCTTCACAAATTTGATGTGTAAGCTGATTCTTAGTTCAAAACCAACCTGTCGGATATTGATTCAAAATGGCCGGAATCAGCTCTCGACAGTAGACCTGCGCGCCGCCGCGCCACGCCGCCGCCGCCTGTAAATTTCAACAAACGCCGACGCCGAAAGGTAAACCGGCGGCGCGTCGCCGACGTTTTTTTCTCACGCCGACAATTCGCTAACTCGAAAATCATTGACTCATAATTTTATCCACAAATCTATGAACACTGTCTATGGTCCGAATATAAGACGTTAACTGATTCATGATTTATCACATTGATCTTTATTTGGCATTAGTGGTTGTGAATTAGATCACAAAATTAACAAAGTCTTGATATTTTCTCGAAAATCATTACACGATACTCGGAATATAATTCATGGAGCCATTCTTGCTTTGTCAACTGGTTATGATTGCGAGCATATAAGTTACAATTCACCATTCGTGGAATGGTCCACAAATTCAAAAAAATACTTCCACTTTCAAGATATAGTTGATTCCTAATATGTTAGACACGATTCACCAGTGGAGCTCGTGAAACTGTTCATGATATAGTTCATAAAGTAATAAATCTTTCACATAATCTTAATATACTTACGTAAACAATTTCAAGGAACTCGGACTATTATTTATGGACTATTCACTCTACTCTTTGGTTTTGAAATTTCTATGTGAGCTATTGTGTACAACTGCTAGCAACCAGTCTCATAGGCGCGAGCATTAGATACAAGAAAACTCTATGACCTGTAACCCTGTTATTCTTTTGTTAAGATTCAGTGTAATTTTCGAAATTAAATGAAACTGTGCTGAGCACCAAAAATACAGTACCTAGCTACAATTCATGTCCGTGAAATAATTAAGAAAACTATAAGACACGTGACTCTGTGTCAAAAATCCGACGATAAGCTCAAGACTAAAATATCACGATAACACGACGAGAATTTACGAAAATCGTTGCACATCCTAGGGGCAGATAGAAATGTATAACAAATTTGAATCAAATTAGAAAAAAATGCAATTAATTTCCATTTTTGCATCAACTTTGCACTCCCTCGCAGAAAAGTTTGTTTAACAAACGTCCTACGCTGATTCACTTTGTTCGACGTTTTGTTGAACTTAGGGCTAATTTTTTGTAGGGTTTTGACGTCATACTCGCAACGCAAAATACATTATGAATTTCTATTTTGATGGAAAGAAATGCATTTAATTTTGCTGATTTTTAAAAATGCTTCGCAAGTGATCTGCCCCTAGTGCACATCGTTCAATTCTGGACTTTTTTAGTCAATAAAGTTAATATCAAGTTATGAACTAGAATCATAAAAATATTAAACATATTACAATACAACCACCTACTAAACATTTGAGTATAATGGATTATTTTTTTTTGCAATAACTAATTTTGTATAACACAAAAATTATTTTCAATACGAGGTTTATCATTGTATCATTGATTGAATCGTGGCTTATTTTGAATTTATTTTCTTTAAGAATAGTTTAGCAGAGTGATCTTGACTTTTCGCGACGTTGGTGCACTGATGTGGCGATGTAGAAGGTAAGATTTCTGGTCTCATAAATTATTCATCGTGTGATCTAGCCCCACTCAGGAAAGATTTTCAGTGTCATTTGCATCAGCCCGGTATCACAGACAAATAGGACGTAGCACGAGATGAATTTTCATCACTCGTAGGAAAAACGGTCGATTTAAATTACAAAAAAGGCGCCATATCAGCTAGCGTGGCGTTAGTGAAAAGATTTTGACACAGAGCTAAATGCGTTGCTTAGTTTCTGTTTAGTCTTTTTAATCTCATGCACACCAAAACAAATAAAATATGCTGGAAATGTGTAACTCATTCTTGTCGATGTGCCTAAGGCGGGAGTTGTTTACAAACACTTTTTAAGTTACAACACGATGCCGATCTGTGAGTAAGCACATAATAGGATGTTAGTACTTTAATTGATTCGGTGTATCGAATCTAACTAGATGTATGCAATGGATTAGAACTTGTTGGTCCCCGGAACTGCTGCAGAAATTGGCGGGGTGCAGGTGCTACGAAAACTAGAGATACGCTCAGACCATTTTCAATCAGGCTTGTTTAGTGATCAGTTTCAACCCAACAGGAGCTAAAACATCAAGTCGTGGAATTATGAATGATAGTAACTGTATATTTAGGTTTCGTCAGGGTGTAGATCTGTATGATTCCAGCACATCGAGCATACTTTGCATTCAAGATAGAAGCAAATTTTACGTTGGGTTTTTTTAATGTAGTGCCATGGAATCGTATATGCTTTATCATCGCGGCGATTTTGTACTTACAAGAAGTAAAAGTAAACGCCAGCCTGGAAAATGAAGTAATCTTAGTAAAGTTTAGCCGGAATTGAACTGGAAATCTGGCTGGTTCCAGTTCGTACACGGGATCCAGTGGCACAACCGATTCTAACTACAATCGGTTGTGTCACTGGAGCAGGAATACGAACTTGAACCAGCCAGAATCCCGGTTCATTTCCGACTGAGCTTAAATGGGATGTCTTGAAAGGTGTCCTTACACGATCATTAAATGTGACATTTCTGCGCAGTAATGCTATTAATAACGCATCGTGTTAGGGTACCTGATATATGCGGGATTCTAAAAGAGCGACGGTAAAGAAGACTAAACAGAAACAAAAAACAATGAAACGAGAACAAGAATTAATTTCCTCAAACAAAACAAAAACCGTTTTACCGTTGCTTAATTTCCCAAATATAGAAAAATAAATAATTATTCATTCTTCAAATTTGTCCATTGCAATCATTATTTCATGCAAAGTCGTAGTATGCGACATCGACAATTTTTCTATTTCGTTCTTAAAATTTAACAACTGTAAAAATAGTTCCACCTTTCATTTATTATCTTGCATTTCGCAAGCAGGGTGGGCACTATTAGAGCTGCAGTTAAAAAAAGTGATGTGGTTGCGAGAATTACATTTTGTGCAATGTGTTCAACAGATGTCGCTAGTACATTGTGGGCGATGATTTTTTTAGAATTTTCTTCAAGCTGTAACGTCTGCTTGTATGTGCCTGATACAATAGAAACCAAAAATTTGGGAAAGGAATTGTACTGCCAACATTTTTTTTAGTTACATAGGCGCCAATATTCGTCACGCCGATACACGCCGGCGCGCCGCCGCCGATAGGGTCCAAGGGCGTGACGCCGCCAACGCCGCCGCTGCCAGCCAAATATGTCGCTTACGCCGCCGCCGATTAAAAATGCATCGGCGCACACCTCTACTCGATAGGAGGACGCATTTTGAGATAAATACTAAGGTTGGGCGAAACGCAATTCTGGTCTATGCGGTACGAAACGAAGCGAATAACTCTTTCGTATCCTTTAATGATACGAAACGAAACGAAATTTCAATAGTAGATGTTGTTCGCAACACGAAATTATATTTTGACGAAAATATTTGCGAACTATTGCGAAATTTTCCAAAAATCATTTAATATAAGGAAAGTTGATTCTTTTTCATATTTTTGTATATTATGAAAAATTGTTGTAACTCATGGTATGCGATCGAAGCGCTTTTTAAAAAGGAAAACGGGTATTGTTTTCGTATTAAGCGATGCAAACTCGATTTTGAAAACTTTTCTCTTAGCTTAGCCCACCCCAAAATTTGTAAACTAGTGTTATAAAATTTGTAAATATGTCAACCTGGTGCAGATATCTCAATTACCTTTGAATAGGCCGTTAACGCTCGAGATGGACAACATTTCTCTGTGATAAAATTGTATAAAATGATTAAGCTGTACTTTGAATCAAATTTTCATTAGTGCACCATGCGCATGACATATCCGGTAAATCGATCAGTTATCGGAGAATTGAGAATACCTGCGGATGCATCGGTTCACCTTTCAATAGATGAATCGTTATCATTTTTGTGTAAAATCGATTTATCCAAGAAACAGTTATACAACTCTAAAATTAATTGAATTTTAATAAACTTCGAAAATTAAACGAAATTTTCCTTAACATTTCGTTTCGCAAAGTTTGCGAAATTTTCGTTTCGTTCCGACAATTTGCGAAAAAATAAATTTTCGCCCACCCTTAATAAATACCATTATAAGTTTATGGATCTAGGTCATCATTTTTGCGGTATACGAATGGTTTTCGTCAATCTAAGAAAAACATGATAAACTACATAAGAGACGATATGTCGATTATCAATGTAGAACGCAACTATTTTTTACATACAACTGATTGGAAGTGTTGGCTAAGACGGACGGATTCCGACGTATTTGTACTCTGATTTCCAAATTTTTATCAATAGGTGTTTACGACCCACGTGAGAATAAAAACTTCAAATCGGTTCCCATCGGCACAAATGACGATGGTCTTAGCTTAGGAACTCGCACCTTGTTGCCGCTTGAACAATCATCTGACTAAGATTATTCAAGTTGCCAATTCCAATCAAAGCAAAGTGTGACGAAGAACTGGTTGTGTTACGAAGTACATAGTTGCTTCCAATTATTGAAACACGCCCCTCACACGATACATGCAATGGAAAATTACCTTCATTTTGTTGACTAGTATTCCATCAAGCTATCATTCACTGATGCTGGTTGCATTGAACGAACTGTTTGTTCGGTCGGAATTGATGCAATTATGCTGTAGATACTTCGAGACAAATTACCGACCGGAAAAAGCCTTCGAAAAGTGTTAATCTTCGATTATAGGTACTGTGGCGCGATTTAGCATTTGGTTGCAGAAAAATCATTGCGTGATGGATTCAATTAAAGTCAATCGCCGAGTGGATGCTTCTTTCATGTTCGGTTTGTACAGATTAGACATTGAATGAGATCGTCGTACAGATCTGATATCAACGTAGTATAGTTCGAAAACAAAATCCATTCGACCGAGCGAAATAGAAACAAATACTATATACCTCTACCCGAATGACACCGATAAGTCAATTGTTTGAGATTGAATCTTGCGCCGTGACCTCCCAGGAATCAATATTTACCGTTTTTTATTACCCGATAATAACTGCCTAACCCCGTGGAAGATCCCACCATTGCTCACTATCGCTAATCTTCATCTATGAATCATCGAAATGCAATAAAAAAAAACTACCCAGCCCCACTCTCGTGACACGGGGTACCTCCTGGTGGAGTCTGTAGTTCCTGGTGGCTATCCCGTACAAACCTCGGATGTGCAAACGGCACCATCGGCCAATAACTCAAACGCGAACAAATAAATCCCAGGTGAAACAAAACAAAATCTGCTCGCTGGGCGGAGAGGGCGCGCTGCCACTGCCGCTGAGGAGTCTGTAAATGAGCAGATAAATTACAGTTTTGTCTAGTTCTATAGCATGTTTCAGAAGTTGCTCCCGCTGCAGCCAAGATTCACCTTCCCTGCTGCGGAGATACTGCTCAAGCTGCTGGTAAAAGAATTACGTAAATCGACAGATATTTATTAATATGTATTTACAATTGCAGCGAAAAGTCGCGTCACAATAATGCGACGAGACGAACGTGTAGCGCTGCCAGGGTGATGCTGAGGCTAACGGGGGGCTGATCGATGGTGATTCGGTGTTGATAGGCAGGATATATGATTTTTAAATTGTTCGGTGCACACCTTTAATTTGCATAGCGCCTCGACTCGAGAATAGAAATTATTTTCCTAGACTCTTTTCAAATAAAACTTGACAAAGCGTAAAAAAGTTCATACTCTGTTGCGTTTCGGCTTCGCCTCATCAGAAACCGACACTAACTTATTGTCGGAATAGATTAGCGCCGGCTTGACGCAAATCCCTTAAAACTAAAACACACTTTATGTTTCAATCGAACGACTGCATATAGAATAGTAAAAAAGTTTATCGTGATGCTAGCTCCTTAAATATTTACTACATCCAAATAGTTTCTTGGGATTATTTTCTTTTGCCTATCACAATAGTGAGTAATATTCTGGTTTTTAAATGTATACTTTCAATAACTTCTCTCTTCTAATGTTCACAGACTGCGATAGTTATTAACATTGCCCATGTTCATCTTTGAATATAAATAAATTTCCACCATTCTAAAGATCCATCACAATTACTCGAATTTATAAACAAACACGGTAGATTTCATTGAGTTAGGTGTCAAAATTAATGCGACATTGTAAATTATATTTAATCAAGAAAATTTTAAAACAAATTCATATTTTTTGAAAGTATTATCATTGTTATCCTCATTAAAATGCATTTTATCAAAAAAAAATTTTTACCTGAATTTGAATATTTCTGTAATTTAGAATCAAACCAAATGTTTAATAATCACTAACCCCTCGATCGGTGGAACCGATGACACTACTCGAATTGAGGAGTCCAACTCCAAGAACAATTCGCACAAACTGAAGCAAATCTTAGAATTGCAGTGCGGTGATCGATAGTGAAGAATACTTATTGTTCATTATTATAAGTGCACTTTACAATACAGACATACACTTAACGACAGCACTTATTATTTACATCATATTTTCTTTTTTCCGTGAATCTCATGTGAGAGCAAATGGTTTGGAGGATTGGTTGTGTGGAGCTTCATATTGGCGAACGCCGATCGATTGCATGTGTTTTCGTCGAAGAGGCGGGCCGGCGGGGGGAAGGTGCAGATTCAATAATAGGGCCGACAATTTCTGATCCCAGAGCAATTGTAGAAATAAGCGAAATGACACACAGCGAACGAAGGGATGATCGTACATACTATAAACATAAGGTAAAATAAACAATAATCGATTATCGGCTATGCGGATTTGATGATTGCAGTGCGATTTGGCTGGTTGATTGTTTTTCTTCTGTGGAACAGAATTGCTTTATTTCGAACGAGGCAGCAGGGATACATTCCGGGTGCTTGGTGGGAACTAGGTTGGTTTCTTGGTGTGCTCAATTGACACAGTAAACCTCCTCCTCCTATTTAGCAGAGCGAAGGCGACGATCTGCACAGTAGGTTTTCGATAAAACATTCATACCCCCGAGGAGGTAGCAACACGGATTTGCCATCAGACTCGGTGCGATTGACACAAATTATAGCCATCGGTGTAGATTTCAAATTTAGCCGACAGCGACAGTTCGTGTGAAAATCACTTTCATCAGAAATAAATCCAAAATTACCCTCGTCGTCGTATAATTTCGACTAAGACGACTGCGTCCGAAGTCTAAACGGGGGCGGCTATCGATTATTATACTGGTTTGTTTTGTGATTGATCTGGCTTAAGGTGTCTGTCGAGAGAAGGCTCTCCACAAGTCGAACCCATTAAAGTGGTCGTAATTAATTTATCTTATTCCACTGATCCGGATTTTAACATTCTCCTTTTTTATATGCTTTGTTCATTTTTTTTCTGTTTCAGGCAATGTCCGGCTTCTTGATGATGCTCACGCAAAACGGAAAGCTTTTGTACATCTCCGACAACGCCGCGGAGTATTTGGGGCATTCGATGGTAAGTTTGATTTGGGAGAAAGATAAAAGCATTATGAGGATCTTCAATATTTATAAAGTCATACATAAAAATCATACTAGTCTAGTCTAGTCTAATCTACACATACACAGCCAATACACGTAGGGATCCTGAAAAATTGCAGAAGGTCGGCTGCAATTTTTCTTGTCAATATTAATGTTTGTGGCACATATGGTATGTGAAACAATCATTAAAGCGGCCAGGCCAACTGTGCAGCGTACAAAATGAAGATGATTCAAAATTATACGGCTGTTTGCGAGTGTACTACTTCACCCTGAAACCATTTATGCACCCCTCGACCGCTACACCGTTTTTTCCCTACTGAGAAGAAATCGCCCGTTCACTGTACTGATGTAAACACAACATAAAGTACGATTACCCAGCTGGCCGAGAAATGTCATCGGTCTACTCACACATCGGAGCCAGTACGAGTAAACAAATGCAGCTGAATTGCATCATCATCATCATCATCGGTAGGACTGGAGGGATAATCTCTCAACGACGGAAGCAGAGGAAACGAAGCCCTGGCGCACCACCTTTGCTGAACTTCACCCCCTGGAGCCCCCGGAATAGGAGAATAAAGGAGAAAGGCGCCATCAGTGCATATTCGGCGAAGAAGCTGCTCGGTCGCAGCAACCAATTCAATGTAAAGTGTAATGTATTGATTTGTCATATTGTGTAAGAATAAATGTTAATTAAATGTGAAAATATAGTGTGAAATGTAAAGTGTTATCGGTATATGGCTGGTGTTAAGCTTATTTATGTACAAGTCCCTGAATCCTTTGCCGATTGCCGGAAGGTATCAAGTGTCTGCCGACAAGCTTTGCCACCGTCAGGAAACGGGAATTAAATTAGGATACAGTCCACTAATCCAATCGAAGGAAGGTAAGGACCAGACTCCAAAACATTGGTCCTTCGAGCCGGATCCCGCACGAATCCAACCAAAAACCCATCCACCAAGAGGGCAGAAGGTCGCCATTGCGAATTCATCCAACGAATTCCTGTTCTTACAAGAAGCAAGCCAAGCTGTAACCGCCATCGCAGTTTCAATAATCCCCTGGGTGCTGGAGCCGTAATCATTTGCTGCACATAGGAGTTTCGAAATTAGGATTACAGTGAAACGATTACTTCACTTGTGACATTTATTGCTACATTGCACATAATCAGGATATTTCACACTTCATTCCGCTTATTCTGTGACCGGGAAGTCACCAACAAGATCATCGCAGAATCGAGCCAACTGCATTTCACATCGTCGGCACCCGTCGCAAAAGGAAACCATTCCGGAATGGGCGAATTGCCCTGGTTTGTCCAGGTAATTATACACTAAAGTTATGTCCAGTCGATGCTGGACCACTCAATAAATGCTACATGGTTTCCTTTCCTATTTCGATGATGTTTTGCCGCAAACATATTGGAGAAATAACACCATCACTGCAAGTTATCAAGGAAAATTAGCTTAGACGAATGAGACGTATTTCAACCAACTTACCGTTAAAATTCCCGACTGCAACTACATCCTACGCTGGTTCACTTGGTGCAGCGACCGTTATCCTTCCAGGTCAGTTAATTGAATTGCACCACTTGTATATGTCCGGCCGAAGCTGGAATCTATTGCCATACTACATAGCATATTTCACTCCTCTCTAAACACTGTTTTGATCGTGATCGATGTATACATACATAAACAACATTTACAAGCATATGAACAAGGGGCGCGCATAAGTGCATTATTGTTTCACTGCGTCCTACTTTCGGAGCATCGGTGTGATCACGAGAAAATGCGGCACATCGTTTTTCATGAAATTTAGCAGCGTTACTGTTTTGTCAGGTCAGTTAGAACAGTATATGTTCAGCCGTAGTTGGACCAACAATTTTACTACATAACCCTTTTCACCTCTCCCGCGAAATCTGGATCCGTATGAAGTATTTAAATTACTCGTACTTCCACAATCATTTGAAGCTGCATCGTTCGAATATTTCTGAGGGACATAACTGTAGAGAAAGCGGAAATTCCTGTTTCTTCAGGTAAATAATAAAAACAGCTCTACAGTATATGCCCATTCGAAGTTAGGAAACAAGCAGAATATTACACCTCCGTATTATCTTCCCGTTCTGTCAAAGTGAAATTGTGTTACAATGCCGCCGACTACATCATCGAGTGCTAAGAAGTCACCGGCGTTGCGGACGCTGCAAACCAAGCTGAGGTCATACCAGAATATGTTCAGGGATATCTGCAGGTTCGCCGATTCTCTTGGGGTAGAAACTACAGCCAGCCAGGTGACAGTTCGACTGGAAAAACTTGAGGAGTTGTGGGAGAAGGTGAACGATGTGATCTTGGACATCGAAACACACGAAGACTTCGAAGCAGAGGATGACGCCTATGCTGAGCAACAGTCGGAGTTTGGAAACCGCTACTACCAGGTGAAGTCGGTGTTGTTAGACAAGATCAAGGAGCTAGAAGAACCTGCTATCCTGAATGCCTCCATCCGGGGACTCGACATGACACAACAACCCACCATAGAGCATGTGCGACTCCCACAAATCAAGTTGCAAACCTTCGACGGCAACATTGATGAGTGGTTGAGTTTCCGCGATCTATACACATCGCTCATCCATTGGAAAGCAGATTTACCGGATGTCGAGAAGTTTCATTACCTGAAGGGATGTCTGTCAGGAGAAGCTAAGGCGCTTATTGACCCGCTGTCGATTACAAGGGCGAATTATCAGGTCGCATGGGAGACGCTAACCAAACGCTACAACGACAGTAAAATCCTAAAGCGGCGTCAGATTCAAGCGCTGTTTAAGTTACCTAATCTGGCTAAGGAGTCGGCCAACGAATTGCAGTCTTTGTTGGAGGGATTCGAACGTGTTGTTCAGACCCTTGATCAGCTGGTACAACCCGCCGACTACAAGGATCTACTACTGCTAGACATATTAGCTTCGCGTCTAGACAGTGGAACCAGGAGAGCTTGGGAAGAGCATTCATCCACCAAGGAGCAGGATACGGTGAAGGATTTGACCGAATTCTTGCAAAGACGGATCAGAGTACTGGGAGCATTGCCAACTAGATCCGTTGAACCCAAGGTTGTCGTACCGCAACCGCAAAGGAAGCCATTTGTAGCGCGCTCTAGCCATAGCGTCGTACAAAATACAGGAGGACGGTGCATCGCGTGTTCGGAATCCCATCCGCTTTATCAATGTCCAGCTTTCCAACGTTTAGCAGTATCCGCCCGCGATAAGCTGCTCCGCAACCACTCCTTATGTCGCAATTGTTTCCGGAAGGGTCATCTGGCTGCGGATTGTTCTTCACGATATGTGTGCCGTAATTGCAAGGGCAAGCACCATACCTTGGTATGTTTTCGGACGGACGGCGAAGGCGGTAAGGAGTCAACCACTAAGGTAGCAAACAGTTCCGGGAATTCCAAGGAAGGGGAATCTAGGACCAGAATGGTCAGCACACCATCGGCTGTTTCATCCAACATGTCTGGTCAGCGCAGCTCATCGGTATTACTAGCTACGGCCATCGTCTTAGTGGAGGACGATCAAGGAGGTAGTTATCAGGCAAGGGCTCTACTGGATTCGGGTTCTGAATGCAATTTCATGACCGAGCGGTTATGTCAACTGATGAGCGTTCAACGGCGACGGTCCGACGTGTCTGTGTACGGGATTGGGCAATCCAATACCAAGGTCAAGCATAAGGTGACAACAACAGTCAAGTCGCGAGTATCTGCTTTCTCGCGGAAGATGGAGTTTCTTCTACTACCGAGTGTCACAGCAAATCTTCCGATAGCCAACGTGGATATGACGGGATGGGAAATCCCAACTGGTGTGGAGCTAGCGGATCCAGCATTTTTCAAATCCAAGGCGGTTGATTTAGTGCTTGGGATCCAGTACTTCTTCGCATTTTTCCATACCGGGAATGAAGTGCAGTTAGGCAAGGGCCTTCCTACTCTAACCGAGTCGGTATTCGGATGGGTAGTAGCTGGCACGGTTGAAAGCTCGCTAGAAACCCAACGTATAACCTGCAATATGGCAGTCGGTCTGGAGGAAATATTGACTCGTTTCTGGTCCTGTGAGGAGATCGATTCTACCTCAACTTACTCGCCTGAGGAAACACGCTGCGAGGAGCAGTATGCTAGAACTGTACGAAGAGGAACGGATGGCCGATACACAGTCTCACTACCAAGGGATGAAGTCGCACTGGCAAGGATGGGCGAGTCAAGAGACATCGCATTCCGGCGGCTAGAAGCTTTGGAACGCAGACTGTCGAAGGATCCAGAGCTCCGGAAACAGTACAACCAGTTCATGGCGGAATAGCTGGAGCTAGGCCACATGCGAAGGGTATCTGTGACACGAGATGAGGAAGGCAAACACTGCTACTTACCTCATCATCCAGTGGTCAAACAGGAAAGCACCACAACCAAGGTCAGAGTGGTCTTTGATGCATCGTGCAAAACTTCCTCGGGAACGTCTCTAAACGATGCACTATTGGTGGGACCGATGATTCAGGACGATCTCCGGTCAATTATTCTACGGAGCCGAACCAAACAGTACATGGTGGTAGCGGATGTCGAGAAGATGTTTCGACAAATCAAAATCGATGAAGGGGACATGCCGCTTCAACGAATTCTGTGGCGTGTGGATGGTAACGAGGAGGTCGGGACCTATGAGTTCACTACGGTCACATATGGAACCAAGCCGGCTCCGTTCCTTGCAACCAGAACTCTCAAACAACTAGCTATGGACGAGCAAGCACGATATCCACTAGCGGCAAAGGCCGCATCAGAAGATGTTTATATGGACGACGTTTTATCTGGTGCTGACGCAGCAGAAGCAGCGTTGGAGCTGCGAATCCAGCTGGACGAGATGATGGCCAAGGGCAGATTCCGTCTGAGAAAGTGGGCTTCCAACTGCCCGATGGTATTGCAAGGCATACCAGAAGAAAACCTGGCGATATTGCAAACGGAAGAAGTCCAGCTAGACCCTGATCCCGAAGTACGGACCTTAGGACTTGTGTGGCTTCCTGTTGATGATGTTCTGATGTTCCGGTTCAAAATACAGGAACTGGACCCAGTTGGTCAACTATCGAAACGAAAGGTGCTGTCAATCATTGCTACGCTATTCGATCCGCTAGGCCTGATAGGAGCGGTAATCACAACTGCAAAGATTTTCATGCAGTTGCTGTGGTGCCTGAAGGACGACCACGGAAAGAGCATGGGCTGGGATGAAGCGCTACCACCGAAGGTCGAGGCAGACTGGCGAACCTTTCATTGCCAATTGCCACTGTTAAACGATCTGAGAATCGAGAGATGTGTGATAAAACCCAGAGCTATCAAGGTTGAGCTGCATTTCTTCTCAGATGCGTCGGAACGAGCATACGGAGCATGCGCATATGTCAGGAGTGTGGATTCAACGGGAGGCGTTCGTGTAGTATTGCTTTCGTCCAAATCCAAAGTGGCCCCATTGAAATGCCAATCCATTCCGCGATTGGAATTGTGCGGAGCCTTGATGGCGGCTCAGCTTGCGGAGAAGATTTCCGCGGCCATTCAGATGGAGGCACTGTTGTTTTTTTGGACAGACTCCACCTGCGTTCTCCATTGGCTCAAGGCAACACCCTCGATGTGGACTACATTTGTTGCAAACCGTGTGGCTAAAATCCAAGCAATTACTGAGAACCATACTTGGCAGCACGTTCCAGGTATCCAGAACCCGGCAGACCTTATTTCACGAGGATTGACTCCAGAGCAGATCCAGTGTAGCAAGCTGTGGTGGAAAGGGCCACCTTGGTTTCAAGAGACGTTCGAAACATGGCCAAAACACCAAGTAAGGACAAGCGTGGAAGACGCGGAAAAAGAGATTCGTCGTACAGCAGCACCCTGCTCACAACAACAGGAAGAGTTCGGTACCTGGTATGTCAGGAAATTTTCCAACTTTATCGATTTAGTAAGGCGTACAGCTTATTGGTTACGATTGATAAAAATCCTCAAACGAACGGGAGATTCTAAAATGTGGAAGGGCTTTCTAAAGACAGCAGAGTTGGTGGAGGCGGAGCATGTGTTGATGAGGCTTATCCAACAGGAAACCTTCAGCAAGGAGTGGAAGGCGCTCGCAAAAAATGAAGTGGTAGCTAGAAATTCACCGTTACGATGGTTTAGTCCACAGTTGTCAAAGGACAGTCTTATCCGAGTTGGTGGGCGCTTAAGGCATTCGTCGGAGAATGAGAATACCAAGCATCCAATAGTTCTCCCAGCCAGGCACCAGCTTACCCGAATGCTATTGGAGCATTATCACAAAAGATTGCTTCATGCAGGTCCGCAGCTTCTCCTTGGCACAATTAGACTCCAGTATTGGCCGCTTGGAGGTCGCAATGTAGCTCGACAGATCGTCCAACGCTGTCACCGTTGTTTCCGAGCAAAACCGAAGCCTGCCCCACAGTTCATGGGGGAATTACCCAAGGCGCGTGTGACCATTTCACGACCATTTTCCAAAGCCGGAGTAGATTACTTCGGGCCAGTCTACGTCCGCCCAGGACCGCGTCGTACCGCTGTGAAGGCATATGTAGCAGTTTTCATTTGTCTCTGCACCAAGGCAGTCCACTTAGAGCTAGTGACTGATTTGTCCACCGATCGTTTCATGCAAGCTTTAAGACGATTCACAGCGAGAAGAGGAAAATGTTCCGATATTTATTCGGACAACGGGACAAATTTTGTCGGAGCCCGCAACCAGTTGAAACAACTACTAGATCTGATACGGAGTAAGGAGTATCGTGAAAAAATGACACTCGAATGCTCCAAGGAGGGAATACAGTGGCATTTCAATCCTCCAAGCGCTCCTCATTTCGGAGGCCTCTGGGAGGCTGCTGTAAAATCGGCAAAACACCACCTACTACGGGTTCTCGGAGAGAATACAGTGTCATTTGAGGATATGAACACACTTTTAGCCCAGGTGGAAGGCTGTTTAAACTCGAGACCGTTGACAGCCATGTCCGATGACCCAAACGACCTCGAACCCTTAACGCCGGGACATTTTTTAATTGGAACATCGTTACAACAACTTCCCGATCCAGACTTGTCAGCGGTACCGCTAAACAGATTAAAACAATGGCAAGTTGTTCAGAAAAAAATGCAGGAGTTTTGGAAAAGGTGGCGATTAGAGTATTTAGCGCAACTACAAGCAAGAACGAAACGTTGGCAGCCAGCAACTTCGATCAGTGAAGGACAATTGGTTGTCATTCGAGACGAGAACCTTCCTCCTATCCGTTGGAAAATGGGAAGAATCCAACAAGTGCACCCTGCGGACGATGGAGTCGTCAGAGTAGTGACACTGAAAACAGCGACAGGAGTTTTAGTTAGACCAGTGGAGAAAATATGCATTCTACCATCACCGACGGCAGAAACAGAAAGTGGTTCCCAGTAGTTGGAAATATCGACGCTTCAGTACGGTGTGCGAGAGGTTTTTCTTTCTTTTCAGAAATTTCAGCAATTTCAGGGGAGGTGAGAATGTTTGCGAGTGTACTACTTCACCCTGAAACCATTTATGCACCCCTCGACCGCTACACCGTTTTTTCCCTACTGAGAAGAAATCGCCCGTTCACTGTACTGATGTAAACACAACATAAAGTACGATTACCCAGCTGGCCGAGAAATGTCATCGGTCTACTCACACATCGGAGCCAGTACGAGTAAACAAATGCAGCTGAATTGCATCATCATCATCATCATCGGTAGGACTGGAGGGATAATCTCTCAACGACGGAAGCAGAGGAAACGAAGCCCTGGCGCACCACCTTTGCTGAACTTCACCCCCTGGAGCCCCCGGAATAGGAGAATAAAGGAGAAAGGCGCCATCAGTGCATATTCGGCGAAGAAGCTGCTCGGTCGCAGCAACCAATTCAATGTAAAGTGTAATGTATTGATTTGTCATATTGTGTAAGAATAAATGTTAATTAAATGTGAAAATATAGTGTGAAATGTAAAGTGTTATCGGTATATGGCTGGTGTTAAGCTTATTTATGTACAAGTCCCTGAATCCTTTGCCGATTGCCGGAAGGTATCAAGTGTCTGCCGACAAGCTTTGCCACCGTCAGGAAACGGGAATTAAATTAGGATACAGTCCACTAATCCAATCGAAGGAAGGTAAGGACCAGACTCCAAAACAACGGCAATCCAATTATTCATTAATAAATGATGTAATCAACGAACTATTTTGAGCTTAGAATAAGGAAGAAACGTGGACAACCGTACCGGCCGTTTCAGTTTGATGGGTGTTTGATAAATTGTTGGGAGTGACTTGGCTAAGAGGGTTAATGTCACTCCTTTGGTCCTAAGTTCCTGCGATGGGCAGAGGTTATTAGCCATGTCCTGGCTAATGAGCCAAGGTTATAGCGCCTTTACTCGCTCTATGAAATAATGATAGAGAAAATTGGCGAAATCGGTTGATTAGAACTAAATATAAAAACGAAAAAAACCAAATAGCTACGAGAAAAGAAAAAATAAAATTCCACCAAAACGCTTCTATAAAAACAAAATTCCAATGTGTAGTGCGTGTCTGTAATGCGCGAATGAGCTTAAAACTTGTTTTGGTTAGTGATTCCAGCATGGATAGCTGATGTTGAATAGGGCGTTAAATAAATTAGTTTTTCATAAGAACAAATTGACACACAGTGGGAGGATCGAATGAGGCTGAACAAAACCCATAAACGTAATTTTAAATTACCGTTGTGTGGGGCTACTTAGAACACTTAAGTTTTGACGTAGAACTACGTCTTTGTTTTCGATATAGGGGTGCACGTTGCAAATTCTACAAAAATGGTATGTAACGAAAAGTGGTCCAATTTTAAACGGATATAATTCACGATAAATTTTCAATTTTTTTGAACATATCGCCCCGAAATAGTTCTAACAATAGATTCCTATAGATAAACCCAAAGATTTTTGATATCATGGCATTAAAAATTTAAATAATGAACAACCTAGTCAGAATATCGCGCATTTACACACAGAAGATAGCGCTTCCCTAGTCCAGCACGACAGATTTGTGTACCTAGCGCGCTACGCTTCTATGAATGACGTCATTATCGACTATTTAAATGGACGGATTTCGCCAGTGCAGCTCAGTTGCCTGTTAAGCGGCAGACGAAGCAGGTCACTGCGTTGTGTGTTTTCACAGCCAGTGTAGCTGAGTTTGAAGTCCGTTACACTGCCTGTGGAGGTACGCTACCCAGTGAATGCGACTGTGCTTGCCGTTCAAACACTATGCTATATTTTGTGTTGTGCTCGTTTCCAGCACACTTTTATGTATAATTATTCGTACACAAAATAGTTTGTACATGCGAGCTCCATTTGCAAACACGGTTAACGTAGTGTCGTGGTATTAGTTGTCTCTTTCGCTCTACCCATCATCATCAGCGTTGATTCATTTTGCTTTGTGCGCTTGGGTTTAATGTTTGAGGCGAATGTGTAGGTAGGTAGATCTAATTTGTTACTAAATTGCACAACGAAAGTTTATTATTTACGTTCGATCAATTCATTGATTCATTTCCCCTTCACGTGATTCATTTCCACTCAGCCTATAGTATTTTGATTCTACTAATAGGTACATACTACAAAGCAATGAATGAATGCACTGCTACTTGAAAAACCGTTGTAAAAACGCATCTTGTCCATATATAGAATTGTTTTCGATTCTTGTATATTTATAGTTTCGATATATGATTATTCGCTATTTCGCTATATATGCGTAATTTAGGAAAGTTACAATAATGGCAAAATATAACTAGACCAAGCATTCTGGTCTATACATAAAATGTGATTATATTGTCCAAAATTTGATTTTTCTTCACTGGTCCGGGTTTTTACCACACACAATCGAAAAGTTTTTACAAGCTAATCTTATGCTATAAAGATTTAGTTCCAGATATTAGTTCGGTTACAGTTTTCTGTCTTCTTTCTTCTGATCTTCTTAAATAAGTTCAATCGGATTCGATCACCTACTATAAATGAAATGACCTGATAACCAAGAAGGTTTGGTTCAATGTGTTATACTCGATGATGATTGGTTGTAATTAAACCGTACGTAAGAAATATATTTGATTTATTATTACTATAAATGTACTAAGAAAATAAATATTTTACATTAAGTAGTATAGTCCTACGTCTACAGCTCGTGCAACCCCATAGGGCTGACCCTTGTAGTTTTTCAATATGTCATCGGGTTGTTGCTGTATGGGAAACACTCGAGTGCAAACGAAACAAAAATTACCGTGAACACGTTTTCACACACGCACTAATACGAATCAAATGGATGCATAATTTGATGTACGATACGGTTGCGTGTGGTTGAAAAGTCATAAATTGATTTTAAGGAAAGATTCCTAGTACAAAACAATTATAAATTATTCTACGCTTCTACCTGACAACAATGGCAGTAAGAGGGAGTTGCCTTGGAGTAGAAGTCCTAACACAAGTACGACTAAAAACAATGGCCGATAAAAAAAATAAAATACTCCCTTTTCATTCAGGTCCGTCTTCGACTCCTTGGAGCAGTCTCCAATAGTTGCTTGACGTAACAAAGCTTGATGCTTCAAGGAGAATAATCTTCCAGTAACTCCAGTTGAGGTACGAAAATTCACCGGAAACACTTGCCATAAATTGTTCAAAGTGAACAGTATTTATCAGGACAGTACACAACACTGTTAGCTCGGACCCTTTCGAATAATATCGCGAGCAAATTCTACCAAATTCTAATACAAGGAACAAGGAACATTGACACAAAAATTACGCAGCAAATATTTTTCCTTTTGCCTGCTACCGTAGCTTACTTCGTTCCAAAGCTATACATAAATTCTACATCCACAAACACTACAGATTTATACTATCGAAAATCATCAACGATAAGGTCCATTAATGGAAATAGTCTAATTCCAAGTAATTTTTGGAATTACTGGACAGACAAGAACTCTTATAACGACCGTACATAAAAATATTCGGGTTTTCATGATTTTCCCTCGTCAGTAACTGACACCAACTTGCTGCCAGTTAGAACGTATATTCAAACTACAACCAGAATTGGCGCCGGTTAAACACCAAATCCAAACAGTGTGAACGTCTAAAGCAACTGGCTGGTGCCGAGTGATGTCTCGATTAGCCAAGCACAGAAGATCTGGGTCGCAGACGAGTATACTTACATATTTCCTCTCCGATGGTGCTGGTGGTTTAATTTAAGGTGCTGGATGCTCCTTTTGCAGTTGTCATGGTCGTATTGAAGACTGTGTGATTTGTTGGCCATAGATGAGTGAGCAATCTGTTGTCATGCATTATATTCAATATCTCACGCACAAGGTTTTCCATGGTGTGTAGAGCTTCCATTTCCCGCTGGTTTTCAGCTTCCCGGGATTTGGGAAATAAATAATAAATTTCCCGGGAAATCCCGGGATCCCGGGAATACAGAAGAGAAATAAAAAGATGAATGTTTCTCTTGAAAACAAAAGAATAAATTGAAAAGTTTTCAAACCCGTTTGATTGCATGTATATCTGCCCTAAAGCAATTGTCAGAAGATGGCGATTTGGTGGCCTACACATAATTCAATCATTTGATAACTCGTCAATAAGTTTACGCAAAACTTTTACTTGGCTATACTGCCCATGATCGCAAATCAGTCCCATAGTGATAGGAAATCCTATAGAAAACGGGACAAAAATGCGATCATGGGCAGTATATGTATAGCCTAAATTTTGGTAATTACGATTACGATTGAGACGATATACTAAACGCAGCTGCTGGAGTTACTGTCCAAAATTGGAATTCGTTGTTCTGATACGATGGAATGTGATCAATTTAATGCAAAGCACCTTCTTTGATAATTTTGAATGAAAAGATTGAGCTGCTTCTGGGTAGTGTGCAGTTACTTCCGATCAAAAGAGGAAAGTTTATGCATGGAATCCATTTCTGTCGCAGTAGGATCAGCATCATTTCGAATTAAGTGTGAATCAAAATCAAGCAGATAATGGACGAACTGTGCAGCGATGGATGAAGACTATTACATATCGATTTCCTGTTACGGGCAAGTACCTGGATTGCTTGATCGTATCCCTTCAAACATCCTGCCTGCATCCTTGAAAGCATTCAAAGAGTTTGGATGCGCAGGATATTGGACAGATACAACGTTATGTATCTCTTTTCATACATCCAAAAATTTACAGATATTACAGTTACAGTATAACAAATAAGACGAAATATGCATTCGATGAACCGACCAAATATTTCTGCAGACGTTCTAGAAACATTCCTTATTTTAAATAGTGTTTGCGTTAAGCATGATATCACTACAAACCATCCCAAGTTTTGAAACAAACACACATCGATTTTTTAAGAAAGTAACGCAATTTCCATTACTAATTTGATTGCAAGCCCTTTCATTCAAGATCTAACTATTAAAATAAACTATTAAAAGAATTGTTAAAAATCTGATCAATCGGTTAATCGGTGGCAGAGATATCGTGCGCATCACTAACGCTACTGTAAGGAAATGGTTCGGTATAAAGGCCGGCAAATTAATCCATTTTTGAATGAAAATTTGAATGAATGCAACATTCTTTAGCAGTGTTTTGAGTATGGCGTGGGCTATATACCTAAAAAAAATCACGGAAACATCAGTGAGCCTAAAGATATATAGTCCATTGATCTGCAAATCAGTTGGAAAAGCACAATCTGGATTCACTACTCACTCCAAATGTTTGCCGGTAAAGATATTTCCTACAGAATTTCATTTGGAGAATCTAAGTCTTATGGAATAAATTAAAAATCTTTTTTTCCCGGGATTCCCGAATCCCGGAAATGAGAAAACACAATTTCCCGGGAATCGGGAATCCCGGGAAATCCAAAAATCTCGGGATTCCCGGGAAATAAAATCCCGGGATGGAAGCTCTATTGGTGTGCCGTCCGATTACTGTGCAGTTGCACGTATGAATCTGCTCTTCATGGGTGCGTAGCGTGATTTGTACAATTTAAGTTCTGTGAGTTTGGAATTGTATAGTTCAGTAGTCGGGAATGATTCTTTTGCCTCGAATCCTCACCGTTATATAGAAAAAAAATTTCTCCAAAATTCGTGAGCGAAATACCATGAATTCTGGAACAATCACGTTTTGCTTTTCTCAATAGAAAAGTATTGCAATTGCTCTGAAAATCGACTTTCTAACAGAAGCCCCGGAAGGCCGACTGTCAAATACCATTCGATTCAGTTCGTAAAGAACAGTAAATGTATGTGTATGTATCTATGTTTTTTATATAGTAAGATATAAAAAAAAGTTTCAAAAGCCTGTCCTGTACTGCATTGGCACTGTGTGAGACTCACAACTCACGTTCGTACCTAACCAGTGTGGCGCTCTGACTGGACGGAGTACGACACACGTAATCAGCGTAGAATTCAACAGCAAAAGATGAAAGATAGGGCGATGGCACGAAGAAAAGCTAATAAAAAGCAGTTACATCGGGTAATAAATGATCGCAATAAAAACAGACACCAACGTAGCCGTAATACTAATGAGACAAATAAACATCAGATATCCAGAAGCAGTTATTATAACTATAACCTCAATAACAACAACAATAGCAACAACAATAGCAACAATAATCGTAACAACAATCGCAACAACAATAGCAGCAATAATCGCAACAACAATACGCAATGCGGTCGTCCAATAGCTGGCAACTCTCTTCCCCGGGATAAGGATCTACTTGCGGCGGCAAGGGTGCAATTCTCTAGGCCTCCGTTTGAAAATCAGCGTGGTATCAGGTTTCAACGTGGTGAAACACTGAATCCATACCCGGTTGTACATCAATTTAACTCAACTTTCGCACCAGATAGGTTTGTAACCCCCGTCCTGACGAATTCCTTTTCTCAGCGCTGTTCAGCTTGTTCCTGTGAGCATTCGTGTTTTCGTCCAACCTAACGCACTCTTCAGAGGCAGACCATGACGAACCGGTTACGGATGAAAACGGATCAATAGTTTTGCATGATATTTCTAAGTATGACAAATTGCCATTAACTTTATCAGAAACGCTTTCAGAAATTTTGATATATTGTCAAAATTTTAATCGTATGCAGAGCGCATCTAAAATGAGCAAAATCTATAGTAATGTATTGAGCTCCTCTTATTCTGTTATTTTAGGCACTGAAACAAGTTGGAACGATAGCATAAAAAGTGAGGAAATTTTTGGTAGTGGCTTTAACGTATTCAGAGACGACCGAAATCTTTTAGAATCTCAAAAGAAGTCTGGTGGAGGAGTTCTTATAGGCGTTTCGGCTCAATTTAATTCTGAAATTCTTCCCACAGTGAAGTTTAAAGAATTTGAACATGTGTGGGTTAAAGCGAACATTTCAGGTGAAATACATGTTTTTGCCTCTGTATATTTCCCACCAGAGCATGCTAATATATCATCGTATGAAGCCTTTTTCAAAATTGCTGAACAAATTTTATTTGAACTTCCGGTCGAGGTCAAAGTTCACATTTACGGAGACTTTAACCAGCGCAATGCCGATTTTATTCCGGATTCTGAAAATGAAAATATTCTAATCCCAGTCGTAGGAGAAAACGAAACATTGAATTTCATCTTTGACAAAACTGCTAGCATAGGATTAAATCAAATAAATCATGTAAAAAATCAACAGAATTGCTATCTTGACCTTTTATTTACAAACACTCAGGATGATTTCTGTGTATCTGAATCTTTGGCTCCTTTGTGGAAAAATGAAGCTTTTCATACTGCTATTGAATTTTCTTTGTTCATCCATAAAAATCAAGAACCCAACGTCTATGACTTTGAGGAAGTCTTTGAATACCATAAAGCTAATTATGACAATATCAGACGGAAGGTAGGTAATGTCGACTGGCAAAATACTCTTAGGAATGAAGCGAATATTGAAACCGCCCTGGACGTATTTTACAAAATAATTTTCGAAATTATTCATGAAGAGGTGCCCATTAAGAAGAAAAGACGACACGGTAGCTCGAAGCATCCTATTTGGTACAATAGGCAAATTAAAAATCTGAAAAATAGGAAACAAAAAGCCCACAAGCTATACAAGAAAAATCAAAATAACGAGCACTTGGAACAATATCTCGACATTTGCGATAAACTAAATATTGCCATAGATTCTGCACTTGCGGATTACAACTCCAAAACTGAACAGCAGATTAAATCCAGTCCAAAGAATTTTTTTAACTACGTCAAAACTAAATTAAAATCAGACAATTTCCCATCAACAATGCACTTGGATGACAACGTACATAATAGCCCGAAAGAAATCTGCAACCTATTTGCAACATTCTTCCAAGAAATATATACAACTTTTTTCTGAACAAGACCGCGATCGCGATTATTTTGCTTTTATTCCAGATTTTCCTATGGATATTGGTGTCAGTCATGTCATAGTGGAGGACATTTTCAATACTCTAAACCATTTGGATTCATCAAAAGGTGCTGGCCCTGATGGAATTCCACCATTATTTATGAAAAACCTAGCAACCGAGCTTACAACTCCATTGTTCTGGCTCTTTAATATGTCTTTACAATCTGGAGAGTTTCCCAAAACATGGAAGAGTTCTTTCTTAGTACCTATATATAAATCTGGGAAAAAATCTGACGTTCGCAATTATCGTGGAATAGCCATAATCTCCAGCATTCCGAAACTTTTTGAATCAATCATTAACGAAAAAATATTTCTTCAAATAAAAAACAGAATTACTAACCTCCAACATGGCTTCTTCAAAGGTCGTTCGACCTCAACAAATTTACTAGAATTTATTAACTATTCACTGATTGCAATGGACAATGGAAACTACGTCGAAGCACTTTACACAGACTTTAGTAAAGCATTTGATCGAATCGACATCCCAATGTTACTTTATAAATTAAAAAAGATGGGAATTGAGCCTGAGCTGCGTACGTGGTTAGAATCATATCTATCCAACCGCCAGCAAATAATCAAATTCAAAGGAAAGCAATCCAATCCAATTGAAGTCACCTCAGGAGTTCCACAAGGCTCTCATTTAGGACCTCTATTGTTTATTTTATATGTGAACGATATTTCCTTCCTTCTCAAAAAACTGAAAGTACTAATCTATGCCGATGACATGAAACTTTACTTGGAGATAAGAAATGCCGAGGATATTGATACATTCCAAAACGAAATTCTAGTTTTCCACACGTGGTGTCAAAAAAGCCTCCTACAGCTAAACGTGAAAAAATGCAATTCAATCACTTTTAGTAGAAAACGACAAACATCGAATGTTGTGATTACCTTAGGAAGACAGACTGTAGCAAAATGTGAAAGAATTAGGGATTTAGGCGTTATATTAGATTCCAAGTTAAATTTTATTGATCATTATAACACAATTATTCACAAAGCTAACAACATGCTCAGTTTTATAAAACGCTTTAGTTATCATTTTGTAGATCCGTATACAATCAAAACATTATATATTGCTTATGTTAGGTCGATATTGGAATATTGCAGCATCGTTTGGTGCCCTTTTTCAAGCACACATGAAGAAAGAATAGAATCTGTACAAAAACAATTCATATTATTTGCCCTTCGTAAACTAGGTTGGATAGCATTTCCTTTGCCATCTTATGAAGCACGCTGCATGCTTATCAATATACAAACATTGAAGGAACGTCGTGAATTTGCAATGCTTTCGTTCATTAATAATATCGTCTCGCATCGTATTGATTCAGCCGAAATTTTATCCAAATTGAACTTTTATGCACCTTCTCGACAGCTACGAAACCGAAGCATATTCTCAATAACTCCATATCGCACAAATTATGCAAAATATGGCCCTATAAATCGAATGATGGCTGTTTACAACCGCTATTGCGAATCAATTGATTTTACAATGTCCAAACTAAAACTCACACAATATTTTATACATAAAAGAAATTCTAACGCATAAGAAAATGATTCTGTAAAAGCTGAAATTGTTTTATTTATAATAAAATTACGTATATATATATATTTTAGTAAATAAGAAAAATGTAAACATTACTGTAACTATACCAGTCTACATCGATTGACGAAATAAATAAAATTAAAAACACTCCTTACTCTTTTTACGTTCTTCTTCCCGACGGAACTACATCAAAGTATTACTTTGTGGAGGGGGGACGGGCCTCGTTATGCTTTCGTCGCACTTCGCACACCGATACCCGCTTTTTTAAGCCAGTTTTATCGAGATCAACTCGGATATTGTCCTACTTCGACTGAGAGTTCCCCGGCAATGGAATTTCTCTCAGTACCGGTGTTTGTTTCGTGAGACAATTTGCTCCCCTTTTCGTCACAATTATGTCGGGTAGTCCACTGCGCCGAATCTACCCTACCGTGAATTCCCCCGGCGGTAGATTGCTCTTAGAATCGATGTTCGTTTCCGTGAGTCATTTAGCTCACCGCTTCGTCTACTCGGTCTAGTCCCCGGCAGTTGACTTAGCCTACTCAACGGGCCAGCCAGTAGGTGCTGAAATCCATTCATGAATTCCGGGTGAAGCGTAGCTTCTAGTTCACTGGCACCTCAACGACCCACTGCTAGCTATTCGACGCGGTCTACTCGGTCTCATTCTGTGTTCAGTGGTTAGGTGGTGGATCTAGCTTACGTACTTCGGTAGGGTGTCGAAGTCGGTCTGGCGATTCCCGTGAAGTCTGACGTCCGCTTCACTGGCGCCCCGATGACCCGAACCCGGTACTACGTTGCGTACTACTCAACTGGTCCCCGGCGATGGACCCAGTCTAGACCGCCGGAGAGTTCTCCGGAGGCGCAATTTGCTCCCGAAACCCGATTTGTGGTTTCACGGCGACTTTCTAGCCAATGGTGCTACTTTATTGGTTCCTTCGCCACTTCATCTGCAGCTCGGAGAGTATACTCGTAACCACTCTGTTGACAGCATCCCAGGTATGCTCGTCGTGGCACATCTCTTCGACGGTATTGTCCACTATCACACCAGGCATACCCCTTCGAACTTCTTCGAACCTAGGGAATTCGTGTTCCGGTGTCTCTTGCGCGTTCACACACTCCGGGTAAAGGGGCGACGAAGCATGTCCAAACCGATTCAAGTACTTCCGGAAGCATCCGTGCCCGGACAAAAACTGCGTCAAATAGAAGTTCACCTCTCCATGCTTCCTAAGCACCCAAGCCGACACATTTGAGATGAATCGGTGGGTCCACCTTCCTTTCTCCGCGTTGTCCCACTCCTGCTGCCATTTAGCCAACGAGTCCGCTCGGACCACTCTCCTAGCGTTATGTGCATTTCTCCGCTGGTAGCATTCCACATCCTCGGCCAGAGTGATGCAGATGGAGATCATCCCGACGATAACGCACACTGCCTCCGACGATATTGTTCTGTATGCACTTGCGACTCATACGGCCGTCAGCCGGAATGTCCTGTTCAGCTTTTCACGGTTCCGCTTGGTTTTCAGTGCAGCAACCCCATACCGGATTATCGATGACGAAATAGTAGATAGCAGATGTCTCGTGCTGCATCTCGGACCGCCGAAGTTTGGCATCATTCTCACTATTGCGTTCGTTTCCATCGCCGACTTTTCGCAGATGTAGTCGACGCTGTTGTTGAAGCTCAACCGGTCGTCGATTATCACTCCCAATTGCTTCAGTACACGCTTCGATGTAATCACGTGCCCTTCGACGTTGATCTGCATCCGCCGAACCACTTTGCAATTGCTGACCAACAACAATTCCGTCTTGTGGTGAGCTATTTGCAGCTTGCACCCGTTCATCCAGCTCTAGATCGCGTCTATTGACCGTTAGTGACAAATCGTCCGCGAAACCCACGATTTTCACTTTCCTGGGCAGTCGCAGTATTAAGACTCCATCGTACATCCGGTTCCAAAGAGTTGCACCGAGAATGGAGCCCTGAGGATCGTCCGGTGTGACTCGCATTGACTTCTGCCCTTCGCTCGTCTCCTATAGCAGCACTCTGCTCTGGAAGTAGCTCTTCAGGAACTGGCATAGATAGTCGGGAACCGTCATTCTATTCAGCACTGCAGCCATGGATTCCCGGCTGGTGCTGTTAAATGTATTCTTCACATCTATCGTGACCACAGCGCAGTATCGATCTCCTCTTCGCTTCTGTTTGGATGCCTTCTCAGCACTCTCGAGCACTGTTCGAATTGCATACACTGTCGATGCTCCTTTGCGGAATCCAAACTGCATTTTGGACGATCCGCGCTCACCCTCCGTGCATTTCGTCAATCGTTTAACCTTCAGGCAGTCGCGGTAGTGTATTGAGTGCACGCTGCTCTGAAAAACTAGCGAAATCGTTTTAGGGCATCAGCGGCTGCTCGTACAGTGGGCCATATGCGTGACTTCCGGAGGGTTAAGGATGGTTCTTTCCAGGAGTTTTCCGAGTGTATCTAGCAGACATATACGAGGCCGGATCGCCCGGTAGCTTCCCTGGCTTCGGAAGCAACATCAGCTTCTGTACCCTCCACATTTCGGGGAATTTTCCTTCATTTAAACACTTTAGCAGCACCATCCTGAAAATGTCCGTATTTGCCAGGATCGCAGCTTTCAGTACCACGTTTGGTGTTCCATCCAGACCGGGGGCTTTCTTTAATTTCAGGCGCTTTGACGCTTCTGCGAGCTTATCGTTAGTCACTTGCCGGTCGTCCGTGTTTGCTCCTTCTTCTTCTCCGTACGGCGTCGGTGGCCAGACAGTTTGATCGTGCTTCGGGAAAAGGCCCTCGACGATTATCTTCAGCTTTTCCGGCACATTTCGGCTGGCGTCGTCGAGCTCTTCATTTTCGCCATCACGACTCGGTCTGCGTCGACACAGGGATTGGTGTCTACTTCTCGGCACAGCTTCGTATGGTAAATCTGACTTGCTAAGTCTGATCTCCCGTTTTAAAGCGGCCCTAGCTTCCCGAACCGCTGCTTTGCGCTCTGCTCTATCTGGCTCAGATATTGGTTTCTGAGGCCGCTTTCTGGCTATGAGACAAGCAGTGCGTAGCGCACTATGCGTCTCATTTCACCAGTAAGCCTGCGCCGTCTATTGTGTGGTTCTAGTTTTCGCGTCACATGCCGCCACAATCCTTCTTGTTAGGTCACCCGCATCCACGTTCTCGGTGCCCGCCGTTTGGCCGAAGTGCTTCAACGAAGAGGTTTTTGTTGAAGGCTTTCGCCTTCCAATTTCCATCGCCGGTTACCGATACGGTAGCGAATCGCCTGGTGGTCGCTATCTGTATACGTTTCGCATACTTTCCAATCCACCTTCGCCGCCAATTAAGGACTACAGAATGTGACGTCGATGAAAGACGCCTTCCCGTCTCTCCGAAATGTGTTAATAGAACCTTCATTGCACAATCGTACGTCTAACTTCGCTAGAGTTTCCTGCAGGATACACCCTCTTGTGTTAGTTTCTATACTGCCCCACTCCACAACCTAGGCGTTGAAGTTACCACCAATGACTACACGGAAAAAAAATCCGTTAATAAATTCAAAAGGTCACGATTTCGTGAACTGAACGATTTACGAAAACCGTGACCAAGTTCCTGAAATTATGAATAATAAACCTCGTATTCATGAAACTATTTGAGTTTTCTAAAAACCAGTTCGCCCCGAATATATACATGGCGTTACATTCGAATGTTTGGTTGCGTTTGGTGTTGTTCCTTGGACATGTTTAGTTTTTGTTGTGATTCTTGTTCATGATTTGGAAATACACAGTAGACAGCCAAACGTTGTTAATGATTTCAAGAGCTTATTCGCGATTCTTGTGATCTCTTATGACGTTAGCAGGAATAAAGTTCATGATTTCAAGATCTTAGTCGCGACGTTCATAATTTCCATTCACGTTATCGTGATATTTTAGTCATGAGTAGAGTGCTTCATCTTCATGATTTCAGGATCTTTGTCACGATTTTAAATATTTTTGTCATGAGTTGTGTGATTTAAATTCATGATTTCAGGATCTTAGTCGCGATTTTTGTAACTTCTGTTCATGTTATCGTGATATTTTAATCATGAATAGATCAATTCATGTTCATGATTTCAGGATCTTGGTCACGATTTTAGATATTTTTGTCACTAGTTGTGTGATTTGTGTTCATGATTTCAGGATCTTAGTCACGATTTTCGTAATTTCTGTTAATGGTATCATGATATTTTATTTTGGAGCTTACTTTCAAAGAGTAATGTAACTAATGTTCATGATATCAGCAGTTTTATCATGGTATTCGTAAATTCTCTTCGCCTTATCGTGATCTATTACTTTTTGGTTACTAATGGGTTTTTTACTCGGAATAACGTGACAATATGAACTGGATCATTATAATAAGACTCATTCGCGATATCTGGTTCTGTGAACTATATCACGCACACTATTTTGGGTTCTCAGTGTACTTTTCGTTTTCTTTCCGGATATCACAATGAACCTTATCAAATAAACGATGTTCGAGGTTCTAATAGCTTTTTATATCTACTGCTTGTACCTATTACTGGTCGTTAGCATATATATTATTGGGTATTTCATAAAAAAGTGCATGGAACAAAAATGATTCCACGAACAATACTCCAACTTTTGTGATAGAGTTCACGTAAAAATTTCATTACCATGTTGCATGGAATTGTAAATGATTTGGGATATCTTCTAAATATCACAAGCACGCAAATAGCTACTAGATAGATAGTAGATCATGTACTAGGAATCAGTTCACGAATACATGAATAATATTTTATGATTTCGTGAACTTTTACACGAAAACGAATGATAAGTTGTGACTATTAAGCTTGGTATCATGAACCACTTCACAAATACATGAATAATATTTCATGAACTATTTCCCGAGCGCGGAAATTGGATCGTAACTAATATATTAGGAATCATGAACCAGTTCACGAATACATGAACAATATTTCATGATTTCGTGAACAATTCCACGAGTACGGATATTGGATCGTGACTAGTATGCTAGGAATCATGAATAAGTTCACGAATACATGAATAATGTTTTATGATTTCGTGAACTATTTCACCTAAACGAATGGTAAGTTGTGACTATTATACTAGGTATCATGAACCGGTTCACGAATACATGAATAATATTTCATGATGTTGTGAACTATTTTACGAGCGCGGATATTGGATCGTAACTAATATATTAGGAATCATGAACCAATTCACGAGTGCATGCAATATTTGATGATTTTGTGAACCATTTCACGACCACGGATATTGGATCGTCACTAATATATTAGGAATCATGAATTAGTTCACGAGGATTGAATGGATTAATGAATAAAATTCCGAATTTCGTGAAATAGTTCACGAAAAAATAGCCAGAATATTTTGATTCTGTGAACTATTGTTCCTATAACTATGAAAAAAATCATGAGTCAACCTTTGGTTTTATGACTAATGTTCATAAAGTTGTGAACTAGTTCTCGGCGGAAACCGTGACTGAAGTTCACAAAACAAAATCAAATATTTCGACTAATGAAAGCGTTATGCGGGCGTTACTGAAGGGAAATTGAACATAATTATAAAAGCCATGATTTTTGGTCATGGTCCTGTTTTCGTAACGTAAAACGTGATTGTTCCAGAATTCATGGCACTTTATTCACGATTGTGGGAACAGTTTTGTTTCCGTGTATCGGCTTTTGACCGATCAACTGCTCCAGCACCAGACTGAACTACTCTAATGTCCAACGAAAGCGAATCTAAAAACTTTGATAACATTTTAATAACTTTCTCGGGTATTTTTAGATCGATTTGTAGTTTTTTACGAAGTTGTAGACATTGACATTGTCTTTCAGATTCTTACTATTAGTAATATTTAAATGTCTATAGTACATCCTAGTGGCAGAAATATGAACCAGTTCCATTGTAAAACCTAAGATTTAAGCCAGAAAACTTCAAAACTAAATGTTGCTCTGGAGTCTTCTACCGATTATTTTACTTTTGGTTGCAAATATAAAGAAAAAGTCCATTCTATCACATGCTGATGTTTTAGAGATGCTGATTTTTTTTCGAATAAATTTGTTCTATCAAACACACCGTGAATGTGTCGCAATAATTAACGATGCACCCTGTATTTGACGTGCCCTCGTACTGTACATAGTTCACGTCATAACTCAAACTACTGCCAAGAACCCAATCTTAAGACACCCATCAAAGTGCCTTCATGAACGAGCTGTCCTGATGGTAAAAACAAACACGCACTCCCCGACTGGCAGTAATTACAGCGCAAACATGTTCATTTTGCACTAAATTCTCCGGTTAGGTTGCATTGCAAAGCGCGCGCGCCACCGAGCTCGGAATGGGAACCACCTTTTTTCCGCCGGATGAGTGAGCATTATGACAGCGCTGATGAACAGGTTGAAACGAAGCGAAATCAAAAACTTCCAACTGCGCACTGACTGGCTGAGCTCTGAGTGGCGTCCGGTTCGGCCAGGGGGACGCACGATGGCTGACGGGTTGAGCGCGGAGGATCAGCAGTGGGAAGCAGGGCAACGCATGACGGGGTTAATTAATGCATATCAAACAACGGAAAGCCAACGCGTTGGCTGTTGATTTCATGCGCAGAAGCATCACGGGGCCGAAGAGGGAGATGAACTGTAAGCAAGCAAAAATAAACACTGAAAAATAAGGTGGAGCTCGTACCGGTACAGGTTTCGCGGTTTTGTGAGGGGGAAATCGCAATGAGAATGACGTTTTTTGTGCGATGCTTTCACTGTTCGCTTGATGATGAGTCGCACACACGGCGATGAGTTGTTGGGACCACCTTAAAAGGGGAGGATCTACCTGGTGATCTAATGAGATGGATTTTCTGTAATTTAACCTCAGAAATGTTCATCTGCTTTTGTTGATAGGTTATGTGATTTTTCTTTCGTGAATAATAATAATAATAATTCTCCATGAAATGGGGTGAGACGCGAAATCTTGTTGGAATACGTTTAGCCCTACAAAGTCGAAATAGCTTATATACTCGTACGGGTCTCATGAGTCTATCGAACACCTCACAGACTGGTCAGTTCAGGCAACAAGTTGTACCTATAGGGTACTGAGCAGTTGCGTCCTCGGTTCCATTTTCCAGTATTGCTTTGACGCAAGTGGTATATGCATGCGATCATGCAATAACATTGGCTGATTCGTCGCGACAGTGACAACGATCAGGACCCTGTGCATAGATCTTGTTCGTACAACGCCGCACAGCCTGAGGGTAACTAGCAACACATCGCGAGAAGAAGAAAGAAATCGCGCACATGTTCACATATTATCATATCCCATTGAGGTTAGCTTTGCGAAACATTCGCAAATAGGCACCTATTTAAAGTTCACTAAATCTATTACAGTGTCACATAAATTATGTCCGTAAAGCGAGAGCGATTTGAGTTGTGGGATTTTTCTGCTGTACATCCCCCCCCCCCCACCTCACCATCCAAACATTCCCATGATCACCTCCTGTGGCGAATTTTGCCAATCGGCGGCGGATGAACGTTAGAAACCAAACTTTGGCAAACACATGTTTTGCGATCGGGGTACAAGACGGGGCTATTTTGCATATGTACCATACATATATGGTCACATAGGAAAACACCTGACAATTATGAAAGGCCGTTGGTAGTTTATGACTTATTACTTCGAATTTATTGCCATATCGGACAAGTGCAGCTTGAGCGGGGTTGAAAAATTTGTACAATTAGGGATACACAGTTCGCCCAGTTTGTCATGTTCTTTTTGGTGACAGCTTCATACGGCTCTCGAAGTAGGGTGGGAAGCAGCTGTCAAAGTTCGTTGTGGCAAAGATTTGACGCCGCGGTGTTTCGTTTCGGCCGCACGGCTCAAGGAAACGCGCTTATCGATAGACAGGGCAAGACCCCTAGGTCTGCGTTAGTAAGCGATGGAAATCAATTAAGGTACACTTTATTTATAATGCTCATTAACGACGTGACATGAATGAGAAAACTCGGCGCTGGCCCACGGCCTTGTCGGTCAGTGAGCGGAACGGAGTAGGAAAATCCCCACCAACTCCCAGTGCGGTATCACGCTAAGGCTCGGCAATCCCGTGGCACTACTCGTTAGAGGTATCTTTATGACCGGTGCGCAACTGATAAGATCAGTGAACAAATAATTGTATGAATAAAGTTAATAGTCATATACGGTGTGATTTCTGTCCACGTGGCTCCCAGGAGAAGTGTGTACGACCGGTGAGGCGGTTGCTAGGAAACATCAAAGTTAAGTATTTATGACGTTTATGGAAAAGTAAAATTACTGCTAATTCCTTCTGTACACAACAACCTGTGCCTGAACGTAAATCTCCTATCATTTCATTGAAACTGCATCTCAACGAGGAATTTCTAAAGCAATGACACCTACTTACACGGTCGGTCCAATAACCGGACCGATGTCGAAATACTCGTCTAAGTGCATATATAAAATTATATTTATTTCTTGTAGGGTCGATGTGCTAATAGTTTTATACTAAATGAAAACTTTTGTTCAAAAATCGAGGGAAAGGTCTGCCGGCGATGGTAATATGTGAAACGAAAACTTTTAATCCCTTTTTCATAAAAAAAATGAAAATAAATTCTTAATAACAAATCAATGTTTCATTTAATTCGTTTATTTGACACGAATTATTGAATATGTTTACAATATGTGAAATATGTAAAAAAAATGATAGTGATTATCTGTTGGATCTCGTCCACGCAACTTTCTATTGCGCGCTGAGACCTTTATTCGCGGCGGAGAACCGTTCGTCTGCTCACTTACTGCGTGATGGGGATCATTCAATTCTCTGGAAACGATTGTGTAAGGGAATGAGGGGGGGGGGGGGGGGAGTGGAGAGGTTGATGGGGGATGCAACACCCAACCGCATATTATACCCTCCATTTGAGACATGGTTTATGAAGAAACAATGTGACTTTAATTATGGAATACGTCCAGAATCCGAGAGTTCCAGAATTGTCGATAGTGGACAATATATTCAAGGAATCTTTGATTGGCCATCAGTGATCCAGACTTGCAAGAGAAATAATGTGATGTTTTTTTCGTTGAATTTTTAACCTTTGATGTACTACGATTGAACGTTCACCCTATTACCGGGGTGTTATCAAGTTGGCGCGATCGTGTGCGTAGATGTTCGCGAAGGGCTTAAGCGTTCGTATGTTAACGTGTTTGTCGTGTGAGCTCGCATGTATATAACCTTGTGTATAAATTCGACTTTGAACCGTGTGGCCATTCACATATTCGCATGTGTTGTTGGATGTTCACGCGTACCGTTATTCTGATATTTAGTTTTCGGTGTACGGTTTAGATTCTGACAAAATAGTGAGTTACCCCATATTACTAGAGTTCGCGATCATGTCGTCATGGAACATGTTGTACAATGGATACAAGAACTTTCTTTTTTAATTAGTCCAATTGAAGACATATGGACTAGTGTGACCGATTCATGATAGCGCGAGCGCTTGAGATCGCATATGAAAATTTATAAGCCCTGAAATGAGTACCTTATCAGCGGAATGTTATCATGTTTGCGATATCGTGGGTGTGGGTTGCGTGGACGATCGCGAATGGCTCAAGCATTTGTATGTTAACGAGTTTTTCGCGTGTCCATTCGCATATTCGCGGGTGTGTTTTTAAATTATTGCGCTAACGGTGAATCTGATACTTAATTTTCAGTGTACGGTTCAGATGCAGGAAGAGAGTGAGAGATACTCACTAGATTACTAGAGTTCCCGGTCTTGTAGCCATGGAACGTGTTGTTCGGTTGATTAATGCGTCATTTTTTTGCTGGGTCCACCTGAAGACATTGAACATTGGACGGTTAGTTAATGCTTGAGGCCGCGTTTCTAAATTTATAAGTGCTAAAGCATTCACTTAATTATCGGGGTGTTTTAATGTTGGCGAGCTCGCGGGTTTAGGCATGTGGGGATGATTGCAATTGCATGTTCGCTTTTGTGATCAGGTTTTATTTAATCGCGAAGGCCATGAGCGTTTGGAATGAGAGAGATTGTGAAGGTATATGAGAGAACATGCAATTGATTGTGTTAGTGAATGTTATTATGAATCTAATATAAGTTATAGTAAAAAATTAAGCATAACATACCGAGTGAACAGAAATAGGATGCAAAGATATTAAATCGAAGCCCGATAAATAATAATATGAATTGACGTATATTGATTTTGAGATACATGAGTAACGGAAAAGCAAACAAATAGAAAATAACACATGTAACATGCAATCAAACTACATGAACTCGTGAACATGTCAGCAAATGGTATTTTAGTACCATCAACGACAACTGCATGTTATTTTAATGCTATCATACTATTCTGACAAGAAATTGACGATTCACGTGCGTCAGTAAATCAATCGTACCTTAATTTATCCAATCCAATCTTCCCGACTGAATCGAATCGAACGCTCGAATTGAACATCGTAAGTGAAGTGACTAAAAAATCCTAAGGAGAAAAAAAATGCGACACAATAAATTATCCACTATTCTACCATACACGCCAGTTCTGCATCCTTTCCCTGACCCAGCTGTCACAAATACACAGACGAACACATACGCAGATAGACATACGACTAGCACATAACAATTGTACACTAGTACTAATAACTATAATTAGTACTACTCTAGAGGAATTTTACGAAGGTCCTTCCGAAAATTATTAAAATCGTGACCGACCATCTTCGATTCCAATGAAACTTTACATGCTTCACTGGCATTTCCACAGTCAATGAGACCATTTTGATAGAAGATTTTTTTAAAAACAGAATAGTTTGCATTTTTCTTAAAAGAGAAGTTTTTGCATGCAGCGTTTCCAAACAAACTCTTCGATTACCGTATTTTATATAGCAAAATAATCAGAGAAAGCATTATAGGGAATGAAAACTTCTGCACGAAAAAACATACACGGAAAAAAATATTGCGACATTTTTCGCAAAAATAAATATTTATGTTAACAATATCAATTCCAAAAAGCCCATTTTTTAAATTTATTATCTTTTGTCAATGAAAACCTAAAGAAAAAAGAAACTTTTGAAACGTGTGGAATAAAGGTTTTTCTAACGATAGCTTCAAACATGTTGCTCAATTTCATACAAGTTGGCAGACAAAACTATAATTTTATTATGAAATATTTTAAATCCCAATTCATTTACCGAATTTATTTTGATTTCTGTTCCAACAAAAACAATTAATTCGTGAAGTTATGCCCTTTTTGAAAGTTATTCGCGTTTCTCTATCATGAACCAGTAACGATCCAATGTTTATCGTTTTATACACGAAAAGAATTTTTTTCAGTGTATTTGTATCATGGAGAAGCTATCAATATGAAAGTTGTTCACTTTAAACATATTTAAAAAAATCATATTGTTTGCAGTCAAAAATACTATTCTCTTATTGAATAAGGTTCTAAAAGCCACTCCAAATCCAAAAGCTCATGCAAAAAAAAAATTAAAAATGAATTAGTTTTTGAGACATTTTGAATATTGTTCGTACAAATGCAATTTCTGCGGTTAACTACGAACTTTTCATAAGCGATAAACGTTTCTACATCAAGAGCAATAGGTTTTCCAAAATGCTCGGAAAATTTCCTGTAACTTTCCTTTCATCAAGGCGATATTGGGAACTATATAAAAGCTACAAGTTAACAATGAATGTACGATTCAACTATAAGGACTGATGGTCAAACTATATAATTGAATCATATTTTTATTGTTTTGTTCCAGTTTTCAAATAGTTTACAATATCGTCTTAATGTCAAAAGAAAAGCTACAGGAAATTTTGTGAGCCTTTTTTAACTCCTAACGCTAAAAGTCAACCCGGACCTCTAAGGCCCGATATAATTATATCAACTCTTACAGTAAAAGCATAAAAAATTCAAAGTATATTGATCAACTTTATTTTGAAATAAAAACTTTTCGAGTGCTTGAATGATTTCTCCATTTGAATAAATTGAATAGTGTAGAATAAACTGTGTAAATGCAACATATAAGCGAATATGAAGAACTAATGGATTGTTTCAGAATATTTCAAATGATTCAAAATAAAAGATAATGGACAATAGGCATAACAAACAAAAATATAAAAATAATCGCAAGGCTTTCATTAGAGATTTCACTTGTTTTTTCAGGTTAATGAAAAATGATACTTTGCTATTCCATACTTTTGCAAAGCTTTAGCGATAGACTCCAAAATGAAAAATACCATGGAAGATTGCTTCTAGCCTTTTAGATGTATGACCAATACAGTTGCATCCAAATATTTAAAAAAAGCAAAATATTGAACAGATATTAAGTTTTGGAGGATCAACATTAGGCTACGGATTCTACGTTTGTGACGATACCTTTTTCGTTTTGGAAACTCATCACAGTATAGGAATAAACTCTCTCTCACATCAAAGAGTTTCCGTGGTTCTATTTGTGATGGCCTCAAAAATACAATCATTGTGCTTAAGAATATGAGAGATAATCAATATACAACCAGCAATATTCGTATATTTGTTGAATGAATACTAAAATGCATCATTCTGTCTTTCATGAGCTGTTCTTCAAGGTTATATTTTCTTCTTGGACAATAACACCTTGCATGGATGAAGAACTAATTTAAGGTAATCCTTACCTGCCCAACTTCTTTTTAGCGTTCATAGGGTTCGAGAAAAACGAGAACCCCGCTTTGAAAGATACGTCTTCCGCACCGCTGAAAGCTGCTCAATATTTACCTTCCGGTGCTGCTCCTAGATTTTTTTTTCAATATTCTATATGCTAGGAAAAGATAGTCGAAGACGGTCCAAATTGATACGCTTTATCAGTTTTTAATAATAATGGAAAATAATGAAGATATATCCAAATTTCATTTATCAGCGCCAACTGTAAATATCTCTGGTGGTACTGCTCCAGCAGAGTTATATCAGACTAATAGCAATAACTTCAGTTCTAAGTTCTAATAGTCGCAGTTACTGGTCGTCCTTGTGTTTGTGAGTAAATTATGCCCAAATCAAAAGTTTTAGCAGTTTTAAAATTGTTGTATACAAACAACATTGGCATGAAGGGGTTGATGCGCTTTATTCATACCTTAAAAAATAAACTGATTTTAAACAAGAGTATTTAGCCTACTTTAAAGATGTGCAATTTGTTCATTCGTTCTGCATCTTTTATTTGAGTGAATATTTATTGAGGTATATACAATAGAATAAAATGTTGGTCGAGTTTTATGAGCTTCCAGAGTATTTCAAAAAAATTCAAACATTTACGCTCTTACCACCCGATGCTGTCGCCACCAAAAAGTTATTTCCTTAAAGTATACTTTAATATGATAATTTATGCCAAACGTCTTTATGCCTAACGTCCATTATGCCTAACGTACGCATGCCAAACGTATTTATATCAGATTTTATGGTCACCGCAACATATTTATTTCATGGACTTGTTGACTTTTCTCGGTGAAAATGAAAATGAATGTTTGTAGGCGTCCGACGATGGCTGAAGAGCAGTAAGCCGAAACGTTATTTGAGGTAATAGGAAAATTTGGAGTTTTCATTTTCACCTAGAAAAGTCAACAAGTCCATGAAACAAACGTATTTATGCTTAATGGGGTACACCCGTTTTCTTACGCCGTTTTCTCCCAAATTAAACATTTTTGTCACTGTGTTTGTAACTGTTATATCACACAAAATGCAAAACATATTTCTATAATTGTTTGAACCTTCTATATGATTTCTTTTCCTATTACAGGAAGACCTGCTGATACACGGCGATTCCGTGTACGACATCATCGACAAGCAGGATCACGGTGCCATCCAGTCGGAGCTAGGACGCGGCGTGCCGCAACATCAAACCAGTGCCTCCCATCACCACCACCACGGTCATCATGCCCATGGAGCTTCCAGTCAGCTGGACGGAGAACAGCGGATATTCCTCTGTCGGATGAACGTCAGTCGAAACGCTCGACGGCAGATGCGATTCGGGGATCAGAAGGTATGATGCTTCGGTGTTGATCGGATGAGTTAGTCCCTCAACGGAATTCTAATAAATATCTGTCTTTGTTTTTTTTTATCCATAAACAGGTCGTCCTGGTGCAGGGTCACTACCTCTCGTACCTGCCACTGTGCAGCCGGAACGAACCGGTGTTTATCGCGACCTGCACCCCGATCGCGATGCCTGAGACGAGGGAGTGCGTCGTCCAAGGGGCGACCAACGTCTTCACCACAATTCACTCGATGGACATGAAAGTTGTGCACATCGATAAGAAGTAAGTTACACACCTAGAAAAAATAGTGTAAATTTACGTCTCCTGACCATGACATATACGAGCATCAAAAATGACTTAGTTTTACGTTTGATTTTAATTTTACATGACGTTTAATTTCGTAAATCGTGTAATTTTACTTCTCATACAGCGTTTGTTCTGAATTGTAGGAAGTGTAATTTTATGTCATTGCGCATGTAAAGTATATGTTTCTTTTAAAAATTAAACGGAGCACGGTAATGTTCCGTCATTTCGTAAATTACTGTTTGTTGAATTGTGTCATGTTTACAAATACGTCAACGATAAAATTCAGATTTTTTTGGTGTGTAGGGTTTGTTTGCCGCATATACAATGCTGGGCTAACGGGACAGTGTGTAACGACCACTCGGTGGAATTTGAATGAAAGATCAATTATTCATGACTCATGAGAAACTATGTGCAGTGGGTGACTTCCAACCGAAGCCAAATCATCATGAGTCAAGCGCGTTACATAAGTGGTTGCCTCAATACTCGAAAAGAGATACCAAAATCCTGAGACAAAGCTGACCATTCAATCAATGACCGTCGCCGGTGCTCTTAAGGTATTATTCGCGATGGCTTAAGTTGACAGAGCGTGTGATGATGGACTACTGCTGCTGCTGCTGACGACAGTCACATCGGTATTAGGGGAGGCAATGTGATATTACTGTGCTTACAAAAACTGTAGGACCATTCGAAATGGGACCCACTCTTCTCCGGGGTCTGGTGGTGTTGCTTCAACATGATAGGATTATATTTTGTCTGGGAGCTGCCGTTTGACATGTTTTAAACTATCTGTTGTGTAGGTATGTACCTGGGAAATGGGTCGTAAAAGCATTTGCGATTTATCGTAGATTAGATGGAGGGTTTATTTTAGCGAGCACTTATTTCCTTATCGTTCCCACGTTGAGGTGGTCCGGTCGTCGCACATCGCGCAATTTGATTCGACGCCATCAAGCACTAATCAGATGGAAAAGTTTTGATAGGTACTCAATTCCGTGATTGCTAACCGTATATGCTCTGTCAAGCTGGTTCGCAACTTTCTACCTTAAAAGATATTATTAACTAGAAAAATCTCGCACTTGTTCGAGAGGTTTTCAACTTTTAAAGATGTTGGATATACATCAACGAAAAACAAAGTATGAGTACGATGTTTAATACATTTCTCTCCATATTATTTAGGTTACCCGCTCATGGAAGTCCAACTAATTAATTAAATAGTGTTGGAACTTATCCATGAAAGTCAAAAATTAGGCAAATCACCTTACTATACTCACATTGCGGATTTTTTAGCTTCTATTTCAAAATGCTTCGCATCCGATTAAAAATGTTCAAAGATCATAATAAACAAAAATATGAAGTAGTTATGTTTAAAATTAGCAAAAAAGAACCATATTTGAAAAGCGAGTGAATTTCTTCAATACGAAGAAAACTATTGACGATATTTTCGAAAAAGATTTGCCTGCACCAATTAGTGTTTTTATCATAGAAATTGTCAAATGAAATCCCACCATCCAGCACACTGACTGCAACTAGTGAAACTGCATTACACGGAGATTGAATAATGTAATGTTTCTGCTAACTTACTCAACACTAATAAGGAGGTCACTGCATAGGTTAATCAGACCCTCGGTGTGACAACGTCTGTCGTATTTTACCGATATTTTATGCTCAAAATGCTCCACGATTGTGGTTGGTGGCCACCACGTCCGCTCGATAGGAGTGGCGCGGCGTTGCATGCATCCACACTGGTCGTTGCTTTGCCTACCCACTTATGTACATAAATATAAACAGTCTTCTCAGGTGCGATACTTGCTTTTCGATGGCGAAGATGGTAGAGCCTGCAAAAAAAATCTACAACAAATTTTTTGTAAAATTGGTAGCCACTCGATAGCAGTTCCCTACTTTATTCCGGGTCAGGGGCTCCGGGATTTGTGAGAGAAGGGGGGGGGGCACACTGAGGATGGATTTAAATCCATACTAACGCCTGTGTCCGTGAACAGGTACACTCGAATATTTGTAATTCTTCAGAGCGTTGCTAAAATGGCACATTTTTGAATTGAAAATCGTTTCATTTGGACTTGTCACCTTTTAAATTTAGCCTCGCTGGGGTAACCAGCACTCAGGCTTATTAACTAACTTCCGATGCTGTCTCTAAAATGTAAGTGCTATTATTTAAACTGTATTATTTTATTCTTCGTCTTGTTAAGCCGATCATACTGAACGAGTGTGCGAAACATCTATGAAATTATTCAATTAAAAAACCTACCTCGACAAAAATTTCGTACCAAAAAGGGAGAATATTACAAAAAGCCGTTATTTTCATTCCTGCAATGAGAATGGAACATAAATAAACCAGGAGATATGTGCGCTTAGAATCAACATTGTATCGATTGATTTGAATGATTCGGTGGAATGTTCATTGGAAGAGAATATGTGGTTTTCCCCGAAGTTGGATGTCGACTCTAACCAGTTTAGAGTAATTATATCAGAAATGTTGTACTGCTCACAATCAAAAAGTTCTGAACAAATCTAAACTAGGTCAATGTCGATGCGAACTAATATAACTTCCGTAGTCTAAAAACTAGTTAACAATATTTGACACTGAAATTTGTTGTTTACATTTTTGGGCTTTACTTCTATATCGCGATCAAGGTGGATGTCATACGCTGCTCAGAAGAATTCGAAACATTAAACCCCCTAGTAACAACGTTTCATGGGGAACGTGCCATTTGAGCCAGACGCTACTGATTCCTGGGCCCCTTATCCTGTACAGTCAGATGGTGTACATGACTACTACTTCTTGGCAAATGCATTTCCAATTTTCGTCAGCTCAGTTCTAAGCAAAACACTCCATTTCTTGTAGGTTGGACATTCTTTAGCTTTAGAGTTTGAGAAGAGAACTGCGAAAAAATAACGACAATACAAACGAATAACTGTCAAAATCAACAACAAATACTTGAGGGGTGGGTGTAGCGCAGCTGGTAAATCGATTGCCTTGTACGCATCGCACCTGGGTTCGAGTCCCGACCCCGCACATAGGGTTGGAAATTTTCATAAGAGATTTTTCTAACCCGAAGAGGCGAATGACCTTAAGGTTCAAACCTCTATAATTGACATAAAAAAAAAAACAACAAATACTTGTCAGTCAGACGTACAATCGAGCCAAGTGAACAACAGGACTCTCGATCTAGTGTGCATTGTCTCGAGAACAAAGGAAATATCGGATTATTCTTGTCATAATGAGTAAAGTTGACGAAAAAGCTCCACTCCGACCCAACGCTGCGGTCGTTGACTTTAAATTTTGTTTAAAACGACCGAGTTTTAGTGAAGTGGAATACCTTCTGAAGGTAAAAATGCAACTTAGGCTTGCGGAAGTCTTGTACCTTCAGTATCATCATCTTCGCAAAGCAGTGTTAATATCATTCAACACGTTAGCACAAGCCGAGCGTTTCGTTTTGAAGAACAACTAAAACACGTGGTTGAAAGTGAAAACGTTGGAATTAAGATTCCCGTATATATTGAGAATGATTATATAGATATAAGGTTATATGACCTATCACCTCGTACCCGTACGCAATACGGAGAAGTAGAATCCGTTACACCTGATACTTGGAGAAACTTCTTCCCGGGTACTCCTAACGGCGTTTTTGTAGTGAGGATGCGGGTTGAAAGGCCTATTCCCTCCTACTTGGCAATAAAACTCAAAACTCACGGAACTACAATTATGCAAACTACGCTATGCACCCATGAGGGGCGAACTCCTACGTGTAAGTATTGTAATCAGACAGCTCATCATGGATAACCTTGCGCGGAAGATGCAGAGGAAAATGCATCTCAATCGGTTGCCAACTCATCAACTTAAAACAGAGTTTTCTATACCAATGCATGAACCACAAACGGTGGCCAAATTTGTGGCAGCTGTTCAGACCATAATGACAACCGCAAAAGAATCATCCAGCACCCCAAAAGCTACTGTAAGCAACATCGGAAACGAATGCAGTAACAATGACGACGGATTTACACTGATCAACAATAAGTGCAAGAAGCAAGGGAGAACATCTGATCCCGGACACCAAGCCAGCTTCGACCGGGACGTGAAAAACAAGAGAGAATTAAATGACCCCCCTGACGCCGTTTGCCAACAGACCTCGCGAAAGAAGGTCTCCGCTCGCAATAAAAAGTTGCGCGCACGAGATCCAATTAATCAATTCTTGTTTGTATTTTTATTTTTACATGTATTGTAAACGTATAAAAGATCCACGGCTCCGTTAAGCTACCGCTATGAGCAGTGTCAAATAAACGAATTAAAAAAAACAAATACTTGTCTCTATATTTTATCAGCAGTGTGAGAATAAAAATGAGTGATACTTGAGAGGCTGAGAGCAAGAGTGGGTTAAAATTTTGCTCAGAGCAAAAGTGGGTTAAAATATTCTGTTAGAAGAGAAATGGTATATTTAGTGATGTCTGATTTTTGCAAATAATCGATTATCCGTTAATCGAATAATTTTTGAGAGCTTGATTAATTCATTCGATTAATCGACCAATATAATCGATTAAAATCAATAATCGATTACTTAGTAAATCCTAGTTTGTCAACCAAAAAAAAGGCCGCTCGATACATGTTGAAAAATTGGGAGAAGTTTGGTCATATTTTTTTGCCCTGCGACTTTCATTTTCAATGCCACCCTTCATTAATTATGCTCTCGATTAATTGATAGCAGCTACTCGATTTGCTCGATTATACCGAAAGCTTGTAATCGATTATTGATTTTTCGATTATTTTAGAAATTAATCGATTATTTGCGTTAATCGAGTAAAAAAAGACATCACTAGGTATATTCATCACAACCTCAGGCAAAAGCGGGTCGAATATTAATTCGCGCAAAAGTGGTTCGACAAAATTTTCAGGGCAAGACTAATATAGAATATTAACCCATTTTTGCGCTTAGAAAAGAATCAGATATTTCTTATTCGGATTTGTAGGTAATGAATTTTTAGTAAATTTTAGACCATTACCGCCATTTTGAAATCCAGCATGGCGACTTCCGGTTACCACAAAATAGTGAAAACCATCATCAATATGGGTATCATTTGAAAGGAGATGGTCAGCAGACATCGAAAATTGACGATTACCGCCATTTTGAAATCGAAGATGGCGACTTCCGGTTATCACAAAATAGTGAGAACTACCATCAATATAGGTGTGAAAGGGAATGGTCAGCAGACACCGAAAATTGACCATTACTGCCATTTTGAAATCCAAGATGGCGACTTCCGGTTATCGCAAAATAGTGAGAACCACCATCAATAAGGGTGTCATTTGAAAGGTAGTGGTCAGCAGATACCGAAAATTGACGATTACCGCCATTTTGAAATCCAAGATGGCGACTTCCGGTTACCACAAAATATTGAGAACCACCATCAAAACGATTGTCATTTGAAAGGGAGTGGTCAGTAGACATCGTAAATCGATAATCACGCTATTTTGAAAACAAAGATGGCGGCTTCCGATGATCAAAAAGTAGAGAGAACAATCATCAATATGAGCGTCATTTGAAAGGAGGTGACCAGTAGACATCGGAAATCGATAATTACGTCATTTTATAAACCAAGATGGCGACTTCCAGTTAACACAAAATAGAGAGAACTGTCATCAATATGAATGTCATTTGAAAGACAATGCACAGTAAGAAGTAGTATTGACACATGTTGAAATATGTATTTTAATAACTCAATAAATAACTGCATGTGACTCAAGGAAAAAATCGATTCCCTGGTACTACATTCCGTAGCGGAACTTGAGCTCCGTTTTCGACAGACTTCGCATCCTGATTATTACTCGAACATGCAATGATATGATATATGAATAAAAAACACAATTTGAACATAATTTGTAGGGCTCGAGAGCAGACCTTCCGGATACCTAGAGTATCGAGCTATATTTCCTGACACAGGTTTTCGTAGGTCGGCAGCTGAAATCTGTTTTACAAAGGAAGATGTTGGAGTAAAAAGCGTATGAGCCGGCGTTAGATGGCCTCGATTATGTCAACGCCATTCTGGTAGTACGGATTCCAAACAGCAGAACATTACCAGCGTGCAATAGAGTGATTTTAAACAGTATACGTCCTTAAAGTTCTACGATAATGAACCCAAGCTGTCTTCATGCCTCATCCACGAAGTATGAAGTGTGCGGTGCTGAATCCCTGATGACTGCACCACCCTTGACGTGAGAGTGTCTTGGAATGCTCGAGTCGAATAAATAGTAGTTAAACTGAATCTAAAAGCGTTTCTGTGTAAATGTAACGATTAAGCATTTACTCGGATGTAAGATGTAGCGGATGTTTTGATCACACCACGTTCTAAAGCTCTCCAATTCACTCTGAAGAAACTCGGCATCGGTTTTATCCCGTATTTGTCGAAAAAATTTCATGTCATGGGCGAAAGAAAGGCGGGGTCCTTGTATTTTGATATTGACGTCATTAAAGAAGAGGAGGAATATCACTGGACCGATATGGCTTCCTATTGAGATGCCGGATGTAGTGAAGAATGGTGCAGATAGGCAGGGATTTGGAATTGCCTTCCATCGAGGTAGGAACGAAACCAGCGGAGGAGTTGTCCATGAATACCGAGTTTGTCAACCTTCGCTATTGCGATATTATGGTTCATTTTGTCGAAGGCCGCCGATAGATATATGTAAATAGAATCGGTTTGCAATCCGTTTGTAAATCCATCGAGTACATATGTTGTGAACGAGAGCAGGTTGGTTGTCGATCATTTAAGCATACAGCCGTGTTGTTGCAATGTAGTGTTTGCAGTGAAAGAAAATCGGATCTAAAACGACTTCTACCACCCCCTTTCAAATGATACCCATATTGATGATGGTTCTATTTTCTTGTAACCGGAAGTCGCCATCTTGGATTTCAGAATCGCGTAATTATCGATTTCCGATGTCTACTGACTCCTTTTCAAATGACACCCATATTGATGGTGGTTCTCACTATTCTGTGACAACCGGAAGCCGCCATCTTGGATTTCAAAATGGCTGTATTGGTCAACTTTCGGTGTCTGCTGGCCACCCCCTTTCAAATGACACCCATGTTGATGGTGGTTCTCACTATTTTGTGGTAACCGGAAGTCGCCATCTTGGATTTCAAAATGGTGGTGATGGTCAATTTTCGGTGTCTGCTGACCATCCCCTATAAAATGACACCCATATTAATGCTGGCTCTCACTATTTTGTGGTAATCGGAAGTCGCCATCTTTGATTTCAAAATGGCGTAATTATCGATTTCCGATATCTACTGACCACCCCCTTTCAAATGATACCCATATTAGTGATGGTTTTCCCTGATCGGTGATAAACCATTTTTGAAAACATTCTTAGGATAAAAATGGAATATATATATCCTCTCAGGGCAAAAGTGGTATATCTTTTTAACCCATTTTTGCGCTAAGGTTTTTTTTATCCCATTTCTGCTCTGACTGGTACTTAAACTGGTTTTGCTCTAAATAAAACGTATACCACTTTTACTCGCAACGAATTTTTAATCTGCTCTTGCTCTCAGCCTCTCACTTTACTTAATCCTCCAAAATAGCAACGATTGCCCATTAATTAACGACATTTGGCAATGATTGACATAGAATAGTCTCGATGCTGACGAGAAGCAAAAATCGTAATATAAAAAATATTCATGATATAGGAAATTTTGCGTTTTGTTTACGAAAGTCGCCTTAAATTCATCACAGAACACAAAGATTTTTTTGATGATCAAGAAAACATTCAAATAGTGAACCATAAACTCATCCTACTTCAGCATCCCCTCTTGGCAAAGGCATTCTTAATCCTCAAACAACGTCATGCGTTGCGTGATGCGTGATGCGTCATGCGTGAAGGTCAGATTACCACATGTTTTTCCTATCGGGTTACTTTATTCAAGGAGCCCCGCAGTTCAAAGTGCCAAGGGGCCCCGAGTGTTCTTAAGACAGCCCTAGCTACGGAACAGCGTGCCACCCTCCTCCCGATGTTTTTTCTATGAATCCGAGGATTCGCTTCGCCTGAATGCTGCTCAGCAACAGAGAAGGACTCCTGCATCGATGGCGTATTCGGTAGGCATACTGGGAAGCTAGTCGGACGGCTCCGTGATACAGTGGGGCGAGGACTTCTACCAGTCCGTCTAGGTTGCGACAGGTCAATTCGATCCCATAATATAAACCATTACCATAATATGGATAAAGTCGCGGTGTACGTCCCTATTTACTTGCCGGAAGTGATGCCAAATACTTACGGTTCTTCTTGGAAGGGTATCTAAGCCCCATTGAGCACGACCGACCTGGTGTTGGCGGGATAAAAGGATCCGCAGCAGTGAGTTATCGCATAATTAGACACGGCGATATTGAAGCTAGCGGCTAGAGCTCATCGTCCGACCGCGTTGGCGGCGGCTTGTAGGGAGATCCGGGTACGGGGGAATGTTTTTCCCAAGACAACTAGGATGGTGTCATCCACGTATACGAACACGTAGGTTCTTTTGGGTAGTAAAGCGAATAATGAGCTCATCCTGACTATGAATAGCGTTACTGCGTACATTGATCCAAGTAGGACTTCGTTTCTCTCCGTAGAGTTCGCGTCCGATGTATACCTGAAATCAGCAGTCCTTGAGGTAATTTTGTATGAAGGCTTCAAGATTTCCGTGGATGCCCCTTCGCAGCAGCTCGCCCCTTCGAACCAGACTGTATTATTGGCTTTCGCCACGTCTAAGATGGCGATGTCGTTTTTCGCTCTTGCATCTTCAATCAGCTCCCCAAGGGATCCCAGGTGGATTACGCTCCCGAGTGCTTTCCGGAAGGCGACCATTCTCTGTATAATTTCTGCGGTTCACGAAGGAAGGCTTATGGGACGGAAGTCGCTCGGGGATCGTATGCTCTGACTCTTTTTGGGGATTGGCACGATGTAGACAAGTCTTCAGGCATCTGAAAAAAGTTCGCCTTCCTAGATCCTATTGAAGACATAGAGGAGTACTCTTTCCCTTTTTTTATTCTTATATCCATATGTCTTAATATTGGGTACCCTACTGTGTCGGGGCCAACCGATTTTCCACGGGCTGACCTGAAGGCGGTAGCGACTTGCGTCCCAGAGAAGGGTTTGTTAAATTCCAGTGTGGAGTTTGGCGAAAATGTGGCAGGGGTTGCTTCAAGGCGCGATTGCGATTTTCCGGGCGTCGGTGATGATTTCATAGTTGATCTTTTTGCCGATTACCGCTGAAAGCATTAACTCGTATCCATAGTTCAGATGTCAGGGAATCTGGGTGTATGCGGGTGTTGGATGGTTTGTCTAGCTAGATTGCGAAGTCTCCTGAACTCGTCTGCTCTTTCATCGCTCTGGGGTTGAATACAGGCGTTTTTTGTAGAAGGCGTAGTACTTTCCTGCATATCCTGATGGCGGTGGCATCGTCTGGGGTTCACCAGTGTACGGTACGGCGGGGCACCCGCTAGTTTGGAGGACGCCTAGTTCTGCAGCTTGGATGGTCAGTTCGGAGAGCGCTTACGGGTGCGGTCCTAGTCAAGGTTGGACTGGAAAGCTGCTTCTAGTGAATACCAGTCAGCGTTCTTGTACACACACCGACGACAACGATTGGTTTTGTATGGGGTTTGATTCAAATAGATTTCGATGAGGAAGAGGTGACTCTCTGCTGTGTCGTTGGCTCTCGCCCAGCGCAGCACTCTGCAATGGAATAGAAGTTGACGTCTACGGTGTCGCTTTCTTCTATGGCTATAAGTACCTCAATGCCACGGTGGCATGGCCGCACTTTGCAGACACCTAGGTGGTATGGTGGGCGTTTAAATCCCACATTTTGATGAACGGAACTGGAATCGGGTTAATGAGGTCGATCAGTTTCGGATGTCAGTGACTTCTTATGGTATATATGGAAATGATGGAGCACCGGATGGGGGTTGACAATCTCCCAGCGACGGCAAACAATTTGGTATTGAGGGGGCTTAGCTCCGACAGAAGTTCTACTTTGGTGTCTAAAACGATGGTTTGATGATTGTTGATTTCTCTGGATGTCTCCCACTCGTACCGGTACCGAAAGCGCCTCGTGCTGCGTGAAGGTGAGTCTCCTGGATGACGAAGCAAAGCGGCTCGTGCTGAGATTATTTCAGGTCTCCAAGGCTATGTCCCAGGCCGTCGATGTTCCACTGAACGGCGAGAATGGATAGATCGCGGCTTCTGGCTCGGTTGCTAGACTGGATGGGGAAGCAGATATATGCCATATGCGTCATTGGTAAGGGGCAGTTTGAGGCTAAGCGGGCTATCCGAAATAGATGAGGCATAGTACATAGCATAGATCAGGTCATGGGGAGATTTTGGGGGTGCCAGTCCCCCTGCACTAGCAACCGTCGAAGATTCTTCGGTTGGAACCTGGGGGACCAGTGCAGGAGAGGAGGCTCTAACCCTGGCCGGATAGCTAACTGCTTCGGATATGAAGATTCGTCGTCTTTCAGGTTGAGGTTCGTTTAGAGAGACGGACTGCTCCTCCAGTGACCGTCGAGGGTGTGGCCAAGGCCTCTTCGTGGAACGCTCGTCGGTGTAATCAGGTACATCCGCAAGCAGAAGGGAGGAGGCTTTTTCCTTATCCTTCCGCCAGTCGCGCTAGTGCACTGAGTGCACGCTGTTTTGAAAATCTAGCTAAATCGTCTTAGGGCACCAGCGGGGCTCGTTCAGTGAGCCATTTTCGCGACTTCCGGCGGGTAATGCTACTACGCATAGTGTTCTTGGTTACAGGGTGTCATTCGTTTGTTGTAGCTTGGTGGGCTTATACTGGAGTGTCGTTTGTTGGTCGTCTTATACGTAAGGCTACCGGGAGCCGGCGATTGGACTGGGTGATCGTGTGTTGAGTCCCTTGAAATCGGTTCTCCTTTTTTCTGGTTTGTGCTGATGTACAGTTTGACGTTGTGGATCTCTGTTGACTTTGCGGCCCGGATAATGGGTTTATCAGTGGGCCTCGATTTCTCTTCGATGTTTGCCCAGTGTAATGGCTGAGAATGGGATGTGGTAGGTTGTCTGGAAACAAGTTGGAGGCGTACAATTCCTTGATGGTAGGGGCTGTATAGTGACTTATCTAGAGGCAGCCGCCGGAGGCTCGTCTACTGTGGTCGGTACTACCTCAGTCAGGGCCAACGCATCCCCCGTTATTTCCCTGACCAAAAGGCTAGCCGATTGGAATGTTATTTTGTGGGTTAAATCCTTGATTTTTTAGGATTTTTTTTCTGTTCACCGATTCAACTTATTAAATTCGATAGAGGCGCAGTTTTTTCACGAAAACGCTCGAGTAGGACTAGGTTTTTGATCGGTTTCGGTGGGGGGGGGGGGGGGTATCATTTTGGCGGCTTGTGGAAAAAAGCAACATGTTACTAGTATTAAATATTAGACATGAACCCTGGGAAAGACACTTGTAGCTAACTCGTGATGCTGTAAAATCGCCATGCGAAAAATGCATGTGCAATAGATTTGGCAAAACACTGGTTAAAATCAGTGAAAGACCATGCTGATGCAGTTTCTTTAAAACAACGTTGATAGATCATACGAATCAAAATCCCCCTCGATGTTTAAAAAACTGATGGCATCTGTTCTTTGCGAGCATAGACCATTTTTATTTCTGTTGGGAACAACGCAAGGCCATCGTTCGTTCCTCTACCTAAAACTAAATTGTGTATCTGACAGTAAGCCATTTGCATCGATCCGATGTACGAGGCGAAATAGCACCATTTTCTCAAAAACTACCACATACAGGTCATAGCAATCGGCCGATAAGAGTTGTGGTCGGAGAATGGCTTGCCTCGAACTGTACAGTAACAAAACCACAATTTTCTCTATGAAAATGCAATAATTTTTCAATAATTTAAAATGAAGGCTAATGTTATGCTACAATACAAACACAATAAACATTAAAATTCCTACAGCAAATTTCAGCAATTTTGTAGGGTAAATACAATATTTTGTTAATTTCTATTAGTGTAACAATATATAAGCCATACAGTTAGCGAGAAGACTGTGTATGTTCAAACAATCATACGTATCGTTTGGAATTCTCACTTTTCTTTCCCACATCGGATACAGTGCCGGTATATGCACATTTATTATGATATTCAGCCCTGGTAGGCTATAGACAAGGCTCGTGCAGGGGGCTGTGCAATAGCAATAACTGGCCAACCGGCACACTGATACGGCATCGACGATCGCAAATTTTGTTGTTGTTTATGGTATAAGGCAATGCGCATATGTAGGTACTCTAGCGCAGAGATAGGGACCAAAGATTTTAAACAGAAACGCCATCGAACAATCGGAAAGTTTTTCCCGCGAGGGGGTGTAAACCTAGCTCATGGTGCTATCGATTGCGATCCTTCTAACCTGGAACGCACTTTCGAACGGCACGAGCCGATGCCAGGGGTGGGAGTGTTCTAATTAATACTCTTGTTTGAGACAGTATCGCACCAGTGATAATTGAATTGTTCCAGTAACTGTTGTAACTAGTTGCCATTGCGGACTTATTAGCATTTGTATTGCCGTAGGCCACCAAACCCCTTTGAAGATGGAGGATGTTTGTTTTGCTGTTAGATTTACAAGCTTTGTATTTCTGTAAAATAGGATAGGTTATTCCTATAGCTTAAGTACACGGAAAGCTCATTCACTTGATATTTTGATTTCGACTAGCTGACATTTAGACGAACAGAGTTTTTTTTATTGAAAATAATAATCTAGCCCTGCTGACCTAATGGTGGCGTAGTTATTAGTGTCAGCCTGGACATCTATGCATCAGGATGGGAACAAACCTACAAGCTTGCAATTTTTATACTAATAGTTAAGTATTTTGTTGTTTTTATGTGCGTCTTCAATCAGAAGCCAAACTCATTTACAATAAATAGTAATTAAAAATATCGGGCGGAAAAAAATATTAATTAAATTATTAAAAAAATTAAATTTAGGTCTCTTGAACTAGACAAACGAGTGTAAAACATGACAGTTTTTTTGTTTCCTTCCAAATATTACGTTTTGTTAAAGTGAAATCATGATTACCTCTTCGTTAATCAACTTGCCAAAATGAAACGATGATTAACTCTTCGTTAAGTTAAGTTCAATTTTTTAGGTATGTCTCACAAATAACATTGTTCAACTAGAACTTATCAATAAATCGTTGAACCTGTTCAATCATTCGATACGAACCTTCTAACAGTTAAAACCATCGGACATGAAATCAATTCATTGCATCCATCATAACCTCCAACTTCATTTCGATCGATTGAGCTACGATCCGATGCAATGCATTCCTCCTCCTCGAGATTTTTCATACACTCATCGCATCGTAAGACAAAGTTATACCCCTAGGGTCATTTTCGTTCGACAATCGCATCACCCTTTGTTTTCCGGGAGTGTTTCTGCGACTTCGAAATAACATACGATCTTAATTTTCACCGCTTGGTTTATTGAATTTTAATGCAAAACACCCCGCGATAATAATATACATGTTTCGTTCACGTGAGCAGCCGAACGAAAACCGCGAGGGTGGGTGGGTCCGAAGCGTTAAACCTTGAAATTGCACAATATCTGCTCCGATGGGCATCGGGCGTTTGCTTGCCAGAGTTTGCTGCAGGTGCTGTTTAGTCACTGTTCTCTCGGATGCATCCCATTCCTATGCAGCCCTTTGGATTCGAAAGGACGATATCGATGGGCGAGATCGAGATTTGTTTCAGAGATAAACGTCCCCATATGTACAAGAGTTACGCGTTCGATCCAACCGCGTACTCCGAGTTGTGTTCCGAGAGCTAGAGAGAAATAAAAAATTGACAATTTTCCGCTTTCGTCTCGTTTCAGTGGTGAATTTCATCTCGGCTATAGCCGCACCGAACTGCAGGGCATTTCGTGGTACCAGCTGCTACACTGGGAGTCAACGCGGGAGGCGCAAAGCAAACATCGACTGAGTGAGTATTAAATAATGATGATGATAATGATAGAAGAATACGACAGATCTTTCAAATTTCTATTCCCACGACGATCTGTCTTCGATGATGAGTGAACATTGATTGCTATAAGTTGATAAAAAATAGTTAACCCAATAGTGATTGACAAAGATGATTCTAGTAATTTGAAGTAATTGTTTGTTGGATATTTGCTGTCATGCTACATGTGTAATGTTGAAGGATGTCTAACAAACATGGGCAAAAATCCTCCTAACGAACTTCTTTTCTGGCTCATATAAGCACACACACTGAAGAATCGTTCATGTACCACGTGAACCATTTAGGTGAAGAGGAGAGAACGACATAATTCATGTTTATTCATGGGGAGGGAGGAAGGAGAACGACGAGTTTTCACGCGGATTATTATTACTAAATTTCCTTTTTAAAAAAAAGTATATGTCATGTGTGCGGAACTCTCAAAGTACTCGTAACAGAAATGTATGTTCGTATATTTGCGTAGAATGAATACGCCGTTGACAAGTTTGCATCAAATATGATCAAAAGTCGTAGGGTCCTCCATAGAAAAATACATGAAATTTGAACTATAATGACTTGAGATAACGACTTTCATTGTATTAAATATTCCGGAGAAGCATCCCTTGATCTGCGGGGATCATGATTCTAAATTGTTTTGAATATATTTTGATAGTAAAAGAGCATTATTCTAAATTAAAGCGTCTAAATAGCTTTAATTCTTTTTATCAAAAAGCAAGAGCAGTTTTGTATAATTTATTACTTACATTTTGAATATTTCGATGTTCGAGCCATTCGACCGTTTTCATGACGCCATCCGCGTTATGCCAAAATTAATCAATTAAAATGAGAATGATGTAATTACAGTAAAGAGCGTTTTGTTTTCTCTCCAAGAGAATTGCTCTCTGGACTCTCAAGAAATGGGTGGTATGTTTCTTTTCGCTTGGGTGCTGTCAGTTCAATCGAAGATGGCGTCGAAACAGAAAGAACTCCGCGAGCGTGTTGTACGGTTTTACAAAACGTCATCGTGGTTCTCGTGGAAAAAAGTTTACGGTAGACCACTTTCGAGACGAAAACGTTCCCGCAAGTACAGTTTACCAGATCCTGGCAACCCGCAGGCGTCCGGCAAAGATAATGACGAAAAAGAAGAAGGAAGCGTTGAAAAAGCTGTTCGACAACAACGACGGAACGAGTTTGTGTGACGCCGGTTGAAAATACCACTGCTCCCTTACATTGATACACCAAACCCTCAAGATGGAGGACATCATCTGTCGGAAGAAGACTCGGTCCCCCGAGTACACGGACGAGCAGATAGCGATCGTGAAAACGCAGTGCCGATGGATGACGAAGAACTACCGCGGGACATCTTTCGTGCTGGATGACGAAAGTTACATTCTAGAAAATTACAGCTACTATTCCAGCGACAAGTCGGACACACCCCCGAAGTAAAATATAAGGTTAAGCATAAATTTGAAAAAAAATGCTATGCATCGCCATATCGGACAGAGGGATTTTAAAGCCGTCGTTCAAGCCGAGCGGTCTGGCCATCAATCAACATGTGTACCAGGAGGAGTGTCTTGAGAAAATTCTTTTGCCGTTCTCAAAAGAGCATCATGTAGATGGGAAGTACGTCTTTTGGCCGGAAAAGGTGTCTTCCCATTACGCCAAGAAGACGCTGGAGTATCTTAAGCAGAAAAAGATACCGTACGTGCCGAAACAAAGGAACCCGACCAAATTTCCCCAGTACCGTCCCATTGATGATTTTTTCGGCTCCCTCAGTGCCCTAGTGTACAAAAATAATTAGCGGGCCAAGGATACGAAGCACTTCACCACCTGGATCCGTAATTGTATCCGGAAGATGGGCGTCAGTGCCGTCCAGCGCTCTTGTGAAAGCATCGCGACTAAGTTGCGTCGTACGGCTGACCAGGGCCCCTTCTCCAACCAATATTTTTAATAAAAAATACTGAATTCGTTGAAAAATTAGTTTTTGTTTTTTAACTACATCACTGAAAAGATTCTCATTTTTAATTGAACCCCCATTATGACCTCAACAATGTGAGTATTTTCAGAATGGAATTGACGAGTAGATGATGGAAATCGATGTCGCAGGCCATTTTGAAAACCCAAAATTGCTACATCCGGTTTAGATAAATTCTCAATAACCTCAGCAATATGGACATTTTCGAAATAGGATGATTATATCTACTTGTTTAGCCCGATTCCTTTTATCTGACATTTCTGACATTTTTTGCTGTGGCAACACTTGTAGATCTTTAGAACTGTGCTCAAAGACATTCTTAGTGGACCTATGACATCTGTTGAACTGTATACTACATTGAACTTCACGTCATGAGCTCAAACCCTTCTCCCCCTCTCTTTCGAAGTCTCGTTGGCCATAAAAAGTTCCGGCAGTCCCGAGAAAAATGACCATGCTTCAAAATTAACAAACCCACATCGGTTTCCCAGAGATCGTTGGGCCAATTTCCACGAAATTAGTTTCAAATGAAGGGGCTATTATCGCCATAGACTACCACAAAATTTCGTACGGATCGGTTGTATGGTTTCGGAAATATATACTGAATCGGTACGGCCAAATATGAAATTCCCAGATAAGTTGAAATTTTTTTTCGGAGGGTGACCACATAAAATTTCCGAAATCGATTTCGCATTTTTGATGGCAAATGTCTTTAAAATGCAAGAAACTTCGAGTTTGTCAAGTTGTTTAATAATGAATCATTCTGTTCTCTTACAAGTGACATGCACAAAAAACTTACAATAATTTATTGTTTGAAAATTGTTCATAGTTGTGCGAAATAAACACTAATTTAAAAATGGCTAAGTTAAAAGGTTCTCTAGATCCCATTGATTTTTCGATTGCTAAAAGTTTGTTAGGCATTTTTTAACAACTTTGTAAATATTAGCTGCAAATTCCGGCAACATTAGGCTTCCGGGAGGTTAGTTATAGATCCCTTAAAGAGTGAAAATCCAGAAAAACGTCATAAATCCTTAAAGAGAAGAGATAGCGAGTTGGAGTGCTCCACAAAAATGTGGCTTTACAACTGTTCAAAACATAACAAAAATGTCAAAAATCAAATAAAATAGATAGAGCAAAAAAATTTTTAATAAAAAATCGTTTTAAGGGGGTATATTGACATGTACCACGGTGTCTTTGTCGAACAACTTTATTCAAAAAAATTCGGCATCTGTAAAACTTCGGAATATGAAAGAATGGATTTATTTGAAAGTAAAATTAAAATATTCTGTCGGGGGTTCTAGAACAACTTTTTATTTTAAAGTTTTTTGATTGAAAACTTAAGCTTTTTAATGAAATTAATTCGCATTTTTGCTACTAATTGGTACTATAGACATTCAAAAAATACTCAAAGTGAGAATCTGATGAACAATCCCATTCTCTACAACTTCGTAGAATGCTATAAATCTATATGAAATCACCCGAGAAAGTTATTAAAATTTAATCAGTTTTTAGGTGTGCTCGGGGCATATGGATTAAGAAGTCGATTAACAAGGACTTACAAAAAAATGTTGGGTTTAAATGAACAGTAAATTCAGATAAATTTCAATGTATACAAAGTCCCATTCTCAGCAGAAAAAATATATTTTCAGATTTCTCCGGGTCTTGGGCGAAAATGACACTTTATGAGGTGTGGTAAGGTGTTGACCAAATTTATTCGATAATCTTATACTTTTTCAATATGTTGATTTTATCATGCCTTTTTCATTACTTTTCTCGCTCTAGGGGATAGCTAATGTAAACCAGAATAACCCTTCTTCCTGATCCAATCCTGCCTGGTAAAATACAATTGGCTTAAATTCAAAGCTTTATATTTAAATCAACTAAAGTAGACAGTTCGAGTCATTGTAATAAACGACGGATTTTATTGCAATTTTGGGTTGAGAATCCTGTTTGTCTTTATCAACATTAAAAGAAAGATGATTGAAAAAGATAAAAGCTCTTCGAGTTTTGGATCCATGTTTCTTATCTTTTGGGTAGATTCATTTCATCAGAATTTATAGATGCAGATTTTTGTTTGTCTTGAAATTTTATTTCCAATTCGAGAAAAAATAACAAATTGTATCATAATTTCCTGTAAGAAGAAATTCCGGAGTCGTTACTCGCTGTACACGGATCACAACAGAAAACGAACAAGAAAATATCAGGCTGGACCATACATTCAGTAAATTCTCAAAGTAATACAAGTCTGTTTATTGAATATTTCCCTCATAATATGGGATAAGAGCAAAGACAAAATATCAAGAAGACAGAGTTGCCAGTTCAGTTCAGTGTCAATCAGGATTCTCAATCGAAATCAAATCAAATGACTGAATATATAATTGAGTTTGATCAAATATAAAGTTAAAATTTAAGCCAAATATAGATATCCCACAAGATGCTAACGAGCAAAAAGGTGGATTCAAGGTTACATCAAGCATACTCCAGAATGAGTGAAGAAAAAAAAGAAGAAATAAATACAGTGGAGACCCGATTTTATCAGCACCCGATTTTATCTGCCCCCGACTTTATTTTTTTTTTGACCCGATTTTATCAGTTTCATATGAAAATTGATAGTTAGTAGTTTAATGGGCTCTAGCAAACGAACCAAGTTGAATTCGAATAAATCCTTTCTTAGGCATATATTTCTTATCTTAGACATCCGAAAAATGCAAAAATAAAAATATTATTTTTTTTTTAATTTTGCGCTGTCAGACCCCCTTAAGGAGAACTTAAAATAAATCATCAAAAAAGGTTGCAAGGCTATTCTAAGGAACAAGGAAGAATATTTTAAGAGCTTCGGTTTATTAAAAAGACAGAAAAATATATGTCCCGATTTTATCAATGTCCCTGTTTTATCAGTTTAAAATTCGCCAAGGGGCTGATAAAAACGGGTCTTTACTGTACATCTGTGACAGAAAAAATTGTTTAATTTTGCTGCATTGCCCAGCATCTTTCAAAAGAGTACTAATTTCGTTCAAATTTTATCTACTCTTCTCTATATCTCCATGCTTCTAAAATATCATTGGTGCGCATAAAATGGTGGAATCTGAAATTATGTTTTTCACCCTTCAAGGTGGGACTTTGCTAGCATTCAAGTTCTTCTGAGCACACTGTTAAAATTAGGCAATCCATTTTTTTACAAATAAAAATGTTTTTGGAACAAAGCTTCTTAACCAATAGGCCCCGCGCGAATCTAGAAACTTTGATAAAAATAATATCTTTCTCTAGCGATTTTAGATCGCGATGTAGTTTTCTACAAAGTTGTACACACTGATTGTCTATCAGATTCTCACTTTTGGTAATATTTGAATGTCTAAAGTACTACCTAGGGGCAACAATGTGAACCAGTTTCATTGAAAAACTTAAATTTTCAAACAAAAAAACTTTAAAATAAAAAGTTGTTCTGGAGCCCCCGACAAAATATTTTAATTTTACTTTCAAATGAAAGGGAAAAGCGCATTCTATCACGTGCTGAAGATGTCGATTTTTTTCGAATAAAATTGTTCTACTAAACACACCGTGGTACGTCTGTTACACGTTATAACTTTTTTTTCTCTTAAGAGATCTATCTATCACTTTGCATCTTTGACAAAGATCCTCTACAAACTTTCCATAGACACATTACCATTTCAACAATAAATAAAAAAGTTATGTTTTTCATCTGAGTATGTACCCTAGACAGGTTCAATTTTTGACTTTTAGCTCCACCAGGCTCTATTGATTCCTTTTATGGTCATTAGCAATTGTGAAAATTTTGGTACCGATCGGTTGTGTCTACGGACCCTCCAAAAATATCGAAGGTTATATGGAAGTTTGCATGGAAAATCGGTTAACATTGAAAATAAATTCTTAAAAAATCACCTCATCAATCAATTAATCAGAACACTATATATTTCTAAAGGTATTCTTCTCCTGAACACATTTGTGGAACATTGTAATTTTATGAAAATTCGCTGAGAAAAGTTTTTAACTAAAGAAGCAGCATGACTTCAAAACAAGTGGATTTTATTATTAATCCAACCCTGTTTGAATAGCTGCATCTACCATACTCGATCGGCGGGTGGCAAGTCTAGTTTACACTTGTATTAAGATGGACCTATTCAAACAGGGTTGCTATGATTAATAATAAAATCCACTTGTTTTGAAGTTATGCTGCTTCTTTAGTTAATAACTTTTCTCAGCGAATTTTCATAAACTTACAATGTTCCACGAATGTGTTCAGTAGAAGAATACTTTTAGAAATATATAGTGTTCTGATTAATTGATTGATGAGGTGATTTTTTAAGAATTTATTTTCAATGTAAAACAATTTTCCATGCAAATTTCCATATAAATTCCATATTGAATTTTTGGAGGGTCCGTAGACACAACCGATATGTACCAAAATTTGCACAATTACTAGGAGCCATAAAAGAAATCAGTAGAGCCTGGTGGAGCTAAAAGTCAAAAATTGAACCAGTTTAGTACCCCCATAAATCAAAATTTACCATCATCATATCAAATTGCTCAAAAAATAAAGAAACTTTCCAGAAGACATCGAAGTAACATAATTCGTTGTCGTTGCAAATATTAATGCCCGTTTTTTTTTTGGATTTCGTCCCACTGTGCGCTGGTAGGTGCATTTTGCTCCGCATCATTTTGAAAATGGAATATTTTCTTCATTTCGAAAAGGAACCATCCATAAATGACGTAGCATACGTAGCATATATGGGGGAGGGGGAAGTTTTGTATTTTGTGATGATGTGTGACGACAGGGGGATAGGGGGTCATGTCATGCTACGTAGCTTTTTTTAAAGGGGAATAACTAACATTTTTTTAATTTGCGTTGACAAGGGGGGGGGGGGGGGAGAGTTACCGTCAAGCTACGTAATTACCAGGGGGGATTTAGAGGTTTGTGACGAAATGCTACGTTGGGGGAGAAGGGTGTTACAAATCACTCAAAAAATGCTACGTCATTTATGGATGATCCCAAATAGAATATTTTTCATGTTTTTGAGCGATTGCTAAAATATGATTACGATTACAGCATAAAATCCATCAAATTGTAATATTTAACATTCTATCTTAGATAGCATATTTCCTTCGCGGTGCTATTTACCTTATCTTTCTTTCAGTAATGATCAACCACATTAAAATGAGTATGATTATAATCAATATAATTATTGAACCTTAACCTGAACAAAATATATTTTCTTATCGACAATCTTTGGAAGGCTTGACCATCTCTTCCCCTCTCCAATCTCTCTCTCTCTCTCTCTCTCTCTCTCTCTCTCTCTCTCTCTCTCTCTCTCTCTCTATCTATCTCTCTCTTGTCCTTTCTCTTTCTATCTATCTCTCTCTTCTTTTATATTGCGCTACGCAACTAAACCAAATACAGGTATTAGCATGTGTCATGGATACGGAATCTGCTACGTTCCCATAACTCTACTCCACAAATGCGTAAGCTTTAATTGAAACATTCAAACCAATCAACCTCCTCTGGCGAATCTATCATTGAACTCATCAAGATATTACAACACCAAAAAATCACATCCATTTTGCCACGAAGTTTTCTTTGCCCTCTTGGCTGGTCAGTAAACAATCATCAAGAACAAACTCGCTCCGGGCTGTGAGTGGTATCATATTTTACCAGGCCATTATTCAATTCCTCATCAGACATTAATCAATGACCCTAATCGATGGTAGATTTTAACTTCAAGGCCTTCTCCACGCCTCGTTTTTTTGCTAGCCATTCCCATTGACTGCCTCTCTCTCCTTCTCCACATCTGCTCCCCGAGCAGAATAATTGATTATGGAGCACACACATTAGGCAAATTGAAATTTATCCCCATCGATTAATCTTATTTTACCAAATTTTCACCTATCTTTCCATTTCTCTGCTTACTCTATTCGCAGTAACCCAATCCGAGCAGGACCGTTCCTGCATACTGCTGGTCCGGATGCAGCGCCGACAGAACGACTTCATCTGGGTGCACGTGGTGCTGCAGGTCCGCGACGGCCAGGACTCGAACCAACAGTCGGTGATCGTGTGCACGAACCAGGTCTTGAGGTAGGTCCAATATAGCGTGCCATCCAGCAGGCCCGTCGAGGTCGGTCGGTACACTGTCCATTTCACTCGCGCAATAACTAACCTCCCGGAAACCGGCCGAGGCCAAGATCACTATCTGGATGGCTGTACCACCGTGATCGATTGAAGTCTATATAATATAGCTTACCACGCCATCCATGGTCGAACGGCGGTCGACAGTTATTGAGTCGGCGCAATAAATGTGCACTTAAAAACTTCTGATCGGTGATCTTGATCGGTATCGCGGATCTGTGCGCTCTCCAATCTGCCTCCCTAAAGTGATTCCCTATCGACAGGCAGGGATTTGGAATCGAGTAGATTTTGATCGCTTGCTGGAAAACACGGCGAAATGGGGACTGAGCGACATGCCACGGAACACGGTTTGCGTCGCTTAGAATTTACTGTTGGTAAATAAGTTGAATTTTTGAATGTTTTCTCGGCGTTCAGGATGTTGGATTAGCGTTGTACATATACAGTGGATGAAAAAAGGATTTGCGGGGTATTTCCGCGACACGCATAAAATGTTCGTTTCTGTAAGATATTGTTGTATTCTATTAGGAAACATTAAAGCGACATTAACTGTCAAATCATATTGAATGAATGTCCAAGGTTTAAACTTTTTTATTTTGAACACTTCGTTTTAAACATGTTATTTTTTATTTCGTTAATATACCTCCGTTTATTTAGGAGATATCATCGGGCGCAGTCCTACAATAGAAAATTTTCTATTTAAGCTGATGAGAACCAGTAAAATCAAAACTTGGTTTGGTTTAGCAAATTAAGACAATAAAGCACTATGTTATTTTTCCCTAAAAAATTTTTTTGACAGAAACCAATTTTTCTTCATCAAGAAAAAAACCACATTTGCGCATGATGATATAGGAACCTACCATCAGTGCATGGAATACTCCGGTGGCTAAAGATGCTTTTAACAGTAAGGATAAAATTATGTAATCAACCGACATTCACATTAACGCTGAATAAAGGGCCAAAATGGGGTGGATTAATAAACGGAGTCATTTATGCGCAATCCGAAGGGACAGATAATCTCCTTCCAACGAAAAGATCCAGCCAGTTACATAACTCAATTTTCAATACTTGTTAAGGCACTACCTGATGGTTTGTGTGAGAAGGGCGCGTCAATCTTGTTACCATTTGTCAGATAAGAAAATTCACAGCAACCGCATGATCCTGAAGAATTATGCGCTCGCTGGTAGTATTCATATTTTGTGACTAGAAGCTGGCGACCCACGACATCTAGTCCAAGTTGTAACTTGAATGATACCCTGATGCTCCCTCCCAACCCAATGTTTTTTAAATTTGTATATGAAATGTAATGTATGAATTCTGAATATAATGCATATAATGAATGTTATGAATATAACGACCGAATTAGAATCATATAGTGATGAATGATTTATATATGAATGAATCTAGGTTGCCATCATCCAGCTTGAGTCTTGCTCTGGTTGCGGTTTCATGTATGCATTTTAATTAATGAATATAAAGAATATGGCATTAAAATAATATAACATAATAAAATAATAATATAACATAATATAATTCAATATATATATATATATATATATATATATATATATATATATATATATATATATATATATATATATATATATATATATATATATATATATATATATATATATATATATATATATATATATATATATATATATATATATATATATATATATATATATATATATATATATATATATATATATATATATATATATATATATATATATATATATATATATATATATATATATATATATATATATATATATATATATATATATATATAATCCAACATGATATAATATATTAGGATGAAACGGTACGTTTCCTCCAAGTGATTCAGACTGGCAGTTGTAAGGTGCCCTGATGCTAACCCTCCCTTCCCATATAGTTGCATATAATATATTTATTTAATATAATGTAACATAGATTAACAATGGAAATAATTCATATAGTTTTTTTTGATGGTTATAATGCCGATAATGAAGACAGTTCATGAAATAATGAAATATACGTAAAGAATCTATCTTGAATATACTGAAAAAAAAGATAACACCATGGATATTATAAATATTCAGAACATATATATGATTAAAATATTTGCATGAAATTAGATAAATTGAATAACTTAATTAAAACGAAAATAGTGCATATGATAAGTATAATGGTCATACCGTTAAAGGTGAATATAACATATGTAAAGAATATGATGAGTATGAGTATAGAGTTTTATTATAGGTTAACTATTACCAATTCTCCCACGACTAACTGGTCTCACAAACACACATAAGTACTGTATATGATACAATTTAGTTCTCCTTCGTTCTACTTCTTATAACAATACACCCGATGGAGAGAAACGCCATTCCAACAACGTACACAATCTTTATGTTATTATGACACGTAATTTATGTATTCTAAACAAATGCACTTTAGTAATTGACACCATCACTATTTGAAAGGAAAACGAATCAAAAGCAACGCGATGCACGTCTGAACACGCTCACATCACGACAAGCACTTGTGTAAAACCACATTCGCGCATGGGCACAAAACCTATAACTAAATTAGTTATGGAATTTGCGTTTCGACTTCATTTCATCAGAATCCGACACTAACTTAGTGACAGGACTAAGCTCCGTCTTCTGAGCTAATGTCAATCCAGCTGTAGCTTAGTCCTGTACTAAATTAGTGTTGGATTCTGATAAGACGAAGTGGAAACACAAATTCGATTGTTTTATTGTTTTTAGCCAAAATTGGTAAAAACTATTTTATTAAAATTTCTTTGAGGTTCGCATTGAAGAGGTTGGATATACTAGCAATTGCAATACTAGCCGTCTATTGAAAAAAAAATCATGTCGACTGTGCGCCTTAATATCTCCCATTTGAACGAATAGGGGTACATAAGCAAATCGCCCTTTTAGGTGGAAAGATGTGACAAAATTTACCGGTCAAAGGTTCTAATTGTTAGTTTGAAACCTCAGCTAAATTTTGGTGGCATAAAAGGTTCATTTGCACCACTCAATGGCAGCGCTAGGCAACGATTTGCAAACCTTTACGTTTTTCCATCCTTTTACAATGTAGGGGTAATTCGAACCTTGCCCCAATTCAGGCCGTCATTTTTCTTTATTTTTTTTACAATGCAATTTACCTATGAAACATTTATAAGAGACACTCCCTAAGAAGCAAAAAAACAAATTGCTTTGCAAAAACTGAATATGGTAAGTCACAGCTGTCAATTGGCGGCCCATGTATTTTCTTTGCTGTGGCATGTGCAATGGTGTGCGCAGCCGCAAGCCGCTGAACGGTGGTTGACAGAATATGGAGTCCGAATAGCCCCGTACGCTCATTTCGCACAAAAGTAGTGAGCGGCTCGAAAATATCTGTGTTTTCACCCAAACAAAAATCATTCCACAAAATAGGAGCCTCAAGCTTTCCGAAACACTTACCATTTATTTTTTTCACTTTTACTTGTTGATTTAATCACGGTTTTTCTAAATAATATTATAATGATTTTTGTTTTGAGAAATTTAAGCATCATAATAGCGGTTCCACAAATTTGTACGATAGTCAGAAAGTCTTGCTATTTTTTGAGAAATCGAAGGGGTCCGAATTACCCCCACTGTCCTAATAGCTCCGAGTCCCCCTATATTTTAACGAAATAAAAAATACATGTTAATAATTAAGTCTTCAAAATAAAAAAGTTATAGACTTCAATACGGTTTTTTTACCATGCGCAAATATGCAGTAAATATGATCGATTAGATAATAATCCCCCTTAAGCGAACATAACTTTTTTCAAGAATTTTATAACTCAGCATTTCTCTTTTCATGAAATTTAATAAACTATTCCATATATTTTTCAAATGTTTTCTGAAATGTTTGATTATTTATCTTTTCAATGGATAACAAACTACATACTTAAACATTTAATAAATATTTGTAAAATCAATAAAATGCAGTACGAAAATTCTGTGTCATCTATACGTTTCACCAGATTACAATATCCCTCAATAAGAATCACACATTTTTTGCCACTGAACATTATTCAAATTTTTAAAAAGTGATTTCCTTTTTCATAAATAGCCAGTTTGGATGAATCTATAACATTATGTCGGATGATGTATGGAAAAATTTCGAAAAGATCGATTGTAACAAAATATCGAATGACTAAATACAAAAAATATTCGCATATTAGAAAAGGCTAATTTATTAAATGTACAAACTATAAAAGTATCTTGCCTGATACATTTCGATTTTCAAATATTTAACCATCGATTGAACTTTAAACGAAATCGTCGTAAAGACTTTATTGGTGGTATCCAACAGGGAAAACAGATCGAAATAATGAGCAATTATATGAAAAAATCCCCTGCAACCTTGGGACTCGTCGTAGAACTTCAAACGATTGCCCCAATGTAGATAATGAAGGGATTATTATAGGATTAAGGAACAGTTGATGATGATGATGATTATTTTCTCACCCCATACGGGTACGATACCCGACCCGAAGCCTTATCCGTAGGAATCAGGTTTATGATCACAGGGTATTCGTCGGGCCGGGTTTTTTATTCGAAACATTTCGTACTTAAGCATTTTAAAATGTTTGAATGCCCCCTAGAGTGACAAGAAAAAAATTATTCCTATCGGCCCACCCCTGAGTCGTTTCCTAGTCCCACCAGGAGTATTTGCTCCAAATTTAAAGCAAATCGGACAAGTCTAGCTACCGGACCAACGTGCCTGAAGTTTGTATAAGGTTTTTCGACAATTTACACGGAAAGCCGATTCATCACAATTTCAACTAAAAAAATAGTTGAGCATGTTGGTTTGAAGCTGTCAGTTTCAGTCTGGCCATGAACGTTTCAGCCTAGCACAAAACTTAAAAAGCCTACCTGAGCTAAAGTTTGAAAAGCTTGTCTCAGCTTGTAACGCTTGTTTTAGTTCAGACACAATTGCATATGCCGTTACACTACCTTTTCAGCCAAGACACAAACGACTGGAATTCAACTAATCTCATTGTTGAATTAAACATCGTAAAATACAACATAGGATATTTCAAACGTTTTGTTTCACCGACCGACGGATGAAGGTATGGAATTAAATTGTTGAAATACTCCGTATGCCAGTAATTCATACGTAAATATAATATAGAGTTATGTTTCTCATAATGTTATCTTTTTATAAACTGCACTCTTAAATGAGACGAAATAACCAAAGCTATTTAAGTATTGTTGGTAATTGATTGATGATTTCAATTTTAGATGAAAGGAATAATTTTTATTTCTTTTTTATTTAGTCAGCCAGCTGTACAAAAAAACTTCATACTTATTTCAGATCTAGTTTGGAATCTCAAAAGATGAAACATTATTATTATATTGCATATTACATTTGTTAATAATTGAAATTTTACTATATAATCGACAAAATCCGAAATAGAATAATTTTGGCAATTTTCGACAATACTTTCAACTTTCAGTATACATGTATTGAAAATAAATGTCAATCAAAATCATTCCTTTATTGAAATGTTTTTAAAGAAAAACTAGGTAAAACCAAAATGAGGTCAGTTGAATTTCTGATTTTTGTATGCTGGTTCAGGTAGTTGCATCCGGGCTAAAACAAGCTTTCCAAGTGGAGACAACTACATACCTGCATAACCGTTTTGCCCAGCGTGTATGAACATAGTTGCTGTCGCTACCTTGATGTATTTCAGTAAGGTGTGCATTAGACTGCCCAGAAAAAATGATGAATTTTTGAAAACTCAATCGGCCCACCCCTGGGTCGATTCCTAGTCCCACCAGGAGTACTTGTACCAAATTTGAAGCATATCGGACAAGTCTAACTACCGGACCAACGTGCCTGAACTTTATATGGGACTTTTCAACAATTTACATGGAGAAAACTCACTTGCTCGTATTTTCGCCGCTAGGTGGCACTGTATACATCGTATTATCACTGTAAGTGAAAATAAGAAAGATATTTCAATTGTCTACAACTTTGTCGAAGACTGCTAGTAAATCCGGCTATGTTAAAAGAAGGAAGGACTTTTACGGAAGTGATGTCTGAGTCAGTTTTGCATGGGGCCTAGCAGTGCATGGTTGTGTATCAGTACTCGAGTCCCGCGAACTATATATTTTTGTGAAATAATGGTTAGATTTAGCTGAATAGTATGTTTACAAGAATTATAGTAAATAATACGAGTTATGTTTTGGTTCGAAAATTTTAGTTCCACCTGTGACCGCACAGAGGGCGCCACTACTAACTTTTCATAGAAGAGAGATAGAGTATCAAGATGTTCAGAAGAAATACTGAAAAATGCCTGTTCTATAACTTTGTAGAAGACACCAAATTTCTATCTATCTCCGTTGAAAAGTTAGTGTTGGCGCCCTCTATGCGGTATCAGGTGGGACTAAAATTTTCTAATCAAAGCATGACTCGTATTATTTACTATAATTCTTCTGAACATACCATTGAGCTAAACCTAACGATTATTTCACAAAAATGTTTAGTTTGTGTGAATCGAGTACTGATACACAATCATGCACTATTAGGCCCCATGCAAAACTGACTCAGACACAACTTCGTTGAAATTTTAATAACTTCTTTTAACAAAGTCGGATTTACTTGCAGTCTTCGACTAAGTTGTAGACAATTCAATTATCCTTCTTATTTTCACTTACAGTGATAATACGATGCATACAGTGCCACCTAGCGGCGAAAATGCGTGCTGGTGGGTTTTCTCCATGTAAATTGTTGAAAATTCCCATACAAACTTCAGGCCCGTTGGTCCGGTAGTTAGACTTGTCCGATTTGCTTCAAATTTGGTGCAAGTAATCCTGGTGAAACTAGGAATCGACGCAGAGGTGGGCCGATAGGGGTCATTTTTTTCCTGTCACCCTAGTGTAAATCTTGGCTACTTTGCTGTCATTTCGTATGATGTGCGTCTTGAATCAAAATCAATAATAATTTTCAATAACCATTATTTGAGAATCTCGCAAAATCAAGAGAAAATTTAGTTACGTTTTTCAATTTTCTGTTAAAATCAACTAATTAGGAAAACAAGAATTTGTTTTGTTATTTTCTTCATCGAATGGTTTTCAGTGTACATGAAGAAAACCCATTAGTGTACATTTTCGCCGCTAGGTGGCAATGTATGCATCATATTATCACTGTAAGTGAAAATAACTAGGACTAGGAATCGACTCAGGGGAGCGCCGACTCTAGTGGAGAATTAATGAAACCGATCCCAAAAATTTGTAATAGACTTGAAAGCTTATATAAAAACCCATCTAAAATGATATTATCACTGTGACTCAACTATTAACCCTGGATTTTATGTGAAAATCACCCGGAAGATCTGGAACATCCGTATAATGGGTCAATTCATGAATCTAAATCTAGAATCCTGAAGTTTTTTTTTTTCAAAAATATTTATTGCATTGCAATAAATTCGTAGTTATGACTGGATTGACCACATAATGACTTTCCGGAAGATCTGGAACATCCGTGCAGCTGGTCAATTAATAAATCTTGTTCCAGAGTTCTGAGTTATTTTCGAAAACATATAACGGTATATTATTCGCATAAATTCGTACTTGTGACCCATAGACCTTTCGGATGATCCGGCGTAGAATTGGCCAGATCACAAATAGGGTGTTTGTACCAGTCACACGTATGATTTCTTTTGCAATAATAATTCTAAATAAAACTTTCGAGAAAGCCACAAACTTTCAGAGCCAATTCCAGATCTTCCAGAAGGTTACTACGTTATCAATAGGGTAGGGGAATGTAGTCGGTTGTCAGAACACTTGTGTTTTTACATTTCTTACAAAAGAAATGTATAGGATTCGCTCAAACTTTGACAACTTTTCCCGAGGCCCGGAGGGCCGAGTCTCATATACCAATCGACTCAGCTCGACAAATTGAGACAATGTCTGTATGTGTGTGTGTGTGTATGTGTGTATGTATGTATGTACAAAATGTCATGTAATTATCTCAGCAATGGCTGAGCCGATCTTAATGAAATTAGTTTCAAATGAAAGGTCTAACGTTGCCATTTGACACTATTATTTTTGATTTTCGATATGTTGTTTACTTTCTGAGATATGGGCGATTTTGTCAAAACACAGCAGGTTTTTTGCAAATAACTTTCAAACAATACAATATTGTCCCACAAACTGCACATAAATAGAAAGCTTGTAAAAATACCTTTCTAACAAGCTATAGACTGTCTAAATCCGTACACGAGCGGCGGAGATATTAGACATTTTGTATTTTTAGTCCTCGCTTACCAATTTCCACTAACTAAAAAGGAGATTGTTTCATACAGAGTATTGCTTTACTGGTGTTTTAGGGGCAAAACTAAACCGATTTTGAATATCTGGGTATGAAAACACATCTACGTGATTCAAGGAATTCGATGTTGAGAACATTTTGTGAATTACCTTTATAATAAATGAACTATTTCTCAAAAATCAATATATAAGTTCACTTCAAAGACAAAATAATGCGTTGATAAAGAAACAGTGAGTTCTAGTATTGATTCCTTGGATTAGGCATTGCGTTCAATCATGAGGTAAATGTTGGATGGTATATCAATACACAGATCAACAAGTAATTCACCTAGTAGTGAGATAAAAGATTTCTAATATAATTATACTTGTGGCGTCACCGAAAGCAACTGTATGTTTGAAACCCAAAAATCTAGCGAAAATTTAGCTCTTTTGCAAGATTTAGGTTATACTGGTTATGGCGCAAAAAGTACTACTTACATTATTTATGATAAGAATGTAAGAATCAATATATCATAATAATATACATATACAAATAATGTCACTGCATTAACCATCATTTGCCATTCCTCACACGCCCCCCCCCCCCCTCATCTCTCTCTCTCTCTCTCTCTCTCTCTCTCTCTCTCTCTCTCTCTCTCTCTCTCTCTTTCTCTCTCTGTCTCTCTTCTATCGCATCTATCTAGCTATTTCTGTATCCATTTCTAAGTTGTGTGATAAGATCTTCTGCCAATCTGAAATATTTATTAATTGTAATTGCGAAGGTTTGAGAAAACAAAACTATTTTTTGTCTGCTGCTACATCAACTCAACTTTAATTCAATTGTATTCAATGCCTGTATCTACACTATAATTAAGGAAATTCATGGCTATATCAGAAAAATATTTGGCTTAACTGGGTTATATGAAAGTTTAACGATGAAAATTTTTAAAAGAGACATTCCACGTGCGATATTTAAACTATTCGTATCTCTATTGAATTTTGAATGAAATATATACTCAAAGACTGAAAGCTGAAGCCAGGATTTCGAAGACAAAATACATGAGAGGAAGAGGTTCTAGAGACGACAATGTGAACCTCCCACCCGAGTTCGGATTGACGGAGACGAAATCGAGATGGTCGACGAATTCATGTATTTGGGCTCACTGGTAACCGACGACAATGATAACAGCTGAGAAATTCAGAGACGGATCATAGCGGGAAATCGTGCCTACTTTGGACTCCAGAGGACGCTCCGGTCGAACAAAATTCGCCGCCGCACGAAGTTGATTATCTTCAAGACGCTGATTAGATCGGTGGTCCTCTACGGCCACGAGACCTGGACTATGCTCGTGGAGGACCAACGCGCCCTTGTAGTTTTCGAACGAAAAGTGTTGCGTACCATCTATGGTGGCGAGCAGATGGAAGACGGAACGTTGCGCAGGCGAATGAACCATGAGTTGTATCAGCTGCACATTCGTTGTATTGGTACGAACTTTCATGAAAAATAACAGATCAAAAACCAAAAATATCCACAAATTAGATCCAGGAAAAGAAGTCCCCAAAGTACCCACTCTCGATGGGGGATGCAACTATAATATGTCTTCTAACTTATCGTCGTCCATATTTGGATATACTGACTAGTTTGAACCATTTCCTTTTCACAATATTGGTCTGTATAGGACTTATTTATCCATATTTCCTGCACGAGAATTCCGAACGAAACAATACAAACACGGCTTTTATGCAATCGACATAGCCTAGACATTTCACACTATTTACTTCAATGCAAATAAAAACTCTACCTGTCTCACTCACGAATCGCATTCTCCCTCTGTCGTTCTCTGTTCAAGGGGCTTGAAAGCACATGTGACCTTATCTCACTTTACTATATTCAATTGCGCGTTAAAATACTGGACCAGTAAATTCTGTTCTGCACATAATTTTTTTTCGGGAATATGTGACCAAAAAGTAAACTTTGAATTCGTCAAGTAAAGAAGCATGAAAACAAAAAGAATAAAACCAAAAAAAGATGGAAGCCCTAGAAAGTCCATTGCATATTTATTAGCCTTTTCTCAGAAGATGGGATTTTCAAAAACATTTCAAAATTTTCTGATGCAATGGTTTTCAAATACGTACAATCCGGTTTATTCATTTTCTTTATTCAAAAATGTGTTTGGCTTCAAATATATGACCATTTCATTTTAATTAATTATTTCATTCCGCATCTTTTAAGTAGTTTTGTTCATCTGCGTTCATTTTACTTATTTTATTCGTTTCATTCTTTGGATTCACTCTGATCAGTTTATTCTTTTTGTGCATTTTACTCATATCATTCATTGTTTTCATTGTATGCATTTTATTAATTTTTCCCAGTTTATTCATTTTGTTCAGTTACTTCATTTTAATAATCTTACTACTTTTTCAGTTTTAATCATTTCATCCAAATAATTTATTTGATTCAATTTATTTCTTTATTTAATATAATTTAATATAATATAATTTAATATAACCTTTATAACCTTTTACTGTTGTTCAATTTTTCATTTTAATCAATGCATTTAATTCTGCTCATTTTCTTCTCTTTATTCATTTTATCACTTCAGCTCATTTTGTTTATTTGATTCGTTTGTTTTATTTATGCATTTCATTTATTTTTTACTTTAGTCATTTTGTTCATCCATTCTTTTTATTCATTTGATCCATTTCATTAATTTGATTCATTGTATTCACCGGATGAATTAAATCAATTTGATTCATTTAATTCATTTGATTCATGTGATTCATTTGATTCATACGATTCATTTGATTTATTTGATTCATTTGATTCATTTGATTCATTTGATTCATTTGATTCATTTGATTCATTCGATTCATTTGATTCATTTGATTCATTTGATTCATTTGATTCATTTGATTCATTTGATTCATTTGATTCATTTGATTCATTCGATTCATTTGATTCATTTGATTCATTTGATTCATTTGATTCATTTGATTCATTTGATTCATTTGATTCATTTGATTCATTTGATTCATTTGATTCATTTGATTCATTTGATTCATTTGATTCATTTGATTTATTTGATTTATTTGATTCATTTGATTCATTTGATTCATTTGATTCATTTGATTCATTTGATTCATTTGATTCATTTGATTCATTCGATTCATTTGATTCATTTGATTCATTTGATTCATTTGATTCATTTGATTCATTTGATTCATTCGATTCATTTGATTCATTTGATTCATTTGATTCATTTGATTCATTTGATTCATTTGATTCATTTGATTCATTTGATTCATTTGATTCATTTGATTCATTTGATTCATTTGATTCATTTGATTCATTTGATTCATTTGATTCATTTGATTCATTTGATTCATTTGATTCATTTGATTCATTTGATTTATTTGATTTATTTGATTGATTTAATTCATTTGATTCATTTGATTCATTTGATTCATTTGATTCATTTGATTCATTTGATTCATTTGATTTATCTGATTTATCTGATTCATTTTATTCATATCTTTAATTTTATGCATTTCATGTTCAGTCATTCGTTTTATTTCATTCAATTTGTTAGTATGAGTCAATTTATTCTATTAATCTTATAACTATTTCTAAATATAATCTTAATTTTTATGTAATAACCTAATCTAATTTGATTCGTGTATTTGGATCAAAATTATAATGATTTCCATTAATTTTTCTACTCATTTTATGAATTTAAAAACCTATTGTTCCATTTTTTGCTTTACTTTTTTATTTCGGTCGTTTTGTTGATTTCTATAATTTATTCAGTTTATTCGAGATTTTATTCGTGCAAGACTAGAAACTGTTTTCATCCCACCTCTAATTGGGTGCCTACTTCTCGTGAGTTCTGCAAACTAATCCAATAGTGAAATGTGTAAGAAATGTCTCATCGCACTGCTAGGTGGATTAAATCGGTTTTTGCTCATAACATTACTCCAATTGCACAATATTGAGACAAAAGCGTACCAATAGAAAGCTAGAGGCCTTAGCTAATAACCGGTGAAAGATTTTAGTTTATTCTCTCAACATAAAAAAATTTACTAACTATTTAGAAAAAAAATTCTTTTTGCAATTTGCAAGAATTGCGGTTGTCGGTTAAGAAAATTTACTAAGAAAAATTTGAATGAAAATCATATGAAACTGGTGCGAATATTACACACTGCTAATGCAACGAACCGACGGATAGCGTTCATTGCAAAGGAATTAGTTTCAGTCAGTCCAGTTTCTGACTAAAGCTTCAGACAAATCAGACAGAAGTCCACGCTGGCACATATATAGAGAAGGGGATGTTAGGAGTAAGCCCGCTCTTCCACGAACTTTTCTGAAAAAAATTATAAATAAATTATCCAAAAAATTGGAATAATTCCAAACAAGCGTGTATCTCGGCGAAAGTTTTGTGTATCATGAATATCCTAGAAAATGTTCGAACAAATTGGTGTGAAAATGATGTAAAATAAATTTGATAAAAGACTGATCATTGAGACTCTCCCCAAAGCAGTGGTTTCTCACTACCCGAGCAAAGTCGAACATCAAAATTGCAACAAGTAGAAATAATATTTTGATGAAGGCATCAAATTGAAATTTTATTTTGCTATCAGTTTTAGATTTTTTTAATATGACTTCAAATTTTGATCTCATTTTGCTATCCTTGTTTCTTAGAAGAATTTTCTATGTTTATATTTCTTTGGCGAAACATCAAAGTGAATACATATTTTGTTGTTAAAAAAAAATTTAACATCTCAATAAGCTTTCAATTTACTCTAACTGATAGCAGAATTAGTTTTCTGTTTGATGTCATAGAACAATTTTGCTGCTCTCCATTTTGATCTTTAACCCGTTAAAACGACCAAAACGACAACAACCTGAGTAATCATTTGCCGAACATCACAACATCAAGTTTAGTTTTCAATTTGATGTCAGACTCTGCTCGGGTAGTGATTGCCATGGTTAACGAACAACGTATAAAGCGATCTTGCCTAATCAGGTGCTCGGCATAGGTTAGATGGTATGCGATTCTAGTGATATGATGCCTCAATCTTGGCCAGAATTAACAATGAATTGAGATAGAAAGTTACTGACTTCCACAAAGTTTTATGAAATGCTTTTTGGTGTAATTCTCGACAAACATATGATTACGGCTTAAAAGCCAACTGTCAAAACTCTCTTTGAAAGGAAATTCCGGACAAACCGTTACTGGCTAAACACAGTTCATAGCAGTTAACGAAATAGAATACTTTTGTCTTTAGTTTACTGCCAACATCTGTGATTGGCAAGTAACGGTTTGTTCGGAATTTCCTACCATAGAGAATTTTGACAGTTGACGATCTTTGGCATCTACTCGTTAAACCTGTTCCGAAAATACCTATATTGATTAGGTTATAGAGAATTGACCACAAATGAGGTTGACAACCGATCATGTGTGTGTGCCGACAACCGATCGATTTACTTCTTTCTATAACACAAACCAATTAATAAAAAAAAAGCATTTAAGTAGAGTTTCACTTACTTAAAAAATATTTTGGTTGTATAACAGAACATACGAGTCTGTTTACTTCAGAAAACGAAACAAAAAGAACGTGCTAGTATAACACACTAATAATATTTTTCAGAATGTCCGTGCCTGCTTTTTGTCAAAAGATACATAGGGGTGTCGGCAACCTACCACTTTCCTCTACGAATTTATACGAATGATATTCCCAAAAATATTTTCGAAAAAATCTTATAAATTGGCCGGTCCACCGATGTTCCAGAAAGTCATTATGTAGCCAAAAACATGTGTAGGTCATAAGTACGAACTCGTTCCACTGAGAATTTAAGAAACACTAAAAACACATGGTTCTAATGCCAGCCTTATGAATTAATCGGTTCATCGAATGTTCCAAATTTTCCGGATGATCATTACGCGATCAATAGGGTAAATTTTTCACTCGAAACTATGAATTTATGCCAATGGAACGTGAACAAATGTTTTAGAAAAAAACTGTAGAATTCTAGAAGTAGATTCATGAATTAGCCAGTTTTTCGAATGTTCCGGATGATTTTCACGTACAATCCAGGGTCAGTATTTGAATCAGAGTATCATAATCATTTTAGATGGGATTTTATATAAGCTTTCAAGAATATTATGCAACTTTGGGATCAGTTTCATTGATTGACAACATTGTCGCATGTTCAGTATTATGAGAAATACTATTATATCACCGAAATCGGCATCGGAAGCGTACTTCGGAATACCTAAGATCGGTCGAATCATGTGCAAAACTGATATGTACATTCTTATATTGTTTGCGTTTACTATTATAAAACGATATATAACTGTATTTATTATTAGTATTCTGTCAATAAACCTGTAATTTATGATGACGGTTTTGAATACATCTATGTATGCCCCATTCGGCACCGAGGCGATTCCCGCTGGCTAACCTGGTCAAAAACGGTAATATTTATCAGAAACTGAAAATTGAAACTCTAAAAAACAATTTGGGTACAAGTTCATTTAGATTTGACTGTAAATGTGTCTTAAAACTGTGTTCGAAATCAGGGTTAATATAACCCACTAACACCTTATTCGTAACTTTTTTTGTACTGCCCTTCAGGAATGTCCGAAAATTTTGAACTTTTTTGAAAATCGTTGCTAACCATGAAAGAGCAAAAGTCAAGACATTCCAAACTTCTAGGCACAAAACTTGAAAAGTTGTCGCATTTTGAAGGTTCATTTTGGGTCACATTGATCCCAACACCGAAAGAAGGTTAAAAAAAATCAATTTCAATACCAGAAATGTAAAACAGTCGAAATAGGAAACACATCGAATGCACGGTGCTGTGAGGCACAAATCCTCGACTACTTATGGTATATGTTCAATTTAAGCCAGTATATTCTGATTCCTGATTCTGACAGCCTAAAATATTTTTGATAAGGCGGAGTGTCATACAAAAATAACATAATTGGTTCTATACCTAACTACGACGGCATAGTGTGTATCGTGTGTCGTGAGACCTCAAGAAATCCAGGATTCATTTTTAGAGGTTTTCATCTAGATTTGTCCATTCACAATCCCTGATGAAATGAAAATTTGCCACATGCGCGGATCGCTTGCCAAACAAGGATTGTGTACCAAATTTCAACATCGTCTTCTCCCACTTTCTGTACAGTTTTGCCCTTTGCTGGTTGCCGCTTTGGAACTTTCTATACGTGTTGTAGAAAACATTTCATTGTTTTTACTGAAAATGAATTGAAAATGTTGGTTTGAGTGTGAATTGGTCCAATACCATCCCGGTCAGGCAATGCCTCGTTTCCTACCGCTTCCATCAGTCCGCTTGATTATCTGATGGTCTTGGAAGTCACATGGGTCAAGATGCAATGTGCGAATCCGAGCAACTGATCCATTGTTATTCACACGCTAATGAGTTATAAACAATTGAGCACTACTATTTTTTGGAACATAGTCTTCTGAATGATTCTATACATCCTAAGCTGAGGGCCTCTAAAAGCTCGGGGCCCCTGGCCGTGGCCCAGTGTTGAGGTATACGTACATACAGTCATATTCGCAATCCGTCGAGCTTAGTTGATTGGTATATAAGACTCGGCCCTCCAGGCCTCAAAAAAAGTTTTCAAAATTAAAGCGAACCCTATATATTTGTTTTGTAAGAAATATAAAAATCAACTAATGTAGTACGACCCTTAATGGAAAAAAGTCCATGTCGAGAACAAGGGATGTAAATTTCTTCCTATTTTAATTTTTTACACCTTTTGAAAGTGTAATCATATTTGTCTCTATCTTATAAACTGTGTGTGTGCGGTAACCCTCCCATGTCCCACTGACTGGTAGCGACTTATTATAATGAGGTTTTTTTTATTTTGATTGTAGAGGTTTTAACCTTATGGTCATTCATCCCTTTTCGGGTTAGAAAAATGTCTTTAGAAAAATATCTAACCCTATGTGCGGGGTTGGGAATCAAACCCAGGTGAGCTGCGTACAAGGCAATCGATTTACCAACTACGATACGCCCTCCCCTATTATAAATGGATGTTTCAATGAATTTATTCGCACAAATTGAGTGTTATCGAGTTTTGTTTTGATACGTTGTTGAACAGTGAAATTTCAATCATTTTTTATTCATACTTATCAAAAGTAAATGTTTTAAAATCTGCTAAAGTAATCAGCAATTAGACGATACTTTTCAAACCAAGAGGAAAATTTGCCAATTCAAGAAATTATGCAACTATTCGGCATACACTTAATTGGCTTCAAACCAGTAAATTGACCTGCGCACCATTACCATTTTCATTCTACCTTCGACTGCGAATGTATGGCAAAGGCTCACACGATCCGTCCTCGTCTGCTGGACGCCATCCGTAACAAACAACAATCACTTGGACTTATTATTATTCTTTGTCAGGTAGAGATGTTCCCAATCGTCCAGAAAACGCATATTGTACCATCCTGTCGGCTGGACACAATGTCCATTTCCGCTCCCGCCGAACCCCGGTTTCCCAACCACCTCAACCGCAGTAATGTTAGTGAATTAAAATAAATCCTCCAGAGCTGGGGAAAGAGATTACAAGCAAAGTGGATATGCGGAATACTGAAAATTCCAACTAAATTACCCCCAGAACAATCAAATTTTATTTTATTCCAATGGCCCGTGTTCCCTTTTATGCGTCGTCGTCGTCGTCGTCTTCGTTGTCGTAGTCAGTACGATGCTCAACGCTACTTTGCCCCCGGGCTCCATAGGGATTGGATGGAAAGGGCTTGGCGTGAACTTTGCATGAATGAAATGCGAAACGATATATATGCCGGCCGGGTTTCGGGTTGGGTTGTGATCACACACTCGCGTGCCTCATCCGAAAAGGACGAGACTTTAACGCACCACCGGGATGCCGGGTTCGTCGCCTGCGTCTTTGCATACGTACGGGCCGAGGCGCGTTCAACAAGTCTTTTGTTTTCCACAGTGTAATTCAATTAAATTTCTTCTTGCTTCGTTTGGCATTCGTTTTGTTTTGCTTCCTTTCATCTTGTACTTTGCCACATTAGAGATTATTGGCCAATTAATTACGAAAGCAACCGCTGGTCATTTGAAGTCCCCACGACATGCATAGGCGATAGGTTTGTACTTTGCGCGAAACAAGCGTGTGAATTATTCGCCCTATTCACGACTACTGGAGGTGGTTAAGTGTGCTTTAGGTAGGTCAGTGAAGTGCTTCTGAATTTGTGTAACGCGCCAGCCAGTGTTTCTGATTGTATGGCAAATGACCAGACATTAATTTTCACCTCCGGGGCTTTCGTACTTTGGCTCGTATTAGGAACTCGGTCTCACAGCAGGGTGTTTAAACCTGTTGCAGCCAGAGACCGAAAGGGGTACCGCGATATGTTGATAAATTCACCTATCAATGGGAAATGAATTGGCCAATTAAATTCCAATCTGGGGCTGTGTGTGCCTTCCAATGCAACCCGGTCTAACGTCAGTTGAAAATAAAAATAAAACGTCATACGGGTACCGTCGATCATGTTGCGAAACGCTAAGATGAAAGTAGCCAAAAGCAAACCGTGTGCCAGTTAGCAATTGACAGGAACATAATTCTCGCCTTCCTACCGACAAGCTCACTGTACATGCGGGTAATTTAAAAAGCGAGTGTGAATTCGGATCGGAGGATCAGACACATCACCACATGTCTTATTGTGACCGCGTTAAACTCGTAGCGACAACTTCGTGCATGCTTTTGACTTAATACGTAACAGTATGTTTTCTTGTTCTTTCCACAGTGATCGCGAAGCTTCAGTAATGCTCTCCAATTCATGGCTTTATCATTACTACACCGTCCAATCGAAGATGCAATTTGGTATTCCGTTCGAAGGAGCAACCCGAATCCCGCCGAACACTTCCTACTACCATGGTCACCCTTCGCCAACGTCAACGATTCAAGGCCACGGTTATATCGCACCTCCGCATCATGTTTCCTACGGATACCACTCACCTGTGGGGCAGGCTGGAGGAGGCACTGGTGGTCACCACATGAACGGATCTTCAACTCCAATCATCAGCCACCATCACGGTTTAGGCGGAGAACATTATCGGCCGTACGCTTACTGTCTGGAAACGCAACCGGTAGACTACAGTAGTCAAGTGCAAGCTCCGATGGGTTCCATACCAATACGCTGTGAAAGCACTGGCAGTAGTCAAAGCATTCAACCTGATCGCAACGGAACTCCTCCGGCGAAAAAGCGGGCATTTAATCGGATAGAGCCTCTCTACATTCCAGAAAACGGTCAAGAGTCACCAGAAAGTTCCATAACAGAACTGCACCCCCCAACGCATCCCTCCAACCACGAACACCCAGAAACAAGCCACAACGGTGGCGCGGGAATCGCTGGTGGTGGAACGGGGACACTCATGGGATCCGGCGGAGTTCAAACCATGACCCTGTCTACCTCTTTTCACACCAGAAGCACCCGTATTCTCAAGGCTCCTCCCTCTTCGACGGTGACAGAACCAACAGATTTCATCGATCAGTGGAATCCTAGTCCTCCTTGGTCGGATACAACCGTACAAAAAGTTCCCGACATCACCCACCAGGAACTTAGCCCCTACATGACGACAACGCCGCCAACACCAACCAGTGCGCCTCACGTTGCTGGTGTACCTGCTTCGTTCTCCTTCGACTGGATGCCAGAACAGTTCGTTCCGATCATGACGGATTGCCACCCTCCTTCAACACCGTCCGGGTGTGTTCTACCATGTACCATAAATCAGGACGGTATTCCAGTGCCCATGTCTCTTCCGATGCCAGTACCAATCCAGATACCACCTCCTCCATGGCCTTCGGACCATCGCTTGCTAGCGCTGGAAAGCACATCCTCCTCATCCGTAGACCGTAAGCCGATGGAGGAACATCTTCATCACCATCATCATCATCATCATCATATTCAACAGCAGCAACAACAACAGCAACAGCAGCAGCAGCATCAACTTCACCATCAAAGTTCATCCTCGTCATCGTCCTCAGCGTCGTCTTCCTCAACCCCCGGAAATAGCATGAATAGCAATCATCACCGGGGAGTCAAACGATCTCATTGAGAAGAAGTAACAGTTCTGCCCCTCCCGACGGCAGAAGCCATTCCTTATTCCAGTATCAGTATTGTTTTACGGTAGATCCTAGAGGGTACAAATTCCTTACAGTAAATAGTACAGAGGCTATGCGCCTAGTAGATAGAGTATTGTTTTTTAAAGCGTAGAGCGTAGTTAACTGTTTTCTCAATCGATCACTCGACAGTTTTGATGATTTATAAGTGCAATTTTTTGACTCTGATGTTTTATTCCGATGTTTCCTACACACACAAAAATTCGACAATGACGTTAAACGTGCATTTCTTTTCAAAGTACGATTCCTTTCTAGAATATTTATTTACCGGCAGTATTTTATTTATTTATTATCTAGTATGTTTTGTGAACATGATTATTTTAAATAAAGCTATCGTTTTATATGTATACAGTGAATATTCATTCGGAATCCGAAATTCTTCATGTCACAGCATAATTACTCCCTCTACCGTTATGTAACCGAGGTATCACTGTTGGTAGCTGTAGCTTCGCAGCAACGTGGCTCGAATTTAATCAGCTGTGTGCCCCAAATTAACCCAATCTTGGCACTGCAATCATTTTTAGGACAGTAATATACTTGTATTTAGAACAGTTTACGGATAATGGATAAACTATTAGATGTTATTTGGTTAGTATGTTATTTGTATTCACTTACTCTTTGGTCTTTCCGAGTTGCCGCTTCATCATGGTCATACATAGATTTCGATTGGACGTAGTTCAGTGGATTCATGTCCATGGGGAGAAAATGTGTCGTATCAACCCCCGAGCCGTAGCGTGAATTTCTAGCACCCTTCAGTTTCAGTTTAGCGCTCCCTTGTTATTTTTGGCCCTCCTCTTTAACTGATCAAAAATAATTTAAGGCATTGGAGTTTGAATTATGTTTCCTAACTAATTTACAGAAATTCTATTCTCTAAAACGCGAAAGCAAAAGAGGAACTACACGAAGATTAGTCCGAAAATATTTAAAAAATATGAAAAAAATGTTGTGTCGTTTTTCACAAAAAAAATGTGTTAAAAATTTAAATGGCAAAAAACCCATTTTTAATTTTTTATATTTTGTCAACAAAAACATAAAGAGAAAAGAAACATTTTGAATGTGATTGTATGATGGAGAACTTGACAGTAAATTTTTTTTCTAACAATAACTTTATACATATTCCTAAATTTCATACTAATTGACATACAAAACTGTAATTTTATTACAGAATATAATTTTAAGTATCATTTTAAATCGAAATGCATTTTACAAAAATCTTCCAAAATGCGATAGCTTCCGAGATATTTGGAATTTTGTTCCAACAAAAACAGTTAATTCGTGTGATTATGCCCTTTTTGAAAGTTATTCGCGATAACCCATCATAAAATGTCAAAAAACAAATGTTTATCGTTTTAGTTTTAGTTTAGTAGTTCTCGAGATATTTCAAATTTTGTTTTAACAGCGCAATTATTTTGTTTTATTACGACCTTTTCAGAAGTTATTCGCGTTTCTCCATCAACAACAATAGGGTTTTCAGAAGGCCCATAATATTTCCTGTAACTTTCTCTTTGACATCTAGCTGATATTGTAAACCATTTGAAAGCTATACGAAAACAACCAAAATACTAGGGTCATTAGGGACTAGGGCATTGCAAAAAAAATTTTTTTTTTGAATTCTCAAAGGCCCCCGCTCTCATATTGTGACAAATGTCAAAGTAAGCTCAGATGCCAAATTTCACATCATTTGGACAATTTTAGACCCCCGCCCACTTCGCTTGAAATTTTTTGAAATTGGTACTATGGGAAAATATGGAGGAAAAATACATTAAATGCAATAACTTTTGAAGTAGCAATCAGAAAATTACAATTTATACCTGTTTTGAAAGGAAATAATCTTAGTATTTGAATAAGATATATTTGTTTCTAGAAAAATACGGGAAAGTGGGGTACTGGGTCATTTTGGCCCCAAAATCCCCTATTTTTAATGATTTTTCTGCTCCGTGATGCAAATCATACATATTTTGTAGTTTTTCTAATGTGAAAAAGTCTCAGAAATCGAACGGAACCCTTTTGACCTTAGTCCGAATACGAGAAGTTGGGGTTATAGGGCTTTTTGTCAGTCATATTAAATTTTATCATTTTCTCATGCTTATATCTCTATTATTCTTCAATCTATTTTCATAAAATGTAACTTATTGAACGTGTAAAATTCTGAGGAATAAAACAAAAATAAAAACGGTAAAATTCAGAAACATCAAACTTCTTGATATTTACTCTACAAATCTCATTTTTTTCATTATTTGTCCTAATACCTCAACTTCCCCTATTTTTCCAGGAATGAAACTTTTCTCATGTGATCCCTAAGCAAATTTTACACTAAAAGTAGTAAATTAAATAAGAATTTTGTTGTTAAATGGAGTTAATATGTGCGATTTTATGATAAAAATGTGAAATCGACACTATATGTCAGATAATTTGATGTTCCTGAATTTTACCGGTAACGAATCTATTTTTGTTATAATCCTAAGGATTTTCCACGTTCAACAAGGTATAGTTTATGAAAATTGAGTGAACAATAATAGAGATATATTCGCGAGAAAATTATGAAGTTTAATATGAACGACAAAAGGCCATTTAACCCCAACTTCTCGTATTCAAACTAAGATCAAAAGGGTTCCGTTCGATTTCTGAGATTTTTTCACATTAGAAAAACTACAAAATATGTATGATTTGCATCACGGAGCAGAAAAATCATTAAAAATAGGGGATTTTGGGGCCAAAATGGCCCAGTACCCCACTTTCCCGTATTTTTATAGAAACAAATATATCTCCATTCAAATACAAATACTAATTTCCTTCAAAAAGAGGCATAAATTTTAATTTTCTGATTGCTACTGCAAAAGTTATTGCATTTAATGTATTTTTCCTCCATATTTTCCCATAGTACCAATTTCAAAAAATTTCAAGCGAAGTGGGCGGGGGTCTAAAATTGTCCAAATTATGCGAAATTTGGCATCTGAGCTTACTTTGACATTTGTCACAATTTGAGAGGGGGGGCCTTCGAGAATCCAAAAAAAAATTTTTTTTGCTATGCCCTATTAGGGACTTATGATTAAACTAAATAGTTCGATCATATTTTGGTTATTTTCATGTAACTTTCAAATGGGTTATAATATCGCCTTGATATCAAAAGAGATGTTACAGGAAATGTTATGGGACTTTTGAAAAACCTATTGTTGTTGATGGAGAAACGCGAATAACTTCAGAAAAAATCGTAATAAAACAAAAGAATTGTACTGTTAAAACAAAATTTGAAATATCTCGAGAACCACAGCATTTCAGAAAAATTTTGTTATGAGCATTTTGATTTAAAATAGCGTTTTGAATCATATTCAAAAAGAAAATGGTATTTTTGACTACAAATAGTATGAATTATTAAAATATGCCAAAAGTTGTTAAGAAAACTTTTTTATTGAAAGTTTCTCTATGACCCAAATATACTCAAAAAGTTTCGTTTTACATCTTTCAACCGATAAACTTTTTTTTGTCATTTTATGATGGGGTAACGCGAATAACTTTCAAAAAGGGCATAATCACACGAATTAACTGTTTTTGTTGGAACAAAATTCCAAATATCTTAAAAACTATCGCATTTTGTAATTTTTTTGTTAAATGCATTTCGATTTAAAATGATACATAGAATTATATTCTGTAATAAAATTACGGTTTTGTATGTCAATATGCACCAAATTTAAAAACATGTATAAAGTTATCGTTACAAAAACTTACCTTTAAAACTTTACCGATAAGTTCTTCATCTTACAGTCACATTCAAAATGTTTCTTTTCTCTTTAGGTTTTCGCTGACAAAATATAAAAAATTAGAAAAAATACGTTTTTTGCTATTTAAATTTTTAACACAAATTTTTATTTTTGTGAAAAATGGCACATTTTTTCAGTGTATATTTTTTTCAAACATAAATATTTATTTCCTGAAAGTCGTTCTCAGAAAGTTATGCTGTATAAAATAGAGTAATCGAACAATTTTTTTTTTTTGAATTAAGGCACGTAGAAATGTTTACGCCCTTCTGAAAAATTGCTCTTGTATCAAATTTCCGACCGACTATACGGAATGTATTCTCGGAACCTCCGTTTTACATCTTGCTTCGAAAGGGTTTCCAACAAGCTATAACCTTTTGAGTCCGTTAGGGAGTTCAACACCGGATTGTACTACTCTGATGTCCAGCTTGGGGGCCATAACAGCTATATACGAATATCCACCACGATGCTTGGACAGGGAAACCACTCATCACTTGGATGGCCAACCCAGCACTATCCGCCACCAAATTACCGTTATGGGGAGGAACACGATATGGTTCTGTAATAATTGCAGTGCACAGTGTTTTAAAACGTCGTTTTCGTGCTCAAAATTAATAGCGTCTGCTTTGCATATGTAGCATCTTGCCATCAACCATCGTAAGCAGCATTCTGTAACTTATACGAATTATACGACTATTTCTTATTATTTCAGTAGGTTTCAGCATACTAATTTGACGAGCTAAGTGATCTTTTTCGCGGACAATAACTTCAGCCGTTTCAGTCGTTATCTGTATATGTACTGGCCTGCATAGGCGCGTTGACGACGGGCGAGGATTTTGAAAAAGAATTTTTTCTTTCGATGCAACTTTTATTTGGTACAAGTGAGGACATGAAAATGCTTGCATGACTTTTTGAACCATCGTCATTTTCAAATTAGGTTTTACACCAACCGACATAACCCCGCAAAACGAGCCGGATGAACTTCTTTTGACAATTCTCGGTGGTTTGTTTACATGGAAGTTACGTGAGTTCGAATGTAACAGATGAGCAACCGTTGCGCTCGCACTCACGCATCTGACAAAGTAAACAAACCACCGAGAATTGTCAAACATGAACTTTATTCATTATGAGTTCATTCGTGTCGTCATCTTGTAGAACTCAATACTTGATTGTATTCGGAATTTTCAGTGCTACCGTCCATCCCACATTTTACTATCATCTCAATATCTAGAAGTTCCGCATTCGTAAAGTTGATAAGTTTTTTTTCATTCGCCAACACAATTCGTTCTGATGTTAAATCGAGTAACTGTTGTAGCTTTACTTCAATCTCTGTTTCCGTAACTGTAAGAAATTCATCTACAGGGTAGCACTGCTTTTTAGCAGCTAGCACTCGGTAGTATGGAGGATATATGTTCGCAATTCTTCGTTTAGTTCCTGCTTGTATATTCATATATTGTGAGGCAGATAAATCATTATCTACTATAAGCGCAAGTGCTTCCAGATCTGAATACTCATAAACTGGAGTACATTCGGATGTCTTCCACGATTCTCGAATTCTTTATGCTCGAGACGGTGTTGTTTGGGTAGCCTCTTTAATTATTTCAGCCGCATCCTTTTGCTTCATCTCTCGTAGTTTCATTTGGGTCGCAAATGCTAGTTCATCCAAATGATGGCTATTCCGGATTCCCGCTGTTTTCTTTCTTTTTATTGTGTCGCTACACTCTTCGAAAGGTACTGTTCTTCGTCCAACTTTCACTCTCAATGATGACTGAGTGTTTTCAGAAAATTTGAACGGCTTATTAAACTATCTGGAGCAACACGTTAAAACCTTATGTTCCGAACGACACTGCTTAATCCAAAGCTTTTGAAAATACGAACAAATAACTCGAACTCTTGATTTCACTCCAGAACGAACAATTGGATGTGCGTCTAAGGACGTTCTGTGTGCTTCGAGAACGTGCGCGTAAACTGCTTGATTTTTTACTGCCAAATTCCCATTCGTATGAACCCATATTGTGAACAGGTGACGCTTATCAAGCTCCACAATAAATGTCATAAAGGACATTAATAAACTCGATAGCATTAATAAAAATTGTTGCAAACCTGCTGGTGGGATTTCCGTAATTTTTTCAAGCTTCCCAGCATACACTGATTGCTTAAATATGATTGACACCCTTCTCGAACACACGATACGCGACGTTTCGCACTTTGATCTTGTATGTGGTCAAAGATCCCTTTTCTTTTTTTGCACATAATATATAATCGATGAAGCTGCTTGTCGCAGTGCGCATGAATATTTCATTTTATACCGCTAAGAGGGCATATTGTTTTGAACATAACACGCGGGGAGAATCGCGTCGGCTAACAATCGGACCACTATATGAAAGTAAAAAGCTAGTACTTTCAGTATGGTATGATGTTGTTTGCTCCTTTTTGCTCCTTAACTAGTTATTTAAGGTGGAAGTTACCCCAAAAATATCGTAAAATTTGGAATATCTTTTTAAATACGACAGATAGGAAGTAGCTATGTTAAGCAAAAATATGTGTTTCGATACCGCAAACAACTTTGTGGAAGATTTCAAGACGATAAGAGAATGTCTAAAAAAGTTATCATGAAAAAACTAATTTTAAGGGGTCTTCCATATAATATTCTCCATAACTTGTAAACTATTAAAGAAAGATATATGGTGTCTTCAGCACTTTCTTTTGTAGTAACATTTGCTACAACTTTGCCGAAGACACAAAGTCTCTATCTTAATTAGTTCGGAAAATAAATTTTAGAGGTGTGCGCCGATGAAAAATGTCGTAATCGGCGGCGTAGGTGTGATTTGGGCCGGCGGCGGCGGCGTATCGGCGTGACGCCGTTTGCTAAAATCATTGGCGGCGGCGGCGGCGTGGGATATTTTTTTATATGGATGGAAAGTAGTAATTTTCTCAATAATCTTGCTATGTTGACTATTGTGTCTGCGTGTGTCAAAATTAAACCAAATATTGATGACGTAGCGGTGTCATCAGCTTTAAGCATAACACTGTTTTTTAACCGGGAATTAATTTTATTTGAGAAAATGGAAAAAAATAAAAGTAAATATCCAAAATTGCGATTACTAAAGATTAATTTAAACAACCGTTCCTAATACTTGCAATGCCAACTGTTACGAATATCGATGCTAACACAGTTTCAGAAAGCATGCAAAGTTTTATGCCATTCATTTTAATAAATATTCCTCTGAGATAAAATAACAATACCTGGTCTTCAGTCTAATTTATACTTCTGCCTGAGCCAGACCTATACAACCGAGTGAAGTGAAATAGAATTTATTAACCTGATACTTGGAGAAATTTCTTTATGCTGAGAATGCGGATCGATTATTCAACTAAAAATCACGGAACTATTAAATAAACCACGCTTTGTCCCCATAACATGCAAATTCCTACGCGCATGTATTAACATCAGACGCCACATCGTGAACAATCCTTGCGCAATACAAAGATACATATACAAACGAGAATGTATCTCAGCGAATTGCCGACTCATCGACGATATACCTATTTGAACAGTGATCTCTATACAAATACCTACAAACGGTTCCCAAATTTGTAACAGTTGTTCAGGACATAATGACAACTGCTAAACAGCATCCAGCACCCCAAAATCAACTGTTAGCACTATCGGTGAGGATAAAAAGGCGACGTTGCTCACGCGCAAGTGCAAGAAGCAAGATACAACATCCGACCGTCGGCACCAATACAGCTTTAACTATGAAGACCTGGACGTCAGACATGAGAGAAGCAAATAATTCCAAAGATACAGCAGACAAGCAGTCAACTGTATCCCCACCGCTAAAGAAGGTCTCCACTCTCAATAGAAAATCACGAGCACGAGATTCTGCGGATAACCAATAATGTTTTTTGCTGAAATATTGAAATAGAAATCAACGGGACGTTTTCTGGGCCACTCTGATCGTTTGATACACCGCACTCAATATTTTGCCCACGTATATCGTTGGAAAAAATCCTTAGCATGATAAAATTACAAAATGGTGCGGCTTCCAATACAGGTTAAACATCGAATCACTTTCGAACAATAGGCCAATATGGTATGGTAGTTTCGATTGCGGCAAAGTTCTACTGTATCGATTTTGTAGACTTTTTCGGTAAATTAAAGGAAAAGAGAAACAAAGGATAAGAAAATTGAAATGCGGATTTTTCTAGAGAGAACCAGTTGTAAACGTACAGAAAACCTTCCATTATGTTAACAGAAGTATGTCTAGCACTAGTTTTTCGTTCCAAGTTTCATTTCGGCAGACTTTGCAGCCAGGTTTTAGGAATGTGCAGTGCTACTGCATGGCTAGTGTTACGAGACTACTGACTACTAAGAATCCTTCCTGGCGGGGGCTGGCTTATGCGACGGGTGGCTTATACGACACCAACGCCTTACCCTCTGAACTACCAGACCAAGGTTAATAGTTAAAAGTCATACGGCTTGAATTACTATATCGAAGGCATGACGCTATACGAGCTTTGCTTGCGTGCAAATTTGAGTAGAATTGTGGTTCACGCGTGCGATGGTAATTTACAACGTATTTTTATTTAAATATTTACACAGATTTTGTAGAAACAATTGTACTGGCTTATATGTCGGTTCATTAAGTTTTAACTGTTTCTAACCATGAAAAAGTGACATCATTCGTTCGATATGCTATCTAATTCCGCATGAGCCGAATATTTTCTTGCACTGAGTAACTTGTGTCTTTAACTACTGAGAACTCGACAGTAGGGAGTATTATGGTTTCCACAGACTGACGGTTGATTGCTGCGATCCGGATGACTATGCGAGTAGGAAGTCAGCAAAAGTATTGTCCAGGCTATTTTATTATCATATCGATTGATTGATTAGTAAAACAAGAAATGCTAAGAACAAGTATATTGCTTAACTTCTGAATATCTTAATACCTTTTACCGACCTATTCGGCTGATATTCGCTTGTCCAGTCTTTAAACAGCGGAACACTATATAAATTCACAGTTCATAAGCAAACCGCTCGCAGACACGGTGACAGTTTAATTTCTTGCTGAATTGCCGTGCGGTTCGAAAGCAGTTTTGTTTCCATATGGACTACAATATCCTGCCTCAAGATTGGCAACCCAACCAACATTAGGAGCTGAACTATAAGACTACGTGTTGATTTAAAGCAGATTAAAGGTTATGTAAGCTGAATAAAACTTTCGCTGAACTATTTAAACATTAACAGTTTATTCAGCCTATTTAAAATCCAGTATTCGCCAGTTCCAACTAGGCTGAACTATATTGCTAATAAATGTAATAGCGACAATATTAAAGCTTTTATTCAACCATCTTAATTAGACTGAATTGCGAGTTGAATAAACGATGCTGTTACCAAAAGTATTACCTTTAATCATTAAGCTGCACTACATGTCTTCAAGAGGTTGTTTCTACCTTTGCATTTACCGTTATACCACCTTTGACTTTCAGCTGAATTTTGTGTTTAACAAAGGTAATTGTAACTACTACAAAAATTGGCGCGATTAGCAAATCATGAGGAATGGCAACCGACCTGGGTTCGAGTCCCAATACACACACAATATTTTTTTTACTATTATGTGAAGGATTTTTTTTATTATTTCGGTATATTCCAATTGAGATGTTTTGCATATATTACAGTTAAGGAGCAATAGATCAATAAATGAATAAAGAAATAAAGAAAGTTTATTTAGTTTTTTTTATATCTACTGAGTTTTCACCACGAGAAATACACGATTTACAGTTTTTCAATGTACAAGCTTACCAAATCACTCGCGCCCTCGTTTATGTAAATTTACCTTTTAATTCGAAACGGTTTGTTTACTTGTGAAACATGAATATACTAATATTGAACACAATAGAAACTTTTTGTTCCAATGTTGCTATAAATTTTAGACACCAGCATTGTTACCATGATTTTTTTCTATCCATCGACTTGCAAACAAAGGTACAATGAAATGATTATTCACGCTGGCGGACTTAATTGATATAAATAAATAAACTATTGAATTCGAACAGCGACTTCCGCTTACCAAAAAAATCACAATGGAAAGAAAATCATTTGGCAGGGAGTGGTAAATAAATTGAGGAGATTGCCACCTTAGAATTATAAATGACTTCAATCCATCATTCAGTTACCACCACTTTCATATAACACCCATTTTTACTTATCTAAATATTTTGTGACAACCATAAATCCTCACCTTGGAAACAAAAACGACTATAATCATCATTTTTGAAATAAATAAATTATCTAATTTAAAATTCCCGAATGTTCTAAAACTTATTAAATAAAAAAAATGAAATAAAAATATTATCGTAGGTTGGGATTCGAACCCAAGTCAACTAGGTTCACTTAAATCTATAGAAGGCTACTGTAGCCTTTGTACAGACTCTATTCAGCAGCCTAGACTTGTCGGTACATCGGTGAACTCTTAAGCATTCAACGTATGCAAGATTGGTGCAGACAGTAAGGTAAGTGCTTAGTATTCAACAGGTTGCTGGTTCGGATCCAGGTACGTGATATGATATCCAACAAGGTAATACAATTTTTCTCTAACTGTAACGTAACACTAATAAAAGAATATGGCTTCCAAAGAGATTGATGGCGTGTGTAACTTGAAATGAATGTCTTTTTTAACAATTTTCCTATGATAATTCTCTCAGCTGAATAGCGGTAACGAAAAGGTTTATTGATAAAGCTGAACTATGGTTTTCTTCAGGCTGTATACGTGCTGAAGAATTGTTCTTTCATGTGTCTTAATCAGACCAGCTGAATAAATTCTCCAAATCCCGGATGTTTAAGGGTGGAATAAACGATATATGATTACACGTATACTTCCAATGTTCAGCTAGAGCTGAATAAAGCAACTGTTAAAACGTTTATAAAACCACGAAATGTTTGTTGGGAATGGTAAGAATCAGACAAAACTATTACAACCAAAAAGATTATCGCAAAATAAACCAAAATTCTTTCACTCAATACACATTCAGGTCAAATATGGACTCGGCGCGAGTTTAAATATGATCGGCGGCGCAGCACAAAAAAGGCAATCGGCGCGCTGATCATTTTTTCCTGAAATCGGCGGCGTGTCAAAATCATCGGCGGCGGCGGCGTGGCGCGGCGGCGCACACCTCTAATAAATTTCGTATATCACTTATAGGAGAATTAATCACTGAACGATATACTCTTGTAGATGCGCTACCATAAGGACAACAACTTCTCCGAACAAACTATGCTTCTAAAGTTAAAGGTTTGGGCGCTATTAATTTTGAGCACGAAAACGACGTTTTAAAACACTGTGCAGTGTCGCACTTCGCTCCTGCTGTCGACTACCATAACAGTTGTTGTGAAATGTAACAATGATTAAAATTAAACTGGGTTATCCCCTGCCTGCCCCTGTCTTTTTATGCGGAGAGTATTTGAAGCCGCCAATCGTGTGTTCATTTTCGTCATCCATACCCCTTTTCTCCGTTTTTTCGACACAATGCAGACCGTCCGGATTCTACCAGTCACTTGTCAAAACACATGAAAGAACTCACCATCCGCTTTGTAATTCGCGGAACTGCTGAATCAGGGCACTCCTCAGTTCTTTTTCGGTCCTGATATCGTCCCGCCCTCGACCATGGCTTCGTGAGCTCCCACGTTCGCTACGCTGCTTACGGATTTAGCAACAAACTCACGGAAAGCCGTGCTCTTTATCTTTGTTCAGCTCGTATTTCTAAGCGCGCCTCGTTTTAACGATATTCTCTCCAAACTGATACAGCTCCGATTCCTCTATCATCGTCTTGAGAAGAGCATAGTGCGATGTCTTATCGTTCGCTTTGACTATTAGTGCATAACTAAAGGGTGTGCCTCTCCAGAGGAGACGAGCGTTTTCTTTTCTTGTCCTGTTCTCTTTTCATTTTGTTCCTCCCGCCGCTGTTTTTTCCGCTTCGCCTACTGGCTTTCTACGATGCGCCAGCCAACGTTCCACTGATCACTGGTAAACTCCAGCTCGCTCTTTTGTTTCGTCAGGTCATTTAGCTCTCCCGGCGTGTCCCTCACTCTTTTCTCCGAGCGAGTTTGCGGTGACTCTTCGATGTCTGCTCAGATTCGGCCGTTGCGTGTTCTACGGCTTCATTCAGAACTTTTTCAGCTAATGCAACTCTTATCTAGGGTGCCTTCTGCTCACATTACGACAGCTGTTACGGCAGATTTACTGCTCGTCGCTAGCTGCTTGACCTTGGTGTTCACATTGTGCTTGTCCTTTCTGCACTAGCTCGTTAGCCTTTTCCTCCCCCACTGCCAGATTCGACTTCCAAGTTGTGAGTCACTTTGGTGACTCGATTCAGTAACCCCTTCTCCCGTTGGTTTCCTTGTAGAACACCGGTGATTTCCGGACCTTGCCACTCATTGCAAACCCAATCACGTCCAACTTCGCTCTGCGTGCTTCGTCTGTCATACTGAAATGTTTTGATGACCCCATGCTGGTGGGTTTCTTTTCAGGCCGCAATAAAAACTCATTGTATGCATTGTATTGTACGCCTATTGTGATCCATTGATTATCTGTGCAAGCAGTGAAGTTAATCTAGGGTTGGACTCGATCCTTCATGGTGATCAAGTCCAGAGCCGGATTGGCGTTAATCAGGCTTGTTAAAGCGGAAACTACTAGCCACCGAGTCTGGTGACCAGCTTCGAACGTACATTGAGGCTTGCCAAGGTTATACCGGGCTGGAGGCAGCGCCACCGTTGGTTCATTTACCGTTTCAAGCCGGTGTTACCCGTATGCCGTAATCAAGATATTTCTAGCGTTGATTCTGATGTGCCGATTGGCTCTATAGTTGACTTAGAAAAGGTCCGGAGGAGAAGATCGTTTAGTCCTTTCCCTGCTGTACCTCCCTGCTGTTTATATGTGCGTGTCCCAAGTTGCATTTCTGGTTTTATAGCACACTACAAGTGCAATCTGAGTTTTAAGGAAGGTATCAAGAGTATCATAAAACCTAAAATGCTACTAGGGGTATGTTTATGCATGTGGCAAAAATGTCATCTCCGGTTCTTTAAGATGCCTAGACCGATTTGCACAAACATAGTCTTATATTTTTTAATTCGCTGATTTGACATGGCTCATAGCGGTAGCTTAACGGAGCCGTGGGCCTTTTATATATTTAAAATATGTAAAAAATAAATATTATTTTGCCGTTGGATCTCGTGCGCGCAACTTCTTATTGCGAGCGGAAACCTTCTCGTAAGGGCGAAACATTTGTCTGCTAGCGTACGGCGTCAGGAGGGTTATTTAATTCCCTATTGTTGTTCACGTTCAGGTCATCACCATTGAAGCTAGCTTGGTGCCTAAGAGCATCTTGCACTTACGCTTGACCAACATAAACCCGGCGCCATTGTTAATACCTTCCTTGTGGATGTTGCTTACTGTTGATTTTGGGGTACTGGATGCTTCTTTTGCGGTTGTCATTGTGGTCTGAACAACTGCCACAAATTTGGCCACCATTTTTGGTTTCACCAATGCCATGGTATTGAAAACTGTGCTTTGGGTTGGTTTGCCGTAGATGAGTTGGCTGTCGGTTGAGAGAGATGCATTCTCCTCTGCATCTTCCACGCAAGGTTGTTCATAATATGCTGTTTGATTCCAGTTCTTGGACGTATGCGTTTGCCCCTAATGGGTGCATAGCGTAGTTTGTTTAGTTGTAGTTCCGTGAGTTTTGATTTCTACAGTCAAGAAAGAAGGAATAGGTCTTTCGATCTACATCCGCACTACAAAACGCAGTTAGGAGTACCTGGGAAGAAGTTTCTCCAAGTATCAGGTGTAACGGATTCTGCTTCTCCGTATTGCAAGACGCATTTTGCAATTGGCTCAGAAGGGGTACAAGGTGATAGGTCATGTTGCCTTACATCTATACAGGCCCGTGCGCAGAAAATTCTCAAGGGGGGGGGGGTTTGATTTTTTAACGTTTATTTTAAAAGAAACGTACAGAAACCCTCAAACTTTAAAGATTTTTTCAGAGGCCTGGACCTAGTCTTGTGAATCAAACGACTCTACTCAACAAATTGGGTAAATGTTTATTATCGAGAAGAAGTCATTAAAGGACACCGCTGCATAGTGGTCGGAAACCCCAAAAACGCGAACTTAATTCACTAGAGGCCAAACCATCGAATATATTCACAAGGATACCCTGTGAATTGTAGGTAAGAATATTGCCTACAACCTGATAAAAATTAAAATTAGGCATGGTCTACTACGATCAAATTAAAAAAATGAACTTTTTATGCTGACGAGGTAGAAAGTTGGTGTCTTCGACAAAGTTTTAGAAATGCTCATAATAAAGAATTTTGTTGAACTAGTTGAACTTGTAGGATTTAATGTTATCGATTTGTAAAGCGTTTTCTATGGCAAAACCCTCAAATTTAGTTTTTTTTAATAACTTTTTCCACTGTGACTTTTTGTGCAAACCGTGCTCTAGACAAATATGGTGGCATTATACCACATAATATTGTTGAAGACTGTAAGTAAAAATACTTAAGTAAAAACATTACAAAATGAGCTTCAAACCTTCTTACCTTTATTATGCGTAGTCTGGACATTGAAAATAGTGCCTGCTCGTCCATTTTGGTTTGTACCTATATCTCTTATACGCAGTTGAAGTTGGTGTAAAAAAATTTAAAATTCTTCAATAACTCTAAAACGAATGAGTATTTTTACAAGAGGTGTGCGCGGCGCCGCCGATTTCAGGTAAAATTTTCATATGCAGTGTTCAACATTATTTTTACATGCAGTCTTCAACAATATTATGCGGTGTTAATACCTCAACATTTGTCTGGAACATCGTTTGCACGAAAAGTCACAACGAGAAAAGCTATATTAAATAGCTAAATTTAAGGGATTTACCTTAGAAAACGCTTTAAAAATCGATAACATTAAGTCCTACAAGCTCAAGTTGTTCAACAAAATTCTTAATTACGAGCATTCCTAAAACTTTGTCGAAGACATCAACTTTCTACATCGTCAGTAAAAAAAGTTAATTTTTCTATTTCAATCATAGTAAACCATGCCTTAATTTAATTTTTATCAGGTTGTGGGGAATATTCTTACGAACAATTCCTCCAAAGATACCCTATGAATATATTCAATAATTTGCCTCTAGTGACGTTTTTGGCATTTCCGACCACTGTGCGTTGAATGCTGGCTCGTGGTGGATTCGGATTGGTTTGTAGTAGTCGTTAAACCAACCGACTAAACTTAAACCTCTTGTATCTCGTAATCCTCATCCATCCGGGGCAACCGTTAAGTACTGTTTTAGTAAGGATTGTGTTCTTGCTTATTTAGTTTTGTGTGAATCGTCATGTTTTTATCCATAGCTACTTTTCCTTACTTGCTGTCAAACCTTCGCGATATATCTCACCAGCTCAGGTCTGCTGCAAATATCGTACCCTGTTGAGACATGAACCGGTCCGGGGGTGTCGACCATAAGGATTTACATCTGTTTACAACGTCCTTCGCCGCGTTTCTTTTCCTTCTTGGTGCTAGTCGTTCCTGTTTATCTGCTAGCTGGTGCTGAGAACTTCTTGGCGGCAGTATTTCACCCTATACCGATGCCATTTTTCGCGATCCATTTCGCTGCCACTCTACCGGAATAATCATCGGCGGAAAAAAAATTCTAGACAACGATATCCCGATTTTCTCCACTACTTTTGCTAATATCGAAGCTTGTCGATACGTTAATCGATCCTTCAGAGAAACCGTCCAACTTGACATACATCCCTTTCCATCCACCCTCGCAAAGTTTCGTCCTTGGTTTCTTCATTGACTTGTTTCTAAAGTGATCGAACTCAAATGACATTTTATGTGTCCAAACGGTTTACAGTATATTTATTTTCCGGAACAGGAAGATAATAAATTTTTAAAAGTAGTTCAAAACGATCATGGGGGGTTTGAGCAAACCAGTAAGCAAACAAGAAAATAAACAGTATAATTTATTGATTGTCTGACAGACTCAGACTCAGGACGGTGTCTCCATGGCATTACAAAGTGTTCCTCGATTTAATTGTTTAATCGGGGTGATTACTGCAAAAGATACATATATGCGAGCGAATAATACGTTGTGTCAAAATATAGAATAGAACCCATACATAAGCATTAATCACGAGCTATAGCTCTCCGTAGCCATCGTTTCGCTTGCGCAAAATTCATCATTCTTGATTGCGGCACTAAATTGAGCCCAAGCAATGTTATCATTGAACTATAAATTAGCCCTACATCATACTACGTATGGTAGACCAGTTCCCCAGCAGCCTAACGCAGCTCAATAGCCGAGCCACACAATTCACTAAAATCAACCACATTAGCCCAGCGAAGTCAGAGAGCAAGGCAAAAATGATCGATTACCGGCAGGTACTCTAACGAGTTAATTAAAAATATGATATTTATGAGCGGTAATAGTCAGTTGCAGCCGAGTAAAGCACCAGCTCTCTGATGGCGAATTTATTGCATTGGTATACGGCGCAACAGGTGAAACGGCGAGTACCTATAGGTACCGGTTTTGGGGCTCGCAATCGCAACAGTCTTACTTGTGCCAATATTGACGAGTTCTCGAATATTTATTATGAAGCCATAAACGGTTCGCCTGGCACGGCATCAAAGGGTTCCAATTCGCCGTGCAGGTATCAATGGGGACGCGCAGCATAGCTCACATGGGAATTCGCGCGCCGCATCAGAGCCATCCTTTTGGCTGGCCGAGGCACACGCGCTTCATTTTTGCGCGGAGCGGAGCTGCTCCCAAGAAGGAAATCTCGAAACTTGACTCCACCACTGGTCGGTCGGTCGGTCGGTCGTCATGGACCAAAACTGCGACGGGGCCGTATTATTAGCAGTGAAATCATAATTCATATGACCTCCCATATTCCCAGTTCTTTCCGCCACCAGCATCGGTGGAAGCTTTCGAAATCCCCGAGGATTCCTCTGGAGAATGTTTTGCAACTTGTTCTCGTTTGTGCAACACAAACCATCAGCTAAAAAAAAGTAAGCCATTTCGCAAACATGTGCTTTCGGTTTCCCCAAGAGCTCGTTGCATGTTTATTTCGATGCCCCGGCTAGCGAATCATAAGTTCACATACGACGAGCGAGCGGTTAAAAAGACTTTCTTACCGTAGATATATCGGGTAATATTATTACTTGCTGGAGTACGGCACATACACAGCTTTGCACACCAACCGCACTAAGCAAGTGCGAGCCGTTCTCACATAAATTATGAGCTGGCTGGACCACACCGCGACGTCCGAGTTTGGTGAGGCGTCGTGGGTCCCGATCGATTCGAATATGCAGTACATACTGTGAATCCTGGTATAATTATGCTTCGATGCAAGTAACTTGACGTTGTAAGAATAATGTCTTCGGTCTGATTTGCCTTTATGGCGATTGCAGTCGAAATTAATTGGTTTGCCGGGGAATATAAAACGGTTCTCCTCTTCCGCTGCGGTACCAATCGGCTCCACTAACTCGAGGTAAGCGAGATCTAGATTAGATCTGAAGTTCCCAGAGGCCAGACATTTTTTTTGGAATAGGTACGTTAGACACACTTAATGAAAAATTTAAACCTAAAATAAGTGTTACTAACTCCAGATGTCGCGTTAGTGGCTTAGCAAGCGAGCAGCCGCTGGTGTTCGAAGACAATTTCGCTAGAGTTTCTACATGGTACAGCCAGTGGATAAGGGTGATTGAAAGAAAGTAAAGGTATAAGGTAGAGGTAGGAATTATTCAATTCTACATAACATACCATCAAAAAAGTTGCTGTCATTTCTTTCTATTATGTACTGCAAAACAAGTTATTCTGATTTTACTGTCCCGGCTGGGGTCCACTAGGAGGTTGTCTATTATCGTTCTCCGGACAAAACCAGCCTACAGGTTGTGTGGCATCCAGCGGGTTGAAGTTTCTCAATCAAGAATTGATCATCCGGGTTCCTGCTCCCATGTCGTAAGCGGCGACTGAAAACTGGAGTCCTCAAGTCAAGGTGATTCTCCATGCCAAGGACTGAATGGCTGGCAGGACAAACATATGACAGCCGCGCACGGAGTGTCGTGGGTTTTACCGTTACTGTGATAAGCATATTTTTGATATAGTGGACGTTTGTTTCTTCGTAAATCGTGGGATTTAAATGATGATTATGTGCCTAATGCCCATTTAGGGGTTCTCTACAGGCGATTATAAACCAACGTTTTTGGTATTTTCTAGCTGCTGTACAACAAGTGCTGATGATGAAATGTGTAGTACTGCGATCGAGCATGACTAGAGTAGCACAAATTAATCTTCAGCAAAAATGTACAGCAACTATGAATCTATCCCGCCTTGTGCAGGAAGGAAAAGCTGCCATAGCTTTGGTTCAAGATTACTCATTTCCGTAAAGGCAACTGCTATATGGGAAAGCTACTTAACCCTGTCTTCGTTGCTTTCAACAAAAATGGCACGACAAATGCCTCGTACATGTATATTTGCGAATAGTGCTATTGACGCATGTCTTATATCCGACCTCACAACTCGCGATATTTGTGATATTTGCCATCACCTTCTGATAATTTCGAAAGGGTTGTATCATACCGTGGCCGAAACTTCCTTCATAATCGTCAGTAATGCAAATACCCACCACATAATTTAGAGCAGCTCAGATATCAATTTGAGAGGCCCAGAGTTGATGGAATACTTATACAGTACAAATCTGCACATACTTAATGCTTCAACCAGCATCTGTAAGTCCTTTATTCGTGCAGAAGTTTCATTTCGCTGCATTACCACTTTCTACGCTTGACTCTTTACTCTTTCAGACAGAGACCGTACGTAAGCCAATCCGACAGACACCGATGACAAAGCGTTACCTAGAAACCTCGGGAATAGTAATCTTCCACACCCGTGCAATCGCACAAAAACGGATAGACAATCCCATACATTGATGAGTATCAAACTCCGAAGAAGGATCCAAAACCCATTGAACAATTTCACTATGTTCACAACTAACACTTGATAATTTTGAAAAAAAAGTTCATCTAGCTAGCTCGCATGATAATCGTCCACATTTGCACAAGTTGGCAGAGAAGAGGTGCTATATCTAACTCTCTGCTCTGACATTATTAAGTATGAATTAGCAAACTGACTCGTACGTCGTCTTGGATCACTTAACCGTCTCGCTACATACCTTAACATATCGTAATCCCAAATCTTCGAACTGAGAGTTCTACGATGCTTGGGCTTGGCTACTAGGTTTCATGGGTATCTTCCAACGATTGAGTCTCCACGTGACTTGGATGAGGTCGTGGATAAAACAAACTCACTCATAGTAGCAGCATACCAAGAGGCTTGCCTGCTCCGAGTTATGCGTGCTTCTAGAGGAACACCTTGGTGGAATACCGAAATCGTTCCACTCAAAAAATTAAGAAGAGGTTGGAATCGCAGACGCAGGGATGGGTCGGAGGTATTTAAATTGGCTCGCAAAGCATACAAAAATGCCCTTCGATCCTCTGAGCGAATTGGTTGCAAAACCAACCGTATTGCAAGCAGAAATCATTGCGATTCTGTGTGGCGTACAATCGGTACTTCAACTTGGAATTTGCGTAAAAACGTATTTATTTTTGCTCTGCGCCGCGTCTCCTCACGATAGCGCGAACGAAACACCTTTTTCGATGGTGGAGTTCTCACTTGCTCTCTTGTCGTGTAACAATAAAGCTCCGGGGCCAGACAGAATCAAATTCAACTTGTTGAAGAATCTGCCTGAATCTGCCAAGAGACGCTTGTTGAACTTACTGTCCCACTCGATTGGAGACAAGTGAAGGTCATCGCCATCCAAAAACCAGTAAAACCAACCTCCGACCACAATTCCTACCGTCCGATCGCAATGCTATCCTGTATCCGGAAGTTGTTCGAGAAAATGATCCTATTCCGCCTCGACAATTGGGTCGAAGCAAATGGCTTACTGTCAGATACACAATTTGGCTTTCGCAAAGGCAAAGGGACGAACGATTGTCTTGCGTTGCTCTCAACTGAAATTCAAATGGGCTATGCTAGCAAAGAGCAGATGGCATCAGTGTTCCTAGATATTAAGGGGGCTTTTGATTCAGTTTCGATCAACATTCTTTCAGAGAAGCTGCACCAGCATGGTCTTTCAGCGACTTTGAATAACTTTTTACTAAACTTGTTGTCGGAAAAGCATATGCATTGTCGGGCGTTCTCCCGTTGAAAAATCGATTTTGGGAACTCTCATATCGATTGCTCATTCGATGCGATATCTTGAACCCGGTCGTGATTGAAAATTTCGAAAGGCTTGTTGAGCTCAATTCTCAGACCCATTTCATGTCCCTGTACTTTGACTACATGGCGCAGCATATTAACCCTTCTTCTTACAATCCCAACCGTGTGCATTTTATAAATACTACTGAATCTACTGTTTTCTTCGACACATCCATGAAAGACGAGATTAGTGGGATTCCGGACCACATACGCCCACAAGTGGTTCCAAACATTTTTTTATAATAAATTCCGAGAAGTCGACTGTTCTAAGATGTTTTATACTGACGGATCAAACCTCGCTTCGGTATTTTCAATCAAAAGTTCACCGCCTCCTACAAACTCAGTGACCCTGCTTCAGTTTACGCCGCAGAACTAGCTGCCATTCAGTATACCCTTGGAGTCATTGAAACATTACCCGCAGGCCATTACTTCATCGTTTCGGATAGCCTCAGTTCCATTGACGCTATTCGCTCGATGAAACATGGAAAGCACTCCTCGTATTTTTTGGGGAAAGTACGGGAGCTACTGAGTGCTTTATCTGACAACTCTTTCCAGATTACTTTGGTATGGCTCCCTTCTCATTGCTCCATTCCAGGCAATGAGAAGGCAGACTCCTTAGCTAAGGTGGGTGCCTTAGAAGGAGACGTTTACGAAAGACCAATTTGCTTCAGCGAATTTTTCAGTATTACTCATCAGAGAACCCTCGAAAGTTGGCAAACTTCGTGGAGCAGTGGGGAGCTGGGAAGGTGGCTACATTCGATAATCCCTAAGGTATCGACGAAACCTTGGTTCAAGGGGATGGATGTGGGTCGTGACTTCATTCGTGTGATGTCCCGACTCATGGCAAACCATTACACGCTGGATGCACATCTCCGGCGTATTGGGCTCGTGGATAGTGGTATCTGCGCTTGTGGCGACGGCTATCACGACATCGAGCAAATTGTCTGGGCGTGCACCGAGTACAGTTCCGCCAGGTTTCGGCTAATGGATACCCTGCGGGCCCGAGGAAGACCAACCAACGTCCCGGTTCGAGATGTGCTGGCAAGCCGCGATGTCCTCTATATGTCCCTTATATACACCTTTGTGAAAACCATCAATATACAAATCTAACTGCCCCTTCTTATTTTCCTTATCATTCTCAGAACCCTCTTCCACCTGTATCAAAGCATCTGTATCGAATGAGCCAACAAACACCTACGGCACGAACATAACACGCTTAACTCGAAATGTAGCCGATCCACATCTGAGCCGTACTACGAAATCGTCTGGAAAACCCCCTGCCATCTTGAGGAGGACCACCCGGCGTCCCAGTACATGATTCCCCTGATGAAGGCCACCCGAGTTTGTAAGCCATCTGTTGATCTCACGATGCCTGAAACTGAAATAATTTTCTCTCCCTGCCATCTTTGTCTACCCTCCCTCCCCTGACTCTTATACTCAGAAGTAACAATTTATTCCGGTTCGGGTGCGGTGGTGACAATGGCGTGAGTCTTCGATGGCGGCGAGCAGCGGGCGACGATGATCAGGGATGACACGTGCGGCAGGCAGGTAAGTTGAGCTGTTTTGTGGGCTACGAGGCCGGGAGAGCTACTACATTCACTGTATCCGGGACCACGAGAAACGGGTGGTTCTGCATTTGGGCGCGCAGGCCTTGTCGTCCTTGGCGTTTAGCAGGCGAAAGTGCCGGAATGCACGAGGCAATCGTGTCCTGCGACGGGGTCCTTGACGGTGAGCCGTTACTTTTAGTTTTAGGAAAACGGCGACCCAATTTGGGAAAAGGACGTAGCAGTAACTGTCTAGCTAATAATGTTCGTTTAAACTTTTTCCCCAAGGGCCGTAGCGATGGCACCTCGAACACGTCTTACACTTTCTATCGTCCAAGTCCAACTATCCAATAGCCTTCCCTTATCGTAGCCTTCTAACCAACTCCAACTCCCGCTCACTATCTCTCTCGCTCTCACTCTTTCCGTTTCATTTTCCGCGTCAATCCACTGCATTTTTCACCCAAACTCTGCGTTCGAATCCACATATCTTCTTTACCGACCGCCCACTTTAAATTCACCGTTGCTCCTACACTAATTGATTATAATTTATCCCTACGGTTCACACATCTTTAAGAAAACTAAGTTGTGTTACGGTAACACTCCCCCTCTGGTCAGCGAAAAAAATGAATGCTACATAATTCGTTTTTTTTATACACAAATACCTTATATTGAAATAACAAGAAAAATAAACCATGGATAATCACACATAGAAGAATAGGTGGCCACCATAATATACCAAAAACACTTACACTAATATAAATAAACGTGTGGCTATTCTTACATCGATCATCGGGTGCATTCCTAGTCTTATTTACTACGGTCAAAATTCTCGATCAGCTTAGGCACCAGAGACAGTGCTAAATTGTATTGAGTAGCGCAGACGGATTACGCAACAACGATTATGTATATGCCTTCTACACCACATTTGTTAATCTTTTCACGGAAAGGGTACGAAACCGACGCGCCGCGAGTAATTTGGATTCATATTACGACGTCTAAGGTTCACGTAAGACTAAGGATGAAAGCCAGATTCGTATCTTACAACACGTCGGGTGAAATCGTCACGATGATCGATCGAACGAGACAAGGATCACAGATTAGGTGATAAGAGCTCTCGCTTCGAACCTCGTAGGATTATAATAGGGGTTTGAATACTTTTACATGTCACTGTTAATTAAATAAATTTCCCATGGGATCGGGTTTTCGTGCAGTTAGCCAAGGGCAATACTAATTTCACTTACACAGCTTTGTATAAGTTGAAATCTTATCCGGATATCAGTAGTCGTTTAACTCTGAACCTATGAAGGTCAGAATCCGCGCGTGATTTCGAGAGGATTTCCAGGGCCATGATTCGCAGACGTCTCCGCGATTTGGAGCTAGAATATCCAATACAACGTTCATCTCCACGTATAGACCAGCTTTACCGCCATAAATGATCTCCCAGTCACCGTTCTGGATAGGGAATTAGATGCTACTTTTGGCTAAGTTGTGGCCTTTTATCACCAAGGAGTGTTGAAGATCATGAGGTAATTATCACTATTGTTGGTCGAAAACATGAACAATAGCAATCTGCTATACGATGATCTTCTCTTGTTCTATATTGTTAGTTTCATTTTAGGTTTGGTCTACCCGGTTTTCAGCAAATTTGCTGGCCAGACACCAATATTGCGGCCATTAGAATCAGTTAGTTCGTACGAAGATGACTCGTGCTTGGCCACAACAGTGCAAGGTAAATATTGAGCTCCGAGTTTGGCGTTATAGAACTCACTTGCGTTTGACTGCTTCGTATTTCTTTTATAAACTGTTTCGCCTATCTTGAAAGGTTCAGCTGGTTTGCGGGTTCTTAAGTTGTAGGTTTTTGCACATGCAGTGTGTGCCTTTTGGAGGTTATTTTTAACAATGAAATATAACAGAGGAGAATCTTCGCGAATTCGCGTTAGCCGGGTTTCTAGTGAGGTTTCCTCTTCGTCAACTAACCGTGAGTGATCGGTTCCCTTCAAGATGACCTCTCACCTTTCGCCACCCGGAACGGGCTGTAACCAGAGGAAGTGTGTATAGTGGAATTGATTATAAGTTCGATCTCAGACAGGCGCGTATCCCACTCGCGCTGATTTCCTCTCGCATACGATCGGATAGCCGTGTTTATAGCGCGATTTACTCGTTCGACTGGGTTTGCTTGCGAATGGTACCGCGAGGTTAGCCAATGTTTAATTTCAAAGCGGTCCAGCAGATTTTTAAAATCTTTGGACGTGAAGGTAGTGGCGTTATCCGATAGAATAATCGCTGGGACGGAGTTCCGGAAAAACCAATGATCGGTTAGTTCGACACACAAAGTTTTTGACGATATTTGGGGAAATGCGCGCAAGTGCACCCATTTGCTGAACAGGTCCATTGTAACCAGGATGAATTGTTTCCCCGCCTTCGAACGCGGTAGGGGACCCATATAGTCTATCGCGATGATTTGCCAAGGACGGGACGGGGAACGTATCTCACCCATTAGAGGACCCGTGGATGTATTGGGAGGTTTGATTTCTTTGCAATCGTTACATTTCTTAATATGGGCCCTGATGTCTCTTACCATGTTGGGCCAATAATATTGCTGACGTACTTTGGCTAGCGTTTTATCAACGCCAATGTGCATGCTATTGTTGTGGTTCGCTATAATAATGTCCTTTCTCGATTCCGGGCTCGGAACAATCTTCCAGTCGAAGCGGTGATCTGCGAGCTCGTCATTGAAGACATACTTTTGCAACAATTTACCCTGGAGTCGGAAATCAGGGTAATCAACCGGAGAATCTTGTACTGACTGCAATAAATCATTATACCAGACCGATTCCGAGTTGGCCGATATCGCCATTACACTTCGCGATAGAGCATCGGGTACGATGTTGTCCCTTCCCCGACGGTGGACGATCGTCATGTTATATTGCTGTAACGATAAACTCCATCGACTAAGGCGAGAGGAAGTTTTCCACTTTGACCTCATGATAAAGGTTAAAGCGGATGAGTCGGTCACTAGCACAAAGTGGCTACCCTCCACGTTCCCGCGAAAATGTTCGATCGATTGCAATGCTGCCAGTCCTTCTTTTTCTGTCGCGTGGTATGATCGCTCTGGCGTGGTTAGCTTTCTTGAAAAGTATTCAATGACTCGTTCCTCCCCCTCAATCTTCTGGGTTAGCACACCAGCAATGGCGTAGTCGCTTGCGTCAGTATGTATAATAAACTCACGGTCAAAGTCAGGGCTGGACAATATCGGAGCTGTTATCAGTCTTTCTTTTATTGTTTGAAACGCTTCCTCCGCCTCTACAGTCCATTTCAATGATTTAGACTTCGATTTGAGAAGTTCAGAAAGGGCTGCGGTATCCTTACTGTAATCCGCGATAAAACGTCGGTAGTAGTTCGACATACCGAGAAAGCGGCGGAGTTTGGTTATAGAGTTAGGACGGTCGTACTCTACGATGGGCCTTACCTTCTCGGGATTAATTCTTAATCCCTGCGAGGAAATGATGTATCCTAGAAAGGGTATTTCGTTCAAGCAAAAATGGGACTTTTCTAATTTAATCGATAAGTTTGCTTCGCGGAGGCGCGTCGCGACTTCATCGTGCAAACGTATGTGCTCCTCAAATGTCTCCGTTACGATGACGATATCGTCTAAGTAAACGAAGACATTTGGTTCTAGTGCCCCGTGCCCCAAGACGCGGTTCATCAAACGGGCTAGCGTCGCCGGGCTATTAATTAAGCCAAAAGGAAGTCGCGTGAATTGGTACATGCCCTTCCCCTGTACGCTAAAAGAACAGTACTTTCTAGACTCCTTCGCCAGTGGAATTTGAAGAAAGGCCTCCGACAGGTCAATCGTCGAAAGAAACCGAGCTCGGGGCAGCCGCCCGAGGATTCGTCCTGGATGAGGCAGGGGGTACGCGTCACGTATCGTTCTCTCGTTCAATTTACGAGCATCTAGGCATAGCCGTATCGCCCCAGACGTTTTCCGAATCGGGACAATGTTGAGCGACCAGTCCGAGTTTGATTCTTCAATTATTCCCCGGTCCAGCAGTCTGTCCAGTTCAGTGAACAATCCTTCCTGAATTTTTGGGGAAATCGGGTACGGATACAGTCGTATCGGCTTAGCAGTTTTAAATGCACCGTCGAGAATAATTTGGTGCTCACAAAGCGGTGTGGTATCTAACCGATCTGCCCGAGCACATTTGAAGTTAGTTTTTATTCGGTTCAAGATTTTTATTTGCTCCTCAGATAAAACTGGTCCAATCGAATCTGGTATAGTATTTAAGCTTCTTGAAGTGGAACAGATAGAAGCAATTGACGGGTACACTCCAAAGGCATTCCAGAAGTCCATGCCACATATACATTCCTTTGTGAGACTAGGCGCCACTAAGGTGGGAATCACTCTCGTTTTGCCGTGGAATGTATATGGGATGAGAACCTCTCCAAGGATTTCCATTGGCGATCCGTCTGCTGTCTGCAGCTCTACCAGTTCCGACGGATTTCGAATGGTTACTCGGTGCAACTGACGGTAAATTTTGGAATTTATGAACGACAAATTACTTCCACAATCTAATAAGGCATTAACTCGTATATCAAAAATTTTAATCTGAACATAAGGTCTATCATCCAGCGTATTATGAAAGGTAATTTTGTGAATTTGGGCTGGAGAGGGTGGTTGGTAATCTCCTTCTTCGTTCAATGCTAATTCGTAAAATTGACTGACCTCAGACCACCATAAAGGGGACCACTCCTCCTCCCGCGCTATAGGAAGCACCTGCGCCTTTAGGCCTTCCTGATCGAGTTTTTTAAGCAATAGGGGCAGTTTTCGTTCGTGAAGCCTTTGAAGGCGCACACGCTACAAAAAACTCTTCTCGGAATTGGGCAGTCCTTGAGTTTATGGTTCTCCCCACAGTTGAAACACTCGTCGTTAGAAGGGGGAACGTACTTTGAGACCAGTCTCAACAAAGGACTTTGTTGGCTAGGACCTGATTCTGGAGATTGCGTATTCCTTCTATCTGTTTTATTATTAGTAGATGCATGCTTGTGGTCTGTTTGTGGGGGGTACTTTTGGTATTCTCCCTTCTGACCCTTCCACATTTTGTTCCCTTTTAATGTTTGGGCATTATTGTCATCCGAACGGTTTTTGTTAAAGAAAGTTCGGGCAGAATGACCGGAGTTATTACCTGAGTTGATAGCACAGGTCTCGCGTTTGCCCATCCCAAATACTTTTGTAAAAGCTGAAAAGTCGGTGGCGTCTAAATCCTTCCCAATGGCTATCAATTCCCTCAGAGTTCGTACGTTCTTACCAACGAGAGCTTTCTTGCCATCATATCGTAAGTTCATCTTCAACACTTCAACCTTTTCTGCATCAGCCATGCCATGATTCATAGCTGAGAACAGTTTTTCCATCTGCAAATAGTATTGCTGGAAGGACTCGCCTTTCTGTTGTCGGGTTTGATAAATTTTGGTACGAAGAACAGAGTCTAGGTCTGGATGCCTAAACTCGCTTTTAAGCTCTTGTACCAAATGTGCCCTTCCGAGAAGGGAACTTTGATTACGCTGAGACGTATACCAACTTAGCGCCGCTCCCTCGAACAAGTGAACCGCCGAATCGAAGAGATCGGACTCATTGACATGTTCTGAAATTGCTAGCTGTTGGACGTGATTGAGGAACTCATTGAGGGCCAACCCTTGATCATTTCCCGAGTACTTCTTAATTTTCCACTGTGAAACTGGAATCATTTTTCGTTGCGAAATTTCTTGGGAAATCTGCGAAGGGTGTCTAAAATTACCGTATGCACGGGGAGTTGCTTGTTGATGCACATAACCATGATCAAATGGACTAAATTGTATTTCATCAATTCTACGATTGAACGAATGATTTTGATTATTGGTGCCAGAAAAAGGATTTGGGTTGCTGGCTGGGATAAAATGTGAAGTCGCTGTAGTGGCGGGTGCTGGATATGGTATACCCCTACTAATGGCAGTAGTGGTTATGGTTGAAGATCGAGACACCTTCCGGAAATCATAGCTAGGGGGTACTGGGTTATTATTTGAGTGGAAATCGTCTCGAAACAGAAAAGGATTTGTTTCATTCAGACTCTGTACGGTCTTCGTAGGTTGTGGCGGAGTTAATTGTTCTTTCAAATCGGTAATTTGTATAGCCATTGATTGAATGAGTGAATTGATATTGGTCATAACTTGGTGAAAATCCTCTTTTGTAATAAAGCCAGTTTCTGGGTGAGTTTTAGGAATTGTCCCTGTGCAGGTTGTGACTGTCGACGTTACGATAGGAGGTGTGTCTGTGGTTCCTGCGGCTTCATCTAACAAATCTTCTTCGTCAGACCCTTGTTCATCTGATTCGGAAGACCAATTTTCATCGTCCCAAAAATGCTCTGAGAACAGTTCAATCACTTTGTTAAACTCACAATTAGCTTTCTTTTGTACCTCTCCTACTGAATGGTTTTTAATTAGAACTAATCTATGACCCAAATGTAACAACCTTGCCCTACAGAAAAAAGCTTCATCTTTTGGCGATGCGGATATAATGCGATCAAGTTCATTGTATAGCAGTCGGCAGATACTAAGATCCACCTCCGGGTCTTGATTATAGTGAATAATAAACTCATGACCTTCCCGCTCGTTTTTCAGGATTCCGTTCAACCGACGACGGCGCCTACACCGAGATTCGTCATCGCTAATACACACGTTTCGGAGTGCTAATTCGTAATCAAGTTCGCCCGCGGTAAGAAAATCAACCCGCAGGTTGTGATAGAGTGTCCCGAAATCTGTACCCGAGACTGAACGTGACGGAGGCATTGTAGATGGTTGATACGATCGCGGGGAAGGAATAAATGTGGTTTAGATGGCACTTATTAATCTGTAAGAAAACGATCCGAACATCAAACGTCTCTCTACTCAAAGCACTTCAAGACTATTCGAGGTTAACTACACTTCATCGAAAATGACTTATAAGCTTTTGATGCCCCACTGACCGCTCAGAATTTACCACGTGGTTCAACTACCGCGGCGGAATTACCTACAAATGGCCACCAATTCTTCGTGTGCGATGTGACCAGAGTGGATTTGAGAGGTTAAAGCTCGAAAACTCCCCCACAACTGATTAAGAAAAAATATTCCATGAATATTTTTTCTCTCCTAGGAACCTTTAATTTACGTTGGGCGCCAGATATAAGGCTCTCGCCTCGGAAGGTGCAAAGTCCCAGATGGGGGTTTTGCCTAAGCTCCGACTCCTGGTATGGGAGTCCTGGAGTGGGCACTCAAGGCCTCATTAGTTCCGAGTCCCAGGGCGTTGTGGAAGTAGGGGAGCTTTCGGATGTGTGGCGGTCCTAAAGAAAATAACACACTTCCTACCTTACGTACAAATTTATTCCGGTTCGGGTGCGGTGGTGACAATGGCGTGAGTCTTCGATGGCGGCGAGCAGCGGGCGACGATGATCAGGGATGACACGTGCGGCAGGCAGGTAAGTTGAGCTGTTTTGTGGGCTACGAGGCCGGGAGAGATACTACATTCACTGTATCCGGGACCACGAGAAACGGGTGGTTCTGCATTTGGGCGCGCAGGCCTTGTCGTCCTTGGCGTTTAGCAGGCGAAAGTGCCGGAATGCACGAGGCAATCGTGTCCTGCGACGGGGTCCTTGACGGTGAGCCGTTACTTTTAGTTTTAGGAAAACGGCGACCCAATTTGGGAAAAGGACGTAGCAGTAACTGTCTAGCTAATAATGTTCGTTTAAACTTTTTCCCCAAGGGCCGTAGCGATGGCACCTCGAACACGTCTTACACTTTCTATCGTCCAAGTCCAACTATCCAATAGCCTTCCCTTATCGTAGCCTTCTAACCAACTCCAACTCCCGCTCACTATCTCTCTCGCTCTCACTCTTTCCGTTTCATTTTCCGCGTCAATCCACTGCATTTTTCACCCAAACTCTGCGTTCGAATCCACATATCTTCTTTACCGACCGCCCACTTTAAATTCACCGTTGCTCCTACACTAATTGATTATAATTTATCCCTACGGTTCACACATCTTTAAGAAAACTAAGTTGTGTTACGGTAACAGAAATGAGCCGCAGTGCTATCTTTGGAAATGAGCCGCCTTGGATATTCAACTGTTTTTTTTACTTTCTTATTTTATTGCGTATGAGGAGAGGTTTTGATTTTTTAATATTCGGGAACACGTATCTGCCGGTCGGCAAACTTTTCTTTGGACTGAGCAAACTAATTTCTATATTTCTTTAGGGTTTGTTTTACCAACGGGGGCACTGATCCAAAGAGCATTCAATGTGCTTAGGGAAAACACATGGCCTTATTTGAGTGGAACGATGACTTCAATCATGTATAAGGTTTGAGAATTGACAATTCGCGAGAGGAATCGGGGACCGGTAAGCAATTACATTCAGTTATGTCAGCACGAAGAATAAGTGTTTTGCTGTCATGTTCATTCAGCTTTCAATTCTATCTCATGCCTCCACGCGAGTCTAAGTTTATTAATAGCATTTGGTCCTTAGACCGGCGACGACTGGGTGCTATCAGCCTTCTGCCAATAGTAGCAGAATGAGAGGGTGCGAACAGATCTAGCGGAGAAAACAATACCGTCGAAATGAATAGTTGTTGGGAAATCAGCTCCAATAAGACTTTAATTTGACTAGTATCGATGATCGCGGGTCAATACGTACTGAAAATTCGCCGCGTCTGTTTTAATGAATCTAATTTCAAGTTCCGTTATTGGTGGCAAGCCCGTGCATTAGGTTAACGATCCCCTGTATTTCCCTTTAATGTTCGATATAATCGTTCGTATACGTGTATTTCGCAAACAATCCGATATTAGAACTAGGAAATACTTTCGTTGATTTATAACATCTCGAGCTATCATAACTCTTTGTGTGTATAACGTGTTATCACTCGGTAGTTTGCAACCCAAAAAATATATTGTGGAGAAGGTATAGCGAAATTAGTCTAAATAATGTCGCAATAAATAGTGATCCGGCCTATTATGCAGATAAGATTAGCTTTTCTAGGCATACTCCCACGATCGGCTGTGTGGAGTTGAAATTGCTTTTGTTTAGAAAACATAGGATACTCTCGGTAGCCGGCTACCCAGTGTTTAAAAAGAACCAAAAACTAAACAAGATCTTCTTTTTCGAGCGATCGTGTTCTCGAAAACTTACTAAACTACTACCTAATAAACTATGTACAGGTCGCATCGCTTGCATGGAGCGAATCCTAGAACACCAACTTCGCGACACCTATGGAAGTGTCTGATGAACCTTCTGTATAAAATTCCTCATTTTATTCAAACGATCGCCGGGTAAAATCAGCACCGACACGATAGAAACCACGAAAAAATTCGTCGCGTGATTGAATATTATTAAGAAATATAAGCAGTGCTCCTTATAGCCGGCTTTCCGGAGTTCAAGTTGCTTATTTTGCTAATCGTATAAATACAACAAATGATAAATTACCCACATTCTCGGCAGCTGGCTGCCCAGAGCAATTATTACATGATAACGCTACTGGCACACTTACTAACAACTCTCCCATTCTCGTGATACATGTGGAGATGCAGAGGATTCCTCGGTCTCTAGTAGCAACATGTATCGGACTAACATTCCTTCCTTTCCCAGAAGATCTGCATTCGGCCGTGGCCGGGGTCGGTATTGATCAGCATGCAGGGATCAGAATAGATTGTACAATGTGGCTCATCATGTTATTCCCAAGCATGTTGTTCCAATGAACATTTTGCAACCTAATTTGGTTCTGGTCAATAACGGAGTAGCAACTACGGGCGATCTCTTATGCTTATGCTTATTTAAAATGTAAAACAAAACAAAATTGGAATCTTTAAGCTAACGCAATGTGCCTTATCAAATAAACGATTTGAATAAAAAAAATGGTAGTGCTCTGAGATATTCTGTATAACACCTCATAGGTTTTTGAACGCTGAGCAACGTCGACAAAGTCACAAACTTTTCAAATAATCTGAATCTTGTAAGCTGAAAAAGAACATGCACACAGGCTAGCTCTTGATCTTCTGAACGAGTTTGCCGAAAAAAGTAGCCCTCTACATGATAGAGATGACGACAAACATTTTGTTTTGTCCGACTTCTCATACTGCTTGTTTTATTGATCTGACCCCCTGGCGATGACCCCCTAAAAGCTAGGAATCAAGTTTGCTTTTTGTAACGAAAGTTTATGTTTGGCATAATATTAACTCACATACCGAAAGCAAAAATCCTATCAGAGGCGAAAAGGCGGACAGTGACGCAAGGGTGGCTGGGTGTTTGTACACTCAAACTTGCAATATTACGGTAAACGGAATGTTGGGAAAAGTGGGTGTTAGGCCCTTTCGATCGGCTCTTCTTGAATCAGCGCAGAAAACTATTGACGCGGCGCGTTAGTTAGCTCCACACTGGCATATAAATGACACCCAGTGACTGTGCTATATACTATATATAATCAGCTTGGATCTAATAGAGCCACATTTCATAGGCGATAATATCATCGGAAAGGAATTATTATATTTGAGGTTTGTTAATCTACTTGAAATTACTTAAGATTACTTTATTTACATTATACCTATCTACCTAACCTAATGAATCACTTATACATACTTATGACTAGCCTAATTAAACTGTTGTCTACTATCTACTGAGTAGAGAAACCTAACCTGCCTAAAATGTAACCTCGTTGGATTTATTGAAAAGTTAGGAAACTAATTTGTAAGTAATTGTTCAATTATAATGAATTCAAGAATAAAGTAATTATGATTTTTCAGTCGAGTTGCGGAAAATTGAACTTCGGAAAGCGGAAACACGGAAGGTCAACGACATGAATTACAACCTCGGGTTGCCTTGACAGTGGACGGGTGGTACTCTCCGAACCCGCAGAAAGTCTTCCTAACATGATCAAATCATCAGGTCTCGCTCGTTTTAAATCCCGATAGTGCCGGTGTAGTGGAGAGAGCAAAAGCGGTCCAATGACGGCACTCTGCTACAGCTTGGCTCCACTAGGGCAGTGCAGGTAACTTCTTAGAACGATAAATAGAAGAGAGGGGCTAGATTTCGATATTTATCGTTTTATAAAAAGGTGGATAAGATACTTATAGAGAAGATGGCGACTTACCAGGATATCCTGAACTGGAACATTGGTATTTTTTTTTCGACTTCGCAAATGCTTAGTGTGGAAGTTTACCGTGATTTAACTTTTTGTCGGTTCCGACAGCATAAAGTAACAAGTTACTTTACGCTTGTCCGGACATGCCGTAGACTCAGGTGATTCGCATTTCTAATGCCAAAAGATCTTGACTCCTACGGTAGCTGACAAAAGGTTAAGTCGCTGGTAAACTCTAAGCTTGCACAGATGACCCTTCCACCTTCACCTCCTTGCTCTCCCTTGAGTACTATGGCTCTTAATATTGAAAAATATACTTCAACTTCCAGTCCCTTGCTAATTAAATGCCGTAACAACAGTTGACAAATGGAACATTGGGTAGTCTACCGCGAACCTGAAGGGAAACCTTTAACTGTGACCTGGTGTCACAATACCCGGCGCATATACAGACAACATGCTTGATCATTCGTACAATGACTCTCAGAGTGTGTAGACGCTTTTTTCAGTCCGTGTAGTGTCGCGCTATAAAGCAATCCTCTTTCAAGGTTACCTCGAGCGTTCTGCGTCTCTCTGAAGTTTTGGAACTGTTTCTTTTTTCCGCTGTACACCGTTATAAAAAATAAGTAACACTTAATACATTCCCCTTTTTTGGTTCACCTACTAATGTGAACTAAGCTATTACTACTAAAATTTGTTTTTATTGACGAAGTTTAAATTTTTACATTAGATTATACATGGCAAGTGTTCAGCTATTTGCTTTTCATCTTCGGTCTTGTGAACTAAGCTATAGGCCCGTGCAAAATTGACTTCCCCTGACAATAGTTCACCTCAAGGTGAAATGGATGTCGAAATACAATCGACTCTCCGCCTTATATTCTTTCAATCGAATTGACCGTCCATTGACACCAGACAGTGAAAGTGTAACTAGCTAAACTAGAATTAAAGGACCTTTGAATTGCTTACACCTCCTAGAGCCTCAACTGGCCACCAACGGCTTTGCGATATTACCAACCTCCTCCAAATACCAAACAAGTTTTGGGTGGTTTTAACTCTCAAGGGTCGGCATGGGGTTGCCTTTATGACAATAATTGATCTACCTCACTTCTCGAGCATTGCTGTATCTTCACTATGACCATTTTGACTATGGGTGACATGACAATGATTCCCGCTCCGCCTCCCTCTGCTCGACATCGCCGCAGTTGGATTACATGTGGAAGAAAATCCCTTATCTCCACGGTGCATCTGCTAATGGTAATTCCTATTGCGAACAGTACAGGGCCACCGAGTACAATCAATGTTGCAATATTCCCAAGTGGGAAAAATTTGGGACAAGACCAACATTTTTTGTGCATAAGGGCACAAGACCTTACATAAAGTATGGTTTTTTGTTTTAGTGTTTCGGATTCTCCTCGTCAGTAACTAGCACCATCTGGGTGTCTAGTTAGACTAAGTATCTAAACTAGTACCCAAATTAGCACTAGTTAGACACTAAATTCCAAAAAGTCACACGTCTTTCGTGAGCACTAAACCACTGGCTCATACCGAGTGATGTCTCGATAATGAGCACAGAGGTTCTGTTTGCCGACGAGGAATATGGAATCAATGTTCCCTGTGATCTCACACGAAAAATTAAACGAAACTGCTAAGCGTCCGCGATATCTCGCAAAATCGAATTCACAAAAAAGCTTCTTTGGAGGAAGAGTATGGGTTCCTGGCTGGCTTGATTCTCGACACCGCGATTCAAGTCCAAACTAAATGCGTACCAGAAGATTTCCTTACCCATGGTGGGACAAAGAGTATGCTCAGATATGTATGCGGGGAAGATAGTTCGGGATGCCGGGCTATCGACAGTAGACGATGTCAGGAACGCGAATGAAGAGTTTAATGAAAGCCAAGTAACGTAGATACTGGCGCTGGTTCATTGACGAATAAACTAGAGAAACATCGATGAGCAATCTTTGGGACACGACATATGCGGAACCGAATTAGTACTAACGAGAACGTTAGTTTCGCTCCGGCACAGAAGATGTTCCACGCCGGGGAAACTTCACGATACCGCGAACAATATATCTTTTTATATGGTGGAATTCTCACTCACTCTCTTGTCATGTAACAATAAAGCCTCAGGTCCAAACAGAATCGAATTCAACGTTGAAGAATGTGCCAGACTCTGCCAAGGGACGCTTGCTTAAAAATATGCTTAAATTGATATGCTTTCATATGCTTCAATTTCGCCCGGAGTAAAAGCAAACACTGCTCTCTTATAGCCATTAATAAAGCAGGCAATCAATTCCTACTGCTTTGTTGCTTATCCACTGCACAAACAGTATAGTATCGTTCCTCCGGCTGCGCAGTGAAATGAAAAATCCACAGAAGTGGCAAGTGCCTCTAGTACTACAATTACTATTGCGTCTGAATTTAAACAAACTGGTATTAGACCAAACTTGAGCTAGGTGGAACAGTTACCAAAGGTGAAAACGAAGCATCTACTCACGGAAATGGTTACATCAAGGGCGTAATGTGGTACTGATAACGTTCAAATTTCAGCTAAGGCTGGAAGCATCATGCAACACAACACCGACTACAACAACGTTTGAGCAAATATCCCCGTATATAGAGTAGAGTGTGGTCAAGTAGGTCATGCGAAGGATTTTTGTACTGATTTTGACAAATAATCACTCGTTGGCAATATTTTGACAATAATAATTCTATGCCTAGGTAAATATTTTTCAAACTAAATCCAATAAGGCGAAGTTACTATTTTCGCTGTTTTCAGAATTTGAGGGTACGATAGGTCAAGGTTAAATAAAACAACGATCAGGGCCGGCGGAAAGCGTGGGTAGTATGGGTAGTACTACCTACTCGAAAATAACCGAGCGGGTAATTACCCACTCGAAATATTGAACCATTTCAAAAAATTTAGATGTGCAACGCATGTATCTCGCACTACACACACTTGAAAACATCGATGCACCACAATTCCATTTGCATAAACGAACATGATTTAATGTGAATGTAATGTAAGCGTGTGCATTGCAAAAAGGGAAAAAATTCTTACTAATGGACCCTTCACCCTATGCTTTCTACCCACTCGGGTGTCAAGTGTTTCGCCGCCCCTGACAACGATCACGCCTAGAAAGCGGTTCAACATTCATTTGAAAAGTATGAATACTGCAGATTTTTTTAAAATTAATAACACAAATAATTCATTTACGTTATTCAGGTAAGAAAATGAGGAAGTGGCAAATGATGTGAAAAATCATGAAACTGCGGAAGCAAATGTTAAAAAATAAATGATTATCTGCCCCTGCGTCTGATTTTGTACTTGTGAATGACTTCTTCGGTGTCCTCGTCGTTACCAGAATGTGGAATGGAAGTTGTGCATCAAAAGCTTTACATGGTACTGAAAATATTAGTATTTCGATATCAACAATAGGTCGGTACACCACAGATTTTCGATACCACATAAAGGGGAATCATATTCCACATCATACAGCTTAGCCAATGGATGCACGATTGTTTTTATTGTTTTTATTTGTGCTAGAAACAAGCAAGGTTATGGGCTAAAGTAGATGATGTAGTTTCTCAAGATTTAAATGAAAATGACAAATTTCAAGATATTTCAAACTATTTTCAAAATAACTTGATAATGTATTAATTATTGAATTGATAACATTTTCGGGACATATCATATATGGTAAGTCACAGTCGCCTTGTTTGTAAACATCCCTCTTGGGCTACGTCATTGGACGTGTTTCCATACAGAACACAAATTGCCAAAAAGTAGTTTATCTCCGCCGTTCACTTGCTTTGAATTTTTCTAGTAATGAGTTCTAGATTTCGTGGAAGGCATGAATTGTCCCTCTATAGAACACCTACGCAAATTTTGCAAAGTTACTTTTTCCTAAACTGATGGCAGCGATCATTGCCAAAGAAATATTCCACATTCCCTTTGCTCAAGTTGTAGACAACAACGCTCACAACAAAATACCAACCGACAAACCATGGGGGTTAATGGCTATAATTTCCTCAAAGAAAAACATCAATTACACCGCCTACCAGCTCTGGTTTTGAGCATCATTTAGCCCATCATCACTTTCATCGCCCGGCTCGTACATTTTTCCCATACCTTTAAACATCCAGAGCTCCGGTTCTGATACAATCAATATCCAGAGACTTCAGCTCCGACCGGTGGGGGTGGGATCCAGTGGTGTAGGTACAGTTTTGGACGCCGCTGAAAGATCACTTTCGCAAGCTTTCTTACCTCGCAGAGCGCGCGTGAGTCGACCCGAAAAATAGTATAATTATAATTGATCGATTTTTTCTAATACCCGTGATTGAATATTAATGAGTTCCCGTGCGCGATCGACATGTACGCAGACTGCCCAAAACAAACCGAGGTATTGTTTGTTCGCGTTCAACAAACAGACAGCTATACATTCGGCTTGGGATATCCGTTTCCTTCAGATTTCACCATCATTGCGAATAGTTTCCCACAAAGCAATACTTTCCTCGTATTCGGATTTGCGAGGATTGCAGTTCGCGCACCTACTTGTTTTGAAACATTTCCGGCAACACTGCGAACCGGTTAGACTACGCTGACATCACTGCAATACAATTAAAAACTCTACATCATCAAAAGTATATCCAATGGCCATTATGGAAACGGCTGCTGAGACAGTGAAGGGTTTCGGAGCTTTTACGCAGCTGTCAGATGGCCACTACTATGACGGTCGGTTTTTGTTTTGTTTTAGGGGTTCGCTGTTCACTGTCCGGGCATGGTGAAGGTATTAATTTTCCGTACCAGGCGGCGCCCGGCGGATTTGGCCAACCACTTTAAAATATAGTAATCACTTGCTTGAGACTAGCCAAACAGCGAAAGTGGAACGTATGCGACTTATGGGGACCCCCGCATTGTCCAACATTCATGATTCACAGGAAGCGTTTTTAGGAAGCCGCAGACTTCTTGATGAACGTTGAAAGTTTGAACGAAGTATTCATTGGGAATAGTGTTCAAGCCGGATTGTGTTGAAATTGAATGATGAGTGACTTATGTAAGATTTCTTTTGAAGATTTTTAAATTTATTTCTAGGTCCAATTCGCTATCTCAGACGAGTTTGTGTGTGTGGGAGTGGAAATGGAATGAGCTCTCTCAGACTATCCAGTTTTCCTAAACAGCACTATTAAATTTAAATTAAATACTGAGGTGCAAAACAAATCAATCGAATATCTACCGGATAATGATAATACTGTAGAGTGACCAACATAATTTTTTACACATTATGATTGATTTACAAAAACCCCCCGCAACGCTAAATTGCGACAAAATAACTACATATTCGCCCCCTTCAACTTCTCTGACAAAACGACGCTCGCTGACATCGAACTAGCTAGTGAGATTGATCGCTGCACTGGAATTGTAGCATGTTTGCCGCACGCCAAAGTCAATTTAAGCATGTTTCGATCAAGTACTTGTTTCCTCCGCCTGAAGTTGACCCGGCCCCCACCGCTCGCTGGCTAATCTTCCGTACTGATGGGGATTTGATACGATCGACAACTGATACCGCGTGGCCCTCAAAGCATAGCTTCGATCAAGATCTTGATTTTGTTTTCATTTCACTATGGATAACCTGTGGGACGGGAGTGGGAGCGATAGATCGAAGTGGACGAGCCAATAACTGTCATCAGTCACATGTGCCTGTAGGACTGCACAGATCGAAGAAACACTCACATCAATCGATCACGGAGGTAACAGATAAGGATCTGCGATTGAGGAGATTCAACCAGATTGCCTTAAAGGATGAGGATTGACGGTGAAAGATTTTGCTGATACCGCGAAATGTCTGAACTTGATTGTCGACCCGGTCGAATCTCAGCCGTGAGCATAGTATCTATACAACAAGAGATTAAATTCGAAATAAATATAACATATTGAGATTTTTAATTAGCTCATTTTTTATTGAGGGACACCTAGCGCAAACTTGAAGCTTCCAAATAATTTTTATTTCAAAATTATTTTCCCAAAACCCAGGACCCTCCGAAAAACATGACTCGCTGTCACAATAAGTTATCACAATGTGTTACTTAGATACTAAGCCGGCGTTGGTTGTAAAACATGATGAGTTACACTGTATCACCGACCATGAGATAGACTTGAGGAACGCCTAACTCCTACCAGCAGAAGGCAAAAGATTCTTCACATATCCTTTCGATTATGTGCATATGAGCCTAATCCTAGTTTTTTGTATCAAATTTATTACTGATTCACTATATAATGCAATAGGTCTTTCAATTTCATAGCTTTCGTTTCACTTAATCTTAAATTTGCCGAAAATAGCCAACAAAATCGAATAGTATAACATTTCACAATGTATACCCAACAAACAACGAATGCTGAACAAACCATTGATACAGGAGAATAAGCTGAGCAAGGGCTGTTCAAGCAATTATCCAGATAAATTGTTTGTTAGAAACACAATCAATTCAGATTTTCGCCACTAGGTAGCATTGTAAGCGTTCAAGTACCAAATCTAAGATCATCACAGAAAGTGATATGTACAAGGACTTTGTCGAAGAACATAATGTAAAGTGAGGTGATCCTCAGGAATCAGAACATGTTGGCTCATTTGGCACATGCCCGGTGTTAGTCGGAGATTTGTGCCTTGGCATGTCGTCTCATCGCATTCCTGATGGCAAGAGAAAGGAAAAAGAAAGAAAAATTTAGGGGAAATGAAAAATGACAACAAAACATTAAACTGCGTGAATTCTTCAAACCTGAAGGAAAAGTTATATAGCTCTTTACCACACTGGGTTAGGAACAATAGCACATCCTTGAGTTTAAACTGCCTATGCTTAAATCCGGACATGTATTTGCATTACTACAGGTCAGTTACATAAACGAAATTATTGCGACACATTCCTCAGGGCATAACTTTTTTACCATTGGGTAAAAATCAACCAAATTTTGCATACTTTCTCATTGATGTGTATTGTTTACATGCTGTCAAACTCGAAGTCGTGTTTTTCGATTCTACGAAAATGGAGGTGAACCAACGCGAGTCGAGAGAACAAATTCTTTCCAAACACCTGGAATTTCCTGACCTGTCGCACCGGCAGTTGGGAAAAATGTTGAACATTCATCATTCAACCGTCTCCAGAGTGTTGAAGCGGTTCCAGGAGCGGTTGACGTTGGACCACGGCAAAGGAGCTGGAAGAAAACCGGAGAACAAAAGACGGAGGGAAAGGTGAAGCAGATGATTAAAGCAAATCCCAACGTCTCAAGCCGTGATTTGGCTAAAAAGATCGGCATGTCGCAGAGCTACGTCCAGAATGCAAAGAAGAGAGCTGGACTACATACATACAAGGTACAGATCTTCCCAAACCGCGATGAGCGGCAACAATCGACGGCTAAAACTCGGGCACGGAAGCTCTACGAGAAGATGCTGACAAAATATGGCTGCTGTGTGATGGACGACGAAACGTAGCCGATTTTAAGCAAATTCCGCGGTTGGAGTTTTTCACCGGCAAGAGCAAGTTCTATGTGGACGACAAATTTAAGAAGAAGAAAATGTCGAAGTTCGCCTCCAAATATCTCATTTGGCAGGCCATCTGCTCTTGCGGACTGAGGAGTGAGCCTTTCGTGACAAAGGGCACAGTAAATGGCGAGATCTACAAATCTGAGTGCCTCGAGAAACGCCTTTTGCCGTTCTTGCAACAGCACGACGAAGCTCCGCTATTTTGGCCAGTTTTGGCATCATGCCACTATTCTAAAAGTGTCCTGGAGTGGTATGAGGCCAATTCTGTCCATTTTGTTCCAAAGGACATGAATCCGCCAAACTGTACGGAGCTGCGCCCGGTGGAGCAGTACTGGGCAATGATGAAGCAGGAACTTCGGAAGAGCAAGAAGACAGTCAAAGACGAGAAGGACATGTTAAGAAAATGGAAAAAAAAACTGAGAAACTGGCACCGGATGACACTGTAAAGACTTTTTTATATTGTAACGACATATAATTAGCAAGGGACTGGAAGGTGAAGTATTTTTCAAATATTAAGAGCCATAGTACTCAAGGGAGAGCAAGGATTTGAAGTAAGAAAGTTTAGAAAAGCGTGGAGTAGGGTCAATGAACAAGCTTAGAGTTTCCCGGTTACTTAGCTTTTTGTCTTCTGCAGCGCAGTAGTCAAAAGATCCTGACTACTGCGCTGCAGAAGACAAAAAGCTAAGTAACCGGGAAACTCTAAGCTTGTTCATTGACCCTACTCCACGCTTTTCTAAATTTTCTTACTTCAAATCCTTGCTCTCCCTTGAGTACTATGGCTCTTAATATTTGAAAAATACTTCACCTTCCAGTCCCTTGCTAATTATATGTCGTTACAATATAAAAAAGAAAAAAGATTGACTCACTATAAGTCGTTAATAAAAAAGGAAAAAATTGTAAAGACTTTGATGGAAGGCATCAAGCGAAAATGCTTTCAATTTTACACTCAAGGCTCCATCGATTAACTTTTCTTTTGATTTTTGAAGTAAATATATGTATAAACTACCCTAAAATTTTGGTTGGATTATAAGAAAATTGGCATGACATTTTCGGTGTCGCAATAATTTCGTGTTCGCCCTTAGATGAGTTTTGACTAGTTGCTTCGGCGCATGTTTTTCCGTAGTGGGCTGTATGGTTACAGAATTGGCATGTTGGGGTCTGCCCGGGATATGTGATTAGCGTTGTTTGCTTATAGGTTACGCCGTCCCTCGGTGATTTGCATTCGATAGTCATGTGAGAAGGTATTGGTTTAGTCACTCGCATCCTCACAATACGAACGCCGTTGGGAATGCCGGTGAAAAAATTTCTCCAGGTGTCATTCGTAGTAGATTCTACTTCTCCATATTGCGACATTAGATTCGTTTGATGTAATCTTCCTTCGTGCGCGGGACCAAATCATGGATACGCACGTCCACCATGTCGTTTTCCGTATGCACGGGGATCTTGATTCTGGTGTTATTAAATTCGACCACGTGTTGCATGTTGTTCTTCGCAATGAAGTTTTCTGCCTGTGCTAAGCTTCTAAACGTGATCAAAACACAGTTTTTTACGTGATGTACGTAACTTCAGCGAGATTAAGCTCCATTTTCACTTTAACTAATTGTTCCACTTCCTGTACTGTGGGTCTAACACGAGTTTTATTAAAGTTGATCGAAATTGTATAATCTCGTAGCACGGGCACTTTTGTTTAATTTGGCAAACTCATTTCACTCCGCAGCCGGGGGCAACGATACAATTTGTATGTGCACTGATATAGAACAATAGGTAGATTGATTCACTGGTGTCTATAACCTGCTATAGCGTAGCGATTTTTTGCTTCTGCTTTGTGCGAGGTCAGAGGATAGACTGAGTTCTTCGATTTGAGTTCGACATGTGATTATTAATTTCGATCTTGAATCTGCCGAATCAAGTGCTTTCAAGGCAGCCTGGCTGTCAGAACAAAAAAGATTCTTTTACCACAAATTCTCTGTTGAAGTGACGATTGTACGCTACACATAATCGCGAAGATTTTTGCTTGGAATATGGTACAGTATCTACCAAGCGAATGAGATTGGTTTAATCTCATTTCACCACAATAGGCACCAGCACCAGTTCAACCATCCAACAAAGAATCGTCAGTATAACAAACTACGTATTCTTTAAGTTATCGCTCCATCCAGCCAAACAGTCATTCCTCGCAAGGAGGAATTTTCACATTGAAGGTTTTAAAAGGAAAACTGCATTTGAGTGTACGGTAATTAGAAGCAAGTATATACGCATCCCAAGTAACCTCAGCCCAGTAGCTTAAAGACGGTATGCACAAGAAAGTGCTTCTTGTTTCAGAAACATACGTAGTTCTTTTTATGTTCTAGAGTGCATCTAGAGCAGCAGTAGGTGTTGTTGAGAACGCACCAGTCATCGCCTCCAAGACCATCCTCTGAATATGGTTTTAGTTTGATTGGATGGTCATAACTTCTCCCTTTTACCACCAAACAAGGCATCCGTATGCCAGTATTGGTCTAACAATTGTTGTGTAACTAGATAAACATGGATTTAAGTCCCCAAGATTTGCCGAAAGCCCGTCTACATTGGCCGAACGCCATGCAAGCTCTCTTGATTCTGAAATAGATATGAGCTGTCCAATTAAGTTTTGAGTCAAGGTTTATCCCAAGGTACTCTGCGACAATAATTTGAGCGACCGAAACTGAAAGTCGCAATGAATGCAAAACATGCTTTGTAAAACCCGTTTCGTATACATTAGAATATAAAAACCGGGTATAAACTTCAAGCATGAAAATCGGACATGGACTTTCCTTTGTAAGAGTCGGATAAAAATACATTCAGTATAAAAACCGGAAGAAAATATATCCGACTCTTACAAAGTAGTTTTTGTTAGCCGACTTTCAATTTTGAACATTACGGATGCTCCTGCGAACGATTTATTTATTTTTAAACTATTTTTATGATGGAGATTCATCCTTGCCGTGTTATTCGGGTGAACATTTTTTGAGCGATTCTTATACTGAAGGATCTCTGCCCGATTTTTACGCTTGAAGTTTATTTCCGATTTTTATATTCTAATATATTTGAAACGGGTTATATGAAGCATGTTCTGTCCTTGTGGCTTTTATTTTCGAACGCCCATTTCAAAGTAAAAAAACTGCAACGGACGAGCTCCAGTTGCAATCCTTCGATGCGTAAAACGCACCATTGATGTGTAATTTGGATTAACTAATAGTCCAACATGAATCCACCACTGCTCAACAACACATAAAGCTTGGTACATCAAATCAAAAAGTGTGTTAATGCAAATACCGGTGATCTCTATATGATAATCATCGGCGAAACCATGCGTCGGACACCCAAGCTCATAAAGTTTCCCCAACAAGCCATCGGCGACAAGGTTACATAAAAGTGGTGATAGCACACCACCTTGAGGGCATCCGCATACACTCAGTTTCCTTATCTCTACTTGTCTTTAAAATGAGCACAGATGTCGGTTGCTAAGCATTGCGTGTATCCGGTACTCCTTGACATCGTGCTACTTTCAAAATGGATTCGGAAGACTTTTGCGAAAAAGCTTTTTCAATGTTGTAGACAGCATTTATTCGGAAGACTTTTGCGAAAAAGCTTTTTCAATGTTGTAGACAGCATGGATGGTCGTAGACTTCTCTCGCTGATATGCATGTTGCATTATAAACAGGAAGTGCTCGCCCATGCTAATATCCAGAATATAGTGGTTTTTTTATAATTATTAAATTTATTTAGGCCCAAATGCGGTAGCTCGACGAGGCCGATTGTTTGTTTTTTTACAATAAATAAAAAAAACAACTATGTTAAGTTTTTGTCTCGTTTAGACGCAGCTTTCTGCTGCGTGTTGAGATCCTTTTTCTAGAGGGCGAAATATTGCCAGTGTTGTCCACTGCCATTTGAGGTTCGATCCGTTTGTCTTCTTTTGCGTTGTCGTTCATGTCCATGTCCTCATCCGTACTACTTTCCTGCTGCTCGCGGTCAGATGTTCCAGTTTGTGTCTTACTCTTATCGGTCGTCATTGTATGTTCGTATTTTTCGGCATTCGTTTCGTTGTTGTTGTTGCTGGTTGTTGGTGTTTGATCCGAAGATGTTGGTTTTGCAGCTGTTAGTGGTTTAGCGTAAGATGGTTCTGGGCTGATTTCAGTTGGATTGGTTAAGTTTTCCTTAACAGTTTCTACGCAAGGTTTTCCGAGGTGCAGCTTCTTCGTGCAGAACTGGCACGTAGGAATTTGCCCTGGGTACGTGACTAGTGATGTTTGATGAATGAGAACATCGTCACTTCCTAACGCTGTGACAGTTATGTATGAGGGAATTGGCTTGGTCACACGCATTCTCACCACACGAACACCGTTAGGGATGCCCGGTAAAAAATTCCTCCAAGTCTCATGTGTAACGGAGTCTACTTCTCCGTATTTTTGCAAGCATTTTTTAATCGCGCCGTCAGGGGTACGCGTAGCCAAATCATGGACACGAACTTCTACTGCGCCGTTCTCGATGTATACGGGAATGCTATATTTAACATTGCCGCATTCGGCGGTGTGCTGCATGTTGTTTCGCGAGGCGAATGACTCAACTTGGTTAATGTTGTTGAACGAAATCAGCACGCAATGTTTGATATGATGCATTTGTAGGGTTTTCACTTCAGCCAGATTGAGTTTCATCTGCACTTTTAATAACTGTTCCACTTCCCGAATGGCTGGTCTTACGGGGCATTTCGAAAAATCAACAGCAACACAGTTCGGCCGTATCTGGGTTGCTTTTTGCTGGGCACCGTCACTCATCACTAAATCGCACAGTAGGCTATTGTTATATGGACTGCTTGTGTGATAGGCACCGATTGATTTTTAGGTAGAATTGACTGTTTCACTTGAGCGGGACGATTTTTTGCTTCTGCTCAGGGCGAGAAGTGAAGACAAACTGGGAATATAGTGGTTGATTGAATTTGAAAAGGAAAGACCCCATAAGTAACGCGGCCACCTTTGGGAATGAATTGTATAATTATTTCCCGCTAGGCTAATGGAATGTATCCTGCTGCAAGTGAGAACTATTTTCAAAATATACTAGATGTGTTCATATCCTCTCAACATGTCACAAAGATACAAAAAAAAGGAAACATATTCACAGCCGTGACTCACTAGACAAAAGAATTAACTAAATTGAATAACCGACCGAAAGACACAACACAAAACCAACACACTGATGAAGACTTTGAAAAAAGTAGACTGCAGAACCCCAGACAATATGGCAAAGAACCGTTATTTCTGTTCCGATAGGGATGATGGAACATTAATAAACCGCAAGGCGATATCCGCACTTAGAATCAACATTATATTGATTGATCTCAAGGGTAGCAAGAGTCGTCGAAATGGAATGTCCATTGGAAGAAAATATATGGATTTTCCGAAGTTAGATATCGACTTATTAGGAATGCTGTATTGCTCACTAGTGAACTGTATTTGATGCTGAAATTTACTGTTTGCATACGATTTTGACTTCACGTCTATATTGCGATCGAGAAGGCTGATGCTGATGCGTAGAATTGGAGTCGTTAAGCCCAATTTATAATGCACGTTAAAGAGATGTACTTAACCGAATCTTCTGCGACAACACAAAATAACAACGGTCAAAATCAATAAAAAATAATTTCTTTTATATTTGGTTCGTATTGTGAGAATTTAAATGTGTGATACTTTACAGATAATCTCCTAAAACAGAAACGCTTGTTCATATATTAACGTACGAGGGTTGTTCAATAAGTCCTTAAAAATGATGGAAAAACACAGTTTTTTGAAAATTTTCTTTTTTATTTCGCAACATAATGTCCTTTCAACTCTACATACTTTTACAACCGATTTTCCAAAATTTTTATTCCGTCCAAGAAATAGGATTACGGAAGTTCTGCAAAATACACATTCGTTTGAGCAATGACGTTCTCTTTGGAAGTGAACTGTCATCTGCCAAGCCTATCTCTTCGTTTCTGGAGTGTAGTAGTGAATCCAGGTTTCGTCCACAGTAACATATCGACGAAGGAATTCGATAGGATTCCGATAGAAAGGGTCAACATAACCACTACACGATTGAGTTTATTCTCCTTTGAGAGCAAACGCGGCACCCATCTTGCCGAAATTTTTTCACAGACAATTATTCGTTCAAAATTGAAGCGACTATACCTTGTGATATGCCTGTGGCCTCAACTAATTCCCGCACTTTGATTCACTAATCGCTCAAAATCAGATCGTAGATTTTATAGATGATTTCAGAAGTAGACACCTCAACGGGGCGTCCTGAACGATGTTCTTCTTTTGTGAATGAACACCACGTTTAAACTCATTCACCCAACTGTAAACCGTCGCAAATGTGCCATGAACTGAATCCAACTCGGCTTTGATTTCTTCCGGGCTTAAGCATTTCAAATGGAGATGTTTGGTGACAGCCCTGAATTTGCTTTTTTCCATTGTTATGAACAAACAAATGTTGTTGACTTTAATCGACAATAGAAATTGACCAACTCTACGGATCGATCTGATGTGTATCGTGATCGCCGCGAATGAATTTTTCAATAAAATACAACTCCGAGATAATCGAGTTTTACTGTCGGAACAGTCAACGTCAACGCACTGCCTACGAGTGGTCAATGGGTAGCGGTCTCTGAATAGCTGTAACTCTGAACCCTCCGGAAGTCGCGCTTATGGCCCACTGAACGAGCAGCCGCTGATGTCCTAAAACGATTTTGTTAGATTTTCAGAGCAGCGTGTACTTAGTGCACTAGCGCGCCTGCCGTAAGGTTAATGAAATTTTGAAAAAAAAATCCTCAGTGTATGTAATTTCAGAATATCTAATTTACAAAAATTCGATTTTTGTCATCCTGATAAAAATAAAACAAAACATAAGCACCGGTTTAACCACTCTAACTTCTCGAAACGTATTCTGCTAGAGTATAGGAACAATACAGATTCGTAAATAGGGTTACTGTGCCTTAATTCATCTTAGCACCTCTATTCATCCCATCCGTTTAAACACATTAGTTAGAGCAGTGTCTGCTATCTCTATTGAACGCATGAGCTCAAATGGTGGGATGAATAAGGGTGCGTTGTACTCGACTTTCCGCTTCGCTCCGGCGCGATTATTTTACATTTTCCAAGCCAGATTTTTTATTGATTTGCTTCTTAAGAATGAAGCAAAGATGTTGATACCTATTTAAGTGCAATCCAATCAGTGTAATCCGAGTTATCAGCGAAATGGTGTGACATCGTGACTAATAAGATGAATAGGGGCACGTCTACCCTATAATGAAATTCATCACGCAATGCACGAGTTCATTCGTTGTTTTCTGCAACAAAGTATTTTCGGTCATTGTAAATATGTAGTAGGTTTCGTACATTTCATGAACAAGAATGGCCGCTTGGTGAATGTGCTCTTTCGAAAATTTTAGATATTTAGTGTACACTGCACGAATGTTATCGTTAATTACGACATTATTTTTTGTTTCGTGAATGAAACGAAATGTATTGTTTATTTTAACAAACGTTTGTGTTTACGACAAACGATTTTGTTGTTCGTACATATTAATTTCGTTCATCATATAAATGTTTTCGTATTTATTAGCATATTATTTTTTCAATCGATCTGTTAGGATCGATGCTTGACAACGATTTTTTTTAACTAAAAGGATCTAGTAATACAACCGAGTATTTTAAGCAACGAAATACCTTGTTCATCCAATGGCGAAGAAGATGATTGGCAGAACACTGATGATATATGAACATGTTATTAACAAAAAAAATCGAATGTTGGAATATATGGAATGGACTATAACATTTCAAATCATTTGAACAATTTCGAATAATGGTTTATTTTTCATGCTTTATAATACAAATAATTCATTGAAACGCTTAGTATATTTTACCCCACATTATTCTAAGGATCTCTTTAGATCGCCCTATGATTTATATATGTATCAATAGGGCATTTCTTGCTGAACAACAAATGAATAAAACTAATAATTCAATTTTTGGTCTTTTGACTTAAGTGCCAATACCTTATTTAGGATTAGTGGTATCCAACGGGGAAAACGATCGGAAATGATGAGCAATAAGCAATCATGTGAAAGGTTGCGAGTTCGAATCTCGCCTCTGGGGGAATTTTTTCACATGATTGCTTAGCTTCACTCATCATTTCCGATCGTTTTTCCCCGTTGGATACCACCAGTCCTAAATAAGGTATTGGCACTTAAGTCAAAAGACCAAAAATTGAATTATTAGTTTAATTGGAATGGGCGGGCCCGCTCCCGTCATACCTCTGTTCACTGGGCAAGGAACCAGAAATCTACAGTCTTCATTAGCTCTGTCACCCACCGAAGTACGATGGGTAATGAACTAAAAATTAGACATCAGACGATAATAAAAACCCGGGCCTTGGTATCAAGCGGGGAAATTAAATAGATCAAATGTGTTGGGGTGATCAGCTGCCGTTATGTGTGATTCTTGCTTTGAAGGCAGAGTACGATCACCGTCGCTAGTTGGATACTCATATGTTCTATCTGGGATGTCACCATACCCAGGGATAGCATAAGGGTTAGTGCATTGGGCCGGTGTCTCAAAAGCTGCGAGTTCGAATCTCGCCTCTGGGAGGAATTTTTTTCACATGATTGCTTAGCTTCACCCATCATTTCCGATCGTTTTTTCCCGTTGGATACCACCAGTCCTAAACAAATTAATAACTTAAGATGCTACTACTGCTAGTAATGCTAATACGCCGACGTCCTAAAGTCGATGAGGGTGGCCGAAAGCCTCTCGGCCCTTGGGCAAGACGTGCGTAGCGTGAGACGCACCAACACAGGAGAAATGCTTCTGGTGCTGAAGCGAGGCGCACAATCTAGTGCGGTGTACAAGGCCTTGGCCCAAAAGGTCCTTGGTGAAGGCGCCCAGGGCAGGTCGCTAGGGGAACTCTCCAGTGCAAGCATCTGGACGAGCTCACGACCGCAGAAGATGTCGTCGCAGCCGTCAAGGAGCAATGCGACGTGACAATCGAGCGGGCCTCTGTGCGTTTTAGAGGGGGACCCTCTGGCACCTAAGTAGCCTACCTCAGGCTACTGAAGGCGGATGCTAAAAAGGTAACCAAGAAAGGTAAGCTGAAGATCGGCTGGTCGGTATGTCCAATTAGCATGCCCCAGCTGCCTTCAGTGGATAGGTGCTATCGGTGCCTTGAGTCCGGCCACAAATCCTATGAGTGCAAGGGCATAGACAGGAGCAAACTATGTCGTCGCTGCGGCGAGGAGGGGCATAAGGAGCGGGGTTGCACTAAGGCGCACAAGTGCCTTATCTGCACCGCTAAGAAGCAAGTCCATAAACATGCTATGGGCGGACCTTCGTGTCCCTTCGGTGAGGCAAATAAGAAGAAGCCGTGAACGTCACACAGCTAAATCTTAACCATTGTGCAGCAGCCAAACAGCTGCTGTGGCAGTCGGTCTCAGAGTCGAGGACAGATGTCGCCCTCCTATCAGACCCGTACAACATCCCTGTCGGCAACGGCAATTGGGTGTCGGACGGGTCTGGAATGGTGGCAATCTGTACAACGGGACGGTTCCCGGTTCAAGAGGTAATACACTCCTCCACCGAGGGTGTTGCGATTGCCAAGATCAGTGGTATGTTCTATTGCAGCTGCTACGCTCCACCAAGGTGGCCAATAGAACAGTTCAATCAGATGATCGACAGGCTCTCGTCAGACCTAGTGGGCCGGAAAGTGGTAGTTATAGCGGGAGACTTTAACGCTTGGGCAGTGGAGTGGGGCAGCCGCTGTTCAAATAGCAGGGGTCAAGCGCTAATGGAGGCGCTCGAAACTCGATACTGTGCTAGCTAATAATGGCTCCGCTAGTACATTCCGTATAAACGGAGTGGAGGCGTGGATTGACGTAACATTTGCCAGCCCGAGTCTGGCTCCAGGCATGGAATGGAGGGTAGACGAAGGCTACACCCATAGCGATCACTTAGCAATCCCCTTTAGAATCAACTATGGTGTGCAGCATCCGAGGGCGGGAGATCCCTGTCAAGTACGCGGGTGGAAGTCCAATCACTTCGGTAGCGAAGCTTTCACCGCGGCCCTGGGACTAGAGGCCAATACCGACAGACTAAGCGGGGATGCGCTGGCAGCTGTTCTATCACGCGCGTGCGACGCCACTATGCCGAGAAAAACCCTGCCAAGAAACGGCAGATGCCCGATATACTGGTGGAGTGCCAAGATTGCAGCTCTACGATCAGCCTGCCTCAGAACTAGACGTAGGATGCAAAGAGCTCGCACCGAGGATGCAAGAGAGAACCGCCGTGAAGTGTTTCGAGCTGCGAAATTGGCCCTTAACAAGGCCATTAAAAGTAGCAAGAGAGCGTGTTTCGACAACCTGTGTGAGAGTGCCAACGCGAATCCGTGGGGTGACGCCTACAGGATTGTGATGGCCAAGACCAAAGGGGGCTCTTCACCCCCAGAACGGTCTCCGAACCGGTTGGCGACGATTATCGAAGTACTCTTCCCTTCTCGAGCCACAAGCCCCTGACCACTTGCACTACGAGACAGTGTGGGTACGGCTGAAATGGTGGCTCCAGTTACGAATGAAGAACTACTCGCAATGGCTAAATCCCTAGCAATGAACAAAGCTCCAGGGCCGGATGGAGTTCCAAACAACGCTCTCAAGGCTGCGATCATAGCGAACCCGAACATGTTCAGGCTAGCTATGCAGAGATGCCTTGACGAGTGCCGTTTCCCCGATAGATGGAAAAGGCAGAAATTGGCACTGTTGCCGAAGCACGGGAAGCCGCCAGGCGACCCATCGGCGTACAGACCAATCTGTCTGATCGACACGACTGGCAAATTGCTTGAGAGGATTATCCTCAACAGGCTAACCCCGTACACAGAAGGTACGGACGGTCTGTCAAGCAAGCAGTTTGGCTTTCGGAAGGGTAAGTCCACGGTGGACGCTATCAACTCAGTGATAAAGACTGCCGAGAAAACGATCCAACGAAAAAGGAGAGGCATTTGATACTGTGCGTTAGTGACTCTTGACGTGAAGAACGCATTCAACAGCGCAAGCTGGGATGCCACCGCGCTCTCGTTACACCGGCTTAGCCTACCGGTGGGTCTGTACCGTATCCTGGAAAGTTACTTCCAGAACCGCGTACTGCTATACGAGACCGATGCCGGTCAGAAAAGGGTTCCGGTCCTAGGCCCGGTGCTATGGAACCTCATGTATGACGGGGTTCTGAGACTGAAGTTCTCTCCTGGGGTCAATATCGTCGGCTTTGCCGACGACGTAACCTTGGAGGTCAATGAGGAGTCAACCTCTGAGGTAGAACTAACCGCAGAACACACGATCAACACGGTGGAGGAATGGATGAGCGCGAGAGGCCTGGACCTCGCTCATCATAAGACGGAGGTAGTTATCGTCAACAACCGCAAGTCGGCACAACATGCAGTTATCCATGTGGGAGAACTCGCGATCACTTCACAGCGAAGTCTGAAGTCTCTCGGAGTCATTATGGACGACAACCTGACGTTCGGCAGCCATGTCGACTATACATGCAAGAGAGGGTCGACTGCTGTTGCGGCTCTATCGAGGATGATGTCCAACAGCTCAAAGGTGTGCGCCAGTAGACGTAGGTTACTGGCAGGCGTTGCCGTATCTATCCTCAGGTACGGCGGCCCGTCATGGTCAAGAGCACTGAGGGTAACCAGTTACCTACAGAAACTGGAGAGCACCTACCGCGTGATGTGCCTCAGAGTGAAATCTGCCTACCGCACGGTATCACACGATGCATCCTGCGTGATAGCGAGCATGATGCCAGTCGGGCTGGTCATTCGGGAAGATGAGGAGTATCTCCAGCTACGTGAAAATAGAGGAGCCCGCGAGCGCACCAGGGTGACCTCTGTCGCCAGATGGCAGCGTGAGTGGGATAACTCCTCGAAAGGTAGGTGGACCCACCGGCTGATACCTATCACATCGAGCTGGGTGGGAAGATCCCATAGGGAAGTTCACTTCCACCTGACACAATTCCTGTCAGGCCATGGCTGTTTCCGACAGTACCTCCACAGGTTCGGGCACGCGGAGGTCCCAGCCTGCCTGGACTGCCCAGGTGTAGACGAAACTGCCGAACACATACTGTTCGTATGTCCTCGGTTCGACGTCGAAAGAAGAGCAATGCTTGACGTCTGTGGCTGGGACACAACCCCTGATACCCTTATTCAGCGGATGTGTCAATCGGTGGAGAAGTGGAACGCAGTCTCGGATGCTACCACCCAGATTGCCTGTAGGCTACAGGTAATCTGGCGAACCGAGCAACAGACGATAGGCACGGCTAACTAGTGATTGGTTAGTTGGAGCGAAAAAGGCCGAGCGCAAAAAAAGGAGTGAATGGTCTGTTCATGCTGAGGCAGGTTTGGCGCAGCGACTGGCAACCGCGTAAGGGGTAAACCCAGCCACCCCGAAGCAAAGCAGAAGAGTGAGTGTATAGGCGTATAAGTGGACTGCCTCATGCCAAGATGGGAGGGTCGTAGCGTAGTATGTTGGGACTTAGATATCGATGCCTCGTGGCGTGGCAGTAGAGTGAAAGGGTGAGCATCCAAGTCAGCCTTACATGGTATGTTAGAGGCGAGCACAAAAGTAAGCCTAGCAAGGAATGAAAAAGGTGAGCACAAAAGTCAGCCTCATGTGGAGTGTTTGAGAGTGAATCAAGGTGCGATAGAGAGAGCACCCAAGTAAGCCTTATACAGGACGTATAAACGCGTGAGTGAGAGTGAATGAGTACATTAAGTACAGCCATCCCCCCAGAAGTAATACCGAGAGGTAGTTCCTGGGGGGACGATGGCGGAGCCCAATCGAGTTTAGTCGGTATTAACGGCAGCGTCACCATTCGAGCCCGACACGCCCGCAGTACACCCCGTGTGGTTGCTTGGACACCTACCAATAGCACGTTTACTGGGTTAGGACGTAAATGTCTTCTCCATTGTAAAAAAAAAGATGGTGCTACCTGCTACGCTTCAAACTATATAGGGTGATGAGCCTATTTACGCCATGTTTCTATTATCACCCTACCCGTTTGAAGCCGTTGGTTAGAGCAGTGTCTGCCATCTTTGTTCAACGCTTTGAGTCAAATGGTAGCGCAACAGTAGGCGCACTCGATTCGAGTTTTCGTTGCGCTTAAACGCGAGAATTCCACTGTTTTCAGCGCATTTGTGTTATTATACTGGTTCTTAACAACGAAGCAAAGCTGTTGATGTCAATTTTTACGCTTTCCATTTATTGTAGGCCGAGAAATTAATGAATTAGTGAAGTACCCTGCATAACATGGTGAAAATAGGCACTATACCCAATAATAGGTTGGGCAATAATGGGTTGATATATTTGATTCTCTATGCGTGAATAGGTGAAGCATTTCAATGATGCCTTATCGTCTGTCTGCGTTATAAAATTTAATTTGTTTGCCAAAATTCCATTCAATTTATGGATGTTTACTAAATTCATTTGAATGTACAGCCTAAAACTGTTCCGAAACTTTAAAAAATTCATTATGTCGCCTGATCTTCTCTCTATACTTTGTTATATAGGAGAATTTACCGCCGCTCAAACAATCCAACACGCACGTTTAACTGAAGCGAGCTGCTTATGTTCGGTCCATTTCAGACTAATACAGCATCAGTTATAGAGCACCATTTTCGCGGATTTAAATAATCTGCAAATTAATGCTGTTTTTTTCCAACGAAATAAATAAAAATGTGTCCCAACGTAAATGGTAATGGATGGAGTGTCAAGAATCAGACGAACAACGCTAAAACAGCGAGTAATTAATCCGGATGAACCGGTGAAATTCAGTTGAACGTAAATGATTCGTTGCTCGAATCGGAAAGAAAACTATGTGCAACAACTAGAACCACTCCGATGAAGCAACTGTTTTTGTTTCTCAACACCAATCGAACAGTGACTTCCGAGTTTACGGTGTAACCCCAAATGATACAGCACTTTTCGGAGTACGACATTTATAATGCCGAGATCGGCTAAAGTTCCGCGTGGACGCGATGATTAATTGCCTACATTATGTGCTTATCAATAACGTTATTATACTTAGTCTTGCTGGTTCTTTCCAAAGTAGTAGGAACGGCAACAAAAAATCATTTGCTCTCAGTCTTCAGACAGCTTAAGGGGAATTAGAAAGTGATATTTGAATTCGTCGAGACATTAACCGATTACGTAACTTTTTGTTTGGGTGACTTTGGCGGACTTCGGGATCACTTTTGGATGTGAGTGAGTAATTATACGATTTTTGACAAAACTTGTTTTGTGCGTTTTCACTGTATAACGAAATTTTTAACGACAATCCGCAACTATGTTTATACCACGAACCCTTGATTTCTTGATTAGACAGTAAAAATACGATTTCGAATATTTGAAAAAACTCAAATTTTCATATTTTGTCCTAGGAAAATTATTAAGATAATTTATGATATTACATGAAAAACCATTGCTGAAACTGTATCACACCCCGAACTGCAAAGAAGGTCCACTAAGCAAACAGCGCCCATGGTGACAGGCAACCCAACAGCCTCCAGCCTAAATAAGCAATTGGTTCTAGAAAGTCATTGCATAATACACCACTTTTGCGCGACCAAACTCAATCAATCAATCACCAGGCCATAACCGTGTCCGTGATTTACTGCTTTGCCGTCATCATGAGCATCAGCGTTCCAGCCAGCGTCAACGATTGCATGTTTTCTCACACCCCATAATAACTCGTTCCGTCCAGCGGCGGCCGCTAATGCTTTGGGGGTATTATAGTTGGTACCTACGGTTTTTACACACCAACACCTCTTTGGCGACCCGGACAAACACGACTGGCTGCGTCAAATACAACCGATGGCGCTTTCGGTTCCTACATACAACCTCCGAATAGAGATCATTCGCCGGGAGATGGAAACATCTCGTAAAACAAAACCGTCCTCACCAAACTGAAGCGTCGAACGGGGAACGCAAAATTTATGACTCTGACACCTCGCGGTTTACCTCTCAAAGCAGAACAGCAACAACAAAGCAACGGTTTGAACACGAGCGTGCCCATCAAGCGGACGGATCGGTCATAAATCAGCCAGCACAAGTTGGCATAACGAGATCACCCCCTGAGTGGACATTGCGGATTGACGCAAACAATGCGTTCGTGTGCGACTTTGCGCCGAAGAATCGGTTGAGATTTGAGGAATTCCAAATTAGGGAGTAGGTGTTCCTGGACAACGTGTTACATGGGGATATGTTATGTTACGCTCAGCTCTTACTCCTGCTGATCACTTTTGTCGTGCCTTGTGTTGTGCACTCATGCAAGCTGCAGTAGCTTGTAGGGGAAGTGTCCGCGTTACTTAAGGTTTTTGCGAGTCCAGAGATGAGTGATTTCTAGATTTCGTTGATTCATAGAGTGCTCTTCGATACCTGGTTGGAAAATGGTGCAAACACAGTCTCCAACAATAAGGCTGCAGCTCTCTATTGTTAGATACTGTGTTTAACCCTCTACTGCCAAATTTTTGTTTCACTTCAAAAAACTTAAGTAGTGTGTCTTTATGATCAGAAAACAGAAAAAACATATTGCCGGTTTACGAAAGTTACGGGTTTTTCAGTTAAACCTCAAAACATGTAACCCGCCAAAAGGCGGGTTGGGTCGCTGGGCGAAAAAAATTAGAACTTTTTTTTTCTCGCTAAAGCGTTCGAAATGATCTTTTTTCTGAGATGAACATCGCAGAAACATGCCTAGTTTGTGCACACACACAACTATGGATGTCTGTGATCTGTTTCCTGATTCCCAAAAATTCACAAATACACCTGAAATGGAATCTAGAGAATACTACAGTACCCTCATGTATTCTATACGAATAACTGTGAAGTTCGATATGGTGCTCGGTACAATGTCTCCTTGAACCGTATCTAAAAGCAAAACAACATGACAATTAAATTCAATCATGTTTCTTTCGTAAGTTCAATGCATTTAAAATAAAGACAAAATATTCACTCAAGCTTCCTTTTTGCCTTTCTCATATAGAAAGGTTATGCAATTGCTCCAAACATCGACTTTTTAACTGAGGCCCTGAGGGCCGATTCACATATACCATTCGACTCCGTTCGTCGAGATCGGAAAATGTCTGTGTGTATATATGTATGGGCATGTGCAGACATGACAATAAAATTTCCACATCGGTTTATCGGGGATGGCTCAATCGATTTTCACAAACTTAGTCGCAAATGAAAAGTACAACGTTCCCATCGGCTTCTATGGGATTCTATTTTGATCCGACATTTGCTTCAGGAGATACGAGTTGAAGAGTACGGTTACATAGAAAATCTTGTTATAATTTGTCCACATCAGTTTCTCGGCATTTTCTGAACAGATTATCACAAACTTAGTTTTAAATGAAAGATACAACGTTTTTATTGGCTGCTATTGAATTTTGTGTGGGTTTGACTTCTAGTTCCGGAATTACAGGATGATGAGTACGATCACGCAGAAATCCCTATTTCAACGGATACTGTGATAAATGTATAAAGGTGATTTTTTTTTCAAAAATGCGACCACAACTACTTGGATTTATAATTCTAGGTCACTAACAGTCACTAACAGTCACTCAAAGTCATTCGCACCATCACTGTATCCGTATCCGAACCTAGAATCCGAAGTATCCGAACCTAGAATAACAATTACATCGGTTTCTCGGAGGTGGCAAGACCGTTTGGACCAAACTTAAATGAAAGCTTTCACTACCCCGTAAACTGCTATTAAATTTAATTCTGATCCGACTTACGGTTCCGGTGTTGCGGGTTGTGGCATGCGGTCACATAGAAAATTCCGATTCAAAATGATACCTCGATGAAGGCAAAAAGGTAAAAATTTCGCTAAAATGAATATATCTGTGTCATACAACTAGCATTGGCAGTTCTAGGTCATTGACGGCCAACCGAAGTCTCGTCGACCGCATTGACCATCGTAAACAGTTCCGGAAGTGCCCCAGAAGAATCGCCACCTATAAAAATTAACAAACTCACAACAGTTTATCGGGGAAGGTTGGGACGATCTTCACAAACTTAGTCCCAAATGAAAGGTATATAAGCCATATATGTATGTAAAATTTCGTACGAATCGGTTATATGGATCCGGAAATATAGACCGATCCTTCCGGTCACCTATGAAATTCCCACAGAGGCCGGAACAATTTTTTTTTGGGGACCACATGAAAGTTCAGAAATCGAATTCATACTTTCGATGCCAAATACCCCCAAAATGCATGAAACGACTAGATTTTATGTTATGTCGAAAAAAGGTTCGGCTGCTATTGAATTTCATGTCGATTTGAATCAGTTTCCGGAGTTACGGCTACACCCCTCAAAAAGCAAAGAATCTCATGGGTCCGGCTAGTCACTGTTCTCTAGTTTCAATGAACTTGTAATTTCAAATACAAATGATCGAATGTTTTCGGGGCTTCGATTCTCTCACTTATAAAACGACAATAAAGAGGCTTACAATTTCGTTGGGTCTTAGGAGTGATGCTTCTTGAAGTCACAATTATAGCTTGCCTTTTTGAGAATTAAGAGTGCAACCACACATATAAACTGATACCACTATAACAGTCCAAATCACTAGTGACACCCCAAAGTCGCTTTGACATTGGCTATCTACGACGGTTTCTGAGTTCATAAAAGTAGGAACTGAATAGGAAAATTTAAAAATCGAATTTATATTTTTGATACCTAATGTCTTTAAAATGCACAAAAGGTCGAAATTTGATGAAATCTCGAAAAAACATTTAACAAAATTTTGCATTTGGCAAATTTTTGCCTTCGCGTTTCTCATATAGAAAGATTATACAATCACTCTGAAAATCTTCAACCTAATTTTCTTTCGACTGACATAGGATTTATGGATTTTACAGGAGCGTAGCTAGGGAAGAAAGGAGGACATCAGGTCCGTGGCTGGCGAGCGTGTGTAGGTGCAAAGTGTATTAAGAATGTAACAGACATTTTCACAATTATATTGAACATAATCGGTCATGGAGTCAAAGTTTGAAGAAATGAGAAGGGCACAATTGCACCGCTAGGTAGATTAAAACTGGTTTTATGAATGTCAATTGACGGGACGTTTGTTACACTTTTTCCATCAAGTTTTGCGCAACCTCCTTGGTCATTTGGTCCCCACCGCAAAACGCCAATTTACATTGAACTGCATCTCGCTGACAACTTTCTTTCGCGTTTTCTCGAGACACCGCTTGACAATTGATGATATTGTTCGCGGAATACCACTCCATGGCCAGTTTCCGTAATGACAAGAAGCCAAATCCGACCAAAACAGATCGGAACAATTATCTTGCTCGAGGAAAGGCAACAGACATTTTTCCAGTCACCCTGTGCATAAATTTCCTTGATTAATGGACCCGGATAGGATACAAATATCACTCTTCAAGCAGCAGGAACAGATGGCCTGCCACACGGAATATTTCTTTGCAAACTTCAACAGCTTCATGTGTATGAAAATCTGTGCCTCTTCCAGTCGACAAATAAAATTCCTGCCTAGGAAGCTGTCTGCCATGACGTAGGATTCACCATCCTGTAACATGCAGTCAAACCTTGCCAGCATCTTCATGAATAGCTTCCGCGATCGTTCTCTGGCCGACTTGTTTTGCTTATCGTCACGATTTGGAGTCAGCACATTCTTCTAATTCCACAGTGGATAGTTTATCATTTTTGCGGCCCCCGACTTTTGGTTTCCCGTTAATCCATTCTTCCTGCTTGTCGACAAACGTTTTCCGAATACTTTTATTACTTTGGTAACAGCTGATTTGGTAGTTCGGATTTTCGCGAAGCCCGAGCAAAATTTTGCTGCGTTGCTTCTCTTGCCATTTTTACAACTCAAAAGTAAAAAATCAAACAGATGCCACTCCATCATGCATTTTTTGAAAATGAGGGGTGTACAGGTTTTTTTAATGCGCGATGAAAAATGAAACCTTTCTATTGTAAAGGAACCCGGCACCATTAAGAGCGTGGGAGTTATTCATCTATTTCTCAGAAAATCACAGGACTTTCTGACTGTGTTACATATTCGTGGAAGCGCCATTCCAAAACATTCATTTTGACAGATGAATCTCATTCTGCAGGGTTTTTTTTTAAAAGGAGATACAACATGATTCATTTTTTCGCCATCCTAAAAACAAAAATCATTTTAATGATAAAACCGTGATTAAAGAAACAAATAATAGGTAAGTGTTTTCGGCAGCTTGAAGCTCCTCTTTTATGGAATGATTTTTGTTTGGGTGGAAACACAGATATTTTCAAGACGCTCACCCTTTTTGTGCGAATTGCGCGTACGGGACTATTCGGAACCCCTATTCCATCAACCACCGTTCAGCGGCTTGCGTCAGTGTAAAATATTTTAAAATATTGTTCATGCGTGAATCGTGACCAATATGGTATGAATCAAGAATCGGGCCATGAGGCATAAATGAATCCAAGAATAACATTCTAAATTTTTCACAAGAAAATTTCAAGACTGTTTTGATTTTGTAAACTAATTCAATTGGTGTATAGTAAAACATTAATACATCTCGATTAACTTTTTATTTTTTTCGCATGCGAGAAATGCATTGAAGAGCACAGGCGAGTGTGAATGCACGAAGAGTATAGACTACTAAGAATGATCTCGATATTTTGCACAAACGAGGAAGGTGTTTTATGCGCCAGCGAACGAGTCACTTATTCACGAGTTTCGAATCAGATATTTCTGGCATAGCAGTGGAATTTATTTTTATTTGTTTTAGGATCTTAGTTACACTTTTCGTAATTTATAGGCATGATATCGTGATATTTTGTTTTTGAGCGCAATTTCGAATTTGACAATGTAACTCATGTTCATGATATCAGCCGTTTTATCATGATATTCTAAATTTCACTTCGTCTTATCATGATATGCTCTTTTTAATTACTATCGATTTTTTTACTCGGAGTAATGTGACAATATGAACTGAATTATAAAAGTGTGACTGATTCGCGGTATTTTGTTCTGTGAACTATATCACTAACATGATTTATGGCTCTACAATGTATTTGTGGTACTTAGTGCAATTTTCGATTTCTGTCCGGAAATCACACTGAACCTTATCAAATGAATAACGATGTTCGAGGTCCAAATAGTATTCTGATGTGTGCTTCTTGCACCTACTACTACTCGCTAGCAACTAAACATAACTATAAATTTCATGAAAAAATCAGAATTTTGTGAAATAGGGCACGAAAAGATGTCATGACTATGTGCAGATTTGAATGAAATTGAAAATGATCAGGGATATCTTCTAAATATCACAAACACTCTAGATAGATCGTAAATCATGAACCAGTCAATCCATGAATAATATTTTATGATTCTGTGGACTATTTCTCAAGCACGAATGGTATGTCGTGAATATTATCCTAGGAATCATGAACCACGAATATCTGTACAATATTGTATGAGTTCTGCACAATATTGTATGAGTTTGTGAACTATTTCACGGGCACTTATGGTGAGTTGTGTTGGGACTAATATACTAGCAATCATGAATTAGTTCACAAATACATGAATAATATTTTATGATTTTGTGAACTGTTTTCACGAGCACGACTATTATGCTAGGAATCATAAGCTAGTTCAAAAACCGTACTGCAAATGGTGCGTATGAGACTGGATTCTGAGGAAGTGAAGCTGGTTCCTAGAGGCAAAGAAGTGCGCACGCTGAGCTTTGTATCCTTTAAGGTGAGCATTCCAGTTAGTCTTAAGGCAAAAGCCATGTCAGCGGATACATGGCCATTAGGTATTCGGTTTCGCGAATTTGAGGATACAGGACGAGCCGGTCAGAATTTTTGGAGACCTCCATACACCCCAATTCCAACCCTGATCACTGTGGAGACGCCGCTAACACCTAAGTAAGCTTCGATTCTCATCGATCCATTCATATCACACACTTTACCTCTGAAGATTTCCTGTCCGTCTACTACCAGAACGTCCGTGGAATGAGAACGAAAACTCAGACCTTCTTGCTTGCCCTTACTTCCTGCGATTACGACATTATTGTTCTTACCGAAACCTGGCTACAGCTTACGACGAACTACGCTATTTATCGTTGCGATCGTAATTCTTCTAACAGCCATCTACGCCGCGGAGGTGGTGTTCTTATTGCGATAAAGAAAAATCTTGCTGCGACTGAACTAAAAATGCCTGGATATGAATGTTTGGAACAGGTTGTCGTACGCGTTTCCCTACCAGGTCAGTCGTTATTTATTTGCTGCATTTATCTGAGGCCGAACAGTGATCCTGACTTGTATAACGTACACTCCTCCGCGGTTCAGAACATTCTTGACAAAGCCAGCAGGCGAAACAATGTACTAGTTGTTGCTGATTACAACCTTCCTCATTTCCGTTGGTCTTTCGATGACGATCTTAAGTGCTACATTCCAGAAAATGCGACATCGGAGCAAGAGACGGCCATCACAGAAACTTTGGTCTCTGATGGTTTATATCAAATCTGCTCTCTCAGCAATGTAAACGGACGGACACTCGATCTAGCCTTCGTCAACGACACGAACGTGTTCGAACTGATCGAGCCTCCGACATCTATTCTTAAGGTAGACCCTCACCATAAGCCCTTCGTTTTAAGATTTGACGCGTGTTCTAACGACGGCGACGATTCTGACACAACTAATGACGACCTCAACTTTGATTTTACTCGATGCAACCTCGATGAAGTCTCATTGGCCATTGGTGCAGTCAATTGGCACGATATGCTGGATGGAAATTATTTGGATCAGGCACTTTCGGCGTTTTACGAGGCCATATATGGAATTCTTCGCTGCAATGTTCCTAAAAACGTACCACTAAAAAAGTAGATTATAAGTACCCGTGGTGGAATGCTGAGCTTGGCCGGCTGCGCAACGTACTACGGAAGCAACGTAAGCGATTCTTACATCACAGCACCGACGACAACAAAGTTATTCTTCGACAAATTGAGCTGCAATATGAAACAGCCCGAAACAGTGCATTCAGTGAGTATCTCAACCAAATCCAATGCAACCTGCGGAATAATCCCTCGACATTCTGGAAGTTTATAAATAGCAGAAGACGCTCCGGGGGTATTCCAGAAAATGTTTATCTTCGATAAAAATGTTCACAGTCCACAGCCGAATCGGTGGATCTCTTTGCAGATCACTTTCGAGATGTATTTACCAGCCCTTCTGTCTACCCATCACAAGACTACCTTGAAACATTGCCAACCTATAATATCAGCCTCCCCTGCCCTAACGTAAACGATACCGATGTTTTGATAGCTTTGTCCAGCATTGACCCGTTGAAAGGGCCAGGTCCGGATTGTTTGCCCCCTTTGTTCATAAAACATTATGCCCGAGCGCTTTTTGTACCAGTAAGCATTATTTTCAAGCGCTCGATCACGGATTTTTTTTCCAAGTGTGTGGAAAGAAGTTGCTATAGTTTCTATCCATAAGGCAGGAAACACTCATAATATTGAAAGCTATAGATCCCTCTAGCTTCTGAATTGTTTGGCCAAAGTTCTGGAAAAGTTTGTTTACAATGCAATGTACGCTGCATCTTCACACATAATTGATGAACGTCAGCACGGCTTTGTAAAGAAACGCTCGACAACTTCGAACTTGATGACGTACACAAGTTTTCTAGTTCCAGCCGTCGAGAAGCGCCAGCAAGTTAATGCAATATATTTTGATTTCGCCAAAGCATTCGACAAGGTGCCGGACAACATTGCGGTTATGAAACTGCACCGATTAGGATTTCCTCCGTGGGTACCCAAGTGGTTACAATCTTACCTTTCTGAACGATCCGTATTTGTTAGAATCGGCACCACATGCTCAAGCGTATTTGAAACACCAGCCGGTGTCCCTCAAGGAAGTCACTTAGGGCCACTTATCTTTAAATTATTCATCAACGATCTCTGCACCCGCATCAAATCTGGAAAACTGCTCTACGCTGATGATCTGGAAATCTTTCGCTCCATTGCTTCAGGACTCGATTCAGCTGTGCTCCAAGAGGATATAGTCAATATTGAAGAGTGGTGCTTGCTGAATGGAATGCAGATCAACGTTGATAAATGTAAGGTGATAAGCTTCGGGCGCTCGACAACTCTAAGGTGCTGCGGATATACCCTTCAAGCGTGTGTCATCGAGTGGAATCTATCTGTGACCTGGGAGTGTTATTTGACAGAAAACTTCGCTTCGCCGACCACATCACAGCAACAACGGCTAAAGCTTTTGCAACATTGGGTTTTTGAAACGAAACACTGCTGACTTCGAGGATTTCTACACTCTGAAATCTATATACTGCGTATTGGTCCGTAGCATTTTGGAGTACGCTGTACAAGTGTGGGCGCCGTACGATGCCGTGCAAAGCAATCGATTGGAGCGTGTTCAAAGAAGCTTTGTACGGTTTGTTTTAAGAAAACTGCCATGGAACGATCCTATCCGTCTGCCACCGTATAATAATAGATGTATGCTGCTAGATTTGCCAACGCTGGAGTCACGTCGTACCTTCTTGCAAAGAATGTTCATTTTTGATATGTTGTCGAGCAATATTGACTGTCCCGATATTCTTTCAAGGATTAATTTGTTTGTTCCTCCTCATGTTATAAGAAACCGACCGCTTTTATGGATTCCTAGGCACCGTACAGCATACGGCCAGAATAATCCGGTAGATATCTATGCGGCAAATTTAATGAAACTTCCGAAATCTTTGACTATCATATTACTAAATCTAGTTATAAGTTAGCGATTATAAACTTTTAACACTATAACAATAAGTCGTTTACACTTAATCTGTACGGTTTCTGCCGAAGATCGAATAAATAAATAAATTATGGTCCGTTTGCGACAAAAAATACATTAAAAATTTTCATAGTTTTTTTTTATTTTTTCCACGAGCACGAATGGTAATATACTAGGAATCATAAACCAGTTCAGGAATGCATACGTAATATTACCATACGAACCAATTCACGAAGCATGATCAATTTTGTGAACCATTTCACGAGCACGAATAATGGATTTTCACTAATTTACTAAGAATCATGAAGTAGCTAATGCATGCATGAATCATATTTTGTGGTTTGGTGGAACTATTTCACGAGCACGAATGGTCAGTCGTGAATGATTCGCTATGAATCAGGAATCAGTTCACGTATACACGAATAATATTTTCCGATTTCGTAAATTTGTAAATTAAGCACGAATGGTCAGTCGTGACAACAACATTAGGTGTCATGAGCTAGTTCAAGAATAAATGAAAATCATTTCATCATTTTTTAACTATTTCACGAGCACGAATAGCGATTTGTGACTAATATACGTAATCACGAAGACATGAATAACATTTTATGATTTTGTTAACTATATCACGAGAATGGATATTAAATTGTGAATAATATATTAAGAATCATAAACTAGTTCCCAATGATTGAAGAGTTCATAAATACCATTCCGAGCTTCATGAAAATTTCACGAGAAAATATGTTTTGATTTTGTGAACTAATTTCCAACCACGAAAATCAGATCATGTGCAAGATGTAACAAACCATGAATCAGTTCACGTCGTATAGTCGGACTCTGAATAATGTTCCTAAAGCTATGAATAGAATGACAAGCCAATCTTTGATTTTATGAATAACGTCCATAAAGCTGTGAACTAGTCTACGTACAGAAAATCGATTTAGTAATAACATGGCGGAAACCGTGACTGAGGTTCACACAACAAAAACAAATATTATTATAAAGGAGAAATCGAACGATCGGAAAATTCAAAAGTATTAGTGATTCTTTCTCGTACTCTGCTTGTGAGTTTACGTTTTAGTTGCGGTTGAAACCAGGACAAGGGTGAATGAAATGAAACCAGAATATTTCCCAGGAAACCTGAATATCCGGTCACCCTATTTTACCTAGCAAATATTCACTTAAAATACTTAATTAGTCCAGAACGTCGAATTCCTCTTTAAGACATTCTGCATTAAAAGCAATTGTCGAAGGTGAACTAAATTGATCGTAACATCTTTAAAGCCGTCTTGAGTTGTGATTCCATATACATCCACAAACACAGTTTTATTCGCTCGAATTTCGGCGAAGCTACCGCTGTGGAATGTTCTAGCTTTTGAAGATTCTGCTCAATCAGCCAATAGAGCAACCAGTGCATGGCGACCCCTGTTGAGCTACATGACAGCAGGCATTCGATTGTTCTTGACCGTGCCCCGTCTAATGTCTGCCCATCCACCTGGTTCGGCACCTTCAATCCATCAGTATAGGTCAAATCAATATAACCATTCGAACTGACAAATCTTGATTAGCCAAGGCAATGGCGAGCTGATGATCCGAAGATCGATTGCTTTTTTTGTGTGTTTGAGGATCACCAGCGCTGCACCAATAACAAAAGGTTAATACCGAAAAATCAACGCGCAAGAAGAGACTGAACTAAAATTCTTGAAACGATTGCAATGTCTATCGGTTGGAATGGAAGATTAAGAGAGATCTTCAGTCGTTGGTCATGAGAGGAAGAAATATTCCCATGCTCGATTTTCAAATACAAATCACCAATCAGTCGAAGTGATTTCCTTATTTTGGAAACATTAAATTAAAAAAATTCGAAACTACGACCCTGACAAATGACAAATGGAAAATTAGGACGATGGTCATTAGAAAAGTCTGAAAATATCTGAATGACTATATGATCACTTTTCTGATACCACCCATAGTCGATGCTTTAGTTTATGTTCTAGACCTAATCAACTGACTGAGTCGGGTCTTTTGATCCTACAGCGATATCCTGTTGCAATTAACACCTCATTTAGCAGCTACCGTACTTCCTTGGTGGCACGTACCAGAGTCCTCACCAATTTGGGCGTTAATCGTATACAAACAAACGGTGTTAATTGTCCACCTATGAGCATTGTGGAAGGAGATATACGATCTTTCTCGTCGTGTGTAAAGGATAAATTTAGTTTTTCGGTGAAGAATTAACACTCGTAAATCGATTCATTCTGGTTGCAGTCCGCTACAAAATTACTGCATTCAAGAATTTTATGTCAATAAATTTTAGAACATGAGGTCCGTGGACCGTCAAATGTCGAGATTCCGATCCATCACAGTATCAGTAACTAACTTCCCGAAGTTGGCATGCCAATCAGGCTTCTTCACCGTCTATTCTATCCGGCTTCGCTTTGATATTAAATGCGGATCCACGCCGGATTTACTGCGGCTGCTTGTAACGACACGCAACGTACTGTAAAATGTTTCACCATATTTTCCCACAATCAACGCATTCCATCCGGGCAGCGCAAAAACCACACTTATTCACTAATAATTACACCGACAACCATCGGCCATACACCAAACCAGCCAGAAAAGCTGCGAAACGAGAAAAAATAATCAGCCTTCATAAGACCCTCATTCCCAAAGTCAATCACGGTAGGAAGGTTGGTGCAAGAAGATCCGCACAGCGAAAGCGGGAGGAAAAACAGCAGCCACTCGCAGGAGGGACCCTGGTCCCGAGAGGTCGCGGCTGGTCAGGCAAGCCGTCTGCCAGTCGATCGGTTCGTAGGTTGGTCGGCCGTCCGTGTAACAGATAAGAAGTTCCCATATCGCTTCCATCCTCGCGGTCCCATAGGGGTCCCGGTCCCGGTCCCGAGATTTTTTTTTGTTCAACCGTCGTGGAAGTTTTGCCCTCTGCTTCCGCCGGGCATCATCGCAGCGCTCAATGTACAGGAGGAAATCTTCCCTTTGAATGCTATTTGAACACCATTAATTGAGGCAGCTAAATTAATACCTGTGTTTATGTTGCGAAGTTTGATTCCTCAATCGTTTGTTCGCGTTTCGGTCGGGGCCTGTTCCGTGTAGGGCGATGGAGATTTGCGGTCAGCGGTAAAGGAACCAAACGCATCGTGTGTAGTACGGCGAAGTGAACGGTATCGGTTCTGCTGTGTGAGATGAAACTGCGTGTCTTGTAGGTAATCGAGGGATGCACATATAATGTAGAACAGTGCCACAAACAAATGTTGAAAAAGTTGTTGTCTGAAGCATTCTACTGGATTTGCGTTCTGGGGTGGCATTCCGCATCTCGAAACGAAAGGTTTATTGTATGCAAGCTTGTATGAAAAAGTCGATTCGAAATGGTTCCATAATGTCACCCCTGGTCTTTACCTAAAAAGAAAACCTACAAATGTGTACCGTCAATTGAAAGTAATTCATATGTCGCTTTTCAATGAAAAATACCACGATATGGATTGCACTAGTAACTTCCGTCAGTAGGACAATAAAACTTTGCACAATAGTCAAAAAGGGACCCCCAGGTTAGAGCTTCCATTACCCGACAGTTTTTAGCTTCCCGGGATCCGAGAGATAGGGGCACATGGGGAGACTTGACCAAGCACAGAGTTATATTATTGGTTATCAGATTCTTATTTTTTTTCAAAAGTATCTTTATACTTGTTTCGGTTCCTTAAGGAAATTTTAAAAGTTTGGAATGATAAATCCTTTTCTTACAGGAAATATTCCGTAATTAATAAATTTGCGTTGAATGATCTATTTTTTTGTCAAACATTATATGGACGTATCTACTCGACTAATAATTACTTTACTCACTCACACATTATCTTATCCTTTATGAATTAGTGAAATGATTTAAAAATTTAAATTTAAATGGCAATAAACTAAAGAAAGAAATTTCTGTTATTTACTATCCTGTGGTACCTACTGTTAATGTTAATCATATCAAAAGAAAATCCCACATCAAACATCAGTCTATATCTTTTAGAACTAGTGAATAAAGTTATTAAAGCATTAATATGGTTGATTTCGTGACGTGCGAACATGCAATGTAAGCAGTACAGTTAATTCTTAAAAGGAAATGCATTAAAAACAGCCGAAATTTATAAAATGCAACCCTTTTATATTTTTTACTGCTACCCAAGGATCTCGACAATACGTAAAAAAGGATTACAATATGTTTTATGTCATTATTTTTATCTGATTATTCAAAATTCACTTGGTCAAGTCTCCCCAGGTCACAGAAATTTTTTTTTTAACTTTTCAAAAAGTAAATTAAAAATTTCGAAAAACAATCATGAACACACACAATACCTTTGCACATTATATCTCAATAACTTTGGAAGGATTGAAAACTTTTTTTAAAGATTTATGCAAGTCAAGTCTCCCCATGTTCCCCTATATAAAAAAATTCCCGGTTAATCCGGGGAGCCTGGGGGGTTTCGATTGAAAAAAAAACTGTTCTAAAACAGATTGAAAAAAACTGTCCTAAAACAGTTTTTAGAAGATGTCGGTTTGGAGGAGTACACATCATTGAATAATTTGATAACTCGTAATTCAGTTTTTACAACATCGACTTCTTCTGGATGATTTTTTTTATGTATGTATAACCTAAATAGTGATAATCACGATTCCGATTGAGACGACATCATGTAAGCAGGTGCTAGATTTACTGTCCAAAATTGGAATACGTTGCAGACCTTTTCGGTGTAATGTGATCAATTTAATACAAAGCACCTTCTTTGGTTATCTTGAATGTAATGATTCAGCTGTTCCATGGTGTTGTGCGGTTATTTCCGCTCATACAAACATATAAATAAATAGTACCCTTAATTAAGTTATTCCAACTTAACCGTTACACAAAGTTACAAAAAAACAAATTTTTTATAAATGTTAAATACAAAAATGCTTCTAGAAATGGCATTACCCCCTTAAGAAAAATATAGGTGCTTGCCGATTTATAGGTGTAATCAAGCTTCATGAAACTCAGCTGTAGACCGCGAATCACAAAAACATCAACGATAGCTAAAAATACTTTTTCATTTTTCAGTTTATGACCACGGTGCGGCGTCTCAACCGCACATGCGGCATCTCTCCCGCAATGACAATTTTTTAAAAAATGTTCATGGAAATTTGATGGATTTTTTTCATGACAAAAACCATTTCACAGTATTTTAGAAACTTGTCGCAATTGATAAAAATGATTTCATCGAATATTGAATGGTTTACTTCTATGCAGGATCGATTTTAAGAAATGTGCGGCATCTCTCCCCAAATTACCCTATAGATTGAAATTAAACAAAGGAAAAAAAATCGATTTTTCGAAACCATGGGAGTAGAAGAACCCCTTAAATGTAGTGAAAGTGTACGATCGTAACATTTTGTTTTTACGTTTTAATTGATTAATCTCCCTAGAAGTGATATAGTCTATTACATTTCTTGTAAAAGGAATGTAAAGAATTCGCTCTAACTTTCAATCTTTTCTTCGAGGCCCGAAAATCAGAGTCTTATATGCCAATACACCAAATTTGAATTGGGGCAAGGCGTGTGTATGTATTAGGGTGGGGCATTGTTATATGGAAAAACGCAATCATACCCAAATCAACCGAGCACAGAACTTTTTTGGTTCCATTTTGGGTCCTAAATAACTGTGCAAAATTCGATTGGACCATGAACAAAAATCATATGTTTTATAATTGTGTTCAATTTCCCTTCAATATCGCCCGCATAACGCTTTTATTAGAGGAAATATTGGTTTTTGTTTTGTGAACTTCAGTCACGGTTTCCGCCCTGTCACTACCAAACCGATTTTCTGTATGTGAACTTGTTCATAACATTATGAACATTTTTCATAAAACCAAAGACTGAATCATGATGATATTCATATTCATATTTTCTCGAAAACTATTTCACGAAGCTCAGAATTTTATTCATAAATTACTTCAATCCTCGTGAACTAATTCATGATTCCTAATATATTTGTCACGATCCGATATCCGTGCACGTGAAATAGTACGCAAAATCACAAAATATTATTCATGAATTGGTGAATTGGTTCATGATACTTAGTACAATAGTCACGACCACGCTTGCCCGTGAAATTAATCACAAAATTATAAAATATTATTCATGTATATGTGAACTAGTTCATGAACCCTAGTACAATAGCCACGACTTACCATTAGTGCTCATGAAATAGTTCACAAATCATCAAATATTATTCATGTATTCGGGAACTGGTCCATGATTCCTAATATATTATTCACGATCCAATATCCATGCTCGTGAAATAGTTCACAAAATCATGAAAAATATTCATGTATTTGTGAACTAGTACATGATACCTAATATAAAAATCACACCTTACCCTTCGTGATCGTGAAATAGTTCACGAAATCATACAATATTATTCATATATTCATAAAATATTGCTCATGATCCCTAGTACAATAGTCACGTCTGACCATTCGTACTCGTCAAATAGTACATTCATGGATTCGTGAACTAGTTCATGATTCTTATCTATTACTATCTATTACTACCTATTACTATCTATTACACCCAAAACGGCGCGCTCAGATTTTCTGTTTTTGGGCTCACAATCTCATTCCCAAAAGCAATCCTTTTTGAACATTGAGCTGTTCGCGCACAATTCGAGATGAGCGCAACATCGCAACGCTCACGAAAAAAACGATGACACACACTAACACACAAGGAAACTTTGTTAGAATTTGGTTTCGTATCTTTCTTCTACACCTTACACCACACCACCCCCACCCTACCCAACCACAAGCAATCTCATCACCATTGCTGCTGCTTTGCATTTTGTTATGTTTCATTATTTTCTACGCTGCGATAAATAGCTCGTGAGTAAAAAAATTCTGATATCAGATTCTGGATTAGAACCGACAAACTTCTATTCGGTAAAACACCTCTTTACTACCCGTACACACTCACTCGTGGAGTGGACGTGGACACACTCGTGGAGTAGTAAAATGTCGTATATAAGCTTCACACTAATGATGAGTGAGATAATATCGTTTGCCTCCCCACCGCCGCGTCGGTATTTCGGCATCATCATTGAGCATTTTGCTTTGTACCATTTCCTCGCTGTTATTATTATTTCATTTGTATGTATGTATTGGGAACTAAGCCTTACTAGAAAAAAAGATTGACGGGTAAAACCTCAGGACTGGAACCGACAAACAACTACTCGCTAAAACGCCTACTTTACACCTTAGGCCATAACGAGACATAATGAGCAGGCGTTCGAATGAGCTATATAAACTTCGCATCATTGCAGCAGCGATCACAAATGGGACAGCATGGAGATGATGGTATGTGTTATTCAAGTTATCCCTGCACTGCATGAGCCAACGGCGTGTAGCTATCGGGTACGATATTGTATAGCACAAGTATGAGGTTGGGAGCTTTTCGCTCACAGTTCGAGAGCGAAAAAAACAGAATCAATTCCGCTCTCAAAGATTCGTTTTGGGTGTACTATCTACTACTATCTATACCCAATTGACCCCAAATGGAACCAAAAAAATGGCTCAATGTGCTCGATTGATGTGGTTATGAATACATTTTTTCATATAAAAATGCCCCACCCTAATCAATATTTTGATTTTTGAAACAGTGTTCTCTTTATTTCAACTCTCCGAGGTAAGTTAAAACATCAACCAATGTGAGTTGAAACAAGTAATCAATTATTTTATCACAACGTTTTCTAAAACACCAAATGTTGCAATTGTGTCATTTTTATTCGTTTACACTAAGATAATTCCTTTACATGACATGCATTCGTATAATTATTTTTCACAGTGTAGATCTACGTATAAATTGACACTTGTTTTGAAAATTATTGCTAGATTTTGGCCACAAATGCAGTGATTTCTGCACTAATACTAACAGTAATAATAGTAAGAAACTTCACCTAACCACTAGTTTTTTTTAAATTCGTTCGTTTGACACGGCTCGTCGCGTGAGCTTAACGGAGCCGTGGGTCTTTTATTATATATTTACAGAAAAATAGATATTAAAAACTATATTTTAATGTGTTTCCTTTGAATCCTTCGCACGCAATTTACCTTTGCGAGCGGAGATTCTTTTTTTAGGCGGTGGAGCATTGTCGATGTCGCCAGACAACGCCTGGGGGTCATTCAATCTGATGCCTTGATCATCGCTTTCGTCCATAGTTTCATCGTTGCTGTTGTCATGAAGGTTGCGGTCGATAATTTTGTTGTACTTCTTCGTTTCACTGGTTAGGCCGATGACATGCTTACGCGATTTGCGATGCGGTAGCGGTAAGCGAAGCGAATGCGTTTGACCTATCTCTTTGGTGTGTGCATGTAGAACGCGTAATACTGTCATAGTAAAAGCGGGGCGAACGCGGCAAAACACTATGTAAAATGCTCAGACGCGTCCGCAAACGCTTCGCTTTCCGCTTCAGCTTGTCACCGGCCTTACGGTCGTGAAGCTTTCCTCCTTGTTGTCTGTATTTTGTTTGGTGGTGATGTTTGTTGCTATCGGAGTACTAGGTGTAGTCGTTGTTGATTCTATATTCGTTTGTTTTTAACCGTCGCTACTTGTTGGACATTTGTTTGTGCTTTAGTTGTTGGCGTTGAAGTCGAAATGATTTTGTTGGTTGTAAGTGATTTTTTTTTTGTATGAGTTTCCACGCACGGTAGTCCATAATGTGCAGATTTTTCACAGAACTGACACGTGGCAGTTTGTTGGTCATATGTGCAAAGTGCGAACTGTGTATAGAGGGTACCAGGTTCCAAGGTCACAAATGATGGTGTAGGGCGTTTTAGTCGCATTCTGACCACCCGAACGCCGTTGGAAATGCCGGGGAAGAAATTTCTCCAAACGTCATCTTTAATGGAAACCACTTCGCCATATTGCGACATGAATCTGCGAATTGCGCTATCAGGTGTACCAGGAGACAAATCGTGTAGTTTGACCTTAACATTATCATGTTCAATGAAATGACATATTGTTGTTGTTGACAAATTGATCTAGTGAAACACGAGCACCAAACTGTACCAATGCCACATTGCGAATTCTATAGCTTAATGTGCACGAACCGAACGCGGTGGAGAACTGCTTTGAACATGACTAGCGTCGTTGGTGGCTAGAAAAAGACTGATAACCACTAGCTAAATATAACTGTAAAATCAAGAAATTTATAAAATTTTCATTGATTTGGTTATGTATGATTTCCAACCACTTCCCCTAGGACAATCTGCATTGATTGAAATAGTGGATATGACGAGTGATACCATTTATGACTATAAGTGATACGGCACGGTGTGTTTGGTAGAACAATTTCATTCGAAAAAAAATCGGCATCGCAAAAACTTCAGCATGTGATAGAATGGGCTTTTGCCTTTCATTTGAAAGTAAAATTAAAATATTCTGTCGGGGGCTCCAGAACAACTTTTTATTTTAAAGTTTTTTTGTTTGAAAACTTAGGTTTTTCAATGAAACTGGTTCACATTTTTGCCCCTAGGTAGTACTTTAGACATTCAAATATTACCAAAAGTGAGAATCTGATGGACAATTTCATTGTGTATAACTTTGTAGAAAACTACATTGCGATCTAAAATCGCCAGAGAAAGCTATTAAATTTTTATCATTGTTTCTAGATTCGCACGGGGCTTATTGGTTAAGAAGCTTTATTCCAAAAACATTTTTATTTGTAAAAAAATGGATTGCCTTATTTTAACAGTCTGCTCAGAAGAACCTGAATGCTAGCAAAGTCCAACATTTAAGCGTAAAAAAACATAATTCCAGATTCCACCGTTTTATGCGCAACAATGATATTTTAGGAGCATGAGGATATAGAGAAGAGTAGATAAAATTTGAACGAAATTAAGACTCTTTTGAAAGATGCTGGGTAATGCAGCAACATGAAACATTTTTTTTTGGTCACAGATATATTTGTTTCTTTTTTTTCTTCACTCATTCTGGAGTATGCTTGATGTAATCTTGAATCATTCTATTTGCTCGTTAGCATCTTGAAATGAAAAAGGCATGATAAAATCCCTTACTACATTAATCAACATCTTGAAAAGGCATAAGATTATAGAATAAATTTGGTCTACACCTCCTTGTTCAGAAAGTGTCATTTTCGCACAAGACCCGGAGAAATCTGAAAATATATTTTTTTTGCTGAGAATGGGACTTTGTATACATTGAAATTTATCTGAATTTACTGTTCATTTGAACCCAACATTTTTTTGTCAGTCCTTGTTAATTGACTTCTTAATCCATTGGCCCCACGCACACCTAAAAACTGATAAAATTTTAATAACTTTCCCGGGTGATTTTATATCGATTTATAGCATTCAACGAAGTTGTAGACAATGGGATTGTTCATTAGATTCTCACTTTTAGTATTTTTTGAATGTCTATAGTACCAATTAGTAGCAAAAATGCAAATTAATTTCATTAAAAAATTTAAGTTTTCAATCAAAACACTTCAAAATAAAAAAATGTTCTAGACCCCCCCCCGACAGAATATTTTAATTTTACTTTCAAATGAAAGGGAAAAGTCCATTCTTTCATATCCAGAAGTTTTACAGATGCCGATTTTTTTAATAAAGTTGTTCGACAAAGACACCGTGACGGGTTTATGAAACCAGGTGATTTAGTATCAATATTAGTAGTATTTGGTTCATTTTCAAGTATGGTCACTTCGCTTCAAACTTCAGAAGCTGATAGGAGTAAACAATTAGAACAAATGCATTTTCTGTGACTATAAAGGACCTAGAATTAAAAAAAAAACTAAGCAGGTTGATCATTTTTGTTATTTCAGTAAAAAAGAATATTGCTTATTTTTATTAGTTCAGGAACGTTTATATATAGATTATAGCATTGCCATAAGACTAGAAGTTCATCATCGAGGAAGGTTAAAACAAGGTGTTTCGACTCTCCTAGGCAGAGAAGTAAAGATTGATCCACAACTTACAATATATACATTGCAACGATGAAAAAAGAACAGCACAAACCAAACCATATTTATTAACTGTATCTCTTCATAATTATGATATTGTCATAATCCAATATTATATCCTATACACGGTGTCTCTGGTAGAACAGTATTTAGACAAAAAAAAATCAGTATCGCTGAAGCATTCAGTAATCGAATGCTTAGATACTCCTCTTTCATTTGGAACTGAATTTGAAATGTTCTATCGGGGGTCTAGAACAATATTTTTTTAAAGATTGCGTTTCAATGAATAGCTCTCAGAAGATATCTCATTTTTAAGGGGATGAATCTTTTGACATACAGTATTAGAAGAAGAGGTTTGTTACGTTGATAAATACTGCCGAAGACACCAATGACCGACACCTAACCAATTTCGCGTTAATTCAAATTTTAAATTTGACTAATATATTTTCACGGGGTATTTTTTGTCTCTGGTAGAACAATACTACCACAAACAAATCAATATCACTGATGTACTCACTATGCGGGAACTTGCTTCTCTTTTAAACCAAGTAAGTTTTGAATTATTCTCCCTGAGAGTCTAGAACTTTTTTTATTTTGGAAAAATGAATATCTAAGTTGGAAACTTCATTATTCGTTTGTTCGTCGATCTTAGAAACTAACTTTTTTTTTAAATTTTGAATACGTTTATGGTATTAGAAAATAATTAATAGTTAGAATAAATACAAAACTCCTCGAAAAACGCTAATTGTGGGCTATTACACTAGTAAAAAGTCATTCAGTACCCTTAACTAAGAGATATTTGTACATACATCAATAGCAAATGTTCTCAGTTTTCCAATGAAACCTTGGAAATAACATAATAAATCATATTTTTGATATTAGAGTCTTTTAAATACTTGCAAGTCGATTACAGGAAAAGTAATGAAATTACAAATAAACAAGAAAAGATAGGAATATTATGTTGAAGAACAAATTATGAATATTACTGAAACCCAACTTTTGGATAATAGATATGCTGAGAAAATCAATAAAAACCTCCTCAAAAACTTTTAACTACTCCACAACTAATGGTAATTAAAACTAATTAACTGAAAGATATGATAACACCATTTTATGGGAAATTTTCTCACTTTTCGAATGGAACTAAAAGATTTAAAATACAAATTATACTTTTTGAGTTAGAGGTATTTCAAGACAAACAATTTTTTTTTATCGACGACGGAGGTGAAATTTTTTCACTGACGTGATTTTGCTTCCGAAATGAATTTCTACGTCCGAGTTTTGAAAATCTGTGTTAACTCTATCGACAGTGAAGTGAATCCTTGTGAAGTTTCGATTCTATAGCTCTTGATTTATGTATGGGACACGTCAATTTTTGCTCTGCGAATAGGAACAAGTGTATTTAGAGGTTGGATATTCAATATAAAAGGCGACAAAGCGAGGAAGCATTGAAGCTAGAAGTGATTTATGCGGCAGCATGAAACCGGATTCTGCCGGAAAACTATCCTGGATTGCGATTTCCATTCTAGCTCCTTCAGAAGTGAGAGCGGATTCAGTCGAGGAACGCCGCGGATGCAATATCAGCAGAGTCAGAAGTCTAGACATCAGAGTTTTCAACTTCATAGCGCTTTAGCAAGACTGGATGGATATACCGGTGAGATCGTTCAAATTGTAATTTTACAGTGTCTTTTGGCCCACAATCGTCATTGTATGCGTGATTGCTTGGAGCTCTAGGGCAGATTTGCTAGAATTTTCCAGTTACCTACACTACTTCATCAGGGTTAGGAAGGTTCAATGCGTTGAAAAGATATCTCTTAAAATCATGGTGTTATCTTCGGCTTAGAGACCGGAACTATATGTGAAATTATTAGTGGTGGGCTTGTGTCAGTTTTTCAATTGTTGATATGCCTTGTATTCGATTTTGTTTGTATTAAATAATACAAACAAAATCGAGTACGAGACAAATCGACAATTGCAATATTGCAGATTTGAGCGAGTAAAGGCGCTTTAACCTATGGTTATTAGCCAGGGCAAGATGTAAATACCTCTGTCCCATCCCAAAGGACCAATGGAGTGACATTAACCTTCTTAGCCAAGTCACTCCCAACGAACCCCTTTAAACTGAAACGGTCGGTACGGTTGTCCTCGTTTCTTCCTCCTTTAAGATTCAAAACTATTCGTTAATTAAATTATTCATTAAATGAATAATTTGATTGCCGTCTAATTTCGAAACATCTTCAAACCCAACTCTACACAGTAGGCCTGGCCGTTTTAATATTTGCGACATATGAAAATATGCTTGACAAGAAAAACACTACAGAATAACTGCAGTGTTTTCCAAGATGCTTTTCAATACTGGCTGTGTAAGGGTTAGAATAGAATAGAATAGAAATAGAATTTCAAGACAATTTTTTTACATAAAAAGCTCAATAACTCTGTAACGGTTGAGAAATGATGATATGTATAGAACATTTTTTTCTTCAAATATGGTCGGTGTTAGGTCAGACCGGACTAAGTGACAGTGCATTGATTTCGAGAAAAACGCGTTTAAAGGTTGAATCGCAGCATCCTTTACATTATAATTGGAAAATAATTTTTGCCATAAGTCTTGTTTATTGTTTCATATTTCAAATCCGGTAAAAGTGGAATGTAGATGAAGAAATTCTTTATCCAGTGCTATCATTAACTCATTTTTTGATGTTTTGCGACTTAGTCCGGTCTGACTTAACACCGACCATATGATAGTCAATCATCCCTCGAGAGGTTCTTAACCATGAGCCAAACAACCTGTAGAACAGGTTACAATTTTTCGCATCTATCAAGTTGTGCAAATATTTAAACAGATGAGTTTTTGGGTCAACATAGGGTTATAAACCTGTTATAAAGACTATTTAGAAATTCTGAAAATCTGCGGAATAATTTCCTTTTGTTTATATTTTATGTTATTAGATTTTTTTTGCTCGGGATTCGTTTCTTACCCCTTTCCCTGCAAAATTATATCATTTTCGGATTTTTCAGACAATTTTACCTTTATTTCGTGTATTTAGATCCTTTGTTTCGTCGACTAATCAAATTGAAATACTTGATAAAGTTCATTCTAAAATTTCAACGTTCCTATAAATAGAATTGCTACTTTGAACAAATAAGCAATTGACACATTCTTTCGTGACGTTACAACGATTTGAAGAATCTTCATTCGACAAATATGTCATAACTTTATCAAATGAACGCCTACATCAAAACTTATTACAGATTTTTGAAAGTAGACAAAATTTCACGAAAGATTTAATCAACATTAACTGAATATACTGGAAGAAGATTGTTTTATGAGCGATAATGCAACATCACAAAGTACAACTTTCAAAGTATTTCAATAAAAGTCAAATCATCAAATTCTAGTATATTCAGTTTATGTTGATTGAATCTTTCGTGAAATTTTGTCTACTTTCCGAATCTGTAATAAGTTTTGATGTAGACGTTCATTTGATAAAGTTATGACATATTTGTCGAATTAAGATTCGTCAAATCATTGTAAACGTCACGAAAGAATGAGTCAATTTCAGAAACAGATAACACCCTTCAAAACTTCAAAACATTTTTCTCGCTAACTACAAAACAAGTAGCTTGAAATGCTTTTTCGAATAAAAATAATATAATTTTCTTCTAAAATGTGGACAACTGCTCTTATATGTTTTTAAATCGTGCTTAAACGAATAAAACAAATCAAATTGAGATAAAATTCTTCGAAGAATCCATAGAACAATGGTGGAATTTTGAATGTAACATTAGTTATATAGGAACCCGAGCCAAAATATATTTCGAAGAAAAATAAATTGAAGGAAACGTTTTGTTTTGCGAATTTCAAGACACCTAATTAACATTGCGAAACTGGCTAACTGGTATCTTTAAAGGATTTCAGTAATGTTTCAAATCCGTTCCTCTGACAACGTGTGTTCACTGATTTAACCTCCTAATATTTGTTTCGAGCTACTCATTGAAAAACTACCTAAAAAATTACTCATCAAAATGTTAAAAAAAAGTTCTAGACCCCCGAGAGAACATTTCAAAATTATGCTCAGATGAAAGAGGAGCATCTAAACTTTCGATTAGTGAGTGCTTCAACGATACTGATTTTTTTAAAATATTTTCTACCAGAGACACTGCGTATAAATAAATGCATTGAACATTACGCCATGTAACACCGGATATTCAAAACGAGTTTCGATACTTGAGCAGATAATTTGGAAGGATAAAACTTGTTTATCTTTTTGATTATTTGTATATGCTGAACAAGGGTTAGAATCCTAGAATGGCTGCGTTTATAAGTATTAATTATTAGTATTGATGAAATTGATTTATATAACTTCCAATTATTACATTATTATGTAATGAAATGAAATGAATTTATGGAATGACAACACTTGTAAGGACGTGGCCAGGTGTGTAGAAAGGAGCGGGTCTAAGTCATTGCGGATTACGGCAAAAACTGATATAACAATGAATATGCTCATTTCTGCAACTCCATCTACGATTTGTGCAGGTGTTTGTGCTATAGTGAAGAACAAAAATATGCATAGTTAGCATACTTTCTATTCCCGTCTCTTTTCTTCTGCTGTGATTTTTATGCATGTTCATGCATATACTTCTAGTAAGCGTCCAATGAGTGGATAGACCGAATATGTCTAATGCATAAAATTTACAGCAGAAGAAAAGAGAGGCAGATAGAAAAATATGCTATCGATACATAAATAAAATTCTGCGTGTATGCTATGCTATGCTATGCCAACTTCAGAATGCAACCTAGTACCGTAAACCGGGGTGACATTGATCACTCTTCGAAGTAATCATTACATATTTCTAGACGCAACACATTTTTTTCAAGCTTAATATTTTTAAACCATGTACTGATGTATGGAGAATAAGATTGGATGGTTTTACCTAAAATTGTCCGCTTACAGCTATTTTTCCAAAAATGATTTCAAGTTGAAGTCCGTTTTCGTATTCCGGGGTGACTTTGATAACCTGCATGTTCACCCACATTAAGTTATGATTGTCAATGTTTTTCATTGAAATGCTTGTTTAAACTGATTCTGGAAAGATATTCATTGTTAAAAAGATGTTAATTGGTATTATACAAAGTATTTCAACGTACTGTAAAGTTCGAGTAACCAAAATTCCTAAAATTCGTGTCCAACTAGAATAAAAGATTCTGAAAACCTTTAAAACTGCTAAAATTGTTTCATTTCAGTGCTTTATCGATGTACAAAAAGTTTCATCCATTCTAACACGTTGGAATATTGAACAATAAAAAAAAAATATTGCGAATTTCAGCTTAAAATAATTTGAAATAATTGCCAACTAGTTTTACAAAAAATGTATTTAAAATAAACAAACTCTTAAAACTAAAGTTGGTACATCCCAATCTAAATGAAAATAAAAAATCGCTTGTAATTTATTACTTTTGCTCAAATCTGAGATTTATTTGTTTTATAAAAAATAGACACTTTACGAATCTTCGTAAAAATACGGTAAAGTCAAATTTCGGTTTTTTGTAGTTTTTGTACCCAAAAGCCGCACAATATACTCAAAAAGTATAACAAATCAGTATTTTATAAGTTTAGAGTAAAAATCAGTTCAAATTAAAATGATTCGGTAGATTGTTCTGGTTTAATAAGCGATCTAGGAAAAAAGTTTCGAGTGATCAAAGTCACCCCGCTGATCAAAGTCACCCCGGTTTACGGTATATAAAATTGGATCACGCCATTCAACCTAGCGCTCGAATTTGCACAAAAAATCACTTACTCTGCTTAGTTTTCTATCCAACTGGGTGGCTATTTTTATAATCGATATTGCAAATAAACTTGAAACGCTAATAATAGCCGATCCTAACGTACTAGAGGCAAACGAAAAACACCAATTTTTATCATTTTTCTTTTAGTTTACATAAAACAATATGAGATCATAACACACTAGTGTTGTTCGTCTAATTAGGAAGGACGCCAAGCTCTAATTTATTACTCGGTATGTTATTCATGTTTCTTTGCCCCCTAAAGTAGGCCATCCCCGACACTCGTACAATTTTTCTATTCAAGGCTCTAATAAGGCCATTACAAATCTTTTTTAAAAATTATGTCACCCCCCCCCCCCCCCTTCAAAATTGCTAGAAAAAATCAGGTGGCAAATAATTTTTGTTAATAACCTCAATTAAAAAAATTGTCACTTATTATAAAAAAACAATAGCTTTCATAGAGTTTTGCTTTTCGTCATTGAAAACTATTCTAGTAGTTTTGGAAATTGCCATCCCATGATTTTTTTTTTTATTTGGACCAAGAATGGTCAATATGGTAGATAGGACATCCGAATAAAATCGTCGATCCAGTCTAACATCAAACGAAACGTTTACTGTTCGCGGAAGGAAGGAGCCGCTCGTGAATTCTCAAACAAACATCTCATGGCAAGGCTAACACACCGACTTCTGAATCACAACAGTCGATAGAGATCGGTAGTTGCACTCTAAAATAATTTCTATAAGGAAACAATCTGAATTCACATAAGACTCCTGGCGGTTTATTTGTGGTTTAATATTCAATATGCATGAGATTTACCGAAAGGCTTTTGAAATTTAAAGATTTAATATGGGATCGCAGTGTTCATACCGGATTTCCCCACCCATATGTGCGATTCGTATGAACTTCACCAGATCAAAGTCTGCTACTAAGCCTCCCATTTAAGACTAAGCTTGTGAAAATCGATGTAGCCGTTTTCCAAGGAACCGAAGAGACTTTAATTCTGAAATATTCCAAAAACTAGGAACTTGCAAAATTGTCGAGAAAGACGCTGGAATCAAAAGGACTTTGTCTGACCATCAGCGATCAAGAAGGCTCTAGCAAAGCTAAATGTAGATCTTACAAACAAAGGTATCATCAGTACCGGGAATCCATTATCCATGTTAATGTTTGTAGCCTTGGAGTGACAGGAAAGATGAAAAGTGTGCGAGGATATACCCACAGCGACCATCAAGCGATCTGGTACAGCATTGGTAACCGGACACGGTTTGAATGACGAGTGAAAGTGGAAAAGAGCTACCTTTCACAAGGACGTGTCCGTCGAAGAATTTAAATTTGGGGACATCCTCTTCAACCTAAATGCGAACGAGTTAATGGTAGTATTAACAAGGGCGTGTAATGCAACCATACCGAGAAATGGGAGACCGAGAAACGCTCGTCGGCTGTAATACGACGATTACCGATTTACGTATAAGTTATTCCTACCTTGGAGAAGAAATTAGAGTGCTCGTAGTGACACCGAAAGAAAAGCTGCACGAGCCCCTTTTAACAGAGCAGTCGAGCTGAACAAGAAAGCTTGAATTGATGAGCTTTGCCACAAAGCCAACGCGAATTCTCGAGGAGACGCCTACAAAGTTATGCCAAAAAAAAGGTAAAAGGCCCAGCTGCACCACCTGAAAGGTGTCCGAAGCTAGAGGTCACCATCGAAAGGTTTTCCCCGCAGTTTGAACCAATCTTCGCCGTACAGTGAGGAGGATGATCACGAAGAAGAAGCTCGAGTTACCGACAAGCAGCTGATCGAGATGGCGAAAGCCATGAGTGGAAGGACCCAGTACCAGCCTCTCATATATCGCTGAAAAAAGCGATATATGAGAACCCGGATATGTTCAGAATGATCCGATAACTGGAAGCAACAGAAGCTGATGCTGCTTCCGATGCCAGGAAAACTTGGAGATCTTCCAGCGTATAGGTCAATATGTCTCTTGGTACTGTTAGAGAGAGTAATCCTGAACAAGCTAACTAAGTACACGGACCGTGAGAACGGCTTGTCATGCAACTCGACTTCGTTATAGGCAGGTCTACAGTCAATTCCACCCGAACGGTTGTGGGAGCTGTGATGACAACAGAGAAAAGGATATCGCTATTGCGTGGTGGTTACCTTAGACGTGAGGAATGCTTCAATAGTACTAGCTAGGAAGCAATCGCCCATTCGTTGTACAGCATAAGTAACTCAGCAGGATAGTACAGAGCTACTTTCAGTACCGAACACTGATCTATGAAACAGACAAGGGAGAATGACAACTACGACTGACGTTCCTCGGCCCAACGCTGTGGAACGCAGTGTACGATGGAGTATTGAAGCTGAACCTTCTCAGAGATGTAACGATTTTCGGTTTCGCGGATAATGTGGTGTTCCAAGTAATCGGAGAATTACTAGAAGAGCTGGAGGCACTCGCCACGGAGACGATTTTTTTTTTTTATTCATTTCGTTTATTTGATAGGCGCAAATGCGTTAGCTTGGCGGTGCCAAATGCTTATGTTTTTACATTTTGGATATCTTAAAACTAGGAGGTTACAATGTTGAAATATTTATTTTACAAAGGAAAAACAAAAGTTTACAGCTATCTTAAGACTAGAAATAAGATTCAATATACAAGAGAGGGCCAAAAGATTTTTTTATGAAAAAATTTTAAACAAGGGATTCACTTTGATATACAAGAGGGGGAGTAATAGTATTTTACGAAATATTTTACGGTTATCTTAAAACTAACAATATGGTTTAGTACACAAAAGGGGGAACAAATATTTATGAGAAACTTCACAGAAATCTTAAAACCAGGGATTCAATTCTATTTACAAGATGGAGGACAAGAGTTTCAATAAAGAGTAAAAATTATAGCTATCTTAAAACTAGGAATACAGAATACTAATTTGAATTTTTTAACTAAAACTTATGCTTGGTCAAGATATTCAGAGGGTGGCTTATTTCCGCATCAGTGTAGCAGCAGTTGTATCAAGGACAGGGGAGAGACAGGGAAAGAAGAGCAAAAGTTGCAACTTTCGCTTGAACGGGGGGGGGGGGGGGGGGGGGAAGGGGGATCAGCGAAACAAATTTGCGCCTCAGTCTAGTAAGTCGTCGAGTACCGGATTGGCGGATGGTATTCTTCGGACCCGCGGGGAATCCTTCAAAAGTCATCGGACCTCGAGTCGCTCTCGCTTCAGTTTCCTTCTATGCAGGCGTAGTGGTAAGGGCGACGGCGGTTACATAGTGGCACTCTGGAGCTGATCGGTTCCACAAGGCAGGAGGACCGATCCCGACCCACATCCATCCCCCCGAACCAAGGCTTCGTTGATACCTTTGGGATAATCGAATGTAGCCATCGTCCAAGTTCCCCGTTGCTCCACGAGGTTTGCCAACTGTTGAGCGTCCTCTGACGACAAATACTAAAAAATTCGTTGAAGCAGATTGGTCTTTCGTATATGTCACCATTTAATGCGCCCGCCTTTGCTAATGAGTCGGCCTTTTCATTGCCCGGGATAGAACAATGAGAGGGGACCCAAACAAAGGTAATCTGATAAGATTTTTCAGATAACGTACACAAGGACTCCTGTATCATCCCCAGAAAATACGGGAGTTGCTTTTTAGGCTTCACCGCACGAAGAGCCTCGATAGAGCTGAGGCTGTCCGAAACGATGAAGTAGTGATCTGTGGGCAGAGTGTCGATGATCCCAAGGGTGTACTGAATTGCAGCTAACTCTGCGACGTAAACTGAAGCGTGATCATTGAGCTTGAATGAAGCGGTGATAGCATTGTTGAAGATACCGAAGCCAGTGGACCCATCGAGATTTGATCCGTCAGTGTAAAACATTTTGTCGCAGTCGACTTCTCGGAATTTATTATAAAATATATTGGGGATCACTTGCGGGCGTATATGGTCCGGGATTCCATGAATCTCTTCCTTCATGGATGTGTCGAAGAATACAGTATAATCAGAAGTATCTAGGAAACGAACACGGTTGGGAGTGTATGAAGAAGGATTGATGCTCTGTGCCATGTAGTCGAAGTACAAGGCCATAAATCGGGTTTGAAAATTAAGCTCGACGAGCCTCTCGAAGTTTTCAATCACCAACGGGTTCAGAATGTCGCATCGGATGAGCAATCGATATGAGAGTTCCCAAAATCGATTTTTTAGCGGAAGAACGCCTGCCAGCACTTCGAGACTCATCGTATGGGTCGAGTGCATGCAACCCAAGGCAATGTGCAAGCAACGATACTGGATTCTCTCCAGTTTGATGAAGTGTATGTTCGCAGCGGAGCGGAAACAGAAACACCCGTACTCCATCACCGACAATATCGTTGTTTGGTATAACCTGATCAGGTCTCCTGGGTGAGCACCCTACCATGTTCCAGTTATTGTTCGGAGAAAATTGATCCTCCTGTTTCAGATACCTAATGTGACATCCCCAGGTACCTTTAGAGTCGAGATATTTAAATGTGAAAACCTGGTTGATCGTTGCACCCATTAATAGAAGCTAGAGTTGCGCCGGCTCACGCTTCCTAGAAAAAACAACCAACTCAGTTTTCTCCGTGGAGAACTCAATACCCAGCTGAAGAGCCCAAGCAGACAAATTGTCCAAGGTATTTTGTAATGGTCCTTGCAAATCGGCAGCTTTGGGCCCTGTAACAGAGACCACCCCGTCGTCTGCAAGTTGCCTTAGCGTGCATGAATTGGCAAGACAATCGTCAATGTCATTCACGTAAAAATTGTAGAGCAGGGGACTTAGACATGAGCCCTGGGGAAGACCCATGTAGCTAAATCGCGATGTTGTTAAATCGCCATGCGAAAAGTGCATGTGCTTTTCAGACAACAGGTTTAGCAAAAAGTTATTTAAAATTGGTGAAAGACCATGCTGGTGCAGCTTCTCTGACAGAATGTTGATAGAAACTGAGTCAAAAGCCCCCTTAATATCCAAGAAGACTGATGCCATCTGCTCTTTGTTAGCATAGGCCATTTGGATTTCTGTAGAAAGCAACGCAAGGCAATCGTTCGTCCCTTTGCCTTTGCGGAAGCCAAATTGTGTATCTGACAGTAAGCCATTTGCTTCAACCCAATTGTCGAGGCGAAACAAGATCATTTTCTCGAACAACTTCCGAATACAGGACAGCATTGCAATCGGCCGATATGAGTTGTGGTCGGAGGCTGGTTTTCCTGGTTTTTGGATGGCGATGACCTTCACTTGCCTCCATTCATAAGGGACAATGTTACCCTCAAGAAACTTGTTAAATAAATTCAACAGGCGCCTTTTTGCAGTGTCAGGCAGATTCTTCAGCAAGTTGAATTTGATTCTGTCTAACCCTGGGGCGTTATTGTTGCACGATAAGAGAGCAAGTGAGAACTCCACCATCGAAAACGGTGTTTCGTTCGCGGTATCGTGAGGAGACGCGGCGCGGCACGTTTTCTGTACCGGGACAGAGTCCGGACAGATCTTCTTGGCGAAAGCGAATATCCAACGGTTTGAATATTCCACGTTCTCGTTGGTACTATTACGGTTACGCATACGTCGAGCCGTACCCCAAAGAGTGCTCATCGCTGTTTCTCTCGTTAACCCGTCAACGAACCGGCGCCAATAACTGCGTTTTTTGGCTTTCATTAGACTCTTCATTCGCCTTTCTAACGACGCGTACTGTTGATAGCTAGCGGGTAACCCGTCTTCCCGGAAGGCCTTATATGCAGTGGACTTTTCCGCGTACAGCTCTGAGCACTCTTTATCCCACCACAGGGTGGGAGACCGTCCATGGGTATTCGCGCTGGGTACTGGTTTAGTCTGAGCTTGATTCGCACTGTCGAGAATCAAGCCAGCCAAAAACCTGTACTCTTCCTCCGGAGGAAGTTCTTGAGTGGATTCGATTTTAACGGGTATCGCGGTCGCGTAACTCTTCCAATCAATGTTCCGTGTGAGGTCATACAATACATTGATTGTTTCCGATGGTCTTGAACCGTTAGCAATTGAAATCACGATAGGCAAATGATCGCTACCGTGGGGATCAGGGATCACCTTCCACATGCAATCTAACTGTAGCGATGTCGAGCAAAGCGACAAATCCAACGCGCTTGCGCGTGCTGGTGGTGTAGGAATCCGCGTCATTTCTCCCGTGTTTAAGATGGTCATGTTGAAATTATCGCAAAGATCTTGGATTAATGTTGATCTATTATCATCATGAAGACAGCCCCATACCGTACCGTGCGAGTTAAAGTCTCCCAGAACTAGCCGCGGTGCCGGTAAGGATTCCGTGATATTACAAAGCGTTCGGTGCCCTACCGAGGCCCTAGGAGGAATGTAGATGGAAGCAATACAAAGGTTTGATTAAAACTTGACAAGCGACAATTTCAATGCCTGGTGTCGAAGGGAGGTTAATTCGGTTGAAAGAATAGCACTTTTTGATCCCCAAAAGTACTCCTCCATAGGGGGTTTCTCGATCCAGACGAATTATATTAAAGTCGTTGAGATTTAAGTTGAGATTTATATCGGAAGTTAACCAAGTTTCACATAATGCGAAAGCATCACATTTTAAACTATTTAGTAAAAATTTAAAGGAATCCATTTTCGGGAGGATACTTCTGCTGTTCCACTGTAGAACAGTGATCGAATCGGTGACCTCGTTCGATGACTTAGCCATCGAAGGATACGATCGCTGCAAGGAGGGGCCATTTAGTAGTCAACTGCTTCAAAAATGTTTGCACTATAGGGAGAAAACGTATCAGAAGGCTTTTAAGGGGATCAGTAACATTGAAAGCTGTGAAAATTAAGTCCACTATGTCTGAAAATTTCATTAGTCCGCTACTGGACTGAGTATCTGTTTGAAAAAAGGGGACACTTGGGGTTTTGGATGACCCTGGAAGTGGTGGGTACTCCTTGTTAGAATTAATATTTCCAAGTCCTGGAGCAAATTGCTTCGGCTTTTGTGCATCACTTCCGTTGGATTTATTGGTTGTAGATGGCGCACTCTGAGTGGACGACACCTTGGCACCCTTACGAGGCAATGTAGGGGAGGCTGGATTTCTCCTCTTCCTGGATTCCCCTGGGTTAACCAAAGATGTTCCCTCTCGTGGGTCGTCAGATTCTTGCTCAACGTTAGCCAAACCAGCATAGGGATTTTCGGACAGGACAGATGGCGAAGCATTCTTTAGCATTTCTGCATAAGAACGCCTTGAGCGTTCCTTAAGGGAGCGCTTAATTTTATCCCCGCGCTGCTTGTACGCAGGACATGATTTAAGAGCATGTGAAGGGCCCCCGCAGCAAATACACTTTTCAGTTTCTTTATCGCAAGAGTCATCCTCATGCTCTCCTTCGCATTTGCCGCATCGTTTCTTATTTCCACAATATGTGGCTGTGTGGCCCAACTGCTTGCAATTGCTGCAGTTCATGACCCGCGGTACGAACAGGCGAACTGGTAGGCGAACCTTGTCAAGGAGGATGTAGTTGGGAAGAGAGGACCGGGCGAATGTCACCCGAATCGAGCCTGATAGAGAGTAGGTAGTCTTACCTCCCTCGGTGTTTGCGGTATACAATTGTTTGCATTCCAAGATCTTAATCTGTTCAAGTGAGGGGTCCTTAAAGCAGCCAACCCCGTGCTCCAACAGTTCTTCGCATTTCAGGCCCGGTTCGGACACTACCCCATCGATTTCACAGGCCACACAAGGCACGTACGCTTTAAATTCCCGCGTAAAGCGCTCACAGCAAGCAATCGCGTTTGCCTGACCGAGATCACTCACTAGAACACGTATATTGTTTGCCCGAACACGTGTTATCTGAGTTACGGCCGGGTAATTAGCAGTCAGATCTCGAGAAAGTTTTAATATATTAACCGGTTTCTCTCCGGTCCGAAAATATACCACCCATGGCCCAGAGGAACCTTCTGGATACTGCTTTATACGGGGAGCAATGCGAGTATTAGGGGGATCAGGGACTTCCATGATTACATCAGATGGTATTTAGCCCTCGGCCATTTAAGCACGAGGGCAGAGCGGGAATGTGTCTTATTATTTGATTACAAGGTAGAGTAAAAGTAGGGAAAAGGAAAGAAAGCAAACGAGGAAAAAAAATAAAGCAAAACTTATCTGCAAACAACGTCGATTGTTCCGCACCAGCGAAAACAATGTACTGGATTTACTGCCGGCACCAGCAGAATGGCAGCTAACGAACGAACAAAGGATGACCTTGAATCACTGAAATTTACACACCGAACACCACTGTGAAATATAACGATCCGTTCCGTTCAAAGGTTGGGAGACGTATGACGGAGACGATTGCCCATCATAAAACAGAGTTGGTGTTTGTGAATGTCTGAACTGTTGTCTAGAAAGGAATCGCGTATTACCTGTAGGACAGTTGAAACCTATAAGAGGCAGAGTCAAAGATTGCTTGGATTAACTGCATATGTTGTCACTTACGATGAGTGCAAGTGCACAGTGTGATTCCGTAGATGTCCGGTATGGAATGCACTGTATAATTAGTGCTCTTAAGTAACCCACCAGGTATTTACTAGCAGCCGAAATACAGCAACAGGCGAAAATCGCCGTTGGAGAACATATCATCGACTCGAACTTTTAAAGTCACGACGATTATGCTAAGGGGAAGACTATGAGAGTAATCACAGCTTTGGTTGAGGCGCCAGTGTACCGGGCACCACGAACCATCTGGAATCGCCGGACCGAAGCCCGTGAGCAGACTAGTTACACCGTCAGGAACTAGATCGAGTGAAGCGCCAGCGGTTGGTCGTCGAGTTTTCAGCGAACCGGAAGCAGCGAACCAGAAGCTACGCTTCATCCGGTATCGCCGAACCAACATCGCCAAGTACTGGTTGGCCATTTGAGTAGGATTTATGGACTATCCGAGTAGATTGCGACAAAACTGGGAGGTAAATGACTCACGCCACGGGCATCGGTATCGGGAGAAATTCCGCCGCCGAGGAATCTATGACTCACTGAGATGACTCGCGTAAACAGAAACTAAATGGCTCACAGAAACTAAATGGCTCACGGAAGTTCTCAACTGCGATTAACCAAATAGGTGTTCGGAGCTAAACGACTCGAATGTATGCTCTATTGTATCTTTTTGTCATAATTTGTCCTGGACAATATATAATCATTTTTATACAAAGACATACCTTAAGTACCACCATTAAAGGTGAAATAGATTGTTAAAATCATGTAAATGGAACAAGCGAAATGGAAATTTCAACATAAGAACATTCTATTCGAAATAGCTCGTGATCTCGATCTTGTACAGGGTATCTATCTTCGGAAAACCTGTTCGGAAGATCAAGAGCTGTGAAAGACCAAATAGTTTTCAACTCTACCACTAGGTAGTGCCAGTGATCATGCTATTTTTGAGTTCACTGTATCTCAAGACCGAATCAGTCTCCCCACGCTTTGACGCACTCTGGTTGGGCAGAAGGAAGGAAGAAAAGTAAGGACTGTTTTAAGTGGTTATGCACGAAAGTGAGTCACAGCCATTGTCAATGCACTTTTGAAATTTTTCAACTTTACTATAATAAACACACTTATAGACATTTTCACATCGACGAACTGAATCTAGTGATATATGACACTCGACACTCCGGGTCTACTTTGACAAGTCGAGTTTCAGAATGATTGCATTCCTTATATGAAAAAGGCAAATATGAACTGATGATTCCTATACGTTTCGTAAATCCATACGACTGCACAACAAGATGGGGGAAAATGTAAGTATTTTGAAGATGTACACGGAACAGAGCCAAATGACTATCATGTACCAAACAAACAAATCTACAAGTTTTCAAACACAAGCAATAAACCAAACCTGCCGTTTCCACTAGAGCTCGAAAAATTATAGTATGCACAGAATGTACGTTCACCAGTTCGCCAGTCCATATGTAAAATCCTACAATCCTGTTTCTGTACATTGTTATCAAGCAGGGTCATCTTTGACCAATTTTCATGCTTTTTGTGTAAAGTCGGTCCATGTGCCACTACAACGGTACGAAAACTATCCAAGCAACCAAAAGTTCGGATAATACTCCTTAATGTTCATATTAAGTTCTTAGTGATCATTCAAGCTTTTATTGAGAATTTAGAAACATTGAACCACTATTAGAAATCATACTGTTCGGAAAATTATTTAAAACGAAAAACTTAATCGTCCCTTTCTTATATGAACTTTTGATTGATTCAATAAAGTTTACTTGAATTGCTTTAGTAAAACAACCCCGCTATCCGAAATCACCCTGCGGAAACGTCCACGAGAACGATCGCAGGAAAATGTAAAATGAAAAAAAACTTTTTTTGTTTTAATAAAAATAAATATTTATTTTTTGTTTGCCACCCCCTTCAAAAAAAAATTGTACTTGGACATAATTTTTAAAAAAGATTTGTAATCGCCTAAATGTCTATTTTGAAGGGCCCTCCAGAAGTTGTGGAAATATCGTATAATCTGGGTAATCATATTTTCACTTTTCTGTACGATGCTGTCAAACAAACTGCTCTGTTAGTTGTCGGTACCTCGAAAAGTAAAAATTTAATCTGACAAATGCTCAATCATGATTCATCCACATTAATTCTTCGTCTGAAATATCATAACCCAGATGATTTTAAATACATATTGCATGAAGCCACGCAACAAAAAAAAGCATTTGCGTATTTTATGATTCATGGGAAATCCCTTTTCAGCCGAAGCATCGTTACGGCAGCGGGCGCCAATTTTCGTAATGGTCAGCACAAACCCGATGATTTCGTTTTATGTACCTATCTAGATACCTACCTGTTGCGAATTTGTGTTCCCACACAACAACCAAAGCTAAAGACCGGGGGCAATAAAGTCCAGTTTCAGTCCACCATCGCAACGGTTCCGTTCCGTTCGTCCTTGCGTCCGTTGCGTGCTAATCCTTCAAACGTAGGTATTATTACTTGGCAGCTTTCCTCCAGTCCACAGTCGAAGGTTTAAATGCAGGAGGGATCCCTTTTATTATTTTCGCCAACTAAAGGAAAATGCATATCGTTCAACGCGTTTACATGAACGATATTGACGATCTCCGGACCGATGGCTGTCGGCGGCGTTGCATTTAATTTCGATGAAAACGTATACTTCAATCCCTGTACGAAAGGGATTGATGGTAGCGTTCCTGTTTCTCAGTTTTCGCTCAGGGGACTTGAGCGATCCGAGAGAACAGACGGCGAACCGACAGAGGGCAAACACACGCAATACATATCATTTTGTGCTGCTCTCTGGGCTACCTGTATTACACCTTCGAAGAACTTCCTCTCCCTCCTATCCATTTATCCTACATGCTACTCGCTGCACCGTTCTACGGCTACCGACTAATAAGCAGTTCAAGGAGTGGGAACGCAGATTATGGAGAACTTTTACGCGTATTAAGAAATTTTGCTTCTGTGTGTGGATGATCCAGTTATTTAAGCAAGTGAAGCGATCTGATTTTATGATTTCGTTGGAATTGAACGTTAATAAAATCGCACCAATAAAAATAATATATCTGTTCCTATGGGATCGTTGATTATTCACTTGAACGAAGGTTCAATAGAACGCCAATTAGAAAAAAATGATGCTCGAAATTCATCAGTTTTGCCCTGAGCTTAATGATATTTTAGATCATTATTTATCTAAACGATACAGCAGTTCACATCACTGGTAACGCAAAAGTTATTCCGCTTATGCCATAATCATTGAGTTAGACCGATTCGGAATGACACATATTTATTGAACCAAACCACTACAAATCCTACCAATGAAAACAATCAAACGCGAATTGGAACCTCCTGCCCCGGGGAAAGTTGTACACAGCTGCTAATTAAATTAATAAGTTCATCGTTCCCACAAACGTGTACAAACCCGTCCGTCATCGGAGCAATAGTAGGTACATGCAAAAAGATCCGATAGTCCAAATCGTCGCAGGGCCTCCCACCATCACCGTATGACTGACACAACAATTGAAGGTTGAAGGGATCGTATTCACAGCATCTCAATCACATTTCCGCACAAACGGCTGAAGGGAATCATTTAAACGACATCGCAGCTCACACGCCTTAATCCACGGGCAGCCGCCACAGCTCAGCTACATCAGTGCCAGCCAGTGTGGTCTCCGGCGGTGCGCGCGGCCCCTGCCAGGGTTGATCCGGAACTCACATGTGCCTCGTAGGGAACTTCGACGATCGTGGGGCCACAATGCAATGCGACGATCAAAGCGTTATCAGTTCGGATGCATCTCGCGGGCTCCGATATGCGGAGGTGTGTACTGGTTGTGTTATGTTTTTCTCAGCGCTCAATAATGTCTTCAAGTGGAACACAAGCATCTCAACAATGATCGCGCGCAAGTCAAGTTTTGCGCCAGATGAAGGGCGCGCACCACCGATCGACCGTACAATAAATGAAGTGTTGTTGTGCTGCCTCCGCAAATTATTAGGATATAATAGGCGAAGGATCGAACGGAGGAGAAGGAGGCAGGGGGGTGATGTAGCAAACGGTACGAGGATTGTTGTTTTTCCGCTTAATTCAAGAACAATTGCTGCCCTTCTCCGATGAATGGCTTCCCAATAATGAATGGCAGGATGACTCGGAACACGTTCCTCGCGATGGGTTGGGTTCGTTGTGCAACCGCACCTGCATCGGGTTTCAGCGGCAAGGTTTTGTAGCTTGGTGCTTGTTGGATATATAGTTATTCTAAGCTATTAGTAATATGTTCTGTAGATTGCTGTGGAAGATCTGATCGCATGCAAATTATGTCAATGGACATTTCGGAATATGCTCATCTATCCTAAAGCCACATATTACCTGAAATTGATACAATACTTACAAGGAATTCTTTAAGAAATGTGTACAACAGAAAACTTATGAATTCAAGTACCTCAAACATGGCAGGAGCACGTAGTTAAATTTATAAAAAGTCTAGTTTGTTACTTTTGGAACGTTACACAGTACTCTTCGAACATAACTTGGGCGACACTTAACATTTTACATAAATCTAGAGCTTTTATTCATTTATACTTTAAACTCCACATTCGGGCGAATCAAGGGGAATTAATCAAAATTTAATAAAACTTGTTTGATTTAATTAGAAATATTCAAGATGGCAGCCAAGTGGCAATAGGGGAGAGTGAGTACACTTGATCTCACTTTTGTTTTTATTTTTCTCACAACTTTTCACTGAAATAAAAATTATAATTGCAAAATTCGCCTTTTTGTAGTTAATACGAATTGTAAAAGATATGAATAATGTGTAAATCCGAATATAATATAAACAGTATTGAAATTCGTGCCAAAACGAGGTTTTTGTAGCCATGTGGTAACTTGATCCCTTGGCTACTCGGGCTAATGAAACAAAGCACTCTATGACTAATAGACACGAAAGTTCAGCTAATCACCTAACCTGACAAATTAAGGGGGCGTCTGGTGAAGTGGGCAAAAAATCGACTTCTTTTTAATCCGCTTCATTGTTAGTATTGAACCTCTAGAAAGGTCTCTCGTAATCTCGGTGGCCACGCTGAACTTCTTTTGTTTTAAACAGCCATGCATTCCACGCGCGTATTTGCTATAACACACGCAGATTTCAATCCGAAAAACCGACAGTGATAAAAATACAGTGTAAACAATACACTCTAAACTACTTCTACCCAAATGTTCAAAAGAAAATACATAAAGGGTCACTTTTTAAAGCGTTTTTCCGTGATGCAATTTTATGTGGGACACCCTTTAATAGCGTTTTTCTCTAAAACGCGGTTTTGAAATTGGCGAGCACGATAATCAACGAATTGACTTCATTTTTTTTAAAGGATGCCCAATATGTGTAGCCTGTCGATGAACCACTGAAAACTGAATAAAAAAATTTTCTCCCTATTATTTTAAAGAAAAATGAGCGAATTTTACAGTAAAATATGTGACTTTTCGGTTTTCAAGAATCCATTTTCCGGAACTCAAACATTTTTTCTATTTTTTATGGTTCATCGATTAACTACAAGTTTAAGCTTTACAAAACTTATTGAATTGGTGCTCCTCGACTTGGAAATGGTTGGACGTCTACTCTTGGAACGCTCGTATGTGTGGCTCTATGTGACCGAATTTTTTTTTTGACACGATGAATGTATAAAGCGATCCTAACATCACACAAAAGATCTATTGTTGCCTTGCCTTCAAAATCGTAAAACAAAATAACTTTTGTTTTAAGCACTTTACACCAGACGCTCTTCTTAAGTGATTTTACAAAAAAAATCATCTTTGTTGTTCTGCCTGTCTGTGATCTACTGTTTGGTTTTCACCACTGTAGTGTTGTTTTGTGTTCAATTAGCTTAATCAGCAGTAGCTCAATCTTGTCTTTTGGTGAAAGGGATCAATAACAAACAACCAAAACATCTCCTACCTATCTTGGTATGCCTACTGGGTGAAATTTATTGGGATGAGAGAGGGGTGAGTCTGAAGAGGGTGGATGAGGTGGTCGTTTGAGGGAAATCAGTTAGGTGACTTGTGGGGGTGAGGTTTGATGGGGGTAGCTTGATAGGTGAGGGGCTTGATGGGTGAAGTTCATGGAAGTAGGGAGGGGGGGCGGTAGTAAAGGGTGATGTGTAATGTATGGGGGGTCAACCCTTCCCCGCATACCCCTAGCTATGCCTCTGTTGAAATACAAGAAACACATCGTAGTCAAAAAAACAATTGGTGTCGCCAAGGCCATGTTCAGAGTGATTGCACAACCTTTCTATATGAGAAGGGGCAAACATGTTTCAAAGTCCAAAAAAGTCAATTTTAGTTTTTCTTTCTAAAGAATCGCTCTCTGGACTGAGTGGAATGCTTCTTTTTGCTCGGATGCTGTCAGCTCAGTCGAAGATGGTATCGAAACAGCAAGCACTCCGTGAGCGTGTTGTACGGTTTTACGAAACGCATGGTCATCGTGGAATAAAAAAGTTTACTGTACATCACTTTCGAGACTAAAACGTGCCCGTGCGTATAGTTTATCGGATCCTGGCATCCCTGAGTGTGGAGCGGAAAGCCGGTAGCTGCTATCCGGCGAAGATAATGAGGAAGAAGAAGCGTTGAAAAAGCTGTTCAACAAGAAAGAGTTTGTGTGACGCCGGCTAAAAATATCACTGCTCCCATATCTTGGTTCACAAACCCTCAAGATGGAGGATATCATCTGTCGGAAGAACATCGATAGCGATCGTAAAATCGCAGTGCCGGTGGATGATGAGGAACTACCGCGGGACGTTGATATATATGCAAGAGGAACATGTCGGCCTTTTCACTGTTTTCGTTTGGCTTCAGGATGCAGCCATTTTAGCAATGACAGGTACTAACGTCTTATGCCGGACTAAACTCAGGCCTAAAACCAAAGATATTACCGTGCGGCGGTACCAACTAGATTAAAGCTTACCGCTACAAGAGCATCAGAAAAAATTATTTTGTTACTTAGGTACTGTGAAAACTGTGCACGGTGTCTCTGGTAGAAAATATTTAGACAAAAAAATCAGTATCGCTAAATTACTCACTAATCGAAAGCTTAGATGCCCCTCTTTCATCTGAGCATAACTTTGAAATGTTCTATCGGGGGATCTAGAACATTTTCTTATATTTTGATGATCATTTTTAGGTAAATTTTCAATTTGTAGCTTAAAACAGATATCTTCCTTTTAGGAGGTTAAATCAGTGACTCTCACACTGTCAGAGGAACGGACTTGTAACGTTAAGGAAAACCTTCGAAGACACCATTTAACCAGTTTCGTGTTGGTAATTAGGTAACTTGAAAAAGCGTTTCCTTCAATTTATTTTTCTTGTAAATATACTTTTGCTTGGAGTTCCTAAGTAACTGACGTTAAATTAAAAATTCTGTTCCATGAATTCTTTGAACATTATGTTCTCCGCAGAATCATTTAATGTTCTGCTTTGTAGTCAATTATTGGTTTTAGTTTTAAGTTTCATTGAAAATTACGAGTTCAAACACGATCGAAAAAACACATAAAATCACTGGTCCACATTTTAGTACAAATTATAATTTCTACAAAATCTTTTCATGTTCTGTTTTGTAGTCAGCGAGAAAATGTTCGGAAGCAGCAGGGTTTTAACTGTTTTAGAGATTGTGTATTTGTTCAAAGTAGCAATTCTATTATAGGAAATATGGGATAGTGGAAATTTTAAAGTGCACTTTATCAAGTATTTCGATTTGATTAATCGACGAAACAAAGGATCTAAATACACCAAATAAAGATAAAATGATCAGAGAAATCCGAAAATGACATAATTTTGAATAAGAAAAGGGTAGGAAAAGAATTCCGAACAAAAAAAACACTAATAACATAAAATATAAACAAAAGGAGATTTTTTCGCAGATTTAAAGGATTCCTAAAAAGTTATTATAACCGGTTTATAACCCTATGTTGGCCCAAAAATTCATTTGTTTAATTCTTTTCACATATTGATAGATGAAAAGTTTATAAAGTTTTTTTGTTCATTGATCGCAAATCCAAAGAGAAGTCATTCTAAATTTCAATTAATTTCGGAAGGTTAATTCACAAAGATAGATTTTTCTCATTTACGATTGAAGTAAGAAGCAGGTATTAGAAAGTAGGAAACAAATATTATGTCCATGTCCTAATGACATATGTACTAACAACACTGTAATCGTTGAAGTCGATATGCATAAAAATGACTTCTAGATCAAAGGGATGTTCGTTTGTGAAAAAAAGTTCTCTAAATTGAAATATTAAACAATACATACACATAACTAATTGAATTCACCGAACACAAATACATCACAAACTAAAATTTTATTTTCGTATACCAATTATAAATAAATGTTCGCAAAAAGTTAGTTTCCTAGATTAACGAACAAATGAATAATAGTGTCCATATTATATTAATTTAGATATTTGTTTTTCCAAAATAGTCAAGTTCTTGACCCTTAGGAAGAACAGCTCAAAACTTGTCTCGTTCAAGGTTAAACTGAGAACGCCTCAAAAAGCGGCCATCTTTAAAAACGAAAAAGCAGTTTTCTTTAACACCGTTGGAAAAATCTTTATGCAAATGAATCAATAAATTCGAGGAATTGGTTGAGTACTACTGATTGATTTTCATGAAGATTTTCGAACGGTGTGAGAAAAACTGCTTTTTTCGTTTTCAAAGATGGCCGCTTTTTGAGGCGTTCTCAGTTGAACCTTGATAGAGAAGCAAGTTTCCGTATAGTGAGTACATAAGTGATATTAATTTGTTTGTGGTAATATTGTTCTACCAGAGACAAAAAATATCCCGAGTAAAAATATTATTCAAATTTAAATTTGAATTAACGCGAAATTGGCTAAATGTCAGTCATTGGTGTCTTCGGAGGTATTTAATAACGTAACAAGTCCCTCCTTCTGATACTGTAAGTCTAAATATTCATCCCCCAAAAAGTGAGATATCTTCTGAGAGCTCTTCAAAAACGCAATCTTCAAAACTAATCGTCACAATATTAAAAACAAAAATATTGTTTTAGACCCCCCGATAGAACATTTCAAATTTAGTCTCAGATGAAAGAGGAGTATCTAAGCTTTCGATTAGTAAGCACCTCAGCAATACTGATTTTTTTTTGGTCTAAATATTGTTCAACCAGAGACACCGTGTGTGCTTTTGGATTAGTTAGTACGAACCTAAGATTCCCCGCGGATAAAAAAAACACACACGCATATGTTGCCCCATTTCATCAAGCTGGATAAATTGGTATGAAAGACTCGGCTCTCGAGGTCTCGAAAACAGTCTTCAAAGTTTGTACGCCTTTCTTTGCTAAAAAAATCAGAAGCACAAAGGCCCACATAAAAGAACAATTGACACATTCTTTCGTAACGTTACAACGATTTGACGAATCTTCATTCCATGAATATGTTATAACTTTATCAAATGAACGTCTACATCAAAACCTATTACATATTCAGAATAGGGTTGTTTTATGACCAATAATGTGACGTGACGTTACAACGCGTCACAAATTAGAACCTTCAGCGTATTTCATTAAAAGTCAAAATATCTGCTCTATAAGATTTTTTATCAAGAGCCAATCTTCTATGAAGTATTTCTAAATAACTTACGCATAATTAGGTGTCATTAAATATAAAGTTTATTGTTTTGTTTCTTTTTAAGTATTTTTTACTTTCGTGACGTTACAACGCTTCTTTCTCAAAAAAAAGTGATATCTCATTGTGTTGTAACGTCACGAAAATCTTCAACTTTTCTATAACTCTGTAAATCACGCTGGTGCTACCTGTTTTGAGTGAAATTTTAAATATGTATTACATATAGCCATGTTAATGATATTTTACTCGAATAAACATATGGGGTTGTCCAAAAATCACGATGCAATTTATTTTTTAAATTGTGGTAGAAATAATTGATCAAACCAAGAATTTTTTCTTTCACATCTGTTATAGATAGATTTGAGCCATTTGACACATTTATTTATTTGATGCGGCTAAATATGGTAGTTTAATGGAGCCGGAAAAGTATGTTTTATAACATATTTCACAAAAGAAAATAAACTGGCAGTATTGCTTTGTTTAATTTGGAATCAGGTTCCTGATCCGAGTTTATAGTATGATATTTGTATTGTTAGGCTTAAACAAGTGAATTTATATGAGGAAGCGAGCACAATTTAAGCGCCAGACAATCGATAGGGCTCGGTACACTGAAGTATTGTATATGTTATAGTAACTTTTTACTTGGGAAGACGACCGGATGTAGATTTTACAAAAAAGTTATAGTTACAAATATTCAGGGGAAAAGAACACGTCACATCACCGGGACTTAAAATGTTGGCATACTCCAACAAACACTCTCCATCTATCTTTTTCGTGCTCATTTGAGACCATGACCACAGCCCAAGCATTTTTATCCGACTTTAAGCAATTGAGACGATTTAGTGTATGGTCAACCAGAAAGGTCTCTGTGGCCCCACCCATTGCGTTGCAATCTCCCGTAAATTCGAATAGATAATCGTCCATAACGGATTTAATACCACAGGCAATTCGATAATGTAGCCAGGGCCGGCGGATAGCGTGGGTAGTATGGGTAGTATTACCTATTCAAAAATAACCGAGAGGGTAAATCCCACTCGAAAATTTGGGACAATCTAAACCCTGAAATTAACCCCATATTTGTCTTGCGCACAAAATGCATGCGTCTGAAATTTCCAGATGCACATTAATTTCATTGAGAGATCGAGGATAGCTAGCACCAGTGCTGAGCTCCATCACGGTACTGATGGCAAACCTGCTAGACAAAAGAAAATGAAACGGTTAGCAGTTAAAACAGTAAGCGATGCTTATTGAGTTACGGTTCTCATTCCAATGAATTGACAACTTCAGACGGTTCTCTTCTGAATCTCTTACTCATTGGATATTATTGAGAGGAAGGGAAACTGACCGTCATTTTATTAGCAATATAAATACGGTTATGACGGTTATCTTATTACAAACAAGGAGCTAGAATTCACAAACAGGCGGTTTCTCATAAATATCTATGCATAAAAGAAACAGAAAGGTGGAGAAAAAGATGGGCGGGTAATGTCTAGGACATAACCGGAGTGTCGTGACTACTCGTTTGACTTGTAATTCAAATCGAATGATACTCTATGAAATATGTGGGAATGTTTCAAGTTATTCTTTATAATAATTATGGTGGCTCTGAAAAGAACCTTTGTTGTTGGCGTCTGCGTTGATAGGGGATGCGCTGGATTCTAAGCTCGTTGAGACATTCATTCATGAAATGAACAATTTTCTTGCTTTGAAATATCAATGTTAAAATCTCTCGAAACAACCATCGGAATCTTTTCCGTACAGAAATGAACACGCTTAGCGAAAAACTAGGGGCGGGTAATGTCCGGGACATAACCGCGATGCTCATATTCTTAAAATTCTGCTTGTATCTCCTTCAAATGGCTAAATTTTGCGCATTAAGTTCGATTCACCGGGCTCAGCGAAATTTTCCTGGGGATCCCGTTCGTTAGTATATTCAGCAAAACAATTTTATTACCGAGTTCTCCGCGTTGAATACAGGTCAATATAATTCATATAATGATTTCAACATGCAGACAATGTACATGTATGACAGGTGGGAGTGTTCTGAAGTGGTTTTAGTGGAGGTAACAACATAAAATCATGTATTGGACATTTTACAATGATTCTCCTCAACCCTGCAAAACCACGTGGTTGGCAGCAGAGGGTTAAGTTGTTTGGAAGAGATGACAGTTAATATATGATAACTAAAAATATAAAATTGTTCTATAAATTGCAAAGTTATTGCCGCGTTGACCTGAAAATTTGTCATTTCATTCATAAAGGAACAATCATTGAAATTATGTCAATTTATGCTTTGCAAGATTTGAAATAACTTCGAAGTGTGGTCACGATACCCTTGTTATGTCATATACATTACCAACCCATCTTTTTCCATTTTGCCTTTGTCCTAATAAGGACGGTTTGTGGATAACTATGTTGATTCAAGACGGGAATCTTTTAAAACAATTCAAACCTTGCCGACGATTGTTTTTACTGCGTACATCCGTACGATCTTTCCCCTTTCGCAGCTCACACCGAATGAGCACGGTTTTCATCATGGTGTTCCTATTTATTGACTTTACAATGCAGATGGAAAGACGTCCTTTTGTTCGATAAATGAAAATATTTTCATCATTCGTTTTGGTGTAGCTTTCGCTTAGTGGCAGAGTTGGCACATTCACTGATTTTCTTGGAAGGATTTGCAAAAACCTTCGGGTTTGTAAATTAGAAAAACATTTTCTTATGATTCACTGGTAAAAGTACAGAATTACCAAGCGCAAACTTAATACCAGTTAATAAAAGAAACTTTCTAATTAAATTCTTTTTCCATTTTGTATTCGTCCTAATAAAGACGGTTTGTAGATAACTATGTTGATACAAGACGGGAATCTTTTAAAACAATTCAAACCTTGCCGACGATTGTTTTTACTGCGTACATCCATACGATCTTTCCCCTTTCGCAGCTCACACCGAATGAGTACGCTTTGCAGCCTTCGATGTTTTGGTGGCATTTTTAGTGGCAGTTACTACCGCCTTTTCAGTGACTGCGTTTCTTAGCCTTTGGCTTTTTGGACTTCTCACCGCCACCACCTCCACCAACGTTTTTCTTCTTCTCTCCGATGGTAGCTGATTTGATCGGTCGTCCGATGCAGCTTCTTACGACCACGCACGTCTGTTATGCACTGCGTCTTACACACGTCTGGCTTTGAGAAAAGCTGCGACACCCCTATTTATAGGTTTTATCATTAATGTTGATTTCATTTAAAGTGGTTTTCGAACTATTTAAACAAATTTTATATAGCAAAGAACGTATCGGTAGCAAGCATTGAACGTTTTCCTTCCGATTTATGAAACAAGATTGGCAATCCGTTTTGTAGAAGAAAAATTAATAAGGTTCAAAATGTACGTAACGCTTTCGCTAATATGCACTACTATCGCTTTCTCGCTCGTTCTCGTGGCGTGCATGAGCCTTTGCTTTCCGTCCGACTTCTAATGGCTTAACCAAAATTAATATCCCGGCTTTCCCTCACCAACTGCTCTCGTCAAGCAACCCAATACGAATAATCATAGGAACAAACATGTAGTGGACCTTTATATAAACTTTTCATTATTTTATTGTTCATTTGCTGCACCATTTTGACGGCTCTGTGCGGGATGGGCTGAAAATTTTCACTTTTCCGAGTCGAAAGATTTTTCAAAACACTATTTTTCCGTTGATAATGAATATCCTACATATTCCAAAATTTAATACAACATTGGTACAAATATTTTCGACAAAATGCCGAAGAAATTGATTAAATCCATTCAGTACAACAAAAGATATAAGCGTTCAAAATCTTACATCATTTTTCTTCCGAAATTTTGAAAAGGGGCCCCTATATTGAAAGGTAAGTCGTTAGTCACGACAAAAAGGAACAAAGCACCGCATGCTGCCTAAATACAATACACTGATAATATTTCGTTTACTATACCAATACAAAATAAATGGTGCTCAATCTGTCTATCATTTCAATGCGTTCTCTCTCGCACGGCTTCTGTGAGAGATAGTTAACTGAAACACGATCCGAGGATAATGTAAATGAAATAACGGTCATTTTTGTGGTGGTACGGTCACTTCATATTTACCGTCACAATTCAAAGACCATCGTGAGATTGCACAGCACTGGCTAGCACATCTCGGACTGGAACGAAGCCGAAGGGATTCGTTTAACGGAGATCTGGCGCTAGGGCACTAGGCGCACGACCAGACAATATGTTTAATATTGCGATAATCGTCATCATAAGCGCAGAAACCGCTCTCCACGACTCCCCTACACCGGAGATGCTTAATGCTCATCCAATGTATAATGACTGGACATGACCCGAGATATCATCCGAATGAAGTCACGAGCCTTATCCATCCCCTGGAACCAAAGCTTGTTTGTGCCTTTGGGATTCCTAACCTTCCATTGTTCAACGAAATTTCGAGCGTCCTCTGACAAGAAGTACTGAAAAACTCGTTGAAGCTGCGTGATCTTTCATGAATATCACCATCTAATGCCTAACTGTACACCTTTTCTCATTACCATTCTAATCTAAATGTCCGCTGTTACCGTCATTACCCGGAATGGAGCAATGCAAAAAAATTCAAACTTAGGTAATCTGATATGATTTATCAGATAAAGAACTAAGAAACTGCCATGTCTTTCCCCAGAAAATGCAAGGAGTGCATTCCATGCTCCATCGAATGGAGAGCATAGAAGCGCTGCATAGCTGTCATCATTAAACGAACGCTACAGTGATATGCGCACTACGATGCTTAGCGCGAGCATCTTTGCTGTCAGATAAATTTGTGTGTTCAAAGAGCATTACGTTTAAATATCAGTATTAAGTATTATCATTTCATCGCGAAACATCAATTGTTTGAGTGCCCTAGTAACAATTGAGGTTTTATGGAGTTCTTGAAGTCTTTCTTAAAACTTATATTGCACTTGTAGTGTGTCATAAAACTTAAATTGTTGCTTGGGTGTAGATCTATATGAAATGATGTTGTCGCCGAAAAAGGATTCTTCATTCCGTGCATTCGGGTTGAATAGAATACATAACATTGGACTTAGCAACCAGATGGAACATTATTTCTCTCGTTAATCCTTCGACAAACCGGTGTCAATAACCGCGTTTCCAGCATTCATTAAGTTTTTCATTGACGTTTCTAACGTTGCGTATCTTCGGAAAAAATCAGGCGTTCTGACATTCAAAAAGTCCTTATAGGAGCCTTTCACGTACAATTCTGAGCGCGAAATGAGAGACCGTCCACTGCTGTTTGTGCCGGATCACGTTTCGTCTGATATTTAATCGAAGTGTCGATAATCAAGCCAGTTGAAACCTTGTATGCTTCCACCGGAGAAATTTCTTGCTTTGATTCGATTATTTCGGATATAGTGGACGCGTAGCTGTTCCAATCACTAATTGAGGTCGAATACAATGATAAATTCAACGTGCTTGGCCGCGGTGGTGGAGTAGTCATGATCATATTGAAATTGTCGCGAATATCATGCAGTATACCGTGGATAGATCGGTTATCAACGTGAAGACAACCCTATGGCATACCGTGGGAGTTGAAGAAATTCCTGTTAGTTTCTAAGATTTCCACGACGAGGAGCCGAAGAAATGATTTTCCTTTATCGAAAATTTATAGGCACATTGGAACATGTTCCCTCAATGGGATTGTCCGACTCTCGCTCTTTGGTGAACAAGGGAGCGTAGAAATTATTCGTGGTTTCTACGTTTCTACATTGGGTAACTGTATGGCCCAATTGTTAGTAATGACGGCATGCCCTGAGGCACAAACAGGTGAATAGGTATACAAGCCCCGTTCAAAAGAACAAAGTTTGGAAGAGTAGATGCGGCGAAAGTCTCGACATGAGACTGATTAAAAAGAAGTTATTATACTCCTCGATTTATGCTGAATGCATTTGCTTGCAAACCAGGATTTTTACTGACTGAAGCAAAGGGTTCTGGAAGGAGCCAACCCCATATTTCGTAATTAAGACCCCTCCGAGAGACTACACCATCAATCTCTACTTCCCAGGCGGGTACGTAGACAAAATACTTCTTCGTACACGGTCGAGTGTTGTTTAGTTAGTTTACGCGATAGATCGATGATGTTAAATGGGTTATATTCGGTCCTGAAGTAGACCTTCCAGGGGCTGTTGTATTAGTTGAATATAATTTATATCGAAAAGAAGATTTATCGGCATTATTTTACCTTCGGATAAATATTCAAATCGACCTCGATTGAGCCAGAGAAGTTGTCTCTTGTAGGAGATACCTTCCCATTAGTCAACACTATCATGCGGGTTTCAGTACCCGCGCAAAGTAGGTTTTATCAGTGGAAACAGAAAATTAATACCACGAAATTTAAAAGAATAGACTAATTGGTACTTAGCTGTGGAAAATTTGTAGTATCAGTAATCAACAAACACATTTTCGCTAATGCGTCGGTCACACAGCCCGTTAACAAAGGGTGTTTCCAAATAGCCTGGTATTATAAAGAAATTTTCACTTTCACTAACATACACCATGTCTGAACTTTCGTCACTACTAGTAGAAATCACTCCGAATCTTACTACCCACTCGGGAAAAAAGTGTTTCGCCGGCCCTGGATGTAGCTGCTTCAACGATGTATTTCGGTTTGAAATGTAAGAATTGGTTGGTACCTGACTGACAACACGTGTAACTACAACTGTGGTCGCGGACATTCTTATAACAGGCGGCTCGTCGAAGATAGCGAAGTGTAAAATGGCTGATTGCTGGGAGGAAAGAAGAATTCAGGGAACGAATTAATATTCATGCCTAAATACTACCCCAAGTACAAAACTCGGAAATTCCCTCACAACCTTCCAACGCATGTCCTGGACTACGTTGCTGTTAGCGTGATTGCATCGAAACGTATCATATGACCAGCCAGCGTCAATGAGAATACAGCGGAGGTGAACTTTAATCCTCCGGCACTCGCGCCGTTGTATTTTGTGCAACACCCTCCGAAACTCTAGCGAAATCTTCTTCCAGCACCAGCGGTTGCTCATTCGGGGAGCCATTCGTGCGAGTGCCGGAGGGTTAATGAAATATAATGTGACATTGTACAATCGCTTATTAAAAATACCTTGCCCAGTGCATTCGAGTTTTGTAGATCGAATCTTATATCAAAATTTGTTTATTTTCTGAATCTACAATTAAGTTTGATGAAAGATTTCATTTGAAAATGTTATAACAGATCCATAGAATGAAGGCCAAATCGTTGTAACGTCGCGTGTGTTGATATAATTTCCTGTTTATGAAACAACTTGAAAGCGTTTTAATCAACCATTCGAAGTAAGCTTTAACACTATATCTAAAAAAATATTTAAGCGTCTGATGAAAGTTGATTTACATGACGTTACAACGCAAAGTGTAACCTGTTGTAACTTTAATTCCGCACATCCAAAAAAAGAAGTTGGAGGCTTTTTGGAAAAGTATTTTTGAATACAAAGAGAATCTGGAATATAAATTTGAACAAAATTGTAATTTTTGATAAACTGAATAAATATGCATTTTTCGTGACGTTACAACACAGAAATAATCAAAACTTCTATTAGTTCAAAAAAATTTAGTAGTCAAATATGAGTGAAAATCTTTCTAGTTTTATTATTCTACTCCCAATAACGAACGAATTCCTTTAACCAGATTAAAATTTCAATAATAGTTTCATGAAATAAAACTTTTTTTAGAAGTAAATTATTCAGAAACCATTTTTCCGTGAAATTCAACCTACTTCTCTATATATTTTTCAACTATTTGTAGAAATGCCAAAAATTTGATTACATAATTTTTCAATGGTTTAAACACTACCGAAACGAGAAAACATTTTGTGATACCAAAATAAGACAAAACAAAAACATCCTTCTGGTGTACAAGGTCAATTGCAGAAACGTACTAATCAAGATATAACCTAAATCAAATTAGTCTGCGCACGCCGCCCGCATAAATAATTTCAGCTACCGTACGTAACTATGTTCTAAATTCCATTCTAACAATTTGTGGTCAGCTGAAGGTAGCAGCTCAATCTTCGATCGACCTTTGGTTGAAATTGAATTACTCCGCATGATTTCGGTCAGCATAGGTGAGAAATGCTTCTGTCCAATTTCAAAGATTAAATTTGTTTGTGGTTTCTGTGCACCTCACGTTACGATCCAAAATAATCGCGAGGTGAGAGAATGTTTGTGGTTAGCGCACCGGCTTCCAATTTGATCCTGGTGGCAAAGTTTGCCCTCAATTTATTGGCTTGTGGTCATCAGCAGACGTGGGATAACCCCACCTTCGGTTCGGTGGCGATCTGCCGCGCAAAACTCTGTGTGTACTGATAACGTCAATAAAGCTCATAAAGTATTTATCCGGAACACACACCACAAATCAGTTCATTGGACCGGGGCCAATATTTATGACGATTATTATCGCACATAAATTGATTATTTCTCTTGCCCCGTGCCCCTGGCAAATGGGTAAAATGGAACCTCGCAAAACTAAATTGAATACCAACATATAAACAGATTATATATCATCGCCCTGGACAGTCGTTTGGGCCACGGCGATCGAAAAGCGAAAGACAAAAAAAAATACTCCGGACGATTACGGTGGGGAAAGATTTAATTGAATATTTCAATCATCACCCCGGACAGGCTTTTATCGATTCTGTCTCCCTAGAGCTCGAGTAAGTATACGCTAAGGCCAGCTCGGAACCTCCGATCGACCGAAGGCGCATCGTCGCCTGGGCTGGATCTGATGCGAATTGGCCGCACTCGCAGATCGTATTGGCGATCTGTCCACAGCATTACGTCCCGCCATGTACCTACGGTTGGTATACAATATACATATTCACATTCGCGACCGCTTGCGATAATCTTCGGCCCGTTTAATCGCTTTTATTCACTCCTCCCTTTTCTCTCGCGCGAATGGGCTTGTTTTGCCTGCCACCACTCTCGGGCTTATGACATTATCGACAGGTAATATCAAACGAGTCACAAAGCGAGACAGGCAGTGCATCTTCCTTCGCCCCGCTATCGCAATCCAAATTGGACCTCCGGCTATGAATAATAATTTGAAATGTTGCGTTGCTAGAATTATTGGAAGTTGGAGCGCAATCGATCGTGTTTGTCGGGTGGGATGCCAGGTTCAGAGGTCTAGGGGTCGAAAAGTACTTTTAACTCGCCAATCCCCACCAGGGTTTTTCAACGCTTATTATGTTTAAAATAATAGCCCACAGGGGTTGCTTAAGATTTTGGGTGAGAAATTTCCGCCATCAATCTGGTCCTTGGAATGCATGATATACTATGCTATATTTCACCCTAAGGAGGCATAGGCCTGCTAAGCCAAGACAAGTTTCGGTGTCACTGTGTCTCATCGGCATAAAAAGAACTTCTGCTCGAACGGGACATCACGTTTGATCAGTCGCTCGATTGAAACACAAAGTGTGTTATAGTTTTAAGGGATTTGCGTCAAGCCGGCGCTAATCTATTCCGACAATAGGTTAGTGTCGGTTTCTGATGAGGCGAAGCCAAAACGCAACACAGTATGACACCGATATAGTTCCTGATTCGGTCTTTTTTGTATATGATAATAAATAATTGACAATGGGATGACCGTGAAATAATTTAGGTTATCATTCGCATTTCGCGTGTTTTGCACAAAATCTACAAAACCCATATTCAAAAATTCCTTCTTCTATGGTTCTTCCCATTTACTCATGTCATTATATCTTCCCGCCACCCTGCAGCAATGTACTGGATCTCCGATGCACTAATTAACATTCATATAAGCTTCAATTAAGTTTCCGATATCAGACTGGGTGCTAATGAGCGACGGATACTTTGCTTGGTATAATTAAAGCGCCGGCAATGTAGGTACAATTTCAATCTGCCAGTCAGAATCAGCTAGTCAATGTCGAGACTGTCTGATGCACTAACTTTCGATGTACGGAGACAACGTCAACTACGGTGATCTCAGGTTTTGGTCTGCTCTGACGGCGGTTCCAGCGAACTGTTGTCGCAGTTCCTGCAATCGATTATTACCTGTGATAATTACGGATCTTTGAATCTGCCAATTAAATGATGGTGTGGTTTATGTGACTAGTAGTTCCCAGCACATGTGTACATATATATTGCTACCATTGTGAGATATTGCGAAATTCATAAATTATATCCAAATCCATTAACAAAGTTTAATTATGACTTTACAGGATCTTTTCGCATTATTAGGTTCATCAATTCGATGGTATTACCGTGTTTAATCGTAGCGCTTTATATTGAATATGGAAATGCTGTAGCAAGAATGATTGATGCAGAGCCTGATTCTTGGGACAAAATTTTAATGACGGACGAAGCTCACTTCACCCTTTCCGGCGGAGTAAATAAACAAAATTGTCGAATTTGTGTCCAATTCTTTACGAGAAAACTATATATTACCCGACATTTGCTATTATATTTCAGTTTCAATACCCCGGCCTTTTGACGCGTACTACCTGCAAAGCACATTTTCGAAATTCTTCATGCAATTGGCCGGAATAAATGTCTCCTACACACACACACAAGAAAAAGATTTTCTTACTTTGAAGTGAATTCCAAAAATAATTTTTTTTGATGACTTTTTTGCACTGTAAATAGTTCCGCCAACTTGCCCCGCATGCAGCACCGCCAACTTATCCCAACCGCATGTTTTATTAAAAACTATTTAAAAAATAATTTTCATTTGTGGATAGATGTAATATCTGTACGGATACTGAAAGCTCTTTGCACGCGCTATCGAAAAATATAATCGTTCAGGAAATAGATTGAAAATCACCCTAAATAACGCAAAGTATTTAAAATTAAGAAAATTTACTTGGTATGCACGAAAACACAATATCATCCACAACTTCCATCAAACAAATCCTTTTGCAACAAAATTACATTGGATAACGGGTTTCACATAACTTGAGGTACACAAGAAGAGGCAGTGCTATATGTCTAATAGAAACAGAGAAAAGGGGATTCCGCCAACTTACCACAACCGCCAACTACATCATTCGGCAGTCAATGGCCCAGGAATGGATGATAGTGAACCACAATCCAGGAGCTGAACGTAAACCGGGAACAACGTGAAAATAAACCAAGTGAGCGCTGATTATGCATGTCATGTGGAACGTCCTAGCCCAGTACACGTGCTATTGGTAGGTGTCCAAGCTACCACACGGGGTGTACTGGGGGCGTGTCGGACTCAAATGGTGACGCTGCCATTAATACCGACTAAACTCCATTGGGCTCCGCCATCGTTCCCCCCAGGAACTATCTCTCAGTATTACTTCTGGGGGGACGGCTGTACTTGATGTACTCATTCATTCTCACTCACGCATTCATACGTCCTGTATGAGGCTTACTTGGGTGCTCTCTCTATCGCACCTTGATTCACTCTCAAACACTCCACATGAGGCTGACTTTTGTGCTCACCTTTTTCGTTCCTTGCGAGGCTGACTTGTGTTCTCACCTTACTCATTCCTTGCTAGGCTTACTTTTGTGCTCGCCTCACCCATACCATGTGAGGCTGACTTGGGTGCTCACCTTTTTCATTCCTTGCTAGGCTAACTTTTGTGCTAACCTCTAACATACCATGTGAAGCTGACTTGGATGCTCACCCTTTCACTCCTCTGCCACGCCACGAGGCATAGCTAAGTCCCAACATACTATGCTACGACCCTCCCGTCTTGGCATGAGGCAGTCCACTTATACCCCCACACGCTCTCCTCTGCCTTGCTTCGGGGTGGCTGGGTTTATCCCTTACGCGGTTGCCAGTCGCTGCGCCAAACCTGCCTCAGCATGAACAGACCATTCACTCCCATTTTTGCGCTTGACCTTTTTCGCTCCAGCTAACCAATCACTAGTTAGCCGTGCCCGTCGTCTGTTGCTCGGTTCGCCAGATTACCTGTAGCCTACAGGCAATCTGGATGGTAGCAGCCGAGACTGCGTTCCACTTCTCCACCGATTGACAACCGCTGAATAAGGGTATCAGGGGTTGTGTCCCAGCCACAGACGTCAAGCATTGCTCTTCTTTCGACGTCGAACCGAGGACATACGAACAGTATGTGTTCGGCAGTTTCGTCTACACCTGGGCAGTCCGGGTAGGCTGGGACCTCCGCGTGCCCGAACCTGTGGAGGTACTGTCGGAAACAGCCATAGCCTGACAGGAATTGTGTCAGGTGAAAGTGAACTTCCCCATGGGGTCTTCCCACCCAGCTCGATATGCTAGGTATCAGCCGGTGGTTCCACCTACCTTTCGAGGAGTTGTCCCACTCACGCTGCCATCTGGCGACCGAGGTCACCCTGGTTCGCTCGCGGGCTCCTCTATTTCCACGTAGCTCGAAACACTCCTCATCTTCCCGAACGACCAGCCCGACTGGCATCATGCTCGCTATCACGCAGGATGCATCGTGTGATACCGTGCGGTAGGCAGATATCACTCTGAGGCACATCACGCGGTAGGTGCTCTCCAGCTTCTGTAGGTAACTGGTTACCCTCAGTGCTCTTGACCATGACGGGCCGTCTACTGGCGCACAACTTTGAGCTGTTGGACATCATCCTCGATAGAGCCGCAACAGCAGTCATCGCTCTCTTGCATGTATAGTCGACGTGGCTGCCGAAGGTCAGCTTGTCGTCTATAATGACTCCGAGAGACTTTAGACTCCGCTGTGAAGTGATCGCGACTTCTCCCACATGGATAACTGCATGTTGTGCCGACTTGCGGTTGTTGACGATAACTACCTCCGTCTTATGATGAGCGAGCTCCAGGCCTCTCGCGCTCATCCATTCCTCCACCGTGTTGATCGTGTGTTCTACGGTTAGTTCTACCTCAGGGATTGACTCCCCGTAGATCTCCAAGGTTACGTCGTCGGCAAAGCCGACGATCTTGACCCCAGGAGGGAACTTCAGTCTCAGAACCCCGTCATACATGAGGTTCCATAGCAGCGGGCCTAGGATCGAGCCCTGTGGGACTCCGGCGGTAATCGGAACCCTTTTCTGAACGGCATCGGTCTCGTATAGCAGTACGCGGTTCTGGAAGTAAATTTCCAGGATCCGGTACATACCCATCGGTAGGCTAAGCCGGTGTAACGAGAGCGCGATGGCATCCCAGCTTGCGCTGTTGAATACGTTCTTCACGTCAAGTGTCACTAACGCACAGTATCGAATGCCTCGCCTTTTTCGTTGAATCGCTATCTCGGCAGTCTTTATCACTGAGTTGAGAGCGTCCACTGTGGACTTACCTTTCCGAAAGCCAAACTGGTTGCTTGACAGGCCGTCCGTACCTTCCGCGTACGGGGTTAGCCTGTTGAGGATGATCCTCTCAAGCAGTTTGCCAGTCGTGTCGATCAGACAGATTGGTCTGTACGCCGATGGGTCGCCTGGCGGCTTCCCGGGCTTCGGCAACAGCACCAATTTCTGCCTTTTCCATCTATCGGGGAAACGGCACTCGTCAAGGCATCTCTGCATAGCTAGCCTGAACATGTTCGGGTTCGCTATGATCGCTGCCTGGAACTCCATCCGGCCCTGGAGCTTTGTTCATTGCTAGGGATTTAGCCACTGCGAGTAGTTCTTCATTCGTCACTGGAGCCACTATTTCGGCCGTGCCCGCACTGTCTCGTAGTGCAGGAGGCCAGGGGCTTGTGGCTCGAGACGGGAAGAGTACTTCGATAATCGTCGCCAACCGGTCCGGAGACCGTTCTGGGGGTGAAGAGCCCCCTTTGGTCTTGACCATTACGATCCTGTAGGCGTCACCCCACGGGTTCGCGTTGGCACTCTCAAACAGGTTGTCGAAACACGCTCGCTTGCTACTTTTAATGGCCTTGTTAAGGGCCAATTTCGCAGCTCGAAACACTTCACGGCGGTTCTCTCTTGCATCCTCGGTGCGAGCTCTTCGTCTAGCTCTGAGGCAGGCTGACCGTAGAGCTGCAATCTCGGCACGCCACCAGTATACCGGGCATCTGCCGTTTCTTGGCAGTGTTTTTCTCGGCATAGTGGCGTCGCACGCGCGTGATAGAACAGCTACCAGCGCATCCCCGCTTAGACTGTCGGTGTTGGCCTCCAGTCCCAGGGCCGCGGTGAAAGCTTCGCTGTCGAAGTGATTGGACTTCCACCCGCGTACCTGGCAGGGATCTCCCGCCCTCCGATGCTGAACACCATAGTTGATCCTAAAGCGGATTGCTAAATGATCGTTATGGGTGTAGCCTTCGTCTACCCTCCATTCCATGCCTGGAACCAGACGTTACGTTACGTTATAGCTTGAAATGTTACGTCAATCCACGCCTCCACCCCGTTTCTACGGAATGTACTAGCTGAGCCATTATGAGCTAGCACAGTATCGAGTTTCGCAAGCGCCTCAATTAGCGCTTGACCCCTGCTATTTGTACAGCGGCTACCCCACTTCACTGCCCAAGCGTTAAAGTCTCCCGCTATGACTACCGGTTTCCGGCCCACTAGGTCTGACGAGAGCCTGTCGATCATCTGGTTGAACTGTTCTATTGGCCACCTTGGTGGAGCGTAGCAGCTGCAATAGAACACACCATTGATCTTGGCAATCGCAACACCCTCGGCGGAGGAGTGTATTACCTCTTGAACCGGGAACCGTCCCGTTGTGCAGATCGCCACCATTCCAGACCCGTTGCCGGCAGGGATGCTGTACGGGTCTGATAGGAGGGCAACATCTATCCTCGACTCCGAGACCGACTGCCACAGCAGCTGTTGGGCTGCTGAACAATGGTTAAGATTTAGCTGTGTGACGTTCACGGCTTCTTCTTATTTACCTCACCGAAGAGACACGAAGGTCCGCCCATAGCATGTTTATGGGCTTGCTTCTTAGCGGTGCAGATAAGGCACTTGTGCGCCTTAGTGCAACCCCGCTCCTTATGCCCCTCCTCGCCGCAGCGACGACATAGTTTGCTCCTGTCTATGCCCTTGCACTCGTAGAATTTGTGACCGGACTCAAGGCACCGATAGCACCTATCCACTGAAGGCGGCTGGGGTATGCTAATTGGGCATACCGACCAGCCGATCTTCAGCTTACCTTTCTCGGTTACCTTTTTGGCATCCGCCTTCGCTTGTGTGTGTGGATGTGTGTATATGTGTCTATGTGTGTATGTGATCAAACAGATCACTAGATTTCTCGTTGACCACCTTGACCACCACAGACGGTTGCGAAAGTTCCGGGAAAATTACCATACTTAAATTCACATCGGTTTCTCGGAGATGGTTGGGCCATTTTCATAAACTAAGTCTCATATGAAAGATATATTATCCCCCTAAAATTCCTATGAAATATCGTTCGGATAGGTTATATGGTTCCGGAAATTAAGACTGAATCGTCCTGTCAGGGGCCCTATTCTCACAGTCACGTCACTAGAAGGAAATTTTCTTCTAGTCACTAGGTAACATATATGAAATTCCCATGTAAGCCGGAACTGTTTTTTTATGTTTTGACGTAAGTGCCAATATCTAATTTAAGAGTTTTTTGGTAATAACAAACGGGGAAAAAGATCGAAACGGTGAGTTAAACGAAAGCAATTATGTTAAAAAACTCACCCCAGAGGCAGGATTCGAACCTACAACCCTTGGGACTCCGGCCCAAGACACAAACCCTTACGCTATCTCTGGGATGCATCCTAGGAAGTACACATGATCATCGCATTGGCGACAATGATTGTACCCTTCTTCTAAAGCGAGATCACACACAACCGCTGCGTACTGAACTCATCACACGTGTCAGAAATGAAAGAGGTCAGAGTAATATATGAGGGGATGGACTACGAAAGTTCGTCAGTAGTTGTGTAGCACAAAAACTAAAGCGGTATTCAGCAGGTTGTACACTGTACGGAAAAAACTGTGATCAATCGTAGAAGACGGTTTTGCAGTATGAGTGTTGAGAGACACTCGAAATGGCTTCCGAAAACCCTCTCGGTTAGGTGGATTAAGTTGATTGAGAATTGAATTTCCAACCAGTAAAAATATGTATTTTTATAAGCGAATATACAGGAAATTACAGAACTTGAATGTGACTTCATCACAACAGATATGTTCAGTCTGCATTAGAATGAATTCAATCTATTATTCAAATTTCACGACAATATAATGATCAGTCCAGCAGTTAGCAATCAGCAATAATGACCGCCGTGAATCACTCCTGGACAGAAATAGCCAATCAATTACCGGGAAATCAGTGTCGAAGATCTCATCCGCTTCAATTTCCACAAATCCACCGTCGGCCGGAGAGCAGATGCAGATAATTCTACCTATTTTATAACCACCAACAGATCATCAGGGCACAATCCGTCATCACATTGTCGTCATCGTTTGAATTTAAAATAATGTTCTGTTCCCAAGCAACCTTCCGTTCGGGTAAAACTGAAAGCAGCCCTCCACTGAAATGGCCTCCGCGATCAGTGCCTGAACGAACAATTGAGACGCGGATATTGGAATAACACTTTTGTATGATGCCATCACCGTTCGATTTGCCAAACCCGTCGCATGCTAAAACCACCCTCCCACCAGCCGTTTGTCTCATCGCCGCATCGCTTGTTTCGCTAGAAGGTGACTGGAGCAAAAGGATCACGTTTGCAAGTCAATTCTCATAAACATCAAGCCAGATGACAATCCGATTCGCTGACGACTGCAACCAACATGCAGTCAGCTCCCGTCAGCGAAAAAAAGTTGATTGGAAGTTGTGCCCGATGTTTTGTACCATTTCATGTGAATGGTATTGTTGGAACTCGGAATGAACTGCAACTGGAAGGTTTGGTGACTTGGAACTCTTCGGTGCGCGGTTGATTGGCTTTATGGGTGCCTGCTTATCATCGGGACGTCATCATTATGCTAAGTAGCAACGATTGGAGCATGCTGCCAAGCTGGCGCTACGATGTGCGCAGAGACCCGTCCGTACGGGGGTGCCACTCCATGCGACTTAGGTTTATTGAAGTCATTTGAATAAATTTTAAATTATGGACAATTCTATAAAATTGTGGTTGTTGAATGATAATCTCCTGTATGATATGAACTGGAAAGAGTTTATACTGTAGAATATCTTGTGGCATCAATCAGCCATTCATAAATGAAAATATCGTACCGTACCTTTACTAAACGATACATAGTTCTTTTCGCTTCAATAAAGTTTCAAAAACAAACATTACCTATTTGATTGAAAACCGAGATTTCATTCCCACAATATCAACAACGAGGCTACTGATTTAACCATTTCACACTCCTTGACAGCGCAGTAGCATTTTATTGCTGATCCTGACTGCAGCAAAATGCACTGCATGTGTGCCTATTACCTGCCAATCGAGATTAGATTGGTATGTTATTGCATTGAAAGCTTTTAACTGGCAGTGGTATTGGAAAAGTGGTAATTGAGCCCATTAACCACTGACAAGCAAAAGATATGATAAACGCTAGCAGAAGCAGGTGTAGAATATCATGAACACCGAACGAATTAGCTTCAAACATATTTTCAAGAATGCTGTCTCACTTCACCAATGAACCTACCTTTTATTGGAATACGTCAAACTTCATGTTTCAATGTTTCTGCTAAACATTAACCATGTTAGTCGGTGAACCGCTCTACCGACCCCCGTCATTCATCGATGGGACCAGCTTGCAAGCCACTACGAGGACGGTCCCTGCTGTGATTTAAAGTTCATACCACACCCAACAACCAATCAATGACCTAAACTAAACGAAGTCAGACATCTCCGTACTGTGGTCGATAAATCCGTATGTATACCTATTCTAGTGGTATTTTGCTACATTGGCGTTAGCATTTAGGATCCTCCTACTGTAATATCGAACGAGGTGCAGCTTTATATAACTTGTTTGATTTGGTGTCAACTGTTTGCGCACTATGCTTGCTAACGGACCTCAATAGGATTATTTTTGATCAGGACTTGTATCTTAGGTGTGTTGCTCGTTGGCCATTTGTTCGGTGCGCTTGTCACCTGCACAGGAAGGTGTGACATTGATGACGCATTGGGTCACTATGGGAATTCAGTGATGTTACAATGTTTGGTAAGCTGTATACTGTTATGACAAGCACAACCGCTACTTTGTTATACTATTTTTTCTCATTTAATCCATTTGGCCGAGTGTCATATCCCATTCGACTCAGTTCGTCGAGATCGGAAAAAGTCTGTATGTGTGTATGTATGTGTGTGTATGTGTGTGTGTATGTATGTGCGTATGTGTCAAATAATGTCACTCATTTTTCTCAGAGATGGCTGGACCGATTTGCCCAAACTTAGTCTCAAATGAAAGGTGCAACCTTCCCGTCGGCTGCTATTGAATTTTGGATCGATCGGAATTCTGGTTCCGGAATTACGGGTTTCAGAGTGCGGCCACACAGAAATTTCTCATATAAACTAAAAGAAAAATTAAAAATAGAATTTTTATTTTTGATGCTAAATGTGTTCAAGGTGCATGAAACGTCGAGATTTGAAGCAAACTGGAAAAAAAAATTTGACGACGGTTTACTTTTTTTTGGATTTTGGCACATTTTTGCCTTTCTCATATAGAAAGGTTATGCAATCACTCTGAAAAACGTCAACCTAATCCCGGCCAAATTTTTTTTTCGACTCGCATAAGGTTTCTGGATTTTAACAGGGGCGTAGTTGATGGTTTACGGAGAGGGGTTACACCCCCCCCCCCTCTACTGTTCACTCCCCTCCTTTAAAAATCTCTTTAAATCACCCCTCAGACCACCACCCCATCCAGCCCTCATACCCCTCCCTTTCAACCCCATCATCTTTAAACCACCACTGTATCACAAAGCATACCAATTTAAGCAGGGGAGTCTTTCGTTCATGGGACTTTCGCCCTCCTCACATACCCACCCCCGCATGACAAAATGAGTTAGCAAGCAGATAACATTGATCTAATGCTGTTTAGGCTAATGGAGTATGATATTTTTTTGTTTCAAGTGTTTCACCGTCGTAACGTAGCTCATCAAGTTCGTGGCTGACATGCCATTGTATATAAGTGCAAAGTGTACTAAGAATGTAATGGACTTTTCCACAATTATGTTGAACATAAAAAGCCTCCGTGCCATAGTTTAGAGAAATGAGAAAGGCACAATTGCACCGCTAGGTGGATTAAAACAGGTTTTACATTTCTTATAAAAGAAATGTATAGAATTCGCTCAAACTTTCAAGATTTTTTCCGAGGCCCGGAGGGCCGAGTCTTATGTACCAATCGACTCAGCTCGACGATTTGGGACAATGTCTGTGTGTGTGTGTGTGTGTCTGTGTGTGTGTATGTAACGGACAAATTCTCATTCGTGTTTCTCAGCAATGGCTGAACCGATCTTATCCAAACCAATTTTAAATAAAAGAACTAAAAAACAGTATGAACGCTATTAATTTGTTTTTGATTCTGATGTTTAGTTTCCAAGATATGAATGTTTGAATGCTTAAAAATGGCGTTTTTGCAGTTTTTTTTAATTATCTGCCGAAATTGACAATATAGATTAACAATTTATATGTTTTTAGACAGGTTTAACGAATACCTTTCGAACAAGCTATAGATTGTTGAAATCGGACCATTATCAGAAGAGATATTTAACATTAAATGCGGACGAAAGATTTTTATCATTTCCCATTGCCAGAAATATGACCAAAAACATGTAATCTATTATTAACGCCAAAACGGCTTATTTTAGGTCAATAGTATCTTCGGAGAATTTGATGGAGGCAATATGACCTTTCTTTTGGTATTGTGCTTTTGCTGATTAATCACCCTATGAGTGAGATATTTTCACAAATTTTCTTGGAAGTGATTATATCGAAATGATGCCTTCAGCAAATTTGTAGCTCTTACTTTTGCGAATAACTTTACTGAAGACTTCAAATATCTATTTTGAATACTTTAAAAGTTATGGCTTGTTGTTTGTGGATTACTCTTTGTCGCCTATTTATTGTTCAATATAGTAATAATCCATTGAAATGAGCCAAACATTATTTCGATAAATCGAATTTTGTATTTCATTTTTCTATCTACAACCGCTAGAAATAATCACCGAACACTTCCAAGTTGTCTGGAAGGAACTTGACAACTTATCAGTACAAAAATGTTCATTTGTGCGAACCTTCTGACTGCATTTTCTCTAACTTATAACCATCGGATCGATCTGAAACATATCGGAAAATGAAAAGCGAAATAAATAACTCCAAGCAACGGCGTAGCCAAGAGAAGGTTTTGGGGTTTAACACCATACAACCACCCCCCCCCCCCCCCCCCCACCAGACTCAAAAAAATATTGGATTGAAGTTGAAAATTTATTGATGCAGACTGATTTAATTCAATATTACAATAACAATTATTTGATCCGTACATTGATAACCTGTTGTTGTAAACATCATGAGGACTTTTGATAAATTGTCGGAATGGGGTCCTGATATGTAACTGATCTATTGGTCTTGATTTTACAGTTGTCTAATTGCATCAATATAAAATTCTTGCCTGGAAACATTCCAATAGAAAATTCCAGAGTTCTGTAATCAATCATAATCCTCAGATTTATTTTCAAATTGAGCTCGTTTTTGTAGAAATGTACTGTAATAAGGGTCTTTAGTTAATAGGAAGCGAAGTTCAAATTGATTTAATGTCTATGAAACATAGAACTCACCAAAAAAAAATGCATAACTTTCAACATTTGCTAAAAATGTTTTTGCTTTTCTCATTCACTCTAAAATTCATCAATCTAATCCCGACCCGGAGGGCCGAGTGTCATATGCCAATCGACTGAGTTCGTCGAGATCGGAAAATGTCTGTGTGTGTATGTATGTGTGTGTATGTGTATATGTGGAAAAAAATGTAACCTTTGTTAATCAGAGATGGCTGGATCGATTTGCACAAATGAAATGAAAAATTTCAAAATCAAATTTGTATTTTTGATGCCAAATGACTTTAAAATGCATGAAACATTGAGATGTTTGACAAAAATTGACTTTTTTGGACTTTGGTACATTTTTGCCTTTCTCATATAGAAAGGTTATGCAATCACTCCCAAAATCGTGAATCATACCGGCCCGGAGGGAATATGCAGTGAGTGGTTGCTACTTTAAAATTAAAACTAGTTTAAAATTTCTTAACAAGTTGAAAATTTTCGGCAGGACCTGGACCTCCAGGATCTTTCTCTATGATCCGCCGCTGGTTTCAAGCGATGTTTCAGTATCACATAGTATCTCAAGACCGTGACTGTCGATCCGTTGTATGTATGTGCAAAGCGTACTGAACATGTAATATTCATTTTCACCATTGTATTGAACATAACCAGCCATGGAATCGTAGTCTGGACAAATGAGAAAAGCACAATTGCACCTAAAACAGGTTTTTTTTGGAATGCGTCGAGTTGAGACGAAAACGTAATATGATCAATAACGAGGATAACACTTTCCGAATGTAGAGAGAAATTTATGAAAAATGACGATTTCCATTCGACTCTAGCAGGTTCTGATTGATTTTGATGAGCATTTGATTTTTGTTGTATGACCAATTATATGTATAGGTCAAATGTTTAAAAACAGTAATTTAAGGTTAAGATAGCATCATTTTCAAACCGCCAATTTCGGGGGTTTAGTATCTTCAATGAGTTTTACAAACGTTAAACAGCGCATCATTTGATAAAATAATTTTGGCGGTATATCGTCCAAGAAGTATTTATGGTGAATTTTCTCAGGTTAATATTCATGATTATAAAAAAGTCTCAACAAATTCGCTAAAGACAACACGAACTCTGTTAATATTTTCTGAAAAATTAATTCTGCATAATTTTAAAACTTCAAAAATTACGGTTTCGGAATTATGCCGTTTGGACAGTATGATCGATTTTCACCAAACCGAATTTCTGGCAAGCAAGTAGAAACATAGTCGTTCTACACTCGTTCACAAGAAACTTCTTCGAATGCTGAATATCTATTATAATATATTGAAACCCCGATTTTATCAACCAAATATGAACATATGTTTGATGGGCTCTAGCAGACGAACAAGACTGAATTGGAGTAAATCCTTTCTTGCGCATGTTTTCCTTATCATGAAGATGGAAATATGTAAAAATAAAAAGTTCATCATAATCAGAAATAGTTATCAGACTACATCAAGGGACGGGAAGAATATTTTAACAGCTTCAGTTTATTATAAAGAAAAAAAATTGCCCGATTTAGTCAATGTCCCCATTTTGTCAGCCTAAAATACACCATGAGATAGATAAAAATGGGTCTTTATTGTATGTATTATTCTTTATTGTATGTATTATTTCACATTAATAGGTACATTTCATTTTTGGGGATTTTTTTATTGCATCGAACTACAACAATTTTTAGGTAGCTTTCAAGGGGTTATTTTATAGACTTATTCCATTTCGTATACCAATTAATTGGTATACTTAAGGGTTTATATGTTGCAGATGGAGAAAATACTGAAACTTTCAGATTTTTTCCTACACAATATTACGTAAGCTTATTAAACAATTTTTCCTAATAAGTTTGTAAAAATTATAAATTATTTGAAATTTTTTAATAGTTTAATTTTTTATTTAACCGTGATTTTTTAATAAATAGTGACCATCGCTTCATAACGTAGTCTATTTTTCATGGCTTGCGGTGAGCACGATCTCTCGAATTGCTGAACTGAAAATGATGGAAGAGAAATTAATTTTTAGTATTCTTTACAGATTTAACTCGCCGCGCAGATAGCTCTGAATTAGACCCACTGGTGCCCTAAGACGATTTCGCTAGGTTTTCAGAGCACTGTGCACCCAGTGCATTAACGCAAGTGACGGAAGGTTATCGAAAAGTTTAGTGAAAATGAAAATTCCAGTAATGATGATGATTTTCCCAAACGGTTCGTTTTCGAGAGGTTTTTATTTGTTCTTTGGCATTAGGATTAGCGATAATAATTCAAATCAAGGATACTACTGGGAAGTCACCTTTAGAAAAAGTCGAAGTCGAAGTAAAATTTGGAACTATGCACGCATGCACTTCAGAGATAGCGTGATATCAGGATCTGCGATTCCATTTCAACGCTTTTTTTGTGAAAAGGGTGATACTTACAAATATAAACATAAGGTTTTTTTTCATACATGCGAATGAGGGCTTTGAAACGCAACAAATTAACCTAAAAATTTGGATTCTACGATTTTGCTTTCTTAAAGTACAGCAAAAAATACAACGGGCGAAACTGTATTTTTGTTTGTTTATTTAAAGTTTCGCCCTCCACGCTCCATGCAAACAAACAGGGCGATACTTTTTTTGCTAGCAGTTTTGAGGCGAAACTGTTTTTTCGTATTTTTTAGGATTATCAAGCTGATACCAGCTGTAAATAGTAACAATGATCGCTATTGAAAAAACCCGAACAAAATCGGTGGTGTAAAACTGTAGTTATTGTAAAAAACGTAAGGGCGATACTTCAATGCTGATAGGTGGGACCGAAAATGTAATCAATCGCCAAAGGGGCGATACTATAATTTTGTCAATTTCAATAGCAAAAACAAATTTTAATTTAATAATTTCAAATACTTTATGATGTTTTGGGTTTCGATCACTGAATCATGCAATCTAGAATATAAAACACTGGAAACATTCACTGTTGATTTTCTTTGAATGGTGTCACTGCTAGTAGTTTTCAAGAAAAAGCGTTGATTTCTTAGTTCTCAGTCGCGTTGGAAATTTGAGTAAAGTATAAACATCACATCGATTCAAAAAAAAATTCGAATTTTTTGGCTCAGTACAATATATAACCCCTTTAGGAAAATTCAGTTTTCCCACCACAATTTAGATATTTTATTAACAGAGCATTAACAATAATTCGTTGGTATGTCTATTTTATGGGCCATTTTTCGCTTTCCCATTGATTTGGTTTGAAATTTCTAGCACTGATGTTGTCCTATGCTGATTTGAGCGATTCTCTGAGTCCTACCACTATCCCATGTAGTATGTGTTATCAAAAACATCGCGAAGCATCAAGATCTAAATGTTCTCAAACGATACAATATCCGAAGAGAGTGATAGGAGTTATAAGAAATGTCTCATCACACTGTTAGGTGGATTAAAAGCGTTATTTTTATTCATTTCGTTTATTTGATAGGCACAAATGCGTTAGCTTGGCGGTGTCAAATTCTTTTGTTTTTATATTTTGGATATTTTAAAACTAGGAGGTTACAACGTTGAAATATTTTTTTTTGAAAAGAGAGAAATTTTACAGCTATTTTAAGACTAGAAATAAGATTCTATATACAAGAGAGGGGGCAAAAGATTTTTTTTATGAAAAATTTTAACACAAGGAATTTAGTTTGATATACAAGAGGGGGAGTAGTTTTTTACGAAATATTTTACAGTTATCTTAAAACAAACAATATAGTTTGGTACAAAAAAGAGGGAACAAATATTTATGAGAAATTTCACAGATGTCTTAAAACTAGGGATACAATTCTATTTACAAGACGGAGGACAATAGTTTTAACAGCTATTTTAAAACTAGGAATACAGAATACAAATTTAATTTTTTTAACGAAGACTTATGCTTGGTCAAGATGTTCAGAGGGGGGCTTATTTCCACATCAGTGTAGCAGCAGTTGTATCAAGGACAGGGGAGATAAGACGTATATGGTGACCGGTAGAGAAGAGCAAAACTTGCAACTCTCGGGCAAACGGGAGATCAGCGAAACAAATTAGCGCCTCAGTCTAGTAGGTCGGATTGGCGGATGGTATACTTCGGACCCGCGGGGAATCCTTCAAGAGTCATTGGACCTCGAGTCGCTCTCGCTTCGGTTTCCGTAGTGGTAAGAGCGACGGCGGTTACATAGTGGCACTCTGGAGCTGATCGGTTCCACAAGGCAGGAGGAAATTTCTAAAAACGAGAAATAAAAAGAGAGGGGCTAAATTGGGATATTTATCGTTTTTATGAAAGTATAAATAAGGGACATATAGGGGAAATCGCGAATTGCCAGAATATCACGAACTGGAATATTAGACGGTCTACCTCGGGCCCGCAGAGAAACCTTTAACTGAGACCTGGCGTCCAAATACCCGGCGCATACCCAGACAACGTGCTCGATGTCGTGATAGCCCTCGTAACAAGCACACAGACTGCTCTCTGCAAGCCCAATACGCCGCAAATGCGCATCCAATGTGTAGCGGTTGGACATAAGCCGGGACATTACACGTATGAAATCTCGACCCACATCCATCCCCCCGAACCATGGCTTCGTTGATACCTTTGGGATAATCGAATGTAGCCATCGTCCAAGTTCCCCATTGCTCCACGAGGTTTGCCAACTGTTGAGTGTCCTCTGACGACATATACTAAAAAAATCTTCGAAGCAGATTATTCTTTCGTATATGTCACCATCTAATGCGCCCACCTTTGCTAAAGAGTCGGCCTTTTCATTGCAAAGGTAATCTGGTAAGATTGTTCAGATAACTTGCGCAGAGACTTCTGTATCTTCCCCAGAAAATACGGGAATTGCTTTGTAGGCTTCACCGCACGAAAAGCCTCGATAGAGCTGAGACTGTCCTAAATGATGAAGTAGTGATCTGTGGGTAGTGTATCGATGATCCCAAGGGCATACTGAATAGCGGCTAATTCGGCGACGTAAACTGAAGCAGGATCATCGAGCTTGAATGAAGCGGTAACATTATCATTGAAGATACCGAAGCCAGTGGAGCCATCGAGATTTGATCCGTCGGTGTAAAACATTTTGTCGCAGTCGACTTCTCGGAATTTATTATAAAATACATTGGGGATCACTTGCGGGCGTATATGATCCGGGATCCACGAATCTCTTCCTTCATGGATGTGTCGAAGAACACAGTAGAATCAGAAGTATCTAGGAGACGGACGCGGTTAGGATTATACGAAGAAGGATTGACACTCTGTGCCATGTAGTCGAAGTACAAGGTAATAAATCGGGTTTGAGAATTAAGCTCGACTAGCCTCTCGAAGTTTTCAATCACCAACGGGTTCAAGATGTCGCATCGGATGAGTAGCCGATATGAGAGTTCCCAAAATCGATTTTTCAGCGGTAGAACGCCCGCTAGCACTTCGAGACTCATCGTTTGGGTCGAGTGCATTCGATTTTCGGGAGGATACTTCTGCTGTTCCACTGTAGAACAGTGATCGAATCGGTGACCTCGTTCGATGACTTAGCCATCGAAGGATACGATCGCTGCAAGGAGGGGCCATTTAGTAGTCAACTGCTTCAAAAATGTTTGCACTATAGGGAGCAAACGTATCAGAAGGCTTTTAAGAGGATCAGTAACATTGAAAGCTGTGAAAATTAAGTCCACGATGTCAGAAAATTTCATTAGTCCATTACTGGACTGAGTGTCTGTTTGAATAAAGGGGACACTTGGGATTTCTGGTGTCCCTGGAAGTGGTGGGTACTCCTTGTTAGAATTAAAGTTTCCAAGCCCTGGAGCAACTTGCTTCGGATTTTTGGTAGCACTTCCGTTGGATTTATTAGATGTTGTTGGCGCACTCTTAGAGGATGACATCTTGGGACCCTTATGAGGCAATCTAGGGGAGGCTAGATTTCTCCTCTTCCTGGATTCCCCTGGGTTAACCAAAGATATTCCCTCTCGTGGGTCGTCATATCAAATCAACATAGGGATTTTCGGACAGGACAGATGGCGAAGCATTCTTTAGCATTTCTGCATAAGAGCGCCTCGAGCGTTCCTTAAGGGAGCGCTTAATTTTATCCCCGCGCTGCTTGTACGCAGGGCATGATTTAAGAGCATGTGGAGGGCCCCCGCAGCAAATAAACTTTTCAGTTTCTTTGCCGCAAGAGTCATCCTCATGCTCTCCTTCACATTTGCCGCATCGTTTCTTATTTCCACAATATGTGGCTGTGTGGCCCAACTGCTTGCAATTGCTGCAGCTCATGACCCGCGGTACAAACAGGCGAACAGGTAGGCGAACCTTGTCAAGGAGGATGTAGTTGGGAAGAGAGGACCCGGCGAATGTCACACGAAGCGAGCCTGATAGAGAGTAGGTAGTCTTACCTCCCTCGGTGTTTGCGGTATACAATTGTTTGCATTCCAAGATCTTAATCTGTTGAAGTGAGGGGTCCTTAAAGCAGCCAACCCCGTGGTCCAACAGTTCTTCGCATTTCAGGCCCGGTTCGGACACTACCCCATCGATTTCTACGGCCACACAAAGCACATACGCTTTAAATTCCCGCGTAAAGCGCTCACAGCAAGCAATCGCGTTTGCCTGGCCGAGATCATTCACTAGAACACGTATCTTGTTTGCCGGAACACGTGTTTTCTGTGCTACGGACGGGTAGTTAGCAGTCAGATCCCGAGAAAGTTTCACTACATTAACCGGTTTCTCCCCGGTCCGAAAGTGCACTACCCATGGCCCAGTGGAATCTAGAGGGTACTGTTTTATACGGGGGGGCAATGCGCGTGTTAGGGGAATCAGGGACTTCAATGTGTTAAATGATGTAATTTTTTATCAAACTTTGTATGGACATATCTACTCGACTAATAATTACTTTTTAATTACTCATATATCATCTTATTCCTAATGAAATGGTGAAATGGTACCATAAAATGATACATGATACATAAATCGGAACATTGGAATAGATATTACTAACATTTGCACGACATTTTACACAACATATTATGTTGGGGAGATTTGACCAAGTGTAAATAAGCTGAATAAAGATTCAAAATTTCTGATAGTTACTAGTACTGTTAATGTTAAAGACGTCACAAAAAATCCCACCTCAAACATCAGTCTATATCTTTTAGTACTAGTAAACAAAGTTAGCAGTAATATGGCTGATTTCGAGACGTGTGAACAAGCAATGTAAGCAGTACAGTTAATCCTTAAAATGAAATGCATTAAAAAAATCGAAATTTATGAAATGCAAACCTTTTTATATTTTTTACTGATACTTAAGGATCTCGACAATATTAAAAATATGAAGACAGCATGTTTTATGTCTTAATATATTGTTTTGATTTTACAAAATTCTCTTGGTCAAGTCTCCCCAAGCCTGGGGAGACATGACCAAAAAAACTCATCTCTGAAAAACTTTTATAACTTTGGAAAAAGTAAACCAAAAATTCTACAAAAGATCATGACTATGCGCAATACTTCTGCGCATTATGCTTCAATGGGTTTTGAAGGATTGAAAAGATTTTTAGGCATTAACGTAGGTTTAACTGTAAACCTGGTCAAGTCTCCCCATGTACCCCTACTGCCATTTCTGGACGTGTTTTGGGCGTTTATTCGCTGGAAAAGTGTACCAAAGAATCATAGGATAGTCGGACATCATGGAATACGCCGGAGGAAATAGATTCTTGGAGTGTGACGACCCGAAAAATCGCTCCTCGAAAGTTTTTTGCTTCCCCGCTGAAGCATCGTCGGGAGCGAAAACAAGCGGAGCGAACGAATACACTTCTGCGCTCGCCGCTCAGCACGAACTCTGTGACTGGGAACGAGAGTGTGAGAAGAATCAAACTATTACGAATATGAGACGGACAATCCCATTGAAAAGTGCGTACTATAAGGAAGGGAGAGCTTCATCGACGGCATGTTTTTCTGCCTTTCTCTCGTTTTTTCCGCTATGGCAGGGTTGCCAAAAGTAAATATGTATTTTTGTCCAAAAAAATCTTTTTATCTGTATTGACTTTTCGAAAAATCTGTGCCGATATCTGTATCGAATTAGTTTAGTCGTTTAACCTTTTGCTGGATTATCTATGGAAGATACTAACTTCTATATGGTTTGAATAAGTCAAACTAGGACCTGTTCACATCTACGTAAAAAACCAATACAAATCATTCTGATATTTTACATTCAGAGTGTTGAACTTCATCGATGTGCACAACGGAAGAATAATTTTATTCTTACTGTAATGACTTTTGGTAATATAACATATACATTAGGTCGACCAATGTAGCAGTCGAATTTTCATACAAAAGATTGAGAATTAACAATTAATTACAGAACATTACAATTAACGTTTCTGGCATTCAGCCAGGCATTTGCTGGGTGCTAACCCCAAACTGACATCTCGGAAGATCCCATAAGCTTTGCATGGGCTTCCTCTTGTACTTCTCCTCTCAAAACTGCATGCTCGTTTGGCTGCACTTTTTGAAAGTTCGTTGGGCGGTATTTTTTGACACTTCGCTAGGCTGTGTATAAAGTGTCTATAACGTTAACATTTCAGAGTGAGCGACCACTCTCACAAGTGAAGATATTTTTAATATACACGCAGAAAAAAATGTTGTAAAGCCAAACAATTTTGATTTTACATCAAACAAATTTTGATGTTATATATAGGCTAACCATTTATTGGATTAATTTCAAGAAGTATAACTATCAGTTCAATCTCTCAGGTTTATTTGGAACAACCTGCATCTTTTATTGAAGCAAAAAATTTTTTTAATATTTTAAACTATCTACCATTGGATTGAACTTCAATTTCTATAATTACAACAAACAAAACCAATAATATCAAATAGTCAGAATTATTGTTTCAATAAAATTTTTGGTTGAAACAACTTTTCCGTATGTTCAGTTCAACCGAAAACGTTTATTGTTTCAATAAAAGATTGACATTGTTTCAACTGAAAAAAAGTTTAAAATAAAAATTAAATTTGTTGAGCTAATAAAATTTTGCGTTTGACATAATAATCCGATTTATTAAATAAACATTTATTTGCGACATAAATACAATTTTATTTGAAATTGCTGTCGCCAATCTAGGGTATTTTCAGCACAGACTTTGATGTTTTCTCCAACGTTTCGACTATATTCATCTAGATTAAAAAGGCAAAACGTTGAAGAGAACACCGAAACGTGTTCTGCAAATATCAATAGACTGGTCGCCCAATTCCAAATAAAATCATAACCTAGACAATTTCAACATTTAAGGTTTTTATGCCGCTAAGAACATATGATCACCATGGCCTGAGAAAAAGAATTAGATTTTTTTGCTGCTGATGGATTTTAACCACTTTCAATTACGCTCCAAACACAGATATGATCTTTTTCTGCGGCGTGAATCTTTCATATTCCATATCGTCAAGCTCACAATCCTGTCAGAACACGACGCACTGAATTTTTCTCCACTTGTGGCTCAACGCTGTAATGTTTTTTTTGGGTTCACGTTGTAATATCGGCTTCTAAAGCAGATTGAAGCAAATTGATTTTTCCCAGTGTTGGAAAATACATGCCGGCATGTAGAAGGTTTCCTTTCGCTACTCGTTATCTAATCACCGTTCACTGGAAAAGTTGTGTGGGTATTGCTCACTCTAAAGTTGTCAAAACAAAGTAGAAAACGTAATCGAAATAAAAAGTTGAAACGATTACATCAACAATCTTATCATTAGATTTAACAAGAAAATTTGTGGAAATTTTAACCAATATATTTGGATTCTTTTAACAAAAAGTTTTGCTTAGCATTAATATTTTTCTGGTTTACTGCAATCATTATTAGTAGGTTGTTCAGTTACAATAGTTTTTGTTGAAATAAACTTCACAAAAATTTTTGCGTGTGGAGCGTTAATCTGAGAGAGACAGTAGGGAAGTATCACTGAAAGTGAAAAAATATTTCTAACAATAGTTTTTGTAACATCATTTCTCAAAAATCTGCACAAACACTCAAAAATCTGTATATCTGTACATACAGATTCTTGATCTGAAAATGGCTGAAAAATTGATATAAGCACAGATTATTCTGTATTTTTGGTAACCCTGTCGATCATTCATTTCAAGATGTTTGAAACTTAACAGAAAATTTGCAAATGAAGTTTAGACTAACGGAAGTCATCGTTATACAAGCCCACCACACTCGTTACGGGTAACGTTTGAAACTTTGGCCATAACGGAAAGCTACGCTATGGAAAACAACAGGCAATACGTCGTTGAGCACGATAATGTTAGGACTAAGATACCCCTTTATATTGACAATGATAAGATTGGTCGTCTGCACGATCTACACCAGGGTACTATTAATAAATTTATTACAACCATCATGTCGGAATACGTAACAGTGGAAGCTTTTAAGTCTGAAACCTGGAGAATTTTTTTCTAGGTATTTCCAACGGTGTTAGTTTCGTGGGGATGCGAGTGACGGAACCTATTCCTTCATATCTGAACGCGTGACCAAAGCTCAAATCACGTGGTGCACGTATGAAGGACAGACCCCTGTATACCCTACGCTGTTAGAAGACACACTACGAGAAACCATGTACACAAACCTCTAACGAAGCAATATCAACTGCAAGCATACTCACCACACAACCCTTCATCAAAGCACCGGAGTTGCAGCTCAGGCACCAACGAATACTGGAACAACAGAACCTACGCACAACGTGAACGATCTTTGTGATGCGCCTACTACCTCCCAATCAACTGCCAGCACTACCGATAATAAAGTAAATAACAAAGAACACGCATAAGCGATCGTGACCCGTAGGCCTCACAAACGACTCAAACCAGGTAATCTTAAAAGCCCACACAATATTAACAGCGAGGATAGCATGAACGAAAACGATAAATCGAGAGAAAGCGGACCAAGTGATCCACAAGCAACAAGAGGCAATGAAGTAAATAGATCTTCAACAAGAAATAAGATCTTTACGCAAAGTAACAAATCGCGTACACAAGATCCGATGGATATACAATAAAATACGATTTATTTATATTTATTTACACATTAATAATATTAGAAGATCCACGGTTCAGGTAATGCTTTGAGGCGTGTCAAATAAATGAAATAGTTAATGGATGATTTACATACCTTCACGCTGAACAACGACTAACCGCCGAGTCTAGCATCCTACATAACATGGAGTATGGAATGTCACGCTCAAACCAGTACTGCGAAATTTCAAGATCAGTTACTTATTTCAGCTTGTATTTACCGAAACGAAAAAATTCATCGCCTCCCTCATTCATTAACTTCCCAACTGACTCATGCAGAATGAAATGCTTGAGTGCAAAGAAAATATAAATTCCTTCACCAACCAAAGCATTTATTTGTTTTTATGTGGACAGTTTGAAGGCAGAAGCTGGCATCTTCTCCATTTTCGAGCATAAGTGAACTGCATAATCTTTATCTGGTGCACTTTTGCTCATTAATCCCTCTCATAGGTAGAATGGAAACCAAATTCAGTTTGCTTCTGAAACCGAACATGTCCAAACCTGAATGCGCTGTGACGGGAGAACGAATGACGAGGGAAAGGAACCAAACATTTCATTCATCGCGACGGGCATGAATTGAATTTTGTTTTCTTTTAGGTTCACGCAAGGATGTCAATTTTTTCAAGCTCGGGCTCAAACTGATATTATTCACACCAAGCTATCCGCGAGTTTTCATATAACAATCGATTAAACGGAGAAATTTTTGGTAACAACGGTAGTTTTTGCAGCTCTCAAATCGAGAGAGAATGGTTGCCATTGGAGATTGCCAGGCATAGCGCAAAGAAGCTACTTGGGATCGCTGATGTTTCTGATTTACGTCAATGTCGTGTTTTAGAACTGAAAAATCTTCGCCGGTCCTGCACAGACCATCTTAGCATGAAACATTTGTTGATGGTGGTGTAGCAAGAACTGCCTTTATGTAAATCTGAAAAAGTTCTTGGTGATCGAATTCCGATGAAAGACTTTCTGGCAGAGCTCTTCCTCCCAGACTCCCATAACATTTTTACCACAGAGAACAGACATCCACGATCGAACAAATATGTTAATAAAACTTGTGTAAACTTTTGAATTAATATACGTTAAAACACTAGCGCCACCACACCAACTTATCCAAACTACCCGTCAAATCCATTCCAGAACCGGTTCGAAATCCTGAATGGATTCAGTATGTAATCTGGCTCAAAGAAAACAACCGATTCCGACTCATTTCGGAGGGGGGCGTGAGTGAGGGTGGTGTGAGGGGGTAGGGGTGGTGGCGTTTGGTGATGCAGCACTCAACTGCACATTATAACTTCCATTTGAGAAAATTGGTTCAGTCATCACCGAACAACCGATTTAATTATGGAATATGCTCGGTATCCAGAAATTCCGGATTTGTCGATAGTGAACACTATATTTAAAGAATGTTTGATTGGCGACCTAGACCTGCGAATCGAAGTAATTCGGTAACCATTTCAATAGGTTTATAGCCTATGAGGTACCGTAAAACGGGGTATCTTTGACCACCGGGGTAAGTTTGATCAAAGGAGACTTTTTCAGAAACGTACGATAAGATGATTCCCTTTAACAAAATCATCGAAACAACTTACAAACCATATTCTAAACATGTTCAGCATCTATCGACAACGATTATTTCGTCCTTTCATGTAGCTTTTATCTATAAAAATTCAAATTAAAAATGATACAACTCTTATACATCGTTTTAATCTGTTCAAACAATTCCTTATATATTATTGAAATTAATCAACTTTAACTGAACTGAACACTTTTTAGGAAACCGTAAATATTTTTGTCCAATAACTCATTTTAAAAATTCGAGATTTTTGTTGTGACCTATTTTATTTCGACTATTTTCCCGAAAAACGTAGATAAATGTCGGCTGTATCCTTCTAGACAATATTGCTTTCTTACGAGACGACAGAATATTGGGCCATGAAATTGCCTACGGATATGCAATTAACACAACATTTCGAGCGCTATCTCTCATTTCGATACACGCATTTTGCTGATCAAAGTTACCCCGAAAACAACGAATGAAAATTTACAACAAAGTAATTTTTTTTGTATAGAAAAACGAAACAAAATATCCAACAATTTGAACATTTTTAATCTATGGGTACCAGTACTTGTTTTAAAAATGTAAATAGTTACATCTATTTGAATTGAAGATAGTTATTCGAAAAACTTTTGAAAAAGTGATCAATGTTCCCCCATTTTACGGTATTATGATTGTAACGGTTTATTAAAAATTCCAATGCGACCTTACCAATCACCCTGTAACTCCGGAACCAAAGGTCAGAACCGCATGAAATTCAATAGCAGTCATTGTGGTTACTGTATTTTTCATTTGAAAACAAGTTTATAAAAATCGGTCAAGAATTTACTGTTCCCCGGGGGCATCATGAGCCGTCATAGTTGGCCAATGTGGTCAATGCTACTTCGATTGATTATTAATGATCTAGACCCGCAAATCCATGTCATGTTGCACCTATTTTAATATGTATTACATCATTTGGACATCATGATGGTACCAGTTTATATAGAAATTTGCTGTGTGACCGCACTTTTCAACCCGTAACTCCGGAACCGGAACTCGGATCAACTAAAAATTCAATAGCAGCAATAGCTTATGGGAGCGTTCTACCTTTCATTTGAAACTAAGTTTGTGTAAATCAGTTCAGCCATTTTCCGATCTCGACGAACTAGGTATATGAAACTCAGTCCTCCGGGCCTCAGTTAAAAAGTCGACTTTTACAGTGACTGCATAGCCTTTCTTTATATGAGAAAGACAAAAAGGGTTTGTGATTTTTAAATACGAATTTGAGTTAACAAGTTTCAAAAACACATAAGTGAAAATGGCGATTACAATATGGTAGTATAAAATGTGATTTTGACTTAAATTTTTCGTTTTCACCGCTTTCTGTAGTTTATTTGTTTATTTGTTGTAGGGTCACCAACAGACCCCTTGGCACCAATTGTGGTTACTTAAACTAATCACATTTCAGAATACACATTATTTTAGTTTTTATCGAATTCTTTGTCATGTTGAAGTCAAAAGCCGTCGCCACACTGTTACTGGTTGTTTGATAACTCACGATTAGTCTGTGATGCCTTTACAGATTAAGCCGTGAAATACGTTCTTAAGACCTGTCCACATGTATAGTGCAACGCGACGCATTCTGGGAACGTGCATAATGCCATGAAAACATTTCTACCTGAGGCGCGCGTCTCAAGTCGAGAGCGTCCCATGGCGACCAGGACGCCGCTTCGAACCAGCGATGCCAGATTTACAGACATGTCTGTATTTTACAGACTTTTGATGTCTCCTACAGACGTAGCCAGAGATCTACAGACTTTTAAAAGGGTAATAGTGTTTAGTAAAAATGCACTAGAATAACTGTTTTCGAATACGAGTGATTCCTTCACAATAGAATTCTACTTTCAATCTATTTTTAAAGTAAAATTTTATTATAACTAGAATTTACACAACCATCTACAGACTTTTACAGACATTTTTGTTATTCTTCTACAGACATTTCAAAAAAACATGTGGCATCGCTGCTTCGAACAAACCCACACATCTGTTTTCGCCATTAACCTTCCGGAAGTCGCGCTAGTGCACTGAGTGCACGCTGCTCTGAAAATCTAGCGCAATCGTGTTAGCCAACCAGCGGCTGCTCATTCAGTGGGCCATTTGCGCGACTTCCAGAGGGTTTTTTTATTCACTTCGTTTATTTAATAGGCACAAATGCGTTAGCTTGGCGGTGCCAAATTCTTTTGTTTTTACATCTTGAATATATAAAATCTAAAAGGTTACAATGCACAATTATTTTTTAATATTGAGAGGAACATTTTTTACAACTGTCTTAAATTAAAAATACGATTCGATATAGGGTAAACGAGCCCTTATTCATCTCATTAGTCAGGATGTCACACTATTTCGTTGATAACTCGGCCTACTGTAACTGGATTGCACTTAAATATGTTTCAACATCTTTGCTTCGTTCTTAAGAAGTAATACATTGAAGAATCGGACCTGGAAAATGTAAAATACTCACGTTTGAGTGAAGTGAAAAGTCGAGTACAACGCACCCTTATTCATCCTACCATTTAAGCTAATGCGTTGAACGGAGATAGCAGACACTGCTCTAACTAATGTGTTCAAATGGGTGGGATGAATAGAGGTGCTAAGATGAATTAGGGAGCTGTTACCCTACAAGATTCAACAATAATTATTTTTTACAAAAAATTTTTTTACAGCTAACCAATACTTCCGGAGGGTTGAAAAACATAGAAAACGGCACCGCTAGGTTAATTTAACAGAATTTTAAAATATATTTCCACAATATTTTTTGGGTTTCCCAGGTTCCAGTCCCAGGTGCGGAATTGTGAGCAGTAGATGTACAGCCATATCGACTATGTCAAAAAACGTATTGTATTGCGAAGTATACTACGCCGCTATTTTACATTTGTAAAACAAATAAAAAGTACTTCAACACTTTCATGAATATTAACGCTCAACGAAAATTTATTATATCACTCCGTAAAATTTGAGCTGCAAACTCAAACGTCATTCTCTAATTTTGGCGTAAAGTAGCTTCCGTGACGTGAAGTAACCCCCAATGATGGTACTAAAAACGCTTGGAAAAGGGTTTCAAACCTAGGAATCACTGACAATTCCATCAAAACTGAGCTGGTGAAGCTAGAAGCTAATAGTAATGAACGTGTAAAACGAGGACTTCATAATGGGAAAGATTTGCGTGGTGGTAAAGTAGTAAACCCCAAATATGGAATAATTGTGCGAATACAAAGATATCATTATGCAGACTTTTCCATACTAAACTCTGATTGGAATGGGTTTCACCTTTCATTAGCAAAAACAAAACTACAGAACTTGTGAAGTACCCTCTCTATCTGTACACTTATAAAAATTACAAAAAGGGTAAAAGGGACCTAGTGTAAAAAATCCGTTAGAGGGAATCAAAAAGGCATTAGATAGTCAATTATTGATATTAATTTTACTATCTTCAACCAGTTTTTCATCCTGGTTTTAAAAACAACGGTTTTTACAGTGCGTGGGGATCACGAGATAAGGCAATATTTTTGCGAAATGCACTAGGACTTTTTGACACATGTGCATGAGTTTTGGAAATTCGACACTGTTGACACATCCAGACAGTGTTTAGAAAAAACCTAATCACTTCTTAAAGTTCAGAAAAGATATTTTTTCAGCCAGTTTTCCTTCTTCCGAGATATTTCCTTCAAAACAATTCAATCTCCGAAAAAGCCCAACAATATCGGCGGCGTAATTCTACGAAACCAACCGGCAGCCATAATGCAGCAAGTTTATCGCGACTTTTCTCACAATAAAATTTATGCAAACAAAAGGGCTGTAATCTGCTTCTGTCGTACAGTTTTATGGCAGTGCTGGGCGCAATCTTGAGTTTAGCGATTTATTTATTTATTTTTTGCGCCCTTTTCATAAAAGTAACCTCACATTGTGTTAATATATTATCAGGAGTGTGTGGTTGCCGTGCATTCACGAGTTCTGAATTCTGTATGGCGTACGACGAAAGCAACGACGACGTCGCCACCGGGTGCCATATGCGCGAATGGCCGGGACTTATCGCACCTGAAGGAACCGCGCGCCGCTCGCCAGGCTGCCGGGTCGATTTACTCGTATGATGCATTGTGTTGCGCTGTATGAAGGATGGTGGTTTGGGGGCGAACCGTCAGCAGATTGGTACACCGTGTGTGCATATTCATATATCAGCCACTTACTCCCAGATAGAACGTTGAGGTGAGAATGCAGGGCTCACGCGCTCCTGCACGTATTTAGCATACAATATGTATTAAATGGTATCACGAAGGGTTGACCCTCGGTTTGACACGGGTGCGGTTTTCGAAGCATTGCCGACCAGTGATTGTTGTTCTTGATGTTTCACAAACCATGAAATGCGTCCCGTTTTTGCGATTGAAAATAGAATGCTTCAGCTACTCGAACATGCAGCCGAATATTATAACAATTTCATTTAAAACATACTGCAGAGTTTCAATCCCTACATCTAACTATAAACTCTTATCATGATTCTACTAGGAAATTTATCTTACAAACAAAATCATTAATCCAAAACGCAATTATGTTCCTATTTTATACAATTGCATCAGTTATTTGAAGAGGATCGTAAATAAAGACCCTATTTCAATACTACCGTACCCGGCGCAACAATTGTTTTTTCACTTAAGAGACCGTTAATTCAAAATGATAATATCTTTTGTGATCCATGAAATTGCACCCTCTGCCTACAACCACAAGTTCCTCAATCGCAGGATCGATGGGTAGAGTCAAAACTGGAACAAACGTTAGACCATCTGTTCCCAGTAAATCACTCAAACTTGACGGACTTTATATACGTGTTTGCGAAGTTGCTGTTCAAAACTAACCCAAAATAGATCACAGCTAATGGAATAGTCAGATCAAACCGGATCAGTATGTATCTCCGAATGCCCATGAGGACCAGCAACTGCAAAAGGGAACGGCAAGGAATGCTGATTCTGACTTTTCAACTTCTAACCTTTCGCTTGTCTACTCTGGTAATAGACGAGGCGATATCAGCATAGCCACTGCTGAATCACGGTCAAGGCGACCGGCGCGGCAGCCTGGCTACGCCATCCATTCATCCAGCCAGCAGACAGAGATCATATCTTCGACTCTTATGTGGCTGCTGAATTCAACAATATTGACTAGATTGAGCTGTGAGAACGACGGTGATGTTTGAGGATTATTTCTATATTTAGGCGAATTCCGACTGTTCTATGTTCTTCGGTTACATATTCTACAATTCTAGTATGAATATATTAATTATTAATTTAACACATTCATTTACTCGGTTAATTATTTAATACGGTACAGTGCCAATTTTATTGCTTCGCATTTCAAATATACTAAAACTAGAGGACAAGATATTCGAAATTATTTCAAATATGAAAGAGCAAGGAATAATTTTGACACTAGCTTAAACTAGGAATACAAGATTAATTGAATTTTGTTCTTCCTAAGAAGAGAGATTAGATACATTTTCACGGGCTATGCAGACACTATTGAAATCAAACTAGGACATTATTTGGGGTTTGGGGGAGCGACATCAAGAATCAGTAGCAACTGGCTCAAAGAGCACGTTACCTATGTTGATCGGAGATTTAAGCCTTCCCACGATCTGCTTTTTCATCATTTTCCTAATGGGAAGGATTGGGGAAATGGTGAGGTTAGGTAACATTCACTTACGATGCGTGGCAAATTTAAAATGTTAGGCTTGCTCCAAAATTTCAACCTACGCTAGGTTATTTTCGAGAGGGTAGTACTATCTATATTATCCACCCATCAGCTCTGATTATTTAAATGAATGTGGAATTCAATAACTCTGCAACTGTCACGTATGATAATAACCGACAGCGAATGTAGTACCAGGACATTACTTATTAAAGCACATAACTTTGAGCTGCGAAATTCAGAAACAAAATGAGTAAAAGAACATTGAGCCATTAAGCCGAACAAAAAATAAACCCTTACTTACTGTGGATGTACAAATTCCGTCAAACATGCACCTGTTATACAATTAATCTGGTTCTACGGATCATTAGAAAAGTGTTTATAGCAGAATATACGATGATACGTAAAGTAATTCGTATCATTTCATCAGCAGAAACTTATAATATCACCATCCAATAAGCCAACATCATCTCCTACGCACAACGTAACCACCTAGGAATATAGCAAAATTAATTTTGTTTTCGAAATGCCCATCACTAACCAGTGCTAATCAACTCGTCAATCGCACCCGCACTACCGCTTGCCAGCGGAAAACGAACCAAAAAGCGCACTCCATTGTATACTTCAGTGTATACAACGCAGTGCACTTTTGAGCGTGGGCCGTGGTTTATCTGAACACGCCATACATAATTTAAAGAGCAAGAAAGCGGGGTATCTCACGCCTACCCCCCCCCCCCCCCGTCCTCTCCAGCGCAAAGAAAAGAGCATTCTGCTTTTTCTGTGGTCTGTGATCATTGTATGCACGAAACTGGTGCGCCTGTGCATCATTGGAATGATTGTGCATCATGGAAGAGTTTGAGCTGGCATACAACGTTTGCTTTATACGTGTGTCGCATTTCATTGGATAACATAGGGGCAGTCCCAGCAAGGCACGCTGCTTGGTAGAATTGTACGGGCCAATCATGGAGTAGATAATTACTGCTTTCACAAAATCCATTTTTTGCATTATTTTCAGTAATTGTACATACTACGGAGTTAAACATAAAATTATTGTACATATTTCCAATGAGATAGCTCAAAAATCTTATTTTTTCATTGAGTACAACGGCAGATATTCATGTTCAAAAACTCGGGTAATATTCCGTCCGAAATTTTTGAAACGGGGCACAAAGGCGTAACTAACTTCAACTCGTGGCCAAAATAGAAAAAAAATATTGTTTTTGTTTATTTGTCTATATTTTCCGCTTAAATTGTTCTTCGAAACATACTCTAACGTTTTGCTTAAAACGAAAACCATTTTCGTTTGATAATTTTTGTATGCAATAATTTGAAATCAGTGCTTTTTTACACATTTTATTAGCTTGAAAGACATATATGTTCACAATGAAGATATGTTCACAATGTTATTCTACAATTTTTTAAATAGAATATTTTTTGGTTTGACTAAAGTAGAGTACGCGAGCAAAAAAAATTTTTTTTTCAAGAAAAATCTTTTGGAGGTTCAATGTCTTCGACAAAGTTGTAGTATATTATGTTTTGAATAACTTCTTCTAAGATACCACAGACATCAGACCTCATTTTTGAGGCAAAATTGTTGTTGTTTTTTTTAATATGACCAAAAAGTTAGTTTTTCGACTTTTCAATGCTAAAAACCTTAACTCTCGACAAACATATGATTACGGCCTAAAAGCCAACTGTCAAAATCCACTTTTAATGGAAATTCCGGACAAACCGTTACATGCCAATCACAGATGTTGGTAGTAAACGAAAGAGAAAAGTTTTCTCTTTCATAAACTCTTGTGAGCTGTGTTCAGCTAGTAGGCCGTAATCATATGTTTGTCGAGAACTGATTAATTTAATATGTTCTACAAACTTGCAGGTAACACTAAAATACAACTTTTTGTTGAAGGAACTAATAACGTATAATCAATATATCGGCTTCTAAAACCAGTTTTCATATAAATTTTATCTATTTTCATCAAAGATTCCTGTTTTTAGGTGCACTTTTGTGCAGCCAAACTTTGGCTTTTCTGATACTCTATTAAAGGGCGAACACGAAATTATTGCGACACCGAAAATGTCATGCCAATTTTTTTATAATGTTTAAAATCAAACCAAAATTTTAGGGTAGTTTTATACATATATTTACTTCAAAAATCAAAAGAAAAGTTAATCGATGGAGCCTTGAGTGTAAAATTGAACGCGTTTTCGCTTGATGCCCTCCATCAAAGTCTTTACAGTGTCATCCCGTACCAGTTTCTCAGTTTTTTTTCCATTTTCTTAACATGTCCTTCTCGTCTTTGACTGTCTTATTGCTCTTCCGAAGTTCCCGCTTCATCATTGCCCAGTACTACTCCACCGGGCGCAGCTCCGAACAGTATGGCGGATTCATGTCCTTTGGAACAAAATGGACAGAATTGGACTCATACCACTCCAGGACACTTTTAGAATAGTGGCATGATGCCAAATCTGGCCAAAATAGCGGAGCTTCGTCGTGCTGCTGCAAGAACGGCAAACGGCGCTTCTCGAGGCACTCAGATTTGTAGATCTCGCCATTTACGGTGCCCTTTGTCACGAAAGGCTCACTCCTCAGTTCGCAAGAGCAGATGGCCTGCCAAATGAGATATTTGGAGGCGAACTTCGACATTTTCTTCTTCTTAAATTTGTCGTCCACATAGAACTTGCTCTTGCCGGTGAAAAACTCCAACCCCGGAATTTGCTTAAAATCGGCTTTTATATACGTTTCGTCGTCCATCACACAGCAGTCATATTTTGTCAGCATCTTCTCGTAGAGCTTCCGTGCCCGAGTTTTAGCAGTCGATTGTTGCCACTCATCGCGGTTTGGGAAGTTCTGTACCTTGTATGTATGTAGTCCAGCTCTTTTCTTTGCATTCTGGACGTAGCTCTGCCGGTGCAACAAGTCAGGAAATTCCAGGTGTTTGGAAAGAATATGTTCTCTCGACTCGCGTTGGTTCACCTCCATTTTCGTTGAATCGAAAAACACGACTTCGAGTTTGACAGTATATAAACAATATACATCAATGAGAAAGTGTGCAAAATTTGGTTGATTTTTACCCAATGGCAAAAAAAGTTATGCCCTGTTGAATGTGTCGCAATAATTTCGTGTTCGCTCTTTATTCCTAGAATAAAATTAATATAGAAACAGGATATAGTTGGACGCATTGTTTGGGTGATCATTCATGTAGGATGGTTTATAAAATAAAATGGGTTTATATTATTTTTAAATTATATACATTATTAGCTATTACCAAAATCTTATATTTTACACGCACTTACAAGCATATAGAACATATTGAGCTGATCAATTACGGATAAAACATGGACTAGTGAAGAAAATATAAATTTTGTAATTAAACTGCCAAAGAACAATGATTTCGACTTAAAAAATAAAACTACAGTATGAATAAGGTATTTTCCACAAAAATGTTCGAAATTGAATATCATATAACTTTGCTGAAGTCCTCAACCATCTAAAAATATATAAATGATTGAATTAAATTGTGAATATTTTTCCAAAGACACCTAGGTTCTATAATATCTATGGCCTCAAATAGGTATTGTTCTACTTTTATGAATTTGTAGAGCTAACCTTATTGGTTAAACTAAGGTGGAAATCCCGAACCAAAAAAAACATATTTTAGGTAAATGGTTGAGGTCTTCAGCAAAGTTGTCAAATATTGTATTTGGAACAATTTTGTTGAAAATACCATTGATTTATTTTTTGAGCCGAAATCGTTGTTCTTTGGTAGTTTAACTTCAAAATTTATATTGTAACCGTAATTGATCTACTCAATATGTTCTATATGCTTGTAAGTGTGTGAAAAATATAAGATTTTGTTAATAGCTAATAATGTATATAAATTAAAAATAATATAAACACATTTTATGTTATAAACCATCGTACATGAATGGTCACTAGACCGGCAACAATTTGCACCTTTTTTCGGAACACTGTTAAATCAAAAGGTAATTGGCCTCACATACCACTTGTCAAATATGAGCTTTTTCCGAAAACTCTAGTTCACTCACAAGAGTTTTCAAGTTTGTATGTGAAAATATATGAAAAATGGGCAATAGATACAATAAATTCAGTACAAAATGCCAGAATCATCTTGTGCATCCCAAAATCTGCAGATATATAGCTTAAGCTGCAAGAATCAACATGGCCAAAGACTGCAAATTGATCCGGTTGTGCGGTAAAAAGATATTCTCATAATTGGGTGTTTGTCGACTGGTTACGGAATATTCACAGGTATTTAACGGCTTTCTCAGTCTTAATACTTTAGGCAAACGATTTGATTTTAGATTGCCCGACGTTTCGGCCGTTTTTGGTGGCCTTTTTCAAGGGAAAATCTAGTTTTGTCGTTTTTGTCGGAGTCGACAAAACTAGATTTTCCCTTGAAAAAGGCCACCAAAAACGGCCGAAACGTCGGGCAATCTAAAATCAAATCGTTTGCCTAAAGTATTAAGACTGAGACAGCCGTTAAATACCTGTGGATATTCTCATATGAAGTTATGTGTTGCCTCTCTTTCTCGCACATGCTTAGAATAGGAAATTTCAAAAAAATCGGTTGGTCTTCAAAGTTAAATAACTTTCTCGGGGAACCTCCAATCAATATGCAATCTTCAACAAAGCTGTTCGTTATAAAATAAGCTACACCGACCATAAGTTTTGAGGTTTGCAGAGTTACTGTGGAATTTTTTATTGGATTTTAACTTTTTCTTTTCGAGTTTTCATATATATTAATATAGAAACTTGAAAGCTCTTGTAGGTGAACTAGAGCTATCGGACAAAGCTCATATTTTGCGTATGATTGTGCATCCAATTACCGTTTGAATTAGCAGTGTTCCGAAAAAGTCAAAATTGTTGCCGGTCTAATGGTCACCCAAACAATGCGTCCAACTATATCCTGTTTCTGTGTAATATTAATTTTATTCTAGAAATGATAGAGTATCGGAATAGACAAAGTTTGGCTGCACAAAAGTGCACCTAAAAACAGAAATCTTTGATAAAAATTCAGTAAATTTATATGAAAAATAGTTTCAGAAGCCAAAATATTGATTTTACGTAATTAGTTTCTTCAACTAAAAGTTGTATTTTACTGATACCTGTTAATTTGTAGAACATATAAAATTAATCAATTAAGGTTTTCAGCATGGAAAAGTCGAAAAACTGATTTTTTTTATTGTCATATTTACAAAAAAACAACAATTTTGCCTCAAAAATGAGGTCTGATGTCTGTGATATCTTGGAAGAAGTTATTCAAAACGTAATATTCTACAACTTTGTCGAAGACAATTTCTGAAATTTTTTTAGCTCGGGTACTCTACTTTAGTCCAACAAAAAAAAATTCTATTTAAAAAGTTGCAAAATAATATTGTGAACATATCTTACGAAGAAATGCTGGCTCTAAAATGACATCTAAGGCCTCAAGTAGGTTTTGTCCCACCTTTTTTGGGTTGGTCCCATTGTGCGTTGGTCCCCGGTCCATGAGTCGATGGATCGATATCTAGTCCAGAAGTGAAGTCCCGTCTCTTGACGTCGGTAAAGAAGAAATAGTATCCAACTTCTATACTGCCCATGATCGCAAACCAGTCCCTTAAAGATAGGAAATTCCATAGAAAACGGGACAAATATGCGATCATGGGTAGTATACTTACTAACAAATATCCTCCGCCCGTAATACTTGTGAAGTGCGCAGTAGTATATACGGCCTCTAGCAAAAGCAAGTATCGGACTAACCATTCCTTCACTTTCCTCCCGCGATCTACGTTAGGGCCTGACCGGCGCCGATATTAATTAATAATCAATTTAGGATTACCAGGAGTTGCACATTGAAAGATGTTTCGCTACTCCCAAGCATAATTATCTACTTAATCCCTGTGCAACTTCAGCTAGTCCAAATCGATAACGGAGTAGCGGCCAGGGGTAGTCGCACAAGCTCAAGCTTATATGACAAGAATGATTTCATTGAAGCCCCCATATTATTTTTTGTTAGATTGCGTCCATTAACCAAATTGAGCTATTGTGACCACGATAGCTATATAAAAGAGTGTGAAAGATAACTACCACTAATGGCGTTTTCCTTTTTTTCTTGGTGCTACACCGGTGTAGTGCAAAGAAAGAGATAGACTGATTACACCCAAGTTTGAATGAGTGTAGCACCGACTACACCGGTGTAGTGCACTGTCAAAAACGAATATGCCATAACCTTGCTATATGAAACGTAACGTATACAAGTTGCCTTGGAAACGTAAGCGAAGTATCAAACAAATTATGCAATCTTCTCATTCCAGTTCCTTGTCTCCGGGTTGCAAGTGTTAACGTGAATAATCCAGATTTAATACGATAATCACTTGGATAGATTTCAATTAACCTTCCGGTAGTCGCGCTAGTGCACTGAGTGCACGCTGATTTGGGAATCAAGCGAAATCGTCTGAGGTCAGCAGCGGGTGCTCGTTCGGTGAACCATTTGCGCGACTTCCGGAGGGTTAACGAATTTACAAAAAACTTGAATATTTTTTTCTACTATAAGAAAACCAGAGAAGCAAAATAAACTTATGAACTTGAAACAAAATGTTTTGATTTATGAAAACAGTTCAAACACACTAAATCTCAATGCTAGATTTCCTCAAACTGGTCTATCACGTTTACATTGAAAAATAATAATGCTCGTGGAGTTTGTTTGTTTTCAGCTTTGTGTCACACTGCAAGGAGGTTTAATATTTTCATAGTTTGGTCATTAATTGTCTAAAACCATGAAAAACCATTTTTCGTCACTTTTTATCGTATAAAAAAGCTTAAAAACATGTGAAATAATTTTGGCCATGGATTTGATATACTTACGCCACTGTGCACTACCACGTTTTGCGAAGAAACAAACGTCCACTGCGTCAGAGATTCGCGTAACACAGCAAAGCTAAGACCCACGACACTCCGTGCGCGACGGGCATATTTTAGTCCTGCCATCTATTCAGTCCTCGGCACAGAGAAACACCTTGACAGCCTCCTGTTTTCAGTCGCCACTTACGACAAGCGAGCAGGAACCCAGTGGATCAATTCTTGGTTGAGATACTTCAACCCGCCGGATGCCACATGGCCTCTAGGCTAGTTTTGTCCAGAGAAAGATAATACACTGTTATCCACCTCCTAGTGGACTACAGCCACAGTTTCTTGTTTGGTTGGTTTTTAATTTTTAGCCGGTTGAAACAACCCGTACCCACACTACACGGCTTATCTAGGCTGTTTTGAGATAGAGGCTGACAGCTGAAGGACAGTTTCCACAGACGGTCGAACAACTAAGTAAAAGAGGTTTTTCTAACCCGAAAAAGAGGCGAATTATTGATTGGAAGAGCCACGCTTCCGCGATATCCGGCGAAATAGAGACCACACAAGTGCTTCCTCCGGAGGAGAAGTATGGGTTCTTGGCTGGTTTGATTCTCAACACCACACCGACTCGATTATATGATCGACTGACAATAAAAGTCGTATGGATAGAACACGTTTCGTAAAACCCGTTTCAAACAAATTAGAAAATAACACTACAAGGGACAGCCCTGTGGGGTTGCACGAACTGTAGACGTAGGACTGCAATACGTGAAATATTTCATCGCTTATTACATTTGGATTAAAAATTAATCAAAAATATTTCTTTCTACAGTTCACTTCACATATATCCAATCAACATCGAATGGAGCATATTGAACCAAACCGTATTGCTCATCAAGTCATTTTATTTACAATGGGCTATCAAATCCGATTAAACTTAGTTAAAAAAAACTGAAGAAAGAACCGCGTTCGAAACCCGAACTAATAATAATGGAACTATTTTAAATCTTTATGTGAGATTCTCAGCCTTGGAAAAATTTAAAAAGCTTTTCGACGTTATTGTAAGTGCCGAAGTTAGTTCGGCGATTCCGTTGAAGCAGGGCGTCCGGTTCCCCGATAACCCGCGACTGGTGGTGTCTCGTCGCGGTCTACTCAGTATAGTCCCCAGCAATGAATCTAGCTTACGCTGAGAGAGAGAGTTCGCTGGCGAAAGAAATTCTCCCTATACCAATTCTTCTTTGGTTTTCGCTAAATTTCTACCGGAATAACCGGTGGGATACCGGGATTGGTCTGGCGATTCCGGATGGAGCGTGGCGCCATACCAGCTACTTATGGCAAGCTGGCGTTTCAACGACCCATACTCGGTGCTCTGTTACGGAAGATACTTGGAGGAACTTCTTCCCAAGACTCCGCAATGGCGTTCGTGTGGTGAGAATGCGTCCGACAAAACCTATTCCCTCTTACTTGACTTTCACATGCACATAACCTCGAGGTGGTAAACATTCTCAATGGACACTAATCAAGTACCCAGGGCAAATTCCTACGTGCTAGTTTTTTAAATATTGTAAAAACCATTAAAAACCCACGGCTCAGTTATGCTAACGCAATGAGCCGTGTCAAATAATCAAGGGAAAAAAATCAAGCCGTTTCCACTGTAAGTCGATCATGATCTACATCATAACGCTATTGACATAACTCTCCGAGCTCTCGATCGAAGCAGTTCGTTTTCTGGTGCTGTGCATAAAGTGAACAAGAATATATATTGACAGTGAAGGTCAACTATTGTTTGAGGCAGTCTTTGTTCGCCGGTGCCCAGGCTGGTGAAGTGAATACCAGAATTGCCGGACACGCCGCTATATAAGCTAAGTATTATTTTTCTTTCTTTCGTTTCCCTTTCCCCGATCGGTCTACTTTTCCCTTTACCCTGAATACAAGTTTCATCTCTCGTTTACACCACGTGCTATCCTCGTGCCTAAATGGCCGAGGGCGAAGGAACATTGGATGGGAATGATATTCCCATGGATTTACCGGATAAACCCGATATTACTCCCTCCCCTGATCCCCCCAGTCCTCCCCGTATTAAAACATACCCAGCCAGTTCAAATGGACCCTGGGTGGTGTATTTCCGGCCCAACACGAAATCGCCCAATATTCTAGAAATATCACGGGAGCTGACTGCTAACTACCCGGCCGTAGCTCAGATAACACGTGTTCGAGCTAATAAGATACGCGTTATAGTAAATGACCTCGATCAGGCAAACCAGATTGCTCGCAGCGAGCGTTTTACGAAACAATTCCGAGTGTATGTGCCTTGTAGGGCAGTGGAGATCGATGGAATAGTCGCCGAACCGGGTCTAAAGTGCGAAGACCTGTTGAAGTACGGGGTTGGCTGCTTTAAGGACCCTTCACTTCAAAAGGTGAAGATTCTGGAATGCAAGCAATTGTATTCCGCAAAAACAGAAAATGATAAGACGATTTATTCTCCGTCAGACTCGATTCGGGTGACTTTCTCCGGGTCTGCTCTTCCCAACTATGTCCTCCTGGATAGGGTTCGCTTACCCGTTCGCCTGTTTGTACCGCGGGTAATGAACTGCAGCAATTGCAAGCAACTGGGCCACACAGCCACTTATTGTGGCAATAAAAAACGGTGCGGCAAATGCGAGGGAGAGCATGAGGATGACGCTTGCGGTGGAGAAACTGAGAAGTGTATTTACTGCGGGGGCCCTCCGCATGCTCTTAAGTCATGCCCGGCGTACAAGCAGCGCGGGGATAAAATTAAGCGCTCCCTTAAGGATCGCTCGAGGCACTCTTATGCAGAAATGCTAAAGAATGCTTCGCCATCTGTCCCTTCCGAAAATTCCTTTGCTCTTTTGGCTGGCGTTGAGCAAGAATCTGACGACCCACAAGAGGGAACATCATTGGTTAACCCAGGGGAATCCAGGAAGAGGAGAAATCCAGCCTCCCCTACATTGCCTCGTAAGGGTGCCAAGGTGTCGTCCACTCAGAGTGCGCCATCTACAACCAATAAATCCAACGGAAGTGATGCACAAAAGCCGAAGCAATTTGCTCCAGGACTTGGAAATATTAATTCTAACAAGGAGTACCCACCACTTCCAGGGACACCAAAAACCCCAAGTGTCCCCGTTTTTCAAACAGATACTCAGTCCAGTAACGGACTAATGAAATTTTCTGACATAGTGGACTTAATTTTCACAGCTTTCAATGTTACTGATCCTCTTAAAAGCCTTCTGATACGTTTTCTCCCTATAGTGCAAACATTTTTGAAGCAGTTGACTACTAAATGGCCCCTCCTTGCAGCGATCGTATCCTTCGATGGCTAAGTCATCGAACGAGGTCACCGATTCGATCACTGTTCTACAGTGGAACAGCAGAAGTATCCTCCCGAAAATCGATTCCTTTAAATTTTTACTAAATAGTTTAAAATGTGATGCTTTCGCATTATGTGAAACTTGGTTAACTTCCGATATAAATCTCAACTTCCACGACTTTAATATAATTCGTCTGGATCGAGAAAACCCCTATGGAGGAGTACTTTTGGGGATCAAAAAGTGCTATTCTTTCAACCGAATTAACCTCCCTTCAACACCAGGCATTGAAATTGTCGCTTGTCAAGTTTTAATCAAAGGTAAAGACCTTTGCATTGCTTCCATCTACATTCCTCCTAGAGCCTCGGTAGGGCACCGAACGCTTTGTAATATCACGGAATCCTTACCGGCACCGCGGCTAGTTCTGGGAGACTTTAACTCGCACGGTACGGTATGGGGTTGTCTTCATGATGATAATAGATCAACATTAATCCAAGATCTTTGCGACAATTTCAACATGACCATCTTAAACACGGGAGAAATGACGCGGATTCCTACACCACCAGCACGCGCAAGCGCGTTGGATTTATCGCTTTGCTCGACATCGCTACAGTTAGATTGCATGTGGAAGGTGATCCCTGATCCCCACGGTAGCGATCATTTGCCTATCGTGATTTCAATTGCTAACGGTTCAAGACCATCGAAAACAATCAATGCCTCGTATGACCTCACACGGAACATTGATTGGAAGAGTTACGCGACCGCGATATCCGTTAAAATCGAATCCACTCAAGAACTTCCTCCGGAGGAAGAGTACAGGTTTTTGGCTGGCTTGATTCTCGACAGTGCGAATCAAGCTCAGACTAAACCAGTACCCAGCGCGAATACCCATGGACGGTCTCCCACACTGTGGTGGGATAAAGAGTGCTCAGAGCTGTACGCGGAGAAGTCCACTGCATATAAGGCCTTCCGGGAAGACGGGTTACCCGCTAGCTATCAACAGTACGCGTCGCTAGATAGGCGAATGAAGAGTTTAATGAAAGCCAAAAAACGCAGTTATTGGCGCCGGTTCGTCGACGGGTTAACGAGAGAAACAGCGATGAGCACTCTTTGGGGTACGGCTCGACGTATGCGTAACCGTAATAGTACCAACGAGAACGTGGAATATTCAAACCGTTGGATATTCGCTTTCGCCAAGAAGATCTGTCCGGACTCTGTCCCGGTACAGAAAACGTGCCGCGCCGCGTCTCCTCCCGATACCGCGAACGAAACACCGTTTTCGATGGTGGAGTTTTCACTTGCTCTCTTATCATGCAACAATAACGCCCCAGGGTTAGACAGAATCAAATTCAACTTGCTGAAGAATCTGCCTGACACTGCAAAAAGGCGCTTGCTGAACTTATTTAACAAGTTTCTTGAGGGTAACATTGTCCCTCATGACTGGAGGCAAGTGAAGGTCATCGCCATTCAAAAACCAGGAAAACCAGCCTCCGACCACAACTCGTATCGGCCGATTGCAATGCTGTCCTGTATTCGGAAGTTGTTCGAGAAAATGATCTTGTTTCGCCTCGACAATTGGGTTGAAGCAAATGGCTTACTGTCAGATACACAATTTGGCTTCCGCAAAGGCAAAGGGACGAACGATTGCCTTGCGTTGCTTTCTACAGAAATCCAAATGGCCTATGCTAACAAAGAGCAGATGGCATCAGTCTTCTTGGATATTAAGGGGGCTTTTGACTCAGTTTCTATCAACATTCTGTCAGAGAAGCTGCACCAGCATGGTCTTTCGCCAATTTTAAATAACTTTTTGCTAAACCTGTTGTCTGAAAAGCACATGCACTTTTCGCATGGCGATTTAACAACATCGCGATTTAGCTACATGGGTCTTCCCCAGGGCTCATGTCTAAGTCCCCTGCTCTACAATTTTTACGTGAATGACATTGACGATTGTCTTGCCAATTCATGCACGCTAAGGCAACTTGCAGACGATGGGGTGGTCTCTGTTACAGGACCCAAAGCTGCCGACTTGCAAGGACCATTACAAAATACCTTGGACAATTTGTCTGCTTGGGCTCTTCAGCTGGGTATTGAGTTCTCCACGGAGAAAACTGAGTTGGTTGTTTTTTCTAGGAAGCGTGAGCCGGCGCAACTCCAGCTTCTATTAATGGGTGCAACGATCAACCAGGTTTTCACATTTAAATATCTCGGGGTCTGGTTCGACTCTAAAGGTACCTGGGGATGTCACATTAGGTATCTGAAACAGAAATGCCAACAAAGGATCAATTTTCTCCGAACAATAACTGGAACATGGTGGGGTGCTCACCCAGGAGACCTGATCAGGTTGTACAAAACAACGATATTGTCGGTGATGGAGTACGGGTGTTTCTGTTTCCGCTCCGCTGCGAACATACACTTCATCAAACTGGAGAGAATCCAGTATCGTTGCTTGCGCATTGCCTTGGGTTGCATGCATTCGACCCATACGATGAGTCTCGAAGTGCTGGCGGGCGTTCTTCCGCTAAAAAATCGTTTTTGGGAACTCTCATATCGATTGCTCATCCGATGCGACATTCTGAACCCGTTGGTGATTGAAAACTTCGAGAGGCTCGTCGAGCTTAATTCTCAAACCCGATTTATGTCCTTGTACTTCGACTACATGGCACAGAGCATTAATCCTTCTACGTATACTCCCAACCGTGTTCGTTTCCTAGATACTTCTGATTCTACTGTATTCTTCGACACATCCATGAAGGAAGAGATTCGTGGAATCCCGGACCATATACGCCCTCAAGTGATCCCCAATATATTTTATAATAAATTCCGAGAAGTCGACTGTGACAAAATGTTCTACACTGACGGATCAAATCTCGATGGGTCCACTGGCTTCGGTATCTTCAACAATACTATCACCGCTTCATTCAAGCTCAATGATCCTGCTTCAGTTTACGTCGCAGAGTTAGCTGCAATTCAGTACACCCTTGGGATCATCGACACTCTGCCCACAGATCACTACTTCATCATTTCGGACAGCCTCAGCTCTATCGAGGCTCTTCGTGCGGTGAAGCCTAAAAAGCAATTCCCGTATTTTCTGGGGAAGATACAGGAGTCCTTGTGTACGTTATCTGAAAAATCTTATCAGATTACCTTTGTTTGGGTCCCCTCTCATTGTTCTATCCCGGGCAATGAAAAGGCCGACTCATTAGCAAAGGTGGGCGCATTAAATGGTGACATATACGAAAGACCAATCTGCTTCAACGAATTTTTTAGTATTTGTCGTCAGAGGACACTCAACAGTTGGCAAACCTCGTGGAGCAATGGTGAACTTGGACGATGGCTACATTCGATTATCCCAAAGGTATCAACGAAACCTTGGTTCAGGGGGATGGATGTGGGTCGGGATTTTATTCGTGTAATGTCCCGACTTATGTCCAACCACTACACCTTAGATGCACATTTGCGGCGTATTGGGCTTGCGGAGAGTAGTCTGTGCGCTTGTGACGAGGGCTATCATGACATCGAGCACGTTGTCTGGGTATGCGCCGGGTATTTGGACGCCAGGTCTCAGTTAAAGGATTCCCTTCGGGCCCGAGGTAAACCACCCAATGTCCCAGTTCGAGATATGCTGGCAAATCGTGATTTCCCCTATATGTCCCTTATTTATACTTTCATAAAAACGATAAATATCCCAATTTAGCCCCTCTCTTTTTATTTTCGTTTTTAGAAGTTTCCTCTTGCCGTGTGGAACCGATATGCTTCAGACTGCCACTATATAACCGCCGTCGCCCTTATCACTACGGAATCTGAAGCGAGAGCGACTCGAGGTCCGAAGGATTCCCTTGGAAGGATTCCCCGCGGGTCCGAAGAATACCATCCGCCAATCCGACCTACTAGACTGAGGCGCAAATTTGTTTCGCTGATCTCCCGTTTGCCCGAAAGTTGCAAGTTTTGCTCTTCTCTACCGGTCACCATCTACGCCTTCTCTCCCCTGTCCTTGATACAACTACTTCTACAACGATTTTGGAAATGACCAAGCATAAGTATCAGATAAAAAATCAAATTTGTATTCCGTATTCCTAGTTTTAAGATAGTTGCAAATTCTACTCTTTGTTAAAACTATTGTCCCCCATCTTGTAAATAGAATTGTATCCCTAGTTTTAAAACATCTGTGAAATTTTTCATAAATATTTGTTCCCCCTTTTGTGTACCAAACTATATTGTTAGTTTTAAGATAACTGTAAATATTTCCTAAAAAACTATTACTATTGAATTCCTTGTTTTAAAATTTTTCATAAAAAAAAAATCATTTGCCCCCTCTCTTATATATAGAATTTTTTTTTTCTAGTCTTAAGATAGCTGTAAATTTTTTCTCTTTTAAAAAAAAAATATTTCAACATTGTAACCTCCTAGTTTTAAGATATTCAAAATGTAAAAACAAAAGAATTCGGCACCGCCAAGCTAACGCATTTGTGCCTATCAAATAAACGAAATGAAAAAAAAAATAACGCTATTGACTGCGTTCCACGTCTTTACATCGCTTGTCATTCTATAGGCTACATTATCCTGGTTGATGCCCGGTTCTCCCGTTTCAAGAAGCTCTCCGAACGTCGCTTCAAACCGCGGACATTCGAAAACCATTTGTTTCGGTGTCTTCGACGTTCTCACACTGTGGGTAAAATGGGGACGTCGCGTACCCGAATCGATGAAGATACTTCTACATGCTGCCGTGGCCAGACAGGAGCTGTTTCAGATGGAAGGTCATCTCTCCGTGCTTTCTATTGACCCACGTAGACAGGTTTGAGATGAGCAGGTAGCTCCACTTTCCTTTCTGCGCATTGTCCCATTCCTGCTGTCACGTCACCGTCAACCGTCTTGTGGTGAGCTATTTGCAGCTTGACCCCGTTTATAGAGCTCTCGATCACGTCTATTGTCTCCGTAACCGATACCTCCACTTGTACAAGTGTCTCGCTCATCACCGTTAGTGACACGTCGTCCGCGAAACGCATGATTTTCACTTTCCCGGGCAGCCGCAGTGTTAAGACCACATCGTACATCCCGTTCCAAAGAGTTGGATCGAGCATGGAGCCCTGAGGAACGCTTCGACTTCTGCCCTTTGTTCATCTCGTACAGCAGTACTCTACTCTGGAAGATGCTCTTCAGGGTCTGGATCATTCTTCTGTGTAGCACTGCGGCATTGGCCTATACGAGGCTGGATGACCCGGTGACTTCCCTGACTTTGGCAGCAACACCAGCTTCTGTACCTTCCACATTTCGGGGAAATTTCCATCATCTAAACATTTCTGCAGTAGCATCCCGAACATGTCCAGATATGCCGGGATCACAGCTTTCAGAACGTTTGGTATTCCATCCGGACCAGGGGGCTTTCTTCGATTTTAGTCGCATCGATGCTTCTTTGAGCTCGTCGTTAGTCGCTTGCCACTTAGGTGTATTTGCTCTCTCTTCTTCGCAGTACGGTGTCGGTGACCAGGTAGTTGGATTGTGCTTCCGGAAGAGACCCTCAACGATTATCTTTAGCTTACCCGGGCATATTTCAGCTAGTGTCGACGGGCCCTCATCTTTATCATGACGACTCAGTACGCGTTCCCCAGGGATTGGCGTCTACTTCTCAGCAGAGCTACTTATGGCAAACTGGCTTGCTAAGCTTTTTAAACCGTCTCTAGCTTCTCAAAACGTCGCTTGCACTGCTCTCTCATTCTCTGGTCTTACTCTCTGAGCCCGCTTTCTGGCTCTATGACAAGCAGCTTGTAGCGTATTGAGCTACTAATTTAACCAGTAAGCTGTACGCCGTCTGCTAAATGACTCCAGTTTTCGTGGCAGTGTAACGTCACAAGCCGTCACAATCGTTCCTGTTACATCAGCCGCATCAACGTACTTGATTCCGCTGTTCGCCAAAGTGACTCAACAAAGAGGTTTTTGTACGACTTTCATCTTCCACTTTAGCTTGCCGGTCGTCCTTCTCCATACTGCTGCAGGGTTTCCATTTGTCGTCGCGGTAGCGAATCGCCTGGTGGTCGCTATGGGGATACTTCTCGCACACTCTGCAGTCCATGTTCGCCGTCAGTCAAGGACTACAGAATGTGGCGAAATTTCTCCCGGTACCGATGTCCGTTTCGTGAACCAATAAGCTTCCAGTTTTGGCACGATACCAGGAGCCATTTAGCTCCCGGCTTGGCCACGATCTACTCGTTGTAGTCCTTGGCGGTAGCCCTATGCTCCACAACGAGCCGACGGGTAGGTGTCGATGTCTGTCGCCAATTTTCGCTACAAGGAAACATTCTCACAAGATAACTTTTCCAAATGAAACTTTAAGAATTCCGTTTCAAATATTAGGCATATTCTTGGGGGGTGGAGGGGGGTGGGGGTTCGTCCCCAGTTGTTGGATCTTTCAGTAGATATAAATTATTAACTTTAATCATAAAACTAAACATAGCCCAGTAACCCATCCTAACACACGAGTGTAAGGCAATTTATTTACAAGGGTACAAGTTTTGTGGAATCATAAATAGTTTTAAGAATATGAGTTTTATTATTCACGATGTTGGTCGCTTGGCCACGGTTTTCATAAACGGTTCATTTTTCGAAATCGAGTTTTACAAATTCAATTGGCATCAGGGCCGGCGAAAAGCGTGGGTAGTATGGGTAGTACTACCCACTCGAAAATTACCGAGAAGAGAATTACCCACTCGAAAGTCTGGAACAAACCAAAACCTGAGATTAACCACGCGTATGTGTCTTTCTTCACAAAATTCTTGCGTCTTAAATTCTCGATGAAAAACAATTTCATATTTTTATTCAGATACAAATGTCTTTGCTTTACAATTTAAATTTCTTGAAAATATTAGATAATAATTACGATTTCTTTGAAATTTGGAATTATTTTTTTATACTCATGGTAAAACATTTTGACACATCCACATCCTATAACAAAGAGCTCAGATCGGTAAAAAAAATATTAACACAATTTTATCCAGGCTACGGGAGGAAGTCTGAAATATTTTTAAGGACAAGATATACAATTTGTAATTTTTTAAGATGAACCATCATTTTTTTTTTATTCATTTCGTTTATTTGATAGGCACAAATGCGTTAGCTTGGCGGTGCCAAATGCTTATGTTTTTACATTTTGGATATCTTAAAACTAGGAGGTTACAATGTTGAAATATTTTTTTTTACAAAGGAAAAAAAAGTTTACAGCTATCTTAAGACTAGAAATAAGATTCAATATACAAGAGAGGGCCAAAAGGATTTTTGATGAAAAAATTTAAAACAAGGGATTCACTTTGATATACAAGAGGGGGAGTAATAGTATTTTACGAAATATTTTACGATTATCTTAAAACTAACAATATAGTTTAGTACACAAAAGGGGGAACAAATATTTATGAGAAACTTCACAGAAATCTTAAAACTAGGGATTCAATTCTATTTACAAGATGGAGGACAAGAGTTTCAATAAAGAGTAAAAATTATAGCTATCTTAAAACTAGGAATACAGAATACTAATTTGAATTTTTTTTAACTAAAACTTATGCTTGGTCAAGATATTCAGAGGGTGGCTTATTTCCGCATCAGTGTAGCAGCAGTTGTATCAAGGACAGGGGAGAGACAGGGAAAGAAGAGCAAAACTTGCAACTTTCGCTCGAACGGGGGGGGGGAAGGTTGATCAGCGAAACAAATTTGCGCCTCAGTCTAGTAAGTCGTCGAGTACCGGATTGGCGGATGGTATTCTTCGGACCCGCGGGGAATCCTTCAAAACTCATCGGAACTCGAGTCGCTCTCGCTTCAGTTTCCTTCTATGCAGGCGTAGTGGTAAGGGCGACGCACAGTGGCTGGAGGCTGGCCAAAACCTCAAAAATTTATTTTTGAAATATTGATATTTTATATTTTTTCTAAATTTAAAAATAAAATTCTAAAAATCATATATTGAATGATGTATATTCAAAATTTTATGATCATTGGATAAGAACACGATTTTTAACATGAGTTTAAACGTAACAAAGTCCGGACTTTTTATTGATTTTCATTTCCGAAACCACCATTGCTCTGTTCACTTCAAATGCATGTTGCTCGTTTGATTTTCGTTCGATTTTAGCACAACTAGTTTCATTGTGTAGAGGAACGAAAAAACTTGGTTAGTGAATAAAATACATTTGGTAAATTTGCTTGGAACTATGACTTTTTAGTTTAAATATGTTTGAGGTGGTCAGATCAAAAATACTTTTTTCACTAATGTATTCTGAACAAATTTCGGAATCATTTCGGAACGGTCACATAGTATACATTCTATGGGAAATTACCTCTACTTTTCGAATATCATGGTCTCGTACTGCGCCTAGGTGCGCAAAAAGTTTTAAGAAGGTTTTGAAGCTTTGTTGCTGATATGGAGGCGCATGGTGTTTTGTTTAAAATAGTTAGACAATCTACAGTAAACCAATATGTTATACAATGGATTCTAGTATTCTTCATTTTTTATGATATTGCTGACATTGGTGAACAGTAACGGAAAATCTATCATGAAAACGGGATCATAGTTATAAGAAAGGTTCAATGACACTGTATGGAAAATGCATTTAATATTTTACGACTTTTGACATCAAAAATGAGCTCAGCACCTCAAAATTAGCTTAAATTGTGATTTTCAGCCAAATTAGGTAACATTTGAGGTTTTGTCCGACTTTTGTTTAAAGACCCGCCACTGTGCGACGGCGGTTACATAGTGGCACTCTGGAGCTGATCGGTTCTACAAGGCAGGAGGAAACTCTAAAAACGAGAAATAAAAGAGAGGGGCTAAATTGGGATATTTATCGTTTTTATGAAGGTATAAATAAGGGACATATAGGGGAAATCACGAGTTGCCAGCATATCTCGGACTGGTACATTGGGTGGTCTACCTCGGGCCCGAAGGGATTCCTTTAACTGAGACCTGGCGTCACAATACCCGGCGCATACCCAGACAACGTGTTCGATGTCGTGATAGCCCTCGTCACAAGCGCACAGACTACTCTCCGCAAGCCCAATACGCCGCAAATGCGCATCCATGGTGTAGTGATTGGACATAAGTCGGGACATTACGCGAATAAAATCCCGACCCACATCCATCCCCCCGAACCAAGGCTTCGTTGATACCTTTGGGATAATCGAATGTAGCCATCGTCCAAGTTCCCCGTTGCTCCACGAGGTTTGCCAACTGTTGAGCGTCCTCTGACGACAAATACTAAAAAATTCGTTGAAGCAGATTGGTCTTTCGTATATGTCACCATTTAATGCGCCCGCCTTTGCTAATGAGTCGGCCTTTTCATTGCCCGGGATAGAACAATGAGAGAGGACCCAAACAAAGGTAATCTGATAAGATTTTTCAGATAACGTACACAAGGACTCCTGTATCATCCCCAGAAAATACGGGAGTTGCTTTTTTGGCTTCACCGCACGAAGAGCCTCGATAGAGCTGAGGCTGTCCGAAACGATGAAGTAGTGATCTGTGGGCAGAGTGTCGATGATCCCAAGGGTGTACTGAATTGCAGCTAACTCTGCGACGTAAACTGAAGCGGGATCATTGAGCTTGAATGAAGCGGTGATAGTATTGTTGAAGATACCGAAGCCAGTGGACCCATCAAGATTTGATCCGTCAGTGTAAAACATTTTGTCGCAGTCGACTTCTCGGAATTTATTATAAAATATATTGGGGATCACCTGCGGGCGTATATGGTCCGGGATTCCACGAATCTCTTCTTTCATGGATGTGTCGAAGAATACAGTAGAATCAGAAGTATCTAGGAAACGGACACGGTTGGGATTGTACGAAGAAGGATTGATGCTCTGTGCCATGTAGTCGAAGTACAAGGACATAAAACGGGTTTGAGAATTAAGCTCGACGAGCCTCTCGAAGCTTTGAATTACCAACGGGTTCAGAATGTCGCATCGGATGAGCAATCGATATGAGAGTTCCCAAAATCGATTTTTTAGCGGAAGAACGCCCGCCAGCACTTCGAGACTCATCGTATGGGTCGAGTACATGCAACCTAAGGCAATGTGCAAGCAACGATACTGGATTCTCTCCAGTTTGATGAAGTGTATGTTCGCAGCGGAGCGGAAACAGAAACACCCGTACTCCATCACCGACAATATCGTTGTTTTGTACAACCTGATCAGGTCTCCTGGGTGAGCACCCCACCATGTTCCAGTTATTGTTCGGAGAAAATTGATCCTTTGTTGGCATTTCTGTTTCAGATACCTAATGTGACATCCCCAGGTACCTTTAGAGTCGAACCAGTCCCCGAGATATTTAAATGTGAAAACCTGGTTGATCGTTGCACCCATTAATAAAAGCTGGAGTTGCGCCGGCTCCCGCTTCCTAGAAAAAACAACCAACTCAGTTTTCTCCGTGGAGAACTCAATACCCAGCTGAAGAGCCCAAGCAGACAAATTTTCCAAGGTATTTTGTAATGGTCCTTACAAGTCGGCAGCTTTGGGCCCTGTAACAGAGACCACGCCGTCGTCTGCAAGTTGCCTTAGCGTGCATGAATTGGCAAGACAATCGTCAATGTCATTCACGTAGAAATTGTAGAGCAGGGGACTTAGACATGAGCCCTGGGGAAGACCCATGTAGCTAAATCGCGATGTTGTTAAATCGCCATGCGAAAAGTGCATGTGCTTTTCAGACAACAGGTTTAGCAAAAAGTTATTTAAAATTGGCGAAAGACCATGCTGGTGCAGCTTCTCTGACAGAATGTTGATAGAAACTGAGTAAAAGCCCCCTTAATATCCAAAAAGACTGATGCCATCTGCTCTTTGTTAGCATAGGCCATTTGGATTTCTGTAGAAAGCAACGCAAGGCAATCGTTCGTCCCTTTGCCTTTGCGGAAGCCAAATTGTGTATCTGACAGTAAGCCATTTGCTTCAACCCAATTGTCGAGGCGAAACAAGATCATTTTCTCGAATAACTTCCGAATACAGGACAGCATTGCAATCGGCCGATACGAGTTGTGGTCGGAGGCTGGTTTTCCTGGTTTTTGGATGGCGATGACCTTCACTTGCCTCCATTCATAAGGGACAATGTTACCCTCAAGAAACTTGTTAAATAAATTCAACAAGCGCCTTTTTGCAGTGTCAGGCAGATTCTTCAGCAAGTTGAATTTAATTCTGTCTAACCCTGGGGCGTTATTGTTGCACGATAAGAGAGCAAGTGAGAACTCCACCATCGAAAACGGTGTTTCGTTCGCGGTATCGTGAGGAGACGCGGCGCGGCACGTTTTCTGTGCCGGGACAGAGTCCGGACAGATCTTCTTGGCGAAAGCGAATATCCAACGGTTTGAATATTCCACGTTCTCGTTGGTACTATTACGGTTACGCATACGTCGAGCCGTACCCCAAAGAGTGCTCATCGCTGTTTCTCTCGTTAACCCGTCGACGAACCGGCGCCAATAACTGCGTTTTTTGGCTTTCATTAGACTCTTCATTCGCCTTTCTAACGACGCGTACTGTTGATAGCTAGCGGGTAACCCGTCTTCCCGGAAGGCCTTATATGCAGTGGACTTTTCCGCGTACAGCTCTGAGCACTCTTTATCCCACCACAGGGTGGGAGACCGTCCATGGGTATTCGCGCTGGGTACTGGTTTAGTCTGAGCTTGATTCGCACTGTCGAGAATCAAGCCAGCCAAAAACCTGTACTCTTCCTCCGGAGGAAGTTCTTGAGTGGATTCGATTTTAACGGATATCGCGGTCGCGTAACTCTTCCAATCAATGTTCCGTGTGAGGCCATATGAGACATTGATTGTTTCCGATGGTCTTGAACCGTTAGCAATTGAAATCACGATAGGCAAATGATCGCTACCGTGGGGATCAGGGATCACCTTCCACATGCAATCTAACTGTTGCGATGTCGAGCAAAGCGATAAATCCAACGCGCTTGCGCGTGCTGGTGGTGTAGGAATCCGCGTCATTTCTCCCGTGTTTAAGATGGTCATGTTGAAATTATCGCAAAGATCTTGGATTAATGTTGATCTATTATCATCATGAAGACAGCCCCATACCGTACCGTGCGAGTTAAAGTCTCCCAGAACTAGCCGCGGTGCCGGTAAGGATTCCATGATATTACAAAGCGTTCGGTGCCCTACCGAGGCTCTAGGAGGAATGTAGATGGAAGCAATGCAAAGGTCTTTACCTTTGATTAAAACTTGACAAGCGACAATTTCAATGCCTGGTGTTGAAGGGAGGTTAATTCGGTTGAAAGAATAGCACTTTTTGATCCCCAAAAGTACTCCTCCATAGGGGTTTTCTCGATCCAGACGAATTATATTAAAGTCGTGGAAGTTGAGATTTATATCGGAAGTTAACCAAATTTCACATAATGCGAAAGCATCACATTTTAAACTATTTAGTAAAAGTTTAAAGGAATCGATTTTCGGGAGGATACTTCTGCTGTTCCACTGTAGAACAGTGATCGAATAGGTGACCTCGTTCGATGACTTAGCCATCGAAGGATACGATCGCTGCAAGGAGGGGCCATTTAGTAGTCAACTGCTTCAAAAATGTTTGCACTATAGGGAGAAAACGTATCAGAAGGCTTTTAAGAGGATCAGTAACATTGAAAGCTGTGAAAATTAAGTCCACTATGTCAGAAAATTTCATTAGTCCGCTACTGGACTGAGTATCTGTTTGAAAAAAGGGGACACTTGGGGTTTTGGATGTCCCTGGAAGTGGTGGGTACTCCTTGTTAGAATTAATATTTCCAAGTCTTGGAGCAAATTGCTTCGGCTTTTGAGCATCACTTCCGTTGGATTTATTGGTTGTAGATGGCGCACTCTGAGTGGACGACACCTTGGCACCCTTACGAGGCAATGTAGGGGAGGCTGGATTTCTCCTCTTCCTGGATTCCCCTGGGTTAACCAAAGATGTTCCCTCTCGTGGGTCGTCAGATTCTTGCTCAACGTTAGCCAAACCAGCATAGGGATTTTCGGACAGGACAGATGGCGAAGCATTCTTTAGCATTTCTGCATAAGAACGCCTTGAGCGTTCCTTAAGGGAGCGCTTAATTTTATCCCCGCGCTGCTTGTACGCAGGACATGATTTAAGAGCATGTGAAGGGCCCCCGCAGCAAATACACTTTTCAGTTTCTTTGTCGCAAGAGTCATCCTCATGCTCTCCTTCGCATTTGCCGCATCGTTTCTTATTTCCACAATATGTGGCTGTGTGGCCCAACTGCTTGCAATTGCTGCAGTTCATGACCCGCGGTACGAACAGGCGAACTGGTAGGCGAACCTTGTCAAAGAGGATGTAGTTGGGAAGAGAGGACCCGGCGAATGTCACCCGAAGCGAACCTGATAGAGAGTAGGTAGTCTTACCTCCCTCGGTGTTTGCGGTATACAATTGTTTGCATTCTAAGATCTTAATCTGTTCAAGAGAGGGGTCCTTAAAGCAGCCAACCCCGTGCTCCAACAGTTCTTCGAGTATTAGGGGGATCAGGGACTTCCATGATTACATCAGATGGTATTTCGCCCTCGGCCATTTAAGCACGAGGGCAGAGCGTTATATAAACGGGAATGTGTCTTATTATTTGATTACAAGGTAGAGTAAAAGTAGGGAAAAGGGAAGAAAGCAAACGAGGAAAAAAAATAAAGCAGAACTTATCTGCAGACAACGTCGATTGTTCCGCACCAGCGAAAACAATGTACTGGATTTACTGCCGGCACCAGCAGAATGGCAGCTAACGAACGAACAAAGGATGACCTTGAATCACTGAATTTACACACCGAACACCACTGTGAAATATAACGATCCGTTCCGTTCAAAGGTTGGGAGACGTATGATGAACCATCATTTGATTAAAAATTGAAACAAGGAGAAACATTAGTAGACTTTTTATAAGAAAGGCAAAAGACTATTGATTCCAACATCAGTAGCAGAGACTGTATCGGAGAAAGTAAGGAAAGGTCGGACAAAAATGACAGCGAAAAAAGTAATTAAACTTGTAGCTTTGTGGCAAACGGAAGATTATTATCAGGACATCATGAACCGGATCGCCGACTGGCCTCCTTGGATCGGCTGAAAACTGTTGGGATCACACTTGTAGGTAGCTGTTAGCAAGTCATCCAATGGAGAAGATATAATAAATTTGTAGGGTAGCTAGCACATCGCTGATTAGAATTAGGCTGAAGGGACGGAGATCTGCCGCTAGAACGCTAGGCGCATGCCCAGACAACATGTTTAATGTCGCGATAGCCGTCACCGCAAACGCAGAGAATGCTCTCTATGACTGGTACCGAGCAAAGGCTAATCCGATTGAAATAATAGCACGGTTTCATCCCTAAAACGCTCCTCAATAGTATTTTCTCGACCAAAAAATGTTAAAATTGTGGAAGATCTACGTCGGAAGTAAACCAGATTGTGTAATGCATTGTGTAAAACCTAGAAAAATAATAGGACTGAAATATAGAGACACTGTGAGTTTCACTTTCCGAGACCAGGAAAAAAGGAAACTTGGAGGAGGAAATAATTCTCCTCATTCGAAATTGTCTGAATATAGCTCCTTAGTGAACAAGGAAGCGGAGAAATCAGTCGTTTCCGGTACTTTGTTTACCATTTCTTTCCAGCGTTTCTCAAAAGAATGCTTCAGTTTTTCCCCGTATAATTTATATGTGGGATATGTCGACAGTTAATTCGTCTTCCCACGGATGAAAAAAAATTCTTGATGCTCTCCATGGGCCCATTGTTTGCAACGACGGTAGTTCATGCCCCGCGGCATAAAAAGGCGAACAAGTAGACGTGCTCCGTTCAAAAGAACAAATTTTAGAGGAACACATCCGGCGAAAGGCTCGAAATGAGGCTGATGAAAATAAGTTTTCTTATACTCCTCGATTTTTGCTGAATCCAATTGCTTGCATGCCATAATTTTCACTGACTGAAACACAGGGATCTAGAGGGAGCCACCCCTTATTTCGCAATTACGACCCTTCTCGGACACTACACCATCAATCTCTACCTTCCAGGCGGGTACGTAGACAAAATTCTTCTTCGTACACGGTCGAGTGTTGTTTAATTAGATCATGCGTTATATCGATGATATTAAATGGCTTATCTTTGGTGCGGATGTAGGCCATCCAGGGGCCGGTTGCATTAGATATAATTTGTATCGAAAATGAGACTTATCGGCATTATCTTTGCCATCGGAGAAATATTCAAATCAACCTCCTCTAAGTCTGAATGGATGTCGGTCATCAGAGATACCTTCCCATTAGTCGACACTATCATGCGAGCTTCAGTACCCGCGAAAGAAGGTTTTATAGCAGGTAACGGAAAATAAAGGCAATGAAATATAAAAGACTGGAATTGGTAGTTGGTACTAAGCTGTGGAACATTTGTAGTATCTGTATTCAACAAACACATTTTCGCTGAGCCGTCGGACAAACAGCCCTGTTAACAAAGAGTCTTCCCAAATAGCCACCAGATATTATTAGGGAATTTTTATTTTCACTTACACACGCCATATCTGAGCTTTCGTCAATACGGGGAGAAATTATTTATAGAATCTTACTACCCACTCGGCATAAAAGTGTTCCGCCGGCCATGATTGGCATTGGTAGTAAATCATTCACGCTTATCTAAGTCGAGATTCGACGTGTCCCTACTGTTCTGTCAACCCATTTGTTAACCCTAAATAATGACATTTACTTTGTTTACAGTTATATATTTAAAGTAAACATATGACACGCCAGACTGTGGATAAAGTAAAAGTAAATTGAGTCACCTTGGTTCTAGAAAAACATTTTAGTTTCACCTTTGTATTTAATTTGAATGGGAACGTAACGGTGTGGAATGATCATGACCGGAACCGATGCCAACACGGAAGGATTAGATACAGCGGAATAGCACTATACAACCATTGCAGCAGCACTGTTAATTGAAATTAATGTTAGTGGATAAACATAACATTAAACAGTATTGCTGCAAATTGCGAATTGAATTTTCCACACTATCTGTGACCATTGGGACTAAATATTTATTACTAGTGTACTGAGGTAATCAAAACTGAACCGGGTGGATCGTGATGAATCGATAGCATTTATCAAATAAACCTATTCACGCAGACTCAACTATCTGTGAGTCATCTTGAAACATATCAAAGCTTTATAGGTACTTTTGAATATTTTTTTCCGCCAAGCGAAATTAATATCTGCCCCACATTTAGGCACGTCTCTTAGCTGGATGCCTCGAGAGTTGAGTTTATCGTCCATTATACTTCGAGTGTTCACGATTTTTCGCACACCAACCACGAAGCTGTTGATTCTGTAGTCTGCGTGACAACTTGGCGGTCTGTATGGGGCACGTGCCAAAAGGAGTCAGCTCGAAATCAATATTCACACTAAGCTGCTGTTATGTGCAAATTTACGGCGGACCTAATCATGTCCATTACTCATGAAATGTTTGGTGCTTTTCGTTGTTGTTTTTGATCCGGACTACATGCTGTGACGAATAACGACTGCTGCTGGTCTTTAGCGTTTTGTGTTTTTCTCGTGATGAAAAACCCGGAGTGCTATGGACAGAGTTGAATGGGCCCGAGTGGCAAAAAAGTGGTCGTAACGAGCTAAAATTTTGAATTATTCAAGTTCTGACGCATGAAACCAAACAATAATAAGTTTCTATTGAATACTTTACGGTGACGCCTAAAATGAGCTCGCGTGGTAATTTAGTGCTGTTTACATGGACTTGAATTTTTCTTTGCGATTAGCTTCGAGCGAATGAGTCTTTCACAAAAAATTTCTAACTCCATGTTAACAGTACTAGTGAACTGTCGAAAAAGTGACGTTAACTGTATCGGTAAAGAATATAATTTCAACTTATGCTCAACACAAAAACAACTGTTACGTGCTCCGATTGCATATCTTTGCCAAGCTCCGGTAGGTTTGGATTAGAGATCACTACCGCACGACTGTCAACACGCCGTCTGAGGCAGGTATGCAAACAACATCGGTAAATCGTTTCATCTGTTCTATTCATAACATTTTAAATCCCCATTTGAGTCAATTGCGATGTCAGATAATCTAATTATTATCGCGAATGTAAATGACACTAATGTCCGGCCATTTCGCAGACGATCATTTTTTACATTTACTTGCCCTCAGCTGGTTGAATGTAATAAGCTTATTGCGCGTACCTACTTCTGCATTTCGAGCAGTGGGACATGTGCGCGCAAAAGTAAGTTGTTGCATCCCACGCGTTGTCCGCTGATTTGCTGTTGTGCTCAGACTCTGATTCAGTCGGTTGTTGCTTGTTCTGGTTGTTGGTGTTGCTGTAGTAGTTCTTGATAGATTATTCCATTTGACAAATGATTGTGTACACTTTCTGTTGCAAGCCTATTTGCACATTTGCATCATTTATCAGCGCCGCCAGTAGATCGGTTCGGTCTGCAGGGAACTCTTGACCACTCTGTTCGAGTAGACCTGCCACATATATTCGTTTCTTGTCGTACGAAATGACGCGAAGGGTGTATGTTTTGATTAGCAAAATTATGAATCTTTGTAGCATGGAAATATGCCAGCGGCTGACAAGGTGGTACAATTGTGTCATTGTACGGGTTAAATTTATAGGTCGATATAGAAGGTGTGTTTTTCTCTGCATTTGGTATATACCAAATACCTAAGACATACGAATAATTGTGGTACAACTAAATTCGAATTGAAAATGAAAATGAATAATAAAATTGCTAAGTTCGGCGTCGGCGGTAAAACATGATGATGAGTTATGTTCTATCAACGACCATGCGGTAGACTTGGGTGGAAATCCCAAATCCTACCACCGGAAGGTAAATAATTCTTCACACTTCCTGTCGATCATGCCCATATGAGCTTGCTTAGTCGGAGTTTTCCGTTCTAAGTGTATAACTGATTCGCTCTAGAATACCTATCCGTCTTTCAATTTCATTGCTTTCGTTTCTCTTAGTCTTAAAACTTTCCGAAAATAGCCAAAAAATCGATACAGAAGTTTACGATATGTATATCAAGGTAGAATGACACATATAAATATTATGCATATCTTTTAATACCAATTTTTTGTTGGCTTATCACTTCACTGAGCCTGAAAGCATAATTTTCAGAAGACTTTAGATAAACGAGGTGGAATATTACCCCCCAGCTTAAATTCTCTCAAAATTCTTCATTTTACAGAGTTCTAACAAAGAATCCCTTAAATATTATGAAACAAACCCTAGAAAAAAATGGGATCGAGACGGTTGACCGCGAGAAACTCAAAAAATGTCAAATAGTTTAAATTATTTAAATGCAATTTTTATTCGATTTAAACTGATAAAGGCTTGTTTTATTGGTTTTTAACAGGCTTTAAGTTCCATTAAAAAAGATGGGTGGGTAATGTCTGCGACATAACCAGAGAGATGTAGAATACATAAGGAACACGTTCTTCAAATATGTTGATACTCATTGGAATTTTCGGACAAAAGGTGATTTGGGCGAGGAATATTTCAAATTATTCTTTACAAAAATGATGGTGGTCCTGAAAAGGACCGTTTTTGTTGGCGTTGTTGGCCTTGGTGGAAGAGATGGCTAACGATGAAATGAATTGTTAGCATGAGGAAGTCGCATAGTACTGGCCAATGGCAGAACAGATAATAATTGATTCCTGAAAATCAATTTTTCTTTATTCATGTGAATTATACATACTTACAAATCTAATAGAGGATTCCTGGTCATATTTCTGAATCATTAGTGCGAACATTGTGTAATTTGGTTAAGTACAATGAAAGTTACAAACTTTCCAAACTCGACCTTCTGTTCCTTCCGAAATATTGCAATGGGGTGTCTATATTAAACCGTTAGTCGTGGTCACAATAAAAAAGATGGGTGGGTAATGTCTGTGACATAACCGGAGCGTCGTGACTTCAATTCGAGACGTTAATTTAAATCTAATAATATTCAACAGAATCACGTTTGAATGGGAAATTTTCAAATAATTCTCTATGGTAATAATGGTGGTTCTGAAAAGAACCTTTGGTTTCGGCGTTAGTGTTGATGGTGATGCGCTGGATCGTTGGATATATTTGGCATGATAGTTACGTGCCTGGCGAACTGTTTTGTACCCTCGAACAAAACGACAAGACTGGCTTCTTCGGGTACCATTACGGCTGAACTTTATAAGCTTAGCTCGACTTTGAAATCCTGCACAATCTCACGAATCAAACGCTGGTAGGGTCATTTTGTTTGCTACTGGTACGGAGCTGCACAAACAAATCATTTACTGCAGTTAGTTCACGGGGGCTGCCAAAAAGCTCGAATAGAAGCATGCGACTTCAACGTTTCTCTTAAACACATGCAATTGAAGCAACAATGATCGCTAGAGGGATGGTGAGGGAACACGCACATTCGTTTTGGTTATACTCTAAGAGAAGAGAAGACAATCGCGTAGCCAATTTGATCCAGTCCTAACCTCAATATTGAACCAGCTTCTGATTGGTCATTTTGCCAGTCATTAGTGTTCATTATATTTACATTTGGAAAACAGTGCTGCTGAATCTATTCTGGCTATTTTTCATACACATCAACATTTCGTGCAAAGTGAATAAAAGACCTGAATGACGATATAGTTACGTGTATTGTTAAGAGAGACATGAATAAATATTTGATTTAATTTTTAAATGCATTGTAAATTCTTGGTAGAGGTGCGATCTTTTAGGTACAATTATTTTCGGCAATTGTAATAAACATTCAAAGGGAATCTGGCAACGATGAACGCTTGTTGTCTTCAGATTTACGGCAGGGCCAAGTCGAGAAAATTAAGAAGAGCAAGAAGCCTGTTGTCGTCTCTTCTCTTAGGTTATACTGATAATAGCAGCAGAAAGAAATAGAAAAGCAGTGCACGAAACGAGAGGATAATTTAAACTTTTGTACCGTGTGCAAGCTACTTCTTTCCACACAACGTATTATGTTGCTTGTTGAAAATTTGTTACACACCTTAAAATGAAAGTTTCAGTTTAACTCTCACTAGAACACAATTGATTGGTCTTGAAAAGAACCGTTGCTTTTATTGTAATTTACACCCACTCCCATCGGACACTGTGAGCCAGTTTGGTTTCTTTTGCGAGAAAGTTACGCCCTTGGCGCACTATTTTGTATCCTTAAACAAACCGACCAAGTACGCATCACTGGCTTCATTACGGCTGAGTTTTGTAAGCGTAGCTCGACTTTTAAGTAATACACAACCTTACAAACCAGACGCTGGAATGTTAGCCAGCGGATTAGTTGCTCCGTTGCCCTTTAGTTGGGGCGAAATACTGGCATGGCGACAGTTCCTGATCGGTAGTTGGTTGCGATGGGCCACCAGTAGCTGGGGCACTTTTTCGGACCGTCATCATTGCCAACTGCTTTCCTCCGGTGGACTAGCTGCTTGCTAGTGCTTGAACGAATACGAATGATGAAAAAAACCGACTGACCAATATTCATATATGAACACACGAGAAAGCACTACTATCGCTCTCTCGCTCGTTTTCGTGCCATTCCTGTGCCCACGGCTTACATATACTAGGCTAGCTCGTTAGAGTGTAAACATTTGACAAGAGCGCGTCATAGAAATCGTCGGCGAAAACAATTTCATGAAATTCATATATTGTTTGCTGCTAACGAATGATCGGCACCTGGTTAATCACAAGGAAGCTATGCGGATGTCCAAAACCTATGCTATGATCAGAAAATTACGGTGGGATGTTTTCTATGGCATGCATCCAAATTCCCGATTTACGCTAATAATCACATAGATGCACTGATTATCCACTGTGTGTAGGGTAATTATGGCGTAATTTACGTCAAAAATTCATTGCACACTATTTTTTTCCACCGTAAGAGCTGAAATATTGTCAATTAACAACTTTCGAGAATTCCGTTTGTTTATCTCAACGATTTCTCTGACGTCACCGAAAACTGTCAATTCGCGGAATAGCAAGCCTCCTTTCTGTGAGCCGTGCCTGTGCCTTTCCTTTCCGTTCGGCTACCAATACTGGCATAACCAAAACGAATATTCTGTCTTTCCATCGCCTTCAATCTAGCAAACTTGCATGTTCAAATTTTCAATAACAACATTCCAACAATATTTTCAAAGAATGTTGCAGATTTGAAAAGAAGGAAGGAAAAGATTTTCACAAATTTAAATTCTTTTGTGTTATTTGTTAGCGCTGATAAAGGATATTTAGTTTGCTACTAGCAAGGAGCTGCACAAACAAATGGATTTATGCAGTTAATCAACGGAGGCTGCCAAAAAGGTTCGAATAAAAGCATGCGACTAGTGTACTTTGCACGTTCTATATTTTATCAATACTAGAGAGGATCGATAAAATAATTCAAAGTGGAATAGCAACATGCAATTGTGGCAACACTGGCCATGGGATGGTGGGGGAATACGCACATTCGTTTTGGTTATGATTAGCAGCAGAAAGGAATGGAAAAGCAGTGCACGAAAACGAGCGAGAGAGGACAATTTAAATTCTCTTTCTTTCCACATATCGTATTTCTTAGCCAGTTTGTTGTACTTAGTATGAAAGTTATACCATGTTCACATTACAGAGTTAAAACACGTTATAATAATTAGAAACAAGAAAAATGTCATCAAGATAGCGTTAAAACATGTTTTAACTCGTAGTGTGAACGTAGTATTACGCGCTTGGCGCACTGTTTTGTATCCTCGAACAAACCGATCAAGTAGGCAATGCTGACTTCTTGGGGCATCATTACGGCTGAGCTTTGTAAGCGTAGCTCGACTTTGCAGTCCTGTACAATCTCACGAACCAGACGCTGGAAGGATCGCCTGCAGATTAGTTGCTTCGTTGACTTTTGATTGCGGCTAATTTCTGGCAGGGCGACAGTTCCTGGTCGGTAGTTGGTAGCGATGGGGCTTCTTAACGCAACCAGTAGCTGGAGCACTTCTGCGAACGGCGATAATTGCCAACTGCTTTCCCTCCGGCGGACTTCTAAGTTGACTTGACTGCTTGCTAGTACGATTGTGAACAAATGATGAGAAAAACCGACCGACCGATATTTCTAGAGAAAATTTTCAATAGGACGTAACTAACAATGAGAGATTCTCTTTGGGGTCTTTCTCTTCTGTTCATTACTCGGCCATTTTAACATTTACTACTCTACTCTTTGCATAATATTCTAGTAAAAACCGTCGGCTTTCGATATGTACTGGAAAATTAGTGCAAAGTGTTGGAATGACGTCGTAATAAACGAAAGAGAAAGTAAACAAAGAGAGGCTCTCAATGTTACTTACGTCCTATTGAAAATTTTCTCTAGATTTATATGATCGCTCTAATATGCACTACAATCGCTTTCTCGCTCGTTCTCGTGCCGTGCATGAATCTTTCCTTTCCGTCCGGCTTCTAATGGCCTAACCGAAGGAATATGCCGTCTTTCCCCCACCAACTGCTCTGGTCAAGCAACCTAATACGAATAATCATAGAAACAAACATGTAGTGGACCTATATATAAACTTTTCATTATTTTATTGTTCGGTTGATGAACTATATTGACGGCTCTGTGCGGGATGGTCTGAAAATTTTCGCTATTCCGAGTCGTTTTCGAAAGATTTTTCAAAACACAATTTTTTGTTATTAGTGCATGTTATACATACTTCAAATTTTAATACTGCATAGAGGAACATATTTTCAACAAATTGGCCTAAAAATCAAATCATTCTGTTAAGTATGATAAAAGTTATTAACGTTCGAAATCTGACGCGGCGCCGCAGCCGATATTTTGAAACGGTACCCCTATATTGAAAGCTTAAATGTATTCTACATTAAAATATGGTTTTAGAAATGCTTAATCTTGCCCAAAATCTTGAACAAACATTTATATTTCATTTTACATTTCTTACAAATGAAATGTATAGAATTCGCTCAAACTTTGAAAACTTTTTCCAAGACCCGGAGGGCCGAGTGTCATATACCAATCGACTCAGCTCGACAAATTGGGACAATGTCTGTATGTGTGTGTATGTGTGGGTTGGTATGTATGTGCACTAATGTCATGTAATTATCTCAGCAACCGCTGATCCGATCTTAACGAAATTAGTTTCAAATGAAAGGGCCAACGTTGCCATTTGACACTATAATTTTTGTTTTTCGATCTGTTGTTTACCTTCTGAGATATGGATGACTTTGTCAAAAAACAAAGGGTTTAAAGCACATAACTTTCGAACAAAGCAATGTAGTCGTGCTATCTGCACATAATTAGAAAGCTTGTAAAATACCTTCCGAACAAGCCATATATTGTCAAAATCCGTTCACGAACGGCGGAGATTCTAAACATTTTGTATTTTTATTAATCGCTTACCAATTTCCACTAACTAAAATGAGATCGTTATAGACAGAGTAGAGTTTTAGGGCAAAACTAAACCGATTTTGAATATCGGCTTATGAAAACACATCTGCGTGATTCAAGGAATTCCATTCCACAAACATTTTGTGACTTTACTTAATAATTAATTAACTATTTCTCAAAATTAATAGCACGTTTACTTCAAAGACAAAACAAAGTGTAAATTCACTTCAAAGCGAAAATTTGTCCAGAGTTGATGTATTTATCCGTTGGATTAAGCATTACGTTGAGTCGTGAGATAGACGTTGGATGGTATATGAATGCACAGATCACCAAGTAATCCACCTAGTAGTGAGAAAATAGTTTTCTAATATAATTCATATTTATATTATACTCATAGCATCAACGAGACCAACTGTATTTTTGAATAACAAAATTCTAGTGAAAATATACCTTCTTTTGCAATATTTATGTTATACTAATTATGGCGTAAAAATATCAGTTGCTTTAGGGACCATCCATAAATAACGAGCATTATATGGGTGAGGGGGGAGCTTTGTATTTTCTGATGATATGTGACGACAAGGGGGTAGGGGTCATGTCACGCTACGTACTTTTTAAAGGGGAATAGGGGTTGGCCTGATGTCACGACAACCTTACCCGTTTCATTTAACTAAAATCGTTTTTTATTTTCTTTTTATGTTTTGCGGGGACCAGGGGAGGGAAGGTTATCATCAAGCTACGTAATTACCAAGGGATATTTAGAGTTTTGTGACGAATGCTACGATGGGGTAGGGGGTGTTTAAAATCACTCAAAACATGCTACGTCATTTATGGATGATCCCTTATTTATAACAAAGATGCAAGGAATCCAAATTTCGCACTATTTACAAAACTAACCATCATTTACCATCCCTCACTTGTCGCCCCTCCACACCCCCGATCACTTGCCAATCGTGTTCGTGGCAACTGTCACGACTCAGATCTATCCTGATATTTCCAAATCCATTTCCAAGATGTGTCATAAGATCTTCAACTAATCTGAAATATTTGTTAGTATCCAAGCTAATTTAATTTTGCGATGTATTTGTTCAGTTTAAAAAAAAACAAACCTATGTCTGTCCTCTGTTTCCCTATAAATAGTTTTCGATTTTAGTGTAGAGCAGAGCCACTTGCAGAAACAAACTAAATATTACATTCTACTTGAAAAAGAAAATATTTGTGGTCCTGACAAAATTTGCAAAATATTTATATTAATAGAAAACTATAACTAATTTATGTTCAAACCCTGCTTTCCTCTGAAGATGAGGGGCTATTCCTTCGAAACGTTGCACTAAGGAGAGTCATATAACCAAAAACCGAAAACTACATAAATTCCAATTTAATTGAATTCTTTACTGAGCGTTTGTATATGGTCAAGGCTCCGAAAATGGCAACCACAGGCGAATTTTTTTTTATCAAATTTTGCGTCAAACTGTTTGTTTTCCGTATATATATAACCTCTAATATTAAAAAATATGAATGGTGAGCCCAGAAAAAATTCCATGTCATTTATAAAAGTTTGTTGGTGCTACTTGCATGACCTGAAAATGACTAAAAGACTGTAAGGAGATAAAAATGTACACAAAATCCATATTTTCAACTTTTTGCCTGGAACCACATTTTTCCATCGTAGTCTAATTTAAGTTTGATGATATTACTTGAAAAATTGAGATAAATATGGACAAATGCTTATTTTCAATTGTGAAGTAATGGAAACCATATAACTTGTAACGTGGCAGATCAAAAATTCGAAAAAGTTTTGTGGACCACACTAAAAGCATGCATACAATGTCTAACCGCCATTGGTGCAGCAAAACTATATGATAGCGAGTTCTAGGGAATCAATTCTTCCTTTGGTAAAATTTTTCAATAAGAAAACGAAAAAATGTTAAAAAATACAATTACAAAAAAAATGATTTTTTGTTAACGAAAACCTAAAAACTGAAGAAACTGTAATTAAATTATTAGGAAGTTACTAGTAAGGAAGCATTTTTAACTTTAAGAATGCTTCAAAATTTCTTAGTATTTCCCAGTCATAAATATACTTTTCTTATACAATACTAATACTAAATATAATTTCAAAGCAAAATGCTCTTGAGAATTTTTTTTCGTTATTTTTTATTTTTTTCTTCAACAAAATATCTAGTAGTGAAAATACGCCCTTTTAATAAATAACTCACAGATACCAAACGCAAAAACATAACACGTTTAAAATTTAATTGCAAATTAAAAACCTTTAAAATATAATTGCATTGTGGAGAAAATAACAATAAAAGGTTTTAACATATTTCAAAAATTATTTTAATTTTTAAATTTTAATTTTTATATTTTAATTTAATTTTTTTCTTTAAATAATTTAGTTATAAAATGTATTTCAAAATGGTTTTTCAATTCAAAATTCTCATGAAAAATTGTGCTTCAAAATGCAGATGTTTTTAAGTTATTTTAGATTTTTTTTCGACATAATATATTACTCCGTGAAATTACGACCTTTTCATAAGTTATTCACGTTTCTTCATCAAAACCAATATGCATTTCTAAATAAACATGAAATTTCCCGTTAATACTCAGTTCTCAGATCAAGCATGATTTGTGCACGACTGTCTCGATATTCTTGCTTTAATAAAAATATAGAACTGTAACGTGACAGATTCTGGTTGTAACGTGACAGATCATTGAGAATACTCCATAAAATCGAAAACAAAGTTTTTATTCAGGAAAACTATATTTCAAACTCTTCCTTGTTTTCCAAGCTTCAACTTAAAACTGTGTTCATGCAAATTTGGGAGCCAACGGAACAGACTTTTTCAATTTAGTCGGGCAACCTCCAAACTCACTGCGAAAATTGTGACAGACGTATTAAAATGACAATAACACAAAAACCGTTCATGAGAGAAAATAACTTCTTGTAGAAAAAATGTGCGGTTTAGTGACCTTAATAATGTGCAGTTGGGATAGAATCTGATTTTATGGTTTTTGCTGACATATCTTATGAAATATGCGTAAAAATGTAACGTGACAGACAGAAGCCTTGACCATATACTATAATTATGGAAATCCTTGGGTGTTTCAAATTGGATAATATGGTTTTTTGAAGACAAAAATGTTGGAAAGAGACATTCTACGTGCACTTTTTTAAACTTTTCGTATCTCTTCTGACATATACTCAAATGTGTCATTTGAAAATTAAGAACACCTCTTTTGGGTTGATATTATTGAAAATGCAGATTCATTGTATTGGAATGCAGTTTTATGAAAAATAACGCATCAAATTCCAAAAATATCCACAAATTAGATCCGGGAAAAAAAATGGCGTCCATTGACCTCTAAGCTATCGAACTATACTTGCATCTCAGTAAAAGGATGCTTTTTAATTATAGCGATGGTTTCAATTGCCCAAATTTGCCTTATGCTGAGAACGCTTCAATTGAAGCATCAATTCCAGAATTAGTACAGTTCAATAGACGTTTCGTTTGAGTGCTCCGTATTGTACACGTAAATTAGCGAGATTTACAATCAGAGTTTATGCATTGGACAGATAGTTGATCTCACTGTATTTATGTCATACATATTACAGTGCAACTACAACTGATACTGTGTTGTACTGAAAACCCCAATATACATTTTGCATGATCAATGTGACTAAAACATATTTATTAGCGAAAAATAGGGTGACGAGCCCTTTTTTGCCATGTTTCCATTGTCACCATACCCGTTTGAAGCCATTGGTTAGAGCAGTGTCTGCCATATTTGTTCAACGCATTGAGTCAAATGGTAGCGCAACAATAGGGGCACTCGATTTGAGTTTTTGTTGCGTTCAAACACGAGAATTTCACTGTTTTCAGCGCATTTGTGTTGTTATATTGGTTCTTAACAACGAAGCAAAGCTGTTGATGTCAATTTTTAGGCATTTCGTTGATTGTAGGCCGAGAAATTAATGAATTAGTGAGGCACCCTGCTTAGTATGGTGAAAATAGGCACTTTACCCTACGACTTGTAATTTCAAGTATGTTTGTGTCTCAAAAGCAGTCCAGGGACACCTTAAATGGCCACTGGCTTTTCGATAAATTTTAAATACTTATTTTGGTAGTTTTAACCATTCCTTTGTTATTTTATTGTTTTGTGTAGGACTCATAAACCCATATCTCCAGAACGAGAATTCCCTACGAAATAATTCGCAAATGATAAGGATGGGGGAAAGAGACTGCATTGTAATCGACTGAATGTGCGGCTTTTGTGCCATCGACAATAGTATAATTGCCAGCATAATCTTAGACACTTGACACTCTTTTATATATACTTCAATGCAAATGAATACTATATACAGCTGGTCTTTTCTCAGTTTACTATTTCCAATTACTTGTTAAAATACTGGACCTGAAAATACAATTCTGTACAAAAATCATTTTTCAGATATCTGTGACCAAAAAAACATTTTTTAATTCCAAGACAAATTTCTGGTTTCTAGATTTCCTGATGACTAATTAAGGCCCATCAATATAGTAGAAACACCAGATAATCTTAAAACGCCCTCAAGAAAAGAAGAACGAAAACGTACTCTTTGCAATGGGATTTTCACAAACACTTCAGAATATTCTGAAACAATGGTTTTGGAATTCGTGAAATTCGTTTTATTCATTTACTTCATTTAACTAACATTTTTAAATTTTATTCTATGTACTCATTTTTTCCAGATCATTTATTTCATGGATCATTTGTTAATTTTTTTATTTTAAATACTTGACTTATTTTAATTTGCATTTAGCATTCTTTGCATTTAGCATTCTTGTGATTCATTTTGTTTATTCGATCTCATTTTATCTATTGTATTCATTTTATTCTTTGTATGCATTCCGATCAGTTTATTATCGCATGCATCTTATTCGTATCAATTCGATTTATTTTAATCATTTTATCCATTTTATGAATAACTTTTTTTACTTCATAATTATTTTAAATTTTTATTTGTTTTATTATTTTTCTTCAATTTTTCAGTTTATTCGAAGTGTTATTCATGTAGGACTCGAAACTGTGCTTATCTCACATCTAGTTGCTTGGCAACTTTGCGCGTGTTCGGCAAACTAATGAATAATACAACAGTGATATGGGTATGAAATGTCATATCTCACTGATGGTTGGATTAAATCGGTTTTTTTATTCAATTTGTTTATTTGATAAGGCACGTTAGCGTTAACTTAAAGGTGTCATTTTTTCTTTGCTTTGCATTTTGATTTTTTTTTAAATAGGGAGTTACACATTTAAATATTATTTTGTTTTTATACAATGAAAATAAAGAAATTTTACAACTAACTTATACATATACAAGAGGGGATAATATAATATTTGTAAGATTAGAGGGAGGTCATTTTGTGTGTCTTTTTGTATAGTAATGCACTTTCGGATTTTTAAAATGGAGATTATTGGAGCAATTAATTATTAATTTAAACTAGAAACAACTTGATGGATTTTTTAAAGACTATGGGGGATTAATTAGTGCTATTTTTAAATAGTAGCACTGTTGGGCATTTCTTAACGAGATTATATATTGATCAATTAAAACTAGAAGACAGGGGGCACATAAGTTTTGTGAAGATATTCAAGGAGGAATAAGGGGGGGGGGGGGTGAAGTCCTACATATGTATCAGAGACACGGGAGAGAGTGTGAACAAGGCTGAAAGATATTAACTTACAGTTTCAGGCATCGAGAATCAACGGCAAGGATTACAGATTCGGACAAATGCATCATGTATTGGGACGCCGGGCGGTCTTCCTCGAGACGACAGGGATTCCTCCAGACGATTTGGAAGGAGGGCTCAGATGCGGATCGGCAACAAACCGCGTTGCGCGTGTAATGTTGTGCTGTAGGTCTCGTGTTTAATGGGTCATTCGATAGAGATGTGTTGTGTCGTCTTGGAGTCGCATCAAATCATCGTTGGGGTACGGTAAAGGCGGAAGAGGGCACTTCTGAGAATGATAAGAAAAATAATAGAGACATTTGAATCTGAATATTGACGCTTTTTAAGAAGGTGTATGCGAGGGACATATAGGGGAAATCGCGGCGTGCCAGTACATCGCGAACCGGGACATTGGGTGATCATCCTCGGGCCCGAAGGGAATCCAATACTTAAAATTTTGCAGAACAGTACTCGGTGCATGCCCAGACAATATGTTCGATATTGTGATAACCGTTGCCACAGGTGTAGATAGCGCTATCCACGAGCCCAATACGTCAGAGATGAGCGTCCAGCATGTAGTGATTGGACATGAGCCGAGACATCACGCGAATGAAATCCCGACCCACATCCATCCCCTTGAACCAAGGTTTTGTCGATACCTTAGGGATTACCGAATGTAGCCACCTTCCCAGTTCACCATACCTCCATGCGGTTTGCCAACTTTCGAGGGTTTTCTGATGAGTGATACTGAAAAATTCGCTGAAGCTAATTGGTCTTTCATATATGTCACCTTCTAAAGCGCCCGCCTTAGCTAAAGAGTCCGCTTCTTCATTACCTGGAATGGAACAATGCGAGGGAACCCAAACTAAGGCAATCATGTACAATCTTACACACAGAGAAATATGGAATGTGCTTTCTAAGTTTCATTGAACGGAGAGCCTCGATTGAGCTGAGGATATCCGAGACAATAAAATAATTATCAGTGGGCAAAGTATCAATGATCCCAAGGGTATACTGAATAGCAGCAAGTTCTGCGACGTAAACTGAAGCAGGATCATACAGTTTGAATGAGGCGGTGTGGTTTTGATAATATACCGAAGCCAGTGGAGCCGTCGAGGCTTAACCCGTCGGTGTAAAACATATTGTTGTAGTCGACTTCTCGAAATTTACTATGAAAGATGCTTGGGATCACTTGCGGACGTATGTGATCCGGCATTCCACGAATCTCGTCTTTCATGGATGTGTCGAAGAATACAGTTGAATCAAAAACGTGGGGAGATTGACACGGTTGGGATTGCCATTACTAACAGGTTCAAGATATCGCATCAGATGAGCAATCGATATGAGAGTTCCCAAAATCGATTTTCCAGAGGAAGGACGCCCGCCAGCACTTCCAAACTCTTCGTATGGGTCGAGAGCATGCAGCCCAAAACAATACGCAACCAACAATATTGGATTCGCTCTAATTTGATAAAATGTATGTTCGCAGCGGAGCGAAAACAAAAACTCCCGTACTCCATCACCGACAATATCGTTGTTTGATACAGCCTGATCAGGTCTCCTGGGTGGGCACCCCACCATGTTCCGGTTATTGTGCGGAGAAAGTTGATCCTTTGCTGGCACTTCTGTTCCAGATACCTAATGTGACATCCCCAGGTTCCTTTAGAGTCGAACCAGACTCCGAGATATTTGAAAGTTGAAACCTGAGCAATAGTTTGACCCATTAATTGAAGCTGTAGTTGCGCTGGTTCACGCTTCCTTGAAAATACGACTAGCTCAATTTTCTCCGTGGAGAACTCGATACCTAGCTGGAGGGCCCAAGCAGACAAATTGTCCAAGGTATCTTGTAATGGTCCTAGCAGATCGACGGCTTTGGGACCTGTAATAGAGACCACACCGTCATCTGCAAGCTGCCTTAGCGTGCAGGAATTGACAAGACATTCGTCAATCACCATGCGAAAAATGCATATGTTTTTCAGACAGCAAGTTTAGCAAAAAGTTGTTTAGAGTCGGTGTTCCCGACGAAAGCAGATGCGGGAGTACTGTCGGTCTAGCAACGTACCAAGTCTATAATGCCAACTGCGCTAATGACAATTATAGATGTAAACAAAAACAAAACAGTATTAGCATTTTGGTGAAGGGTTGTTTAATTCTAAAATAAAATTATATTTTTTCTGGTAAAATCGGCGAAAAGGGTGAAAAAAAAAAAGTCTATCACTTGCAGTTTGCGTTCTTGTGTAGTACCTGTAAGTAAGAAAAAAAAGAATGAATAATTAAAGATAAAAATAACAAAAATGCAAATTTAAAATAGGCAGAATACTTGCGAAGAATAGCGAGAGAGGAATCCGTCTAAAGCACGAGGAGAAGAAAAACTATTAATTGTAAGTACTTTGTGAATTCATATAGAAGGGAAATTAGTAAATAAAAATAATTTGCAGTTTGAGCTGCACGAGATTATCGTCTGCTACGAAAAATACGTTGTTTCTTCGGATCCGAACAAACTCAAAAATTAATAACGGATATAACCTCAAATATGGACGGAGCCGCGAATTTCACTCTAACACCGTGCGGGGTGTGTCATCAGACGTCGGTTGTTGCCGAGGGAATGATCTGCTGTGATTCCTGCGATGTATGGTTCCACGGTCGTTGCGTGGGCTTGGAATCAGTGGATAAATATGCCAAAAAGAATTGGTACTGTCAAGCGGATGCTTGCCAGCTGCAGGCCGATGATTATCGCAAAAAGCGGGAAGCGGAGTCCGCGAAAAAGAGAAGTAAGAAGACGCTTGCAACGGATGATGGTTCGGATAGGTCTAGCGTGAAGTCCGATCGTCAAACCAGTTCAGTTCTAGAACGCAAACTAAAAGCGTTAGCACAGGAGCAAAAGGCAAAAGAGGCAGAGATGGAGATCGAGCGAATCCTGGCGGAAAAGCGGATGGAGATGGACCGAACCCTTAAGGAGAAGCGATCGAAAATGGAAGAAGTGTTAAGAGAGAAGCAGGCTAAACAAGAAGAAGAAATGTATGAGGAAGATTTGAAGAAAAAGATGGCTCATGTGGATCGAATACAACAGATTCGCGATTCTTACGAGGCACGAATGGGACACATACAACAGAGGTTGGACGGCTTAATTTTTTCCGACCCAGCGAAAAATGAAGCTCAGCATATCAACGAGCTGGTCATGAAAGACCCGGAAGAAGGCTTCTCGGGTGAATTAGTACAATCTGCACCCGTAGTACATACACCGCTGCCCAATCCAAATGTTGGAGCCAAAGGGGCATGTGAAAAACAGGACGAACACCACCTAAAGAAAGGAGAAAAGCGTCATGAACAAGAAACCGACCGGTCATGCGATGAAAGCGAGATAGAAGAGGAATATAGCGATGAAGAAGGTTCGTCTGACTGGGATTCCGACTGTGATTCGGAAGCGCCTGAGATTTTGTCACAAAGCGTTGCACAGAAAGCCGTAATACCGGGAGATAGGAAGCAAAGGCGAAAGGTGGAAAGCAAAACTAGCGTTCACGGGCTGGGGCAACGGAAAGCTGGACCGACGAGGATGCAGATGGCGGCAAGGCAAGGCATTACGAAGAAATTGCCAATTTTCTCCGGACGCCCGGAAGAATGGCCGTTGTTTATAGGGACATATCAAGCGTCAAATCAGGCTTGTGGCTTCACGGACATCGAAAATCTGGTGAGGTTGCAAGAAAGTGTGAAGGGTCCTGCCTTGGACAGCGTACGCGGTCAACTGCTGTTACCCAGATCAGTCCCAAAAGCAATTGAAAAGCTACGTCAACTGTATGGGCGACCTGAACAACTGCTACAGTGCTACCTGGAGAAAGTAAGAGGGCTAGAATCTCCGAAAGCCGACAAATTGGCAAGTTTCATCCCATTCGGGAATGCAGTGGAACAACTGTGTGACCATCTTGAGGCTGCCGAACTTGACCAACATTTGATGAATCCACTGCTGATTCAAGAGCTGGTTGACAAACTTCCAGCGCGCGACAAGCGGGAGTGGGTTCGCTATAAGAAACGCAAAAGTGTGGTGACGTTGAGAACGTTTACGGATTTCGTGTCAATGATCGTATCCGAAGCGTGTGAAGCAAATGCTGGAGTGGGAAGTGCAGTCTACAAACCGTTGTCGAATGAAGCATCCAGCAGAAACCGAGCCAGGGAGAAAGGAACGCTGAATCACCACGGCGGGCAGGAAGAACAAACTAAAGCGATCCAAATAACTGAACAGAAAAGGAAGCAGTGCAAAGTCTGCCATCGAACCGATCATCGTTTACGATTCTGCCAGGATTTTGAAAAAATGAGACTGGCTGATCGAATCAAGATCGTCGAACGGTACAAGTTATGCAAGGTGTGCCTAAACGATCACGGAACTGCCCAATGCAAGTTCAATCTTCGATGTCGAGTCGGGAACTGTCGAGAACGTCACCATTATTTGTTGCATAATGGAGTAGAGTCGGTTGCAATCAATGCACATATAAGAACAAACGAGCGAATCATGTTTCGTATGCTACCAGTGACGCTGTACAATGGAAACAAGGCGGTGAACACAATTGCTTTTCTAGACGAAGGAGCCTCCGTCACTCTACTCGAGAAGTCTCTGGCCGACCGTTTGGACGTCGCTGGTGTCCACGAACCACTTACCATCAAATGGACAGCAGATGTCACTCGTGTAGAAAGCAATTCGATGCGGATGAATCTCTGGATTTCTGCGCGAGGATCGGGGAACAAAATTAAACTGCAAATGGTGCGAACAGTAGATGAACTTACGCTCCCGCACCAGGAACTAAAGGCAGCAGAGTTGTCAGCACAATACAAGTTCCTGAAAAAGCTTCCAATCTACTCATATGAGATGCAACGCCCAGGCATACTCATCGGTCTGAACAATATTGACACATTCGCACCGATAGAATCTAGAATGGGTAGACCGGGAGAACCAATCGCCGTCCGATCCAAACTTGGTTGGACTGTGTACGGACCTAAAGTAGACACTCTCCCTGTCGAACCCCTTGTCGGTTTCCACGAAAGAGTGACCAATGAAGATCTGCATAGCTTGCTGAAGACCTACTACGCTGTTGAGGAGAGCAACGTGACAGTGCTGCAGGAGTCTAAGGAAGATCGCAGAGCACGGGACATCCTGGAACGTACTACCAAGCGAGTCGGTGAACATTTTGAAACCGGGCTGTTATGGAAATGTGATGATCCGCAGTTTCCGGACAGTTATCCGATGGCCATGCGAAGGCTGAAGCATCTGGAACAAAAACTTGCGAAGTCGCCGAAGTTGTATGAAAATGTGTGCAAGCAGGTTCAAGAATATCAGATAAAAGGCTATGCTCACCTAGCCTCTGAAGATGAGTTGTCTGGAACCGACAATCCTAAAGTCTGGTACCTTCCTTTAAACGTAGTTCTTCATCCGAGAAAGCCAGAAAAAGTCCGTCTTGTATGGGATGCAGCGGCAACAGTGAAGGGCGTTTCCCTCAATTCGCAACTCCTCACAGGGCCAGATATGCTGGTACCGCTCACGACTGTAATCAACCGCTTCAGAGAACGTCGGATCGCTTTCGGAGCAGACATCCGCGAAATGTACCATCAAATCCGTATAAGAGATGAGGACAAGCAAGCCCAGCGTTTTCTGTTTAGAACCAACCCTCTCAACCCTCCAGATATCTACGTCATGGATGTGGCTACCTTCGGTTCAACGAGTTCACCATGCTCAGCGCAATATGTGAAGAACCTTAACGCGAGTGAGTATGCAGATAAGTTCCCAGAAGCAGCCGCGGCTATAGTCGAAAACCATTACGTGGACGATTATTTCGACAGCGCCGATTCAGTACAAGAAGCAATTCGACGTGCAAGCGAGGTAAGGGAGATCCATTCGAGGGCGGGTTTCGAAATAAGAAACTGGGTCTCTAATTCAAACGAAGTCCTCGAAGGGTTGGGGAAGTCGGCAACCAAAAGAACTGTCCATTTTCACCGAGATAAAACGAATGAAACCGAACGGGTGCTTGGTATAATTTGGGATCCAGTCTCTGATGTATTTTCATTTTCCACCGAGCATCGGGAAAACTTGCGGCCCTATCTGCAGGGAGCTACGAGACCTACAAAACGACTTGTGTTGAGCTGTGTAATGGGATTCTTTGACCCGCAGGGTCTGCTCGCCCCATTTACCATTCATGGCCGGATGCTAGTTCAGGATTTGTGGCGCACAGGTTGCCAATGGGACGATGAAATTGATGACAGTAGTTTTGCTAAATGGAAACGGTGGACCAGTTTGCTACCGGAAGTCAATGCTATTCGCATCCCGCGTTGCTATTTTAACTGTGTCTCAGCTGATGGGCAAATAGAGCTTCATATATTTACGGACGCTAGTGAGTTTGCCTACGGTTGCGTTGCCTACTTTAGGACAATTAAAAACGGCAAAGTTCAGTGTTCTTTGGTGATGTCACGTTCGAAAGTGGCGCCATTAAAGCGTCAATCGATTCCACGTCTCGAGCTTATGGCGGCAGTGCTCGGAGCCAGAGCGATGCACAGTATTCAGTCGAGTCATTCTTTCCCCATTCAGCGAAGATTTCTTTGGACCGATTCTTCAACGGTACTTAGCTGGATCCGTTCTGAGCAAAACAACTATAAGCAGTTTACGGCGTTTAGGATTGGGGAAATAGTGGAGTTGACGAGCGTATCCGACTGGCGATGGGTCAAGACGAAATTCAACATCGCTGACGTGCTTACTAAGTGGGGCAAAGGACCGCCGCTACAATCGGAGGGACCATGGTTTCAAGGGTCAGAACTTATGTACCAACTCGAGCAGGACTGGCCGAGGCAGGTGCTACCAGCTCCGGGTACAAAGGAGGAGATGAGAGCGTTTTCTCTTTTCCACGACGTTAACGTTCCAGAGCGTTTGATGAACGTACAAAACGTTTCCCGCTGGCTTAAATTGCTTCGTACGACAGCAACTGTAGGGCGATTTATCGAAAATTGCCGGCGCAAGCGAGTAGGACTTCCGATATACACTTTAGTTGCTACTATAGGCCAGCTGAAACTACTAAAAGGTGGATACAAATCTATTCCAATGCCGCTTACGCAAGAGGAACTGCAGAAAGCGGAGACAGTGCTTTGGAGACAAGTTCAAGCAGAAGCTTTTCCAGACGAAGTAAAAATTTTGCTAAAAAACCGAAATTGTAAACTCGGACAATCTTCGATTGAGCTTGAAAAATCGAGTGAGATTTTTAAACTTTCTCCAGTTTTAGACACCGATGGTGTGATACGGATGAACGGCCGCTTGAAAAAGTCAGAATTCGCTTCATTCGACATGAAATTCCCAATAATTCTACCAAAAACTCACGAAATAACCAAGAAGCTGATCCACCATTTCCATGAAAAATTTGGTCATGCAAATCGCGAGACCGTATTCAATGAACTGCGGCAGCGGTTTTATATTCCCAAGTTGCGGATAACGATAAAGCAAGTGATGAAAGAGTGCATGTGGTGCAGAGTAAATAGATGTCATCCAGCAATACCTCAAATGGCCTCTCTTCCTGTTCAGCGAGTTACTCCAAACCTGCGTCCGTTTAGTTCAGTTGGGGTGGATTACCTTGGTCCAATTGGAGTCACGGTAGGCCGACGCAAAGAGAAGCGGTGGATCGCACTGTTCACCTGCTTGGCGATTCGTGCTGTCCATTTAGAAGTCGTACATGGTTTGAGCACTCAAGCGTGCCTCATGGCGATCCGTAGATTCATCTGCCAACGCGGGGCACCAGAAGAGTTTTTCTCGGACAACGGCACAAATTTCAAAGGGGCGTGTAACGAAATGATGAAGGCGAAGAAGGAGATAGATCTAGCATGTGCGCAGCAAGTGACAAGCCCAACAATCCGGTGGCACTTCAACCCGCCAGGAACACCACACATGGGTGGAATATGGGAGAGGATGGTGCGGTCAGTTAAAGCAGCAATGATGGTTTTAGACGATGGTAGGAAACTGACAGATGAAATCCTACTGACAACGTTAGCAGAGGCTGAAGACATGATAAACTCACGTCCATTGACCTACATACCACAAGAGTCGGCGGATACTGAAGCACTAACTCCAAATCACTTCCTCCGGGGAACAGTAAAATCTTCCGACATGCCAGTAAGTGGACCGACTAACATGGCTGAAGCATTACGCGACATGTATGCGCGTTCACAGTATCTGGCTGACAAGATGTGGGAAAGATGGCAGAAGGAGTATCTTCCTAGCATAAACCAACGGACAAAATGGCATCGGAACTGCAGACCTCTGAATAAAGGCGACTTAGTGTTCATCGTGGACGGGAAAAATAGGAAGAATTGGACTCGTGGAATCGTCGAAGAACCTATAACCGGATCCGATGGAGTAATCCGACAGGCGATGGTTAGAACTGGCAATGGAGTGTTCAGGCGTGGGGTTGCTAATTTAGCAGTGATGGAAGTAAGTGATGGTAAATTCGCACCTGTTCAAGATCCGGTGACGAAGTTACGGGCTGGGGATTTGTTCCCGACGAAAGCAGATGCGGGAGTACTGTCGGTCTAGCAACGTACCAAGTCTATAATGCCAACTGCGCTAATGACAATTATAGATGTAAACAAAAACAAAACAGTATTAGCATTTTGGTGAAGGGTTGTTTAATTCTAAAATAAAATTATATTTTTTCTGGTAAAATCGGCGAAAAGGGTGAAAAAAAAAAGTCTATCACTTGCAGTTTGCGTTCTTGTGTAGTACCTGTAAGTAAGAAAAAAAAGAATGAATAATTAAAGATAAAAATAACAAAAATGCAAATTTAAAATAGGCAGAATACTTGCGAAGAATAGCGAGAGAGGAATCCGTCTAAAGCACGAGGAGAAGAAAAACTATTAATTGTAAGTACTTTGTGAATTCATATAGAAGGGAAATTAGTAAATAAAAATAATTTGCAGTTTGAGCTGCACGAGATTATCGTCTGCTACGAAAAATACGTTGTTTCTTCGGATCCGAACAGTCGGTGAAAGATCATGCTGGTGCAGCTTCTCAGAAAGAATTTTGATAGAAACTGAATCAAAAGCCCCCTTTATATCTAGGAAAACTGATGCCATCTGCTCTTTGCTAGCATAAGCCATTTGAATTTCTGTTGAGAGCAACGCAAGACAATCGTTCGTCCCTTTGCCTTTGCGGAAACCAAATTGTGTATCTGACAGTAAGCCATTTGCTTCAACCCAATTATCGAGGCGAAACAAGATCATTTTCTCGAACAACTTTCGGATACAGGTCAGCATCGCAATCGGTCGATACGAGTTGTGGTCGGAGGCTGGTTTTCCTGGTTTTTTAATGGCGATGACCTTCACTTGCCTCCAGTCATGAGGGACAATATTACCCTCAAGAAACTTATTAAATAAATTCAACAAGCGTCTCTTGGCAGAGTCTGGCAGATTCTTTAACAAGTGAAATTTGATTCTGTCTGGCCCTGAAGCTTTATTGTTACACGACAAGAGATGAAGGGAGAACTCCGCCATCGAAAACGGTGTTTCGTTCGCGTTATCGTGAGAGGACGCGACGCGGTAGATCTTCTGTGCCAGGGCGGAATCCGGACAAACCTTCTTGGCAAAATCGAATGTCCAACGATTTGAATATTCCACGCTCTCGTTAGTACAGTTTCGGTTTGGTAAACGCCGGGCCGTGTCCCAAAAAGTGCTCTGCGATGTTTCTCTCGTTAGTCCGTCGACGAACCGGCGCCAGTAGCTACGTTTTTTGGTTTTCATCAAACTCTTCATGCGCGTTTCCGCCATTGCGTACTGTCGGTAGCTTGTTGGCAGCCCGTCGTCCCGGAAGGTCTTATGTGCGGCGGCCTTTTCCGCGTTCACGTTTGAGCACTCTTTGTCCCACCATGGATTGGGAGAACGTCCGCGAGAGTTCGCGTCTGGTACGCGTTTAGTCTGAGCTTGAATCGCGGTATCGAGAATCAAACCAGTCAGGAACCCGTACTCGTCCTCCGGAGGAAGTTCTTGAGTGCACTCGATTTTGTCGGATATCGTGGACGCGTAGCTCTTTCAATCAATATTTCGTATGAGGTCATACGAAACGTTGATTGTAACCGGTGGCTCTGAACCATTAGCAATAATAATTACGATTGGCAGATGGTCGCTGCCGTGTGGATCAGAGACTACCTTCCACATGCAATCTAACCGCAGTGATTTCGAGCAGAAGGACAGGTCTAAGGCGCTCGGACGCGCTGGAGGGGCAGGAATCCGTGTCATTTCACCTGTATTCAAAATGGTCATATTGAAGTTGTCGCAAAGCTTATGGATGAGGGGGGAAGATCGATTATCGTCATGAAGGCAACCCCATGCTGTATCATGGGAGTCGAAGTCACCTAAAACTAGCCTCGGTGCGAAGAGGAGTTCAGCAATATCGTAAAGACGTCGGTGGCTGACTGAGGCTCTAGGGGGAATGTATGTGGAAGCAATGCAAAGGTCTTTGCCTTTAATTCTGGTTTGGCAAGCGACAACTTCAATGCCTGGTGTCGAGGGGTGGTCGATTCGGTTTAAAGAATAGCACGTTTTGATCCCCAAAATTACTCCTCCGTAAGAGTCTTCTCGATCCAAGCGAATAATGTTAAAATCATGGAAGTGTAGGTCTATTTCTGAAGTAAGACATGTCTCGCATAGTGCAAAAGCATCACATTTCAAGTTATTTAGTAAGATTTTAAAGGAATCTATTTGCGGGATAATGATTCTGCAATTCCACTGTAGAACAGTGATTAAATCCTTGACCTCGTTCGATGAATTAGCCATCGAATGATACAAACGCTGAAAGGGGGGGCCATTTCGCAATGAACTGCATCAAGAATGTTTTTACTGTGGGGAGAAAGCGTATCAAGATGCTTTTAGGGGGTCAGAAATATTTAAAGCTGTAAGAATACGGTCCACAATGTCAGAAGTTTATTAAGCCAGCGCTGTTTTCTTTCTCTGGCTGAGATATGGGAACATTTGGGGTTTTTGATGTTCCTGGGAGTGCTGGGAACTCCTTTTCTGAGCTCAGGTTACTGAGACCGGGAACGATTTGCTTCGGTTTTGCACCACTACTTCCTTGCGTAGTTATTTTAGGGGAGCCATGATGAGTCACCTTCTGGCATTTACGACGAAGCTTGAGAGAGGAAATGTTCCTTCTTTTTCTATTGCTTCTAGGCACAGCAGAAGATGTTCCCTCCTGGGGTTCATCACAGTCGCCTTCGTCAGTAGACAAGATGGTGTAGATGTTCGTAGAGGCCGGTGGCGTAGCTATCTTAAGCATTTCTGCAAAAGATCGCTTAGAGCGTCCCTGAAGAGAACGCTTAAGATTCTCTTCGCGCTGTTTGTACGCGGGACATGCCGGGAGATCATGTGGGTTTCCCCCTCAGTAGAGACTCTTTTAGACATCTCTTCCACAGTAATCATCCGCATCCGTGCCTTATTGCCACAATGGGAGGCTGTGTGTCTCAATTGTTTGCAATTAGTACAGTTGTAGCACAAAGAGGCGAACAGGTCGACGAACCTTGTCAAAGAGGAGGTAGTTGGGTAGAGCAGAACCTGCGAAGGTCACCCGATAAGAGTCTGAGTTGACGTATATTTTCTTGCCGTCAGCTGCGACTGATGCTGAATGCAAACGTTTGCATTCCAGTATCTTCACTGGCTTAAGCATGGGCTCTTCGAAACAGCCAGTCCCATGTTTCAGCAGGTCCTCGCAACTCAGACTCGAATCGGAGACTACCCCGCAGACTTCAACCATGTTAACTGGAATATACATCCTGTACTCCTTCGTAAAGGGCCCGCAGCCAGCAATATCATTTGTCTGATTTAAACTGATTACCACCACCCGAAGCTTATCAGGGCGAGTTTTAGATATTTCTGTCACGGTCGAATACCGATCCGCCAAACTCGAGAAATTTGAAACAGAATCAAACACTTTTTATCTTTGGTCCGGAAGAAGATCACGAAAGGCCCGGTAGTCGAGCTTGGATATACTTTGAGCAGTGGACCAATTCGGACCGCTGGCCAATTCGGACTTCCAGATGTTTTTCAGTTACGCTAATATTATGAAAAGCGTGTATGTCATTTTCGTGGCTGTCATGTAGCTCTGTTCTATCTCACAAAATGTTGCGGTTCTCAGTTTTCATGTGCGTGCGTTAGGGGCGAATGTTGTTTCAGAGCGCTTTTTTTAAGAAATGTGTAAGCTGAATAGCAAGCTTTAATTTTTTATTGTATATTTACTACAACGTTTTATATATCAAAGAGAACTTCTCATTTCACAATTCGAAATTTAATGAAAATCAAATAGGAATAACTTAGGCAAAAATAGGAATTCATTTCTTTTACCAAAAAAATCGATAAGAAATGGATGGTCCGAATAGGAACAAGGTTGGGGTAATTCGGACCATTCATGTACTTTTGCCCAAAACCGTTTATACACAATACGGTAAAAGATCGGAAAAAGTTGCGATCAGGCTTTTAGGAAAGAATACTTATTGGCCGGTAATATTGGCCGGAAATTGAGAATCAATAACAATAGTTTAATCTACAAATGTACAGTGGGTTCATGCAATGTGCATTTTTACCTAATTTGTAAAACTCGGATCTACGGTAGGACTAGCTCAATCCATTGATGATATTTCGAACTCGTGGTTCATATATTGTCTAACCTCAAAATGAAAAAGTGTCGAAAACTGAAACAGTAAGGTTACGTAACCATCCAGCTATTCATAAACAGTTACGCAGATTGTGGGATATTTCAATTTGGACACCTCGATCATTTGTTATTTACATTCAGCTATGTTGTCGTCCTACTGCAGTAGCGCGGCATTCAGTTGGTAATTGCCGTAGGAAGCCCAAGGCAATCCTTTTTAGCTTTGGCCGTAATTATAACAATTTCGTCTGGTGACCATGGACAAACAGTGTGTTCCCTCTGTTTCCAATAAAATAAATAGTTTGTCATCGCATCTAATTCGCTGGAGTTTGCTTTGCGCCCCCCCTTCATTGCACTAATCCATATAGTTTTAACACAATCCCTCGAGGTGACGGTGAGGATTTCTCTGCTTCCATAGGCCGTACCGTCTGAATTGTCTTTAAGTTGGGACCTTACACAAAAAACATCGTAGCAGCTTCGAAAATAATACAGCGTCTGATGGCTACGACATGGGCGCGCATTTATTGGAACCAGTTTGGGGAACTTGTTCGATAGCGAAACAATTTCCGCACCCACATTATGCCGCCGTCCGTTGACTGATGATGACGACCGGCTAACGACGGCGGTTTCAAGCGGCGATCGGTCGGAGAGTTGAGAGGTAAATAAATTGCCCGTTGGTTGCTGCTAAATTGCGAACAGATCCAGGGCACCATATCGCACTGGCACCACCGGCATCAAGGCTCTCGAATGCAGTTGTCCGCCGTATGTGCAAAGTATTCTGGAATCTGAAAAACGGTCCAACCGGTCCGGTTACCACACATATTATTAAAATATCATCGCAAATTATTGTAACGCTAAAACATTACTCACAAAAATAATAAACGCCGCGCTCTACTGGCCAGTATTTTGATGACCCTTGTGGCACCGGTGGAGGGAGCAAACCACCAGCGAAATATTATCAAAAATTTATCTTTCACATAACATAGCATTATGCGAGTCTGGGTAGGCTTAACCCACTGCGAGTAGGGCTTGGGGTAGCGAAAGGGTCTGATATTATGGCCCATTCATCACCCCGCAAAGTGTGCAGATCGGGCATCAATCATCGGCCTGTTTGGCGAGGAAGGTGACCATGTGTTTGGTGCAAAGAATTTCCGAACAGCCATATGATGTGGTATGTTTCCGCTGTTAGTTGAGTGCAATGCAGCAAGTGCATTACTTTAAATTGTTAAATAGTTTGTGGTTATTTTGGGTCATATAAATTACAGCTAGAATAGAAAGTGTTTAAATAGTAGCAACATGCATTTATTGGTGGTATCTTTGATGCGTGAATTTAGGTCAAGACGACCTTTACGAATGTGGATTTGTATGTCATTGAGTTGCAACATTATTTATTTTAGGATTTCATTAATGTGTTTATGTATTTGTTTGCAGGCTCGCACTGAAGTGGTTATTCGTTTGAAACTACTGAACTAATAAGTTCCCGTCGTAAGGTGGTTTCGATATTGGAAATGAAATCCGGTGAATCCAATAAAAGCCGGTTATCACGAAAATAAGAAAAATGGTGATTTTTAATACACAGCTCCATTGTACCAATTCATACACTGTTATTAACAAAATAATGTTCCAACACAAAGCGCATTGTATGTTTCAATGATCTGCTGCGAAAAACACCCGCATAACAAAAAGCTTTTCGAGTCATTGAACAGCCAACAAAAACATCTCTACTAAGTTTATTTATTTATTTATTTATATTTATTAAATTCTTGTAAAGTAAGGTACATCATTTTTAATTTCTACAATTGGATTTACTGTTGGAAAATCAAACTCTTAAATTAACTTACATTAACTAAGTTTCTACTGTATTCCAAATTGCTAGTTTCATCTATTAAGCCATGTTATGCAACCTTCTCGGAAATTATTGAGAGAAGATTCTCTTTTAACAAAGCTAGGGAGTTGGTTCCAAAAACTTATGCCCCTGACAAGTAAGGTGTTACCGAAATGTGAAGTCATGTGCTGAGGGATTATGTAATTTTGTACACGAGTGATTCGAAAAACGTTTATTTTATCATGAAGATATTTGGGTGATTTTTAATGTATGACTTTAAATATTGTTAAGCAAGAACGAAATTTGTGAAACTCACTAAAGGGTACACGTAGCATTTGCTGATGGGAAATATGAGAGAACCTTGATAGATTGAAAATGTAATGTATACAGCAGTTTAAAGCAATATGCAGACTATCTAGGGCTCTTGCGGACGCATTGAGCGGAAACTCAACCCCATATGTGAAATGGGCTAAAGACATTTAAAAGGCTTTATTTTGGTTTGCGTCGAAAGCATCCGAAGTAAACTTTACTACACTGGTTGTTCACGAGGCTGTCCCACTATAGATTATTTTGGAACATTATTCCTAGATTAAGAACTTTCTCTACATATTGTATAGTGTCCAACCCAATATTAATGGTTATGGAAGAATATTATCGTTAGATCTTCTTATAAACATCGCCTTAGTGTTAGAACCATTAATAGGTAAAAGATTTTTTTTCGAGACCATTCATAGATATAAGATAAGTCTAAGCTCACAAGTTGTGACATCTCATACACTGATAAATCACTTGAACATAAATAAAGCTGTACATCGTCAGCAAACATGTAGATCTGGCACGATTTCAAAATTGATGGTAAGTCATTGAAGTACATGGTAAACAGTAAAGGTCCAAGAATGGACCCTTGGGGGACACAAGATACTACTTGAGTACAGTTTGTTAAATACGTCCGAATTAACGTGACAGCTGAAGAGGAGAAATGAAAATGATCAGATAGTTTCCTCAACAGCTTTACATGCGAAACTATGTCGAAAGCTTTAGAGAAATCAAAGAGAATAAGAAATGCTATTCCTGTTTTGTCGATTACTCTGTGGATATCATCATGAACCTTGAAAAGAGCAGTTGTAGTACTATGATCAGATCGAAAACTAGATTGTAATCTGTGCAAAAGATTAAAGTTTAGCAGAAATTCCTGAATTTGACAACAGTTGAGTTTCAACGTCGCAAATGCTTAGTGTGGAAGTTTACCGTGACTTAACTTTTTGTCGGTTCCGACAGCATGAAGTAACAAGTTACTTTACGCTTGTTCGGACATGCCGTAGACTCAGGTGATTCGCATTTCTAATGCCAAAAGACCCTGACCACTACGGTAGCAGACAAAGGGTTAAGTCGCCGGTGAGCTCTAAGCTTGCATATATGATCCTTCCACGCTTTTCTAAACTTTCTCCTTTCAACACCTTGCTCTCCCTTGAGTACTATGGCTCTAAATATTGAAAAATATACTTCACCTTCCAGTCCCTTGCTAATTAAATGCCGAAAAAAACTGTTGACAAATTAACTCAATAGGTCGTTAACAAAAATGGTTAACAAAAAAATGGTAAAAATAGAACTTACCGTGATGGGGATTCATCGTTGCAGCGTTGGGTGAAAGCTGCCGACACCGTGCAAATCAGCAACACATGTGACCATATTGTCACACACGCTGAGACAGTCACAATAGTCGATAAAATAAAATCACTCAGGCAGGCAATTGGTGAGGGAACAAACAAAACTGGCTCATTCAATGAGTTTCAACGTCGCAAATGCTTAGTGTGGAAGTTTACCGTGACTTAACTTTTTGTCGGTTCCGACAGCATGAAGTAACAAGTTACTTTACGCTTGTTCGGACATGCCGTAGACTCAGGTGATTCGCATTTCTAATGCCAAAAGACCCTGACCACTACGGTAGCAGACAAAGGGTTAAGTCGCCGGTGAGCTCTAAGCTTGCATATATGATCCTTCCACGCTTTTCTAAACTTTCTCCTTTCAACACCTTGCTCTCCCTTGAGTACTATGGCTCTAAATATTGAAAAATATACTTCACCTTCCAGTCCCTTGCTAATTAAATGCCGAAAAAAACTGTTGACAAATTAACTCAATAGGTCGTTAACAAAAATGGTTAACAAAAAAAATGGTAAAAATAGAATTTCATCCAGACCAACAGCATTAGACTTAATAGAGTTATTTGCAATGGCAACATCATTTTCACTGATATCAGAGTAATGAAATCCGTACAGGCGTACTTATTAGGAGGTGGAATCGGGAAATGACTATTATCAGCGATAAAGTGATTACCAAAATGCGTGTTAATTTCGTTACTAGTATTATCACATTCTTCATTAAAAGCGCGAGTTTTGGTTACGTTGATATCGATAGGCAATGTTCCTCTCAATCATGGCGCTCAATATTTCATTGTTGAACCATGGATTACGTTTGGGCTTATAACAGCGAATAGGAACTGTTGCATTGTAAATTCTCAACAAATTAACATTGAGAAAGTCTACAGCGACATTAGGATCATCAATGCTATACAATAAGGACAAATCAACAGAACAAAAAGGACTTCGAAGCAACATTGTATTGCCACATGCATAGTCACGAAACGTTCTTGTTGTTTCTACCAACGTGCGGGAAATATTCATAGAGGCGAATATTATATCATGCTTTGAGAAACCCAGGGCTGAAATTTGGTTGACGTTTGGTACAAAATCAGGATTATTCGTAAGTAAGTAGATAGTAGATAGTAGTAGTAGATCAATCAATGACGAACCACTCGAATGGTAATAAGTTGGTTCTATGTTAGTACAAGTGAAACCTCAGTTGACAATAACACTTTTAAATTTATTGGTTTTATAACAAGGTTTACTTAAGTCGGTATTAAAATCGCCTACAATTATAGCATTCGAATATTGAGTAGATAAGTCAGCAAATTAAAGATAGAGGATTTCAGAACTATCGGTCCTAGGCGGATTATAGCAAACGCCAAGCATAAATTTAGTCGACCGTTAACCTGAGTAAGCTCTGAACGTGAGATAATGCTACAATGAAGGTTCTTCTTATAATACACACAGATACCACCACCTCTGCCATATCTTCGATCGTTACGAATCAACTTCTACCCATCAACAGCAATCTCCGAGTCACTGACGTTTTCAGTGAGCCATATTTCAGTTGAACAGATAATATCAAGCTTGCTATTGGTGAAACATTGGACAAACTCGCTTAGTTTGCTCAACTGGCGAGCACAGATGCTTTGGATGTTAATATGACAAATATTCAAGAGATCAGACCTCAGAGCACAATTCATAACAATGCGAGGGATGCATGGTAATCCATACTTGTTGGCATGGTAAGTCCATAGTTGTTAAAAAAGAAGGATATTGCAGAAGCACGGTTAACATAATGAAACTAGCAATCTTATAAGTAAAAACCTGTTTTAATCCACCTAGAGGTGCAATTGTGCCTTTCTCATTTCTCCAAACTATGATTTAATAGCTGGTTCGTACAATATAACATTATGGAAATGTCTTTCATTCTTATTACACGTTGTAAGTATATATAAGAGCACCTTTTTGCATTCATCGCGGTATCGGTTTGAATCGGAGTTTTCTATGTGATCGCACTCCACAACCCGTATATCCGGAGCTGGAAGTCGGATGGAGATGGAATTTAATATCAGTTTCCGGGGACGCAACACCTTTCAATTGAGACCAAGTTGATCAAATCGTTCTAGCCATTTTCGAGAAACGTTATTCTGAATTTGGATGCTTTCGGATCCGTCGATGGTGGCCAGTATGGCCAAAGAGACTTTGAATGACTGTTGGTGAGCTAGATCTACAAATTCAACAGTTATGTTTATATTTTGGAAAAAAATTCACCTTTTTACATTCATCGCAGAATTCGTTAGAATCGGGATTTGCTGCGTGATCGTGCGTATCACCCTGTAATTCAGGAACCAGAACCCGGATCCACACAAAATTCAACAGCAGCTGATGGACCTTCCATTTAAAATCAAGTTTGTCAAAATCGGTTCAGAAAATTCCGAGAAACCGATGTGGACAAATCAACAAATTTTGTTTTGTAACAATACTCTTCAACTCGTAATCCGAAACAAGATGTCAGTTGAAAATGAAACTCAATAGCAACCTATGGGAATATTATACCTTTCATTTGAATCTTAGTTTGTAAAAATCGGTTCAGCCATCTCCGAGAAACCGATGTGGACATTTTGTTAACAAATCCGCACATACACACACATACATACATACATACATACATACATACATACATACATACATACATACATACATATATACATACATACACACATACATACATACATACATACATACATACATACATACACACATACACACAGATATTTTGCGATCTCGGCGAACTGAGTCGAATGTTATATGAGACTCGGCCCTCCGGGCCTCGGTTGGAAAGTCGGTTTTTGAAGCAATTGCATAACCTTTCTATATGAGAAAGGCAGAAGAATAATATTTAATTAGCTTAATCAGCATGAGTTCAATATTATCTTCATGTGATTATATTTTGAAATGTTGGTGGAATGGGTTTGAAAGTGGAGGGAATGGGGGGCTAGTAGAGTGGGAGTGGAGGATGAGTCAGAAATCCTTCATCTTATTTCGGTATACGGGGTGGATAAAGGAAATGCGGGCATGAGGGTGGTCCAAGGGGAGGGGAGTGATGAAGGAGGGAGATGTAAGGGCAAGGCGGGGGGAGGGGAGGGGCGGCGACGCAATACTCAACTGCATATTTTGCCTTCCATTTGAGACTTGAATCGGTTCAGTCATCACCGAAGAACCGATGTGACTTTAATTGTGGAATATGCCCGGAATTCCGGAATCGTCGATAGTGGACAATATATTCAAAAAATGTTTGATTGGCAATCAGTGATCTAGATCTGCGATTAGAAGTAATTTGGTGACCATTTCAATAGTTTTTAGCCTCTGAGGTATTAAGATTGTACCGATTTATATGGGAATTTCCAGTGTATCCTTACTAAAACCCCTGTAACTCCGGAAGCAAGAGTCAGAACCGAATGAAATTAGGCAGCAGTCAACGGTATTACTGTATCTTTCATTTGAAATCAAGTTTGTAAAAATCGGTAGAGAATTCGTTGGGAAATGGGTGTGATATTAGGTTAGGAACTTGGCGAGTTCCCCGGGGGCGTCATGAACCGTCATAGGTGGACAATGTGGTCAAAGCGGTTCAGCCATCTCTGAGAAAATTGTGTGAGTTTAAATGACACACACACATACACACACATACACACACATACATACACACACCGACATTTGCCGATCTTGACGAACTGAATCGAATGGTGTATGACACTCGGCCCTCCGGGCCTCGGCTAAAAAGTTGATTTTTACAGTGATTGCATAGCCTTTCTTTATATGAGAAAGGCAAAAAGGTGCGAAATCGGCAGTCCCAAAAAGTCGATTTTTATGAAAAAAAAAATTTCCGAGATAACATAAAATCTCGACGTTTCATGCATTTTAAAGATGTTTGGCATCAAAAATACGAATTCGATTTCTGAAATTTCATGGGGTCCTCCCTTTGAAAAAAAAATTTGAGTTCCGGCTTATATGGGAATTTCATATGTGACCGGACGATTTAGTCTATATTTCCGGACTTATATAAGAAATCAAGTCCGTATCCGTACGAAATTTTATAGACATCTATGGGGATATTATAGCTATCATTTGGGACTAAGTTTGTGAAAATCGGCCCAACCATTTCCGGGAAACTGATGTGAGTTCGTAAATTTTGAAAGATGGCCGCTTTTCCCGGGCACTTCCGGAACCGTCTATGGTGGTCAATGTAGTCAACGAAAGTTTGGTTGGCCGTCGGTGACCTAGAACAGCAAATTTAAGTTGTTTGAGAGACATTTTAGCGAAATTTTCACCTTTTTTGCTTTCATCGGAGTATCGGTTTGAATCACAATATGCTATGTGATCGCACGCCACAACCTGTAACTCCGGAACCGGAAGTCGGATCGGGATGAAATTAAATAGCCATTTACGGGGACGCAATACCTTTCATTTGAGGCCAAGTTTAGTCGAATCGGTCTAACCATCTCCAAAAAACCGATGTGGCTGTTATTCTGAATTTAGATACTTCCGCAACCGATGATGGTGGCCAATGTGGCCAAATAGACTTTGAATGGATGTTAGTGACCTAATACTACAAATCGAAGCAGTTGTGGTCATATTTTGGAAAAAATTTCACCTTTATACATTCATTACAGAATTTATTAAAATCGACATTTTCTGCGTGTTCATACTCATCACCCTGTAATTCCGGAACCGGAAGTCAGATCCATTAGAAATTCAATAGCAGCCTATGGGAACGTTGCACCTTTCATTTGAGACTAAGTTTGTCAAAATCGGTTTAGACATCTCTGAGAAAAATGAGTGAGATTTTTGGTCACATACTCACACACATACGCACATACACACACATACATACATACACACATACATACACACAGACATTTGCCGAACTTGGCGAACTGAATCGAATGGTATATGTCACTCGGCCCTCCGGGCCTCCGTTAAAAAGTCGGTTTTCAGAGCAATTGCAATACCTTTCTATTGAGAAAGGCAAAAAGTGAAAATGCTTATAGGTTTCTAAATACCTAATTACTATAATGATTTATGATGAAGAACTTCAATTTTGCGATATAATTATAATGATTGATCTTCCTTGAAGTGAGATATTTGGAACATTTTTTTTAAAGTATGAAAAGAAGATTAAGTCTACAGAAATGGTAAAAAACTTGTTTTCCGCACATCTTTGCTAAAGACCAAAAATCTCTATTTATAGTACATTCGATGTTATAGATCGTTGTTTGTGAATAACCCCTTGAAAACATTTCTAACATTGAATCTTAAATATGCTTCATGTTTGAGAAAATTATTCGTCTTGTCAAGATATCTTTCCAGAAAAGATTACTTTCTATCTTTTGCGACTTAAAAGTTATTTGGTAGCCCTACTTGCAATTAGAAGTGCTTCATCAACCCTATAAAACTCAATGGATTTCACTTGTCTCTCATTGTATCCAGTAGAGTTATTAGTAATTTGAAAAAACGACTATAATTTTTTCAAAAAATGTCCAATATCTTAAAAAGAACTCGAGATATTCAAAATTATGAGTTAATGAAAAAGGTGTATTTTAACAATTGGAAAAGCTTCATAGAATGTCAGAACTTTGTGTCTTCAGTAAAGTGAGTTTGGCAAAAAACATTGCAATGTCAAGCATTGTTTAGATGACACCGCTATAAAAAATACTAAAAAATATTTAGCAATACGCCAGTGCAATTCAACTATATACGTTTTGTTTTAGACCCAAATATGATATTGCCATGAATCCCATGTATTTTAGAGCTTAGACTACGAGACTTACATTGTTCCTATCAGTGCTGTTCTCAACTTTTTGCTACTCCTGATACGATGAAACTGGAAAAAATCTATATCGAACTAAAGAAAAACCACATTTTTTATCAATCGAATTTCACTTCGTTTACAAATGGCAGTATTGAACATTGCTGTCTTAAAAATCAATCGATAATATTTTGAACCTAAGTGCGTGAATCGGCTTCAGGTTCATTAATTTTCGATGTTCACATTTTTTGCTGCAGGAATGGAACTAACGATTCTTTGAAATATTGTCGATTTTGTTGAATAGTTTATTGTGGCCGGTTCGGTGAGGCGAAGAAAACGAAAGTGTACATTTTAAGTAATAACAGCATCCATTTTCAAAAAAATTCTATTTCGAAGACGGCGCTGGTGGTTAAGTGGCAAGCCAATGCTTCAGACGAGGGAGTCTCCTTAATAATACCTTAATTCTTAAGTAAACAAATGTCAAAATATTTTCATAACAAAACATCGAAATTACTCGACCCTATAAATATGAGTGGTACAATTCGTTTCAATACCAGCCATGTCAAAACAGTCGAAAGAGAAAACACGTCGACTGCACGTTGCCATTAGGCACAAATCCTCAACTACATACGGGGAACGTTCCATTTGAGCCAATATATTCCGATTTCTGATTCTTGTACGCATCTGAGACGCATGATATGCTTCTGCATTTGTCATTTTACCGTAAACTTAGATTTTGAATTCAGAAAAACAAAACTGAATTTCAAATTTAATATTATTGTATTTCTGCAGCACAAGAGTTAGGTTAGGTTGAATATGTTCGAATGCATTGAAATATACCAAATATAATTATGAAGGGGAGGTGCATACAGCATACAAACCCACCACGTATCGTTAGCATTATATCGGCTTTATATTTATTCTATAATAGCGCTGAATGCATATGTAAAGCAAACATGTTTTAAAGTTTCTTGAAGCGTGCACGTGTTACATCATCTTTATATACGTATATAACGCAGGCGATAATGCTACATTTCGGCTGTGCCTGTAGGCCTTTACGATTGTAATATAGATCTTACTTGAATTTTAAGAGTAGGTTCTCATGCGACATTCGTAAGAAAAAAAAATTTCGTTTCATTTTTTCAACGATATAAGTGTCTACTACTGTGTTAAACTGGTTTTACGATCCGCGCATCTAATCGCGTAGCCAAAAAAAAATTCGGAAGGCGCCCAAGAGTTTTGAAGTAAAATATCGGATTCTAAAAACATTTGCCAGAAACGACGTTTTGATATACACTAAAATCTTTTTATGCGGTTTTTTATGCGATTGTGCCATAATTTGTAGCTAGCTGTTTGAATGCGACCGAGATCTTACTCCAGGACTGTACAACAAGATGTGATGACAATATTAGGAGATGTGCCCTGGTCGTATTGTTTCCGTGTCGGCGATAGACTGCATTTGGAAATGCAAATTCCAACAGGATAAAATAAATAAAGTATGCCCAATGAATTCCTGGACAGAATGATTTTTTTTACTAATTTTCGTTATGCCCAGTGCCGCTAAAGGAATGAGCTACCAAGCATGAGAAAATTGTTTCACTCCTGATACTCAAAACTTCAAACGAACATGATTTTTTAAAACTGCGTACAATCTCATTTGAAAACGGTTCAATTTAAAGGTTTCATCTTCTGACCTCTCGAAAGAAAACCTTTGATTTGAGGAATAACCAATAAAATCTACAAATCCTCTGTATTCACAATTTTTAGTGAAGCCTTAAATTGAAAAAGGGGCAAAAAAGCTATCTCGCACCATTGCGTTGAATTTGAAGTTTTTACCCGTTCTTAGGTCATTACTTCAAAAAATTGGAATAAGCAGTTTTGGAATTCCACGCGCATCTAACCTTAGACAGAATGTCACCACGGGTGCCATTTTGTTTTATTCTTGTCTTGAAAAAAAAAACTTGAAAATATAAACTTTTTGAATCCTAAAACTGTTTCCTTCTGGTTTTACATTAGCCCACAAAAAAGGTCAAAATTTTGCTGACTTTTTGATCATTTGTATGAGAACCTCCCCTTAAAGATCCTTGAGGCATGTATGCATTACATCAGCTTTATATACGTATATAAGGCTGGTGATAATGCTATATTTCGGTTGTGCCACTATGCATATACGATGCTAATATAAAGCTTACATTCATTTTAAATGTTAAAATGGGGTTTAAATGCCGCATGAGTGCAAATGTCCAGCCAAGATTATGCAATAATTTAATTCTTAGGGTTACTGGGGTGGGTACATAGTTCAAACTCTGCAACACAATCATTTTAACCATATCTTCTCGGTGTATGATGCTAGGATATCACACTAGTCCACTGATTGTCCAACATTCTCCGATGAGCTACGAGCTGCCCGGATCCGAATTATACAATCATTTTGCTTTCAATTTGAAATTGTTTAATATTGTAGAACATGATCATCGAGGCAACCGGTGTACTTTTATCCAGAGACAAATTGCGTATCACTTCTCGCACTGGGTGGCAAAAACTCATTTTCCCTGGGGGTCAACAATGCGTAAACCCCGTGCGGATGCCGTTTCACTCGGAAAAGATACACAATTTCTTCGAATGCCACGGCCCAGACAAACACTCCGCCGAGGCACGGTTCTGCGAAACAAACAGCAGAAATACTGCGCGCAAAATAAACCGAAAAGGCGAGAAAAGATACCATCTCCAGTTTCGCAGCAGCATAATTTGTTAAAAAGCGCATCGGATCATATTACTACAGCCAGGCTAGAAGCGTACGCTCGCGCTACCTCCGACCTGGTCGGTGGTATGAAGCATCTTGGATGCCGCCCGGCTTGAACACCTTTCAAAAGGGCTTCAACTGTTGCAGCTGTGAAAGACCACAGTTTAATGCGGCTGTGAATTATGAATACATAATCTGATGTTGATTCTCGTGGCACACGGGTTTCACTCCGGTTGCGATGACTTCCTCGAAGACGCATCGAAAGCGGCGTGGAAGCGGAGGAAGGGAAATATTATTATGTCTGGGAAAGTTATGGTGAAAAGATGTGATTCTACACGGAAAATAGTTGAAAGATCGTGCGTGAGCTGTAAAAGTATTATACTGTTAAACTGTAAAACTGTAAAACAGTAAAACTGCTAAAAATGCTAAAAATTTTAAAAAATGCTAAAACTGCTAAAACTGCTAAAACTGCTAAAACTGCTTAAACTGCTAAAACTGCTAAAACTGCTAAAACTGCTAAAACTGCTAAAACTGCTAAAACTGCTAAAACTGCTAAAACGGCTAAAACTGCTAAAACTGTGAAACTGCAAAACTTTAAAACTGCAAAACTGTCAAACTAGATCAACTTAAATAATCTAGCAGATATTCTAGAAAAATTTAAACTTTACTTCAAATAAACTTTTAAAAAGTGGACTACAACTGCAAACAGGACACCCTGAATCTCGATTTCCATGGCGACTCGGTTATTTCCATTTTCGAGTGCATCTTGTAGCTGGGAAAAAAGACGCGATAACGAGGTGCGAAATCGAAGCTTCAAAGCGCGCTTTCAAAGCGCTCGACCGTTTGAATTCTATGGTCGCCTTTCATCCCTGGAGCTTGTATCCACACCCGATAAAGACACGCAGCAGCAGCATCGGCTGCAGCTGGGCATAACACGGATGATGAGACAGTGCATTTAATTCGCATTTTTGAGAAGACTGACGTTCTTTTCGCTAACGAGAGCCATCAGACCGTTTGACGGAGTGCCCGAATGAGTGCCCCCTTCGAGTGCGCGCCCAATTTGATGGACAAAATTTAAATTATGCTTCCTTGGCGGCGACGGTGCTATAGCGGCCCCAGGCTCGATTCCCGTAGAGAGAGTGCTAATTGGGTGTCAAATTGGATGATTACCGAAGTAGAAATTGTGAGTTTTGTTTTCGAGGTAAAAACAGTGATGCACAACTGCATCCGTCAATCTACACAGTTAACCCCAAAATGAACTCCGAATGAGTTCGGATAGTCCGATTCCAGGAATCGGAACCGAAACTGGCAATGGCCGAGAGGGCATCACAATTCCGGCTAAAACAAAATTGCAAAGGCGCCTAATTAGCATGCGATTCTAATAAACAAAATACGCCCTTATCAAAGTTCGTGTCCACTGCCATCTGTTGACTCATTTCGCAGTTGCTTTTCGCGTGCGCCTTCTGCTCTGCCCCCGCCGGGGAAGACGAATCTTACGTAAGCAATAAGCACAAAATAAGCGTTGATTAAATTAAGCGCGATTTTCTTTCGCCCGCCCGATGATGGCCGGGAGCAAGAGCAGGTAAATGTTTTTTCCATAGCCCAGCCAGAGCGCGGACAAGATTCCACTTAACTGATCTGAAAATTGTCCTGCGCTTTAATTCCGTCCTCCGGCGGCCAGTCGGTTCAGGGAACGCTCCGAACCGTGGCCAAAGTGTGACTGTGGCCTCGTACTTAATTCCAGAGGTTACAGCGAAAGATCACCCAAAACTGATGATGTAGGTTGGACTTCGGCGGTGGACTCGGCGGAAGAAAGTATCTCGACCGGGCGGAAAATAGTACCTTGCCGTGGCCCCGTCGTAACACCTTGAAGACCTGTGCCATCGCCATTGGCTCGGAAAGCTTGTTTCTTCTCGATCGTCGTCGCGAACCTATCATCCTGCAATCTGTGAGCTTGTAAACTGGCAAGATGTCGTCGACGTTGTCGCTATTGCTGTTTAGATTTATACAAATGTCAACGCTGTCAGTGCGGTACGATGTGTGCGATTTCTATTCAAATTAATTTCCAACTCAACCACGCCACGACAACCGACGGCTGGGTCGGATGGATTGGATGAGTGCGCATGTGCCAGTGGCCTCTCGGGTGATCTCCAACAGCAACAGACACTAGGGAGTTAAAGTTTCAATTAGGACCTGTGCCAGTGTTCGCAAAAGGTCACACATATCTGGCCCAAATCTTTGTGCAACTGTTGATTTCTCGAAGGGTTGCTAAAAAACAACGCCGAAGGTTTGAAACCTCCAAGGGCTAACATTAATCTTGATGGATATGGATGGAAATAATCAATTCGCTCGCAACTGCAACTACGTACCGGTGTAGTTCATTGTTTGAAGCAAAAATAAAGGTTCGAGAATTTCAATGAGATGAACAGCGTTTATTTATAAATTTAATTTGCGATTCTGAGACTACAATCAAGGATAATATGCTCTTTCTATGACATTGCACAGTGCACCCAAAACGAGCCTTTTTTTAAAAGACTGCTCGCAGTTTACCGGAAAAGGTGTTTTTTATGTAAAAATGAGTTTAATCCACCTAACAGTGTGATGAGACATTTCTTATAACTCTTATCACTCTCTTCGGATATTATATCGATTGAAAACATTTACAACATGATGTTTCGCGATGTGTTTGATAACACATATTACATGGGGCAGTGATAGGCCTTAAAGAAACGCTCAAATCAACATCTTTGGATTTATAAAACTATCAAATTAGTATGAGACAAAATGTTTGCGAGAAATTTCGAAAGTAAAATCAAATCAAAGGTAAAGCGAAGAAATGCTCTTTAAAATAATACTAATGCTTTGTGAATAAAATATTTAAGTTCTTCATTCAATTCATTATGTATGGAAAAATCGAATTTCCTTTTAGGGGCTGTATATGTGCTGATCCAAAAAAATGAAAAGAAAGATTGCGCATATTTGATGCACATATCATTAACCCTAGAACGTTGCACTTGCGTTTTCCACCTTAGAACGTTGCACTGGGGTAAAAATGTACCCCACGCGTTTGATTGCAATTTTCGCAGGTATAATTGCAAACAAAGGAAATGTATAATACATCATTTTCTTCGTTTTTTAATAGCGAAAACAGCTGTGTAAGTGAAAGTACGGAATTTATTGAATCACTGATACATAAATTGGTTTGAACAAAATAAAAATTCAATAAATCGTAGTTTTGACTTTTTTTATAAACATTACTATAACTTTGCGAATTTTCAACCGATTTGAAAAAAAAATCAAATGATTCTAAAAGTTAAAAGAATCGTCTTAAAATGCTAAAAAATGGAACTTCGATATTTTCAAAAAAGTGCTATTATTTGGAAGAGTGAAGTTTAAAAATCGGGTTTTGGAAAATACCACGAAATGGGATGGAAATTGAAATGAAAAAAATATTTCTGGCCAGTAATACATTGGTAACATGCAACCTTACTGTTACAGCAGTAATTGTACGCAAATTATACTTGCGAGCCATTGCTTTGAAAACTATAAAAAAATAAACAATGCAACAATAAAAATCAGCAAAAATGAGAACGATTTTTTGTTCCGCTTCAAAATTAATTTAAATTAATTGAATAAATGATTAAAAACGATTGTATAATACTAATTGTTACTTACGTACTAAAACAACCAGTATTTAAACTGGTATTGTCACGAGACACATTTCCACTGACAGCACGAAACCTGACGAAACACTAACGGCAACCGTACACTGGGGTACAAATGTACCCCACGCCAACTTTGACACCTGCTTCTACGAAGGCTATACCACCTTTTCCTACTCCTACTAGAAACTCTAAATTGAATTATGGTTAAGGTCCCAGGTCGGTAAATGCCGAATTCTCGTCTTTACATGACTCCAAAGAAGGCGTGGGGTATATTTTTACCCCAGTGCAACGTTCTAGGGTTTATTTTACATAACTAAGTTTATTTAGGCCCAAATACGGTAGTATAACGAGGCCGATAATTCATTTTTTAAGGTACATCGCACGTGTTAGGGGGGAAGAGAAAGCCGTATTTAGGGGCAGCTTGCTCCCCTCTTATGTTAGTAAAGGAAAAAGGTAGGAAGTGGGATACATATTGCAAAATTTTGTAAAATTGACATTCTCGTTGGCTGGTTGATGATTGTGGGGGATATGCACACTTTATTGTAGTGATTTCCATCCTGTAATCGCAGGGGCGAGAGGAGGGTCGATATTTCGGATGATTATTGGCACTCCGATGCTGTCATGATGTTCTTGTGACGTGTGTTATGATGTTCTGGATGGACGGTTATCAAGAAAGGTATGCATCGTAGACTCGTGAAGCAATGCCATATTGTAGATACAGAGAGAGGTTCTACTGTGAATGAGAGGGGAACATGTATTAAAATGAGAGGGGAACATGTATTAACTTTTCAAAAAGGTGTAGATAAGAAAAATGTAGGAGTGGTCACGGCTTGCCAGGATGTCCCGGACTATGTGCCAGTGATCTACCTCGGGTCCGAAGGGAATCTATTAGTTGGGACCTGGTAACACGGTACTCTGCGCACAGCCAAACAACATGCTCGATGTCGTGATAGCCGTTCTCACAAACACAATGATTACTGTCAGCAAGCCCTATACGACGGAGATGCGCATCAAACGTGCAATGGTTGGACATGAGCCTTGACATCGCACGAATAAAGTCCCGGTTCACATCCAAGCCCTTAAACCAAGCATTCGTTGCTACCTTCGAGATAATAGAATGTAGCCACCGTCCCAGATGCCCACTGCTCCATGAAGTTTGCCAACTTTCGAGCATCCTCTGACGAGAGATACTGAAAAATTCATTGAAGCAAATTGGTCTTTCGTAAGTGTCGCCTTGGCTAAAGAGTCCGCCTTCTCATTGCCCGCAATAGAACAAGGTGACAGGACCCAAACCAAAGTAATCTGGTAAGATTTTTCAGATAAAGCACTCAGACATTCCAGTATTTTCCCCAGTAAATACGGTGAGTGCTTTCCAAGCTTCGTCGCACGGATGGCCTCAATGGAGCTGAGACTGTCCGAAACGATGAAGCAATGGTCTGCAAGCAGGGTGTCAATGATCCCGAGAGTATACTGAATGGCAGCTAATTCTGCGACGTAAATTGAAGCAGGATCATCGAGTTTGAATGAGGCAGCAATATTTTCGTTTAAGATACCGAAGCCTGTGGACCCGTCGAGAATTGATCCATCAGTGTAGAACATTTTGCCGCAGGCGACTTGATGGTATTTATTATAGAAAATATTTGGGACCACTTGTGGGCGAATGTGATCCGGGATTCCACAAATCTCTTCCTTCATGGATGTGTCGAAAAATACAGCTGGATCAGAAGTATCTAAGAGATGAGCACGGTTAACGTTATATGAAGATGAATTGATGTTCTGTGCCATGTAATCGAAGTACAAGGACATGAATCGGGTCTAAGAATTAAGCTCGACAAGCCTTTCGAAATTTGCAATCACCAATGAGCTCAAAATATCTCATCGAATGATCTCGAGTTTACGGTCGTCCTTACAAAGACGACACCATGTTTGGACGCCTGATACTCAGAAACATACTAAAGTTTCTTATCCAATGAGCTTTAGGCTTACTCGCAGGCGAGTTGAACTACTTGTCAGATTAACTTACCTGCTGTTTGTTTTTGTGCTGTTATTTTTCCACCCTCCCAATTCTACTTCCCCACACCTCCTTCTCCTGTCCTTCCGCTCAGGAAATTATGAAAACACACGGCAAGGCGCAAATTCCCGACTACATATGGGGAACGTGCCATTTAAGCCAATATATTCGGACTCCTGATTCCTGATAGTTCAAACCCCACAAATTTTGAAACTCATATTTTAAAATCTTAATTTTTCAGTTTCATAAATTTTGAAATAGGTAAATTTTGATATTTTTATTCTTGAATTCATAACTTCTTATATTTTTAGATATCTGAATTTTGAATTCTTAACTCATTATTGCCCAACCTACTATATATAATAGGTGCAAAGAATAACTCCTATTACTCAAGCAATAACGCAGAACAGACATTATCAAGGAGTTAATATTGTTCCTATACTCTTGCAAGTTTTTGAACCCAAAACCTGGATCCGACCCGAACCCGACGGGTTTCAAATTAGAATTTCTCGGGTTTGGGTCGGGTCCGGGTTTTTGAAATTTTGAATTTTCGGGTCGGGTTCGGGTTTTTCGAATTTAAAATTTTCGGATTCGGGTTGGGTTCTGGTTTTGAACAGATCACACCCAATCATTTCTTGGCGTTGTTTACGCCTACACACAACACCTAGTAAACAAATAGTGTAGTAATTAACTTTACTTCGTGACACGAATGGCTCATCATAGTTTGTTTCAACAATATCGTCTAGAAACAATACTTGATTTGAAACGTTTTCATATTTTTGTAAGACTTCGGTTTCAATAGGACTCACAACGTTGAGATTAAAATTATGGACGCTCTCAAACTGCTGAGCAAGTTTTCGAGCTTTTTGTTCATTTGTAAGATGTATGTGGTCACCTTCCTTCAAAGCTGGAATTGGTTTCTGAGGTTTCTTAAGGACCTTAGAAAGTTTCCAGAATGGTTTAGAATTTGGCTTGATTTGTTCAACCTCTTTCTTGTAAGTTTTTGTAAATCTCCTTTCAAGAAATTAATTTGCTCGCCAGTGCAATGAAAAGGCAAATAGCAATAAAAATGATACCTAGATCAGTTTCAACTTCGATACCCAAACTCTCGATCACCTTGGTGTCAAGAGACGGCGTAACGGAATGTTTGATCCTGCGATTAACCGCTATTGCGATTCCTCCGCCGAATCCAACAATTCAATGAAATCGATGAATAACAAAATTAGAGTTACTCTTCAATTTAATATTTGGCTTTAAAAAAGTTTCGGTCACAACGGCTATATGCACATTATGTATCCTCAAGAAGTTGAAAAATTCGTCTTAGCACGTTTTTAATGAACGAGCATTCCAATTTAATAAATTTAAATGATTATTTAAAGTCATTGTTAAACTTTAATTTCATTATAATTTTGTTAGCAAATTCCCACCCCGCTTAAAAAGCTTCAAATATAGAGGTAGAATTTAACATAGCAATCATCATAGGTAGCATAGAGTCTTGCAAGTATTTTATTTTTTTTCTTCCGTTACACTACCTAGATCCATTGGACTAAAGGAAGCGTTGGGTGCAAACGAGTTTGTAGGCGTGGTACCGGTAGCCGTTATTTTGGCCTTGTTACTTGCCTCTGAAGCATAAGATGGCACACCATTGTAGTATGGTGTGACGGAGGGAGAAAAAGTTGTCAATCTATTTTGAATCGGATTAACATGTTTGGACGTATTTTCTTGAAGTGTACCTGAAGGAGTAGGTACATTTTTTATTTGTTGTCTAGAACGAGAATTTATAGTTTTTTCTCGAGCAGGACAACCCCAGAAATTCGATTTATGATTTTTGCTAGAATTAGCGCATTTTAAACTTTTTGTGTTTTTTTTTCACCGGACAAGTATCTTTCGTGTGCGCATTATCACCACAGATCATACATTTGGAATCCAAATGACAACTTTTTGTGCCGTGCCCAAAGCCTTGGCATCTACGACACTGGGTAAGACTTTGAAGTCTGCCCCCATGTCGTCTATAATGTTCCCACTTTACTCGCACGTGACACATAAAACGTTCTTTTTCAAATACTTTTAAATTATTAACCTTGTTCAGGCAACACGAGAACGACTGGTCACTCTACAGCTTGGCCGATACGGTCGAACCCATGACAGCAGGTCGAGAGCCAACCCTGGTGGGACAAACGTCAAAAGGGAGCATACTATTACCGCACGTGAAAGAAGGCGATTTAGATTTGGCGAAGTTCTTTTTAATATTATTGAAAGTGTGTGAATTACTAATTAAAACTAATTGAATAATAAAACTATTCTCGCTGGGCGTATAAGTTCGGTATAGGATATCGAACGGTAAGAGGGATAGTTCGAGAACCGTTATATACTGGCGTCTAACCTCAAATACTTACCTCTAGATAAGCGTGATAGTACCATTGAAGAGGCCTCATTCGGACAAATTGGCAGAAACGGGGACAACTTGCGTAGGGAATACAAATGTAAGATATGTGAACTATGTACGAGGGTTATTATACTGAATTTAATTATATTCTAGCTTTGAGCTGTCGCTACAATTTGCGCTGCTGTCTTGATTTATCCCCCATCCGAACAAACCTCATTACGGTTAAAATGAATTATATAAAGCTCCTGGATAATTCCAGAGCGTACTGGCGTGTTCTCGCCGCTGGCCTTTCTCTTCACAAGAATAACTTGTGAAGGAGAAAAGCCAAGTAAATTTTTCAATTTGTTGGATATTTCATCCAAACTTTGACCTTGTGGTAGCCCTTTCAAGACAGCCTTGAATGGTCTAGCTGTCTTGAAATCATATGAATAAAATTAATATAACTTCTCCGTAAGATACTGGAGTAGTCGTTTGTGGCCAATTCATTCCTCCGCTGTAACTCGACATTCTCCTCTTCGGCCAATCTGAAAAGAGACTTTCACGTCCGGAAGGAACGTCGAAAGCTCAGTTCGAAAGGCTTTGAAGTCGAAGATCATCACTGTTATAGGCGGAGGTGATTGCGTTTTCTTCTCATTGGCATTATGCGCAATGCGAGGAAATTTAAAAATCTCATCAGCTTCACATTCTGATAAAACATCGAATGAGTTGCTGCAGTCAATTGAATTTTCAGGTGGAGAAGATACCCTTTTCCGTTTAGCTTTAATTTTTGGCACACGGCCTTTCTGGGAGGACCCAGGTATGTTGAAAGAATTAAATATTTCTTTAGGCTGAATTGATCTTGAAAAATGTTTTAGTCTTGAAAAAAACTGATTGAGTAGAAAAAGTAGGTAGTCTTGAGAAAGACTAATTGTCGAAAAAAATATAGGTAGTCTTTAGAAAGACTGATTGAGCGAAAATATAGGTAGCCTCGAGAAAAACTGTTGCTGTTGAAAAACTCTAGGTAAACCAGGAGCTATCAAAATTTGTGACTGGTTCGAACGAAGGTTCAAGCCGGTATGATCAAGTAGTTAATATTGTTCATATACTCTTGCAGAATAAGTTAGGAGAAGATAGAGTGGTATTTATGTTTTGTTTTCATTCAATTTTCTCTTAAGAGGTTACAAATTTTTGTTTGGATGAAAAAAATGGAATTTTTGTAAATTAGATATTCTGAAATAACATACGCTGAGGAAAATATTCTCAAAATTTCATTAAGATCGGAATACTACAACTTGAGTTACAGCTATTCATAGACCGCTACCCATTGACCACTCCTAGGCGGTGCGTAGTGTTTGACACACTGTACCGTTGACGCAAGTCGATTATCTCGGAGTTGTATTTTGTTGAAAAGTTCATCCGCGGCGATCACGATATCTCAGGAACTCATTAATTGAATAATCTGAAATTTTCACAAATTGCTCCTATTTATATCAGCTACTTGGTGTACAAAAATAATTTTACTGGGAATGACCACACACCACACAAATACTAAAATTTTTAATTTCCTAAGCTTTTAGTCATAAAATCTTGAATCTGTGTGATATTCGAAATTGGTATTAAATTGAAAATATTCAGTAGAAAGACGTTTTGTTTCTAGGACTAATGGAATGTGATATCTGATATATTAAGAGTTGAGAAAATTTCAGCAGGTTATATTATGAATTCATGAACATTTTAAATTAACATCTACATTACCGTTCTTTCTCATATTAACATAATCGTTCAAATCATTAATAGAACGGGAATTCCAAGAAACCTGATCGCTTTGTGAAAGATTCGATATTTTTCGGGATGGAATGTCATCAGTCGTCCAATCTGTCGAACGGCGTTTATGGAAATTTTCGTCCTCTTGAGGATTCTCGCCTGTGTCGGAATCCATGTATGATTCAGACCGACTACTTTCAAGCGAGGACCTTTTACACAAGTTTACTTCCTCTATTAATATTGTGTTTCAATTCCCTGGATCTGTTTCCACAAAAGAATCCAAGTTGCTATGGGTTTTCCTGGAATAAACAACATAAGTTTAGCTGTAGACTATTAGCTGATCTGTCTTACCACTCTCTTGATCCATTTTAATTAGCACTAACAAAAAGTAACTTTCGGAATAATTTAAAGCTTACGCATTTTTCTCCGCAAGGTCGTCTAGAAATGACATCACTGAAGCAAATGGATACTTCGTAGGCAATACTTGTGACGAAGACCCACTTCGTGAAAAATGTTTTTCCTTTTTTTTAACTTCTTGGTTTTGACCAGTTATCCCGATAGGAAGCTGGGTCTGAAAAGAACAAGAAAAAATAATTCATCAAAACATAACTACGAAATTACCTGTTCCAAGTTTGTCTGCGATACGCCTCCATACTGCATGGACAGATGGTCGATTCGTGTGATACGGATGCCGAACTGAATATATTAATTCTTCTTCCGATACCAACTCGATCAAGGAGTTTAGATCGACCTTTGGTGCCATCGTGTGACAAGAACGTCTGTTGGCTGTGCTTGCTGACGCAAAATGGTGTGTTGGTAACAAATTTCACCAGCCCCCTGTCAAGGATGGCGTCTCTGTACAGCCAGCATTACTGCCATGAAAATCAAAACAAGAATTTTGGATCAAATCGTTAGAGCATGTTCAGGAGTGTTTCAGTGCTAGATTCATAATTTTGACAGTTCTATTATATAAAACTGAAAATTTAAATTTAAAATTCATGTCTCGCCATTCCTTCAGCGTTACTGCATTCAAATTTATTTTTCCCCAGTCTATCGGGTACAAGTGTCTGTGCTGAAAACTTTGCATGTATTTAAAACACAGTTCTAAACGTGTTTTAAAATCAGCAACAAATAGAACGGGGTTGTATAACAGTTTTAAATTTTGAAACAAAACTGTTCGAAATTATAAAACAAAACGCTCTGCTGGGGATGTGAATGTTTCAGTTTCAGTTCTACTTTGAGACTCCTATACAAAATAAAACGCTCCTGAACATGCCCTTAAAAGCTGTATTTGGTTACTAAGTGTTTCTGAATGATATTGTATTTAATCATCCCACAGGATGCAAAACGTCGTGTGGAATGCTTGAATATTGTGCATACCGCCGAATCTAATTCCTTGTTTGGGGCTTTATAGCTATGACGCCCCATATATGTAGGTTGCTATCAAACTCCATATGTTGGGTAGGGTGGGGTAAAATGATCGTTTTTTCAGCACAGCACTTTTTTGGTTCCATTTGGGGTCCCAAACAACTGTGCAAAATTTGGATTTGGCCCGGCGTAGCGCATTGCGTTTGAAATTTGTATGGAAATTAGTATGGGAAAACCTACTTTTTTGCATTTTACAGACTACAATTTTTCCTGCAGTATACCAGCAATTAGATAGAAGTGTAGTCCAGGATATGCTGAACAACTTTGCCGAAGGATGCATGGTGCTAGAATGTCTCTACAACAAGTTATAGCTGTTCAAAGTTCGATAGATCGAATTAATTGCCAAAAATCATTTTTTTGCCAACACTGCGGGTGTAGCAATGATATTTCATATAGCATACCAAAATACTTTACATTTACCACATTGGTATGTTTGGATGAATTATTCAAAAGCCTTAGCTCAATTTCATGGGCGTAGGTAGTTTCGCAATAGGGTGTAGTGAGGGGGGAGGGAGGGGGGAGGCTTCAACATATAGAAATTCTAACTGAAATAACTGAAATCTTGTCGAGTTGAAATGTTCAGATGAATTATTTTACAACATTTACACAATCCACAAGAGCTCCAGTTCAACAACAATTTTTACTTCAGGTGATCGAACAACATCGAAAAGAACATCCTATCAAATCATAGTGCGTATTAAACTGAAATATAATCAATGCATTTCTTTGACATATCAACTCGACATCAGTTGATTAAGTCTGCAACTTTACTTCCATTGATATAAAGTCAATGCAGAGGAATACAGTATGTTTCGTTTCATCGTTACTATTATGCATAGGACATTGTGCAAATGTCTTAAAATAATTCAACTGAACATTTCAACTCGACAAGATTTCAGTTATTTCAGTTAGAATTTCTATATGTTGAAGCCTCCCCCCTCCCTCTCCCCTCACTACACCCTATTGCGAAACTACCTACGCCCATGAAATTGAGCAAAGGCTTTTGAATAATTCATCCAAACATACCAATGTGGTAAATGTAAAGTATATGATGTTATTTTGGTATGCTATATGAAATATCATTGCTACACCCGCAGTGTTGGCAAAAAAATGATTTTTGGCAATTAATTCGATCTATCGAACTTTGAACAGCTATAACTTTATGTAGAGACATTCTAGCACAATGCATCCTTCGGCAAAGTTGTTCAGCATATCCTGGACTACACTTCTATCTAATTGCTGGTATACTGCAGGAAAAATTATAGTCTGTAAAATAGAAAATGCAAAAGAGTAGGTTTTCCCATACTAATTTCCATACAAATTTCAAACGCAATGCGCTACGCCGGGTCAAATCCAATCGACCCCAAACTTTGCCCAGTTGTTTGAGACCCCAAATGGAACCAAAAAAGTGCTGTGCTCAGTTGATCAGGTTAAGATTACGTTTTTCCATATAACAATGCCCCACCCTAATGTTGGTATAGGGTTGCCAGGACGCTGAATTTCACAGAGCAATATAGACAAATATTACACCAGGTACACAGCTTTGTTCTTTATCTTTTCTCCGCTGTGGTGCTATCCTTCAATCAGTGTGAAGAATAAGTTTTCTGCCTGGCAGGTAGGTATGTATAGAACCACAGTTTATAAAGAACAGTTGCGCAAAGACTCAAGCAAATCTACCTATCGAACACTCAAAATGTCTACCTATCGGACACGAAGAATAACAATGCTCGAATGCGTGGGGAGTATCGTTATTATGTGATTATAATTATGAGAAAAAATTCAATGCTGTAATATTAACATTATTTCAAACCAGGGACATTTCGCTTAAAGATATAATATATGTGCACTGATATTTAAATTTGGCACTATTTCAAACACCGGAACAGCTCTGGGTAGAGTTAATAATCTTCCACCGACAGTGGAAACATGAAGGTATTTCTCATAATTAAAGTGCAACTAAAATTTTGACAAATTTGTGTATGCATTCCTTTTATATTTATGTACTTATTCAAATTTATCTTACGCTGCAAATTTGACTATTTTTTGTCACTCCCCAATCAGACAGCAAGCGGCAAAAACCAATACATTTCGCTCTTAGTTGCGGATCATTTGGGAACCTGGAAAAAATTAAATTCTTTATACGATGTTATTTATCGTACTGATTTGTTACAAAATAAAACTAAACACTTAATTTTAAAATTTTAAATGCGCAAAATTAACTTCTAACTGAAGCGTTCGGGTGAAGTCATTTGAAATTTAACAAAAAATAAAGGTTCCCAAAATTTAAAAAAGGCCAATGATTGATCCAATGTTGCCAATCCTCTTTACGCAACTCTACCATTAAAAACTCTGTATAGAACGAGAAGAAAAAGTATTTGTTCTGAGTGTATCCTGAAATAAGTGCACACTGCACATCTGTATTAATTCTCTTTGCACTGTTGAAGCGCAGTCTTTCAATTGGCATGAAGCATAAGAGCATGTTCAGGAGTGTTTCAGTTCTAGATTCATAATTTTGACAGTTCTATAAAATAAAACTAAAAATTTTAAAACTAGAACTTGCTGTCCCCAGCAGCAATTTTAGCGGGTGTTCCATTCAGTTTAAAATTCATTTTCCGCCATGCTTTCAGCGTTACTGCATTCAAATTTATTTTTCCCCAGTCTATCGGGTCCAAGTGTCTGTGCTGAAAACTTTGCATGTATTTAAAACACTGTTCTAAACTTGTTTTAAAATCAGCAACAAATAGACGGCGTCGTATAACAGTTTTAAATTTTAAAACATAACTGTTCGAAATTATTAAACAAAACGCTCTGCTGGGGATGTGAATCTTTCAGTTCCAGTTCTACTTTGAAACTCCTATACAAAATAAAACGCTTCTGAACATGCCATAACTGTTTATATTAGGTAGATATGTAAATTAGTTTGTAAAATGAAAACGAAAAGCAAAATTATATATTGAGCCCATACAGAAGCAGGAGCAAACTGTGGTGTGGAATGTGAAATACTTTCGTTTCCAATCTGTTAAACAGATATATTTAAATGAACAAAAAACGATAGAAAATGTCTAAGATATTTATATTTATATTAAAAGAGTGTTATATATTGTATTTCCTTTATTGAATCCGGAGACTGATGGAATAACAGGTGATAGGTACAACGGAACTTTACGGTTGATTACTTTTGGCCAGAGTAAACAGCTCCATTCAGCCATGTTAATGGATTTTTCGTGATTAGGTTCTGCATCAGAAGTTGCCGTTGTCTTGTGTAGTATTCCTTTTGCTCATTGTCCGAGAGTAAAAAATTGTGTAGCACGCTTCACTGTCTTTTCAACCACCGTTAAACTGGCGTTGATACTGTTCGACAGGATTCTCCATGCATCACACGAGATCCCAAATGTTCGTTCGATGCACTGCCGAGCTCTAGAAATCCGGACATAAAAAATTCTTTCTTCATTTGTGAGCCATTGCCCACAAATCGACCTCATAATGTGACGGTGGAGTGGGAATGCTTCATCTGCAGCCAAATAATACGGGAACGGCATACCGTCATCGTTTGGAAGTGGTTCATCGAGAGGAAAATTAAGACGATCACTAAAGAGAAGCTCTCCAAAAAGAGTTGCTTTGTGCGTCCCTCCATCGCTAGCACTGCCATATTGACCAATATCCATTGACCATGTGTATAAACATGCTGGATCACATACCGCAAGAAGTACTATACTGAAAGTTTTTTTATAATTGAAATAAACGGTACCTGAAAAGTGAACGGAAAAATAATTTTATAGGCCTAAAATATCAGGAAAACTACTCAGGCAAAAAATACAGCGAATTTCATAGGAATATCGTATAATTTTTAGCCACAAGTAGCACGTATGTAAATTATAAGATAATCTTATGAAACGGCATTTATTTTGTTAAATCGGTTTGCTATGATTTCATGTTCCATAAGATATCTTTGAATTATCATACGACAATATTATACATTTCTCTTATGTTTATGAGAATCATAAGATGCTCGTATGAAATTCATACGACTGGCATATGTAATAACTTATAAAATGTTAAGGTAATCATAAAAGTCGTATGTTTTTCATATTAATCTTATGAAAACATAGTTTTGTTATGTAGATAGTTTTGTTACTTTTCTATTCATGATAAGATAAATCTTATGAATTTCGCTATGCGTACACGTAGTACCTGAGTTGGGGGCCTGCAATAGAAATGTGTTTTCCATCGATGCATCCTACACAATTTGGGAGATCCCATATCCTCCAAAATTCTTTTGAATGATTTTTCCATTCTTCTGTTGTTGGAAATGACATACACGTAGGACTCAGCGAATCGAAAGTAGCGTCACACGTTTCTCTTATTATACAAGTAACCGTGGATGGATGAATCATATAATTAAAGCTCAGTGACTGTTTCATCGTTTACCTCAACGTAATACACATTCTGAACTCTGCTGGTAAAGCACGCAAGAATTCTTTTGCCAATTTAGGTTTCAACAATGAAAGTAAATTGTTGTATTGTTCAATATTTAATCGAAAGTAATTTTTAAAATATTTTTCAATACTGGTATAAGAGCAAAAAAACAGAATGTTTGTTCCTGCTGAACCACAGAGGCCTACTGCAACCCGTCGTTTTCAGTATTTGCGCCTGGACGAAAAGAATACACACATATCTCGTATTATTCGGGGGATTATATTGCTACCAGAAATCTAATTAACGTCAAATTTTCCTACAAAATTAACGATAAAAATTCTAAATGGAACAAAATACGAAAATTTAAAAATTTAAGGATTGGAAAATTTACGAATTCGAACAATTGAGTTCGTAAATTTTTAATTGCTAAACTTTTGAACTGTTGATGCTCCCATCAACTTAAGTTTTAATTCTATAAATTGCTTCGATTGTCCAATTTAAATTTGTTAAGGATCAAATGTTTAAATTCAATTTCAAAGTTTTTAAAGCGATGAAATACGTTTAAATTTTGAAATCAAAACAGGATCAAATTTTCAAACTTTCAAATCTTTATCTACGAATATTGATTTTCTTAAGATTTATATAGAATATTGAATGAAGAGTCTCATGTAGACTGAATTTGGCTTGACGTTAATTTGTTCCTGATTTCAACTAATGCATTTCATAGGTATAGTAGTTTGAAAAAAATGTGTATTTTTCCACTCACTGCCCTGCCTTCTACCTACCATGCCAGGTCGCAAATATGCCTACCGGTGAAATGTCAACCTATCGGGCCGATATCGAGTGGCTTATAATTGGTGCAAGCAAACCCTACCTACCAGCTGGGTACAAACCAGGCAGCTGATTGTCGACAACGAGCGAACCGTATAAATAGCCTACTTCGATTCGAAGTCGGCATCATTCGGTTTAGAGCAGTGAACGTCAATTTCCGGGTGTGGCGGAATGCCCACCCGGTGTTAGTTTTGAAAATACGATTTTTGTGGCTGATGACAGTGCGAAAAGTGGTGTCTGTGCGAGACTGTGAAAGTGTATTACGGAATGTCACCATAATCACACAATTCCTGTACTACATTTCCATATGAATTTACGAGGAAATGTTGCCAACCTGTTGCATTCCATTATGGCAGTTAGTTCAAGCATTGTGTTAGTCAGTTACTGCGAGAAAAGTGCGTAGGAAATGAACAAACAATTTGACCGAAATGGCCGACGTTGCTATTACTAAAGGGATGTCATGAATGTTTGATGATTGAAAAAAAGGTAAAGTACAATACAATGGAGATGAGACATCTAAATACTCACTACAGTTTGTTTTTTTTTTCATTACAGTTTGCCTTTTCAAGAACAATTTTCAACGATGTGATGATGTAGATATGGGGCAATGTGACCAGCGGACATAGCAGAAGACGATCAGAGCATAGTTATTCCGGCTCAATGAAGGAAACCTAGCGGATGTATTCACAAACCGTCGTGTTAAAAACTTTCGAACAGCAGTTGGTTCTACAGGAATGTGCAGTTGGTGGTTATTAGAGAAAATGACAGGATTCATTCGCTCTGACACGAGTTGGTAGGTTTATGCTTACTAGGATTTCGGACATGTTTTAGAAATTCGTTTTTTGTTCAACGAAATCAACCACTGAATATCTATTGTTCATCTTGGTTCCCACAGTTTATCCTAGTTTACCTAGTCGTACACCAAAAACAGTCATTTTTTCGGTCTCTTCAAAACTAGGTCGTTTTAGAATATTTGAGCGAAATCAGGTAACCCGTCACTGAAAATTGTTGAAATGGTCACATGAGTGAAAGAAAAGAGACTTTTCTTAAGTTCTATTTCTATATTGGCATTTTTGAGATTAGCTAGATAATAATCGACCACCGTAAGTTCTTTTTAAGTTCTATTTCTATTATTTTGACGAATGCAGAAAAATACCAATTGTTGTGATTTCTCAATATTTTCTATTTCCTATTCGTATGCGAATTGTCAGTGAAGCACGATACCAGCCTACTATAATTTCTTTCAAATTCTATTTCAATTATTTGTGAATTAGTTCAGGCAAATCTTTTGATACGTGATATTGTCACTACGGAATATTATTTTTCTTGAAGATTTAACCACTGCAACTTCACAATATTACAATATGCATTACAAATTTGTTGGAAGATCGCATGAGTGAATGAAAAGAGATTTTTCTTAAGTTCTATTTCTATATTGGCATTGATATTGTCAATCTCTTCAAAGCTAGGCCGCTTTAGAATATTTAACAGAAAGCAGGTAGCCAATCACTGAAATTTCGGATATGTTTTAGAAATTCGTTTTTTGTCTGAGAAAACCAGCTACTGAAATTTCGAAGAAATTCTATAGTTTATCCTAGTTTAGGTCGAAATGTGTTCGAACCGTGATATTATAACTACGGAATATTATTTTGAGATTTGCTAGATAATAACCGACCACCGTAAGTTCTTTTTAAGTTCTATTTCTATTATTTTTTGCGAATGCAGAAAAAATACCAATTATAATTTCTCAATATTTTCTATTTCCTATTCGTATGCAAATTGTCAGTGAAGCACGATACAAGCCTACTATAATTTCTTTCAAATTCTATTTCAATTTTTTGTGGATTAATTCAGGCAAATCTTTTGATACGTGATATTATCACTACGGAATATTATTTTTGCTCTTGAAGATTTAACCACTGCAACTTCACAATATTACAATATGCATTACAAATTTGTTGGAAGGTCGCATGAGTGAATGAAAAGAGATTTTTCTTAAGTTCTATTTCTATATTGGCATTGATATTACCAATATCTTCAAAGCTGGGCCGTTTTAGAATATTTAACTGAAAGCAGGTAACCAATCACTGAAATTTCGGATATGTTTTAGAAATTCGTTTTTTGTCTGAGAAAACCAGCTACTGAAATTTTGAAGAAATTCTATAGTTTATCCTAGTTGAGGTCGAAATGTGTTCGAACCGTGATATTATCACTACGGAATATTATTTTTGCTCTTGAAGATTTAACCACTGCAACTTCACAATATTACAATATGCATTACAAATAATTTCGAAGAAATTCTATAGTTTATCATAGTTTGAGTCCAAATGTGTTCGAACCGTGATATTATCACTACGGAATATTATTTTTGAGATTAGCTAGATAACAACCGACCACCGTAAGTTCTTTTTAAGTTCTATTTCTATTATTTTGGCGAATGCAGAAAAATACCAATTGTTGTAATTTCTCAATATTTTCTATTTCCTATTCGTATGTGAATTGTCAGTGAACCACGATACAAGCCTACTATAATTTCTTTCAAATTCTATTTCAATTTTTTGTGGATTAGTTCAGGCAAATCTTTTGATACGTGATATTATCACTACGGAATATTATTTTTGCTCTTGAAGATTTAACCACTGCAACTTCACAATATTACAATATGCATTACAAATTTGTTGGAAGGTCGCATGAGTGAATGAAAAGAGATTTTTCTTAAGTTCTATTTCTATATTGGCATTGATATTGCCAATCTCTTCAAAGCTAGGCCGCTTTAGAATATTCAACTGAAAGCAGGTAACCAATCACTGAAATTTCGGATATGTTTTAGAAATTCGTTTTTTGTCTGAGAAAACCAGCTACAGAAATTTCGAAGAAATTCTATAGTTTATCCTAGTTTTGGTCGAAATGTGTTCGAACCGTGATATTATCACTACGGAATATTATTTTTGAGATTAGCTAGATAATAACCGACCACCGTAAATTCTTTTTAAGTTCTATTTCTATTATTTTGGCGAATGCAGAAAAATACCAATTGTTGTAATTTCTCAATATTTTCTATTTCCTATTCGTATGCGAATTGTCAGTGAAGCACGATGCCAGCCTACTATAATTCCTTTCAAATTCTATTTCAATTATTTGTGAATTAGTTCAGGCAAATCTTTTGATACGTGATATTATCACTAAGGAATATTATTTTTGCTCTTGAAGATTTAACCACTGCAACTTCACAATATTACAATATGCATTACAAATTTGTTGGAAGGTCGCATGAGTGAATGAAAAGAGATTTTTCTTAAGTTCTATTTCTATATTGGCATTGATATTACCAATCACTTCAAAGCTGGGCCGTTTTAGGATATTTAACTGAAAGCAGGTAACCAATCACTGAAATTTCGGATATGTTTTAGAAATTCGTTTTTTGTCTGAGAAAACCAGCTACAGAAATTTCGAAGAAATTCTATAGTTTATCCTAGTTTAGGTCGAAATGTGTTCGAACCGTGATATTATCACTACGGAATATTATTTTTGAGATTAGCTAGATAATAACCGACCACCGTAAATTCTTTTTAAGTTCTATTTCTATTATTTTTTGCGAATGCAGAAAAATACCAATTGTTGTAATTTCTCAATATTTTCTATTTTCTATTCGTATGCGAATTGTCAGTGAAGCACGATACCAGCCTACTATAATTCCTTTCAAATTCTATTTCAATTATTTGTGAATTAGTTCAGGCAAATCTTTTGATACGTGATATTATCACTACGGAATATTATTTTTGCTCTTGAAGATTTAACCACTGCAACTTCACAATATTACAATATGCATTACAAATTTGTTGGAAGGTCGCATGAGTGAATGAAAAGAGATTTTTCTTAAGTTCTATTTCTATATTGGCATTGATATTGTCAATCTCTTCAAAGCTAGGCCGCTTTAGAATATTTAACAGAAAGCAGGTAACTAATCACTGAAATTTCGGATACGTTTTAGAAATTCGTTTTTTGTCTGAGAAAACCAGCTACAGAAATTTCGAAGAAATTCTATAGTTTATCCTAGTTTAGGTCGAAATGTGTTCGAACCGTGATATTATCACTACGGAATATTATTTTTGAGATTAGCTAGATAATAACCGACCACCGTAAGTTCTTTTTAAGTTCTATTTCTATTATTTTTTGCGAATGCAGAAAAATACCAATTGTAATTTCTCAATATTTTCTATTTCCTATTCGTATGCGAATTGTCAGTGAAGCACGATGCCAGCCTACTATAATTCCTTTCAAATTCTATTTCAATTATTTGTGAATTAGTTCAGGCAAATCTTTTGATACGTGATATTATCACTACGGAATATTATTTTTGCTCTTGAAGATTTAACCACTGCAACTTCACAATATTACAATATGCATTACAAATTTGTTGGAAGGTCGCATGAGTGAATGAAAAGAAATTTTTCTTAAGTTCTATTTCTATATTGGCATTGATATTTCCAATCTCTTCAAAGCTGGGCCGTTTTAGAATATTTAACAGAAAGCAGGTAACCAATCACTGAAATTTCGGATATGTTTTAGAAATTCGTTTTTTGTCTGAGAAAACCAGCTACTGAAATTTCGAAGAAATTCTATAGTTTATCCTAGTTTAGGTCGAAATGTGTTCGAACCGTGATATTATCACTACGGAATATTATTTTTGAGATTAGCTAGATAATAACCGACCACCGTAAGTTCTTTTTAAGTTCTATTTCTATTATTTTTGCGAATGCAGAAAAATACCAATTGTTGTAATTTCTCAATATTTTCTATTTCCTATTCGTATGCGAATTGTCAGTGAAGCACGATACCAGCCTACTATAATTCCTTTCAAATTCTATTTCAATTATTTGTGAATTAGTTCAGGCAAATCTTTTGATACGTGATATTATCACTACGGAATATTATTTTTGCTCTTGAAGATTTAACCACTGCAACTTCACAATATTACAATATGCATTACAAATTTGTTGGAAGGTCGCATGAGTGAATGAAAAGAGATTTTTCTTAAGTTCTATTTCTATATTGGCATTGATATTGTCAATCTCTTCAAAGCTAGGCCGCTTTAGAATATTTAACAGAAAGCAGGTAACCAATCACTGAAATTTCGGATATGTTTTAGAAATTCGTTTTTTGTCTGAGAAAACCAGCTACAGAAATTTCGAAGAAATTCTATAGTTTATCCTAGTTTAGGTCGAAATGTGTTCGAACCGTGATATTATCACTACGGAATATTATTTTGAGATTAGCTAGATAATAACCGACCACCGTAAGTTCTTTTTAAGTTCTATTTCTATTATTTTTGCGAATGCAGAAAAATACCAATTGTAATTTCTCAATATTTTCTATTTCCTATTCGTATGCAAATTGTCAGCCTACTATAATTTCTTTCAAATTCTATTTCAATTTTTTGTGGATTAATTCAGGCAAATCTTTTGATACGTGATATTATCACTACGGAATATTATTTTTGCTCTTGAAGATTTAACCACTGCAACTTCACAATATTACAATATGCATTACAAATTTGTTGAAATGGTCGCATGAGTGAATAAAAAGAGCTTTTTCTTAAGTTCTATTTCTATATTGGCATTGATATTGCCAATCTCTTCAAAGCTGGGCCGTTTTAGAATATGTAACTGAAAGCAGGTAACCAATCACTGAAATTTCGGATATGTTTTAGAAATTCGTTTTTTGTTCAACGAAATCAACCACTGAATATCTATTGTTCATCTTGGTTTCCACAGTTTATCCTAGTTTACAATTCGTATACCAAAAACAGCAATTTTGTCGGTCTCTTCAAAGCTAGGCGGTTTTAAAATATTTAACTGAAAGCAGGTAACCAATCACTGAAATTTCGAATATGTTTTAGAAATTCGTTTTTTGTCTGAGAAAACCAGCTACTGAAATTTCGAATAAATTCTATAGTTTATCCTAGTTTGAGTCGAAATAGGTTCGAACCGTGATATTATCACTACGGAATATTGTTTTTATTCCTGAACTGATTTTAGTATTTGGTGCCTTTTTTAGATATTTACAAAAAAAAGTTCTGTTTCATTTAGAAAAGAAAACACTTATTAGTCATTGCGGTATGCTGGGTGCTTCTATTCCTCGTGGCGTGCCAGTGACTTTATTTCCATTTGATGGTGCTTCCGTGTCCTCAGGGGTCATCCAGCTCGGTCTACTGCTTTATGAGAACGTTGTTGAGGCATACCTCTCAATGTATTGTAGCGCTTGTACTCTTCTTATTGTACTTATTGCATAGCCGTAATATTAGCGCATTTGCCCAAAATTCCACGCGGCCTTTCTGTTTTCTATTTCCTATTCGTATGCTAACTGTTTGTGAAGCTCGAAACCAGCCTACTGTTGTTTCTTTCAAATTCTATTTCAATTTTTTTAGCGAAAGAGCTCAAGCATTTTCAGGCACGATTTGTAGATCAAACCACTGCAGCTGCACAATATTACAATATGCATTACAAATTTACGGAGCTGAGATCTCCTGAAGTCGTCATCATATGACCAAAGGTCGCATGAGTGCGCCAATGTTTTGGATATTCGTTTTTTGGGTCAAGTTAACCAACCGCTGAAATTTCGAAGAAATTCTATAGTTTATCCTAGTTTGTGCCGAACTGTGTAATATTATCACTACGAAATATTATTTTTATGTAAACATTTACATCCACATCCACGGTTATCCGGTTCGAATGACCATTCTTTGGCGTTTGACTTAATGCTATGAAGCCGACTATAATAGGATGAATGTCACTTATTTCAATGTATATTGAAAAATATTTTCATCTAACGTTTATGTTTTTACAAAAGTATAGCTTGTTAGGTGCCAAGGGGTGACGTACGTATGTATGAACGAGCTATTCTCACAGTCACGTCGTTTAGTGACTAGAAGGAAATCTCATTCTACTCACTAGGTGACATGACTGTGAGAATAGGGTTTAATATTTATATGGAGTTGTATGTTAGTTTAAATACCCCAAACACAAGTGATCTGTAGTAAGAAAGTTTCGCGAAATTTGAATTTCGATTTTGTTTTATAAATTCGTTTTTGGTTACAATGGCTGTTCCGGAAAAATTCTATAGTTTATACTAGTTTGAGTCGAATTTCAATAGTATTATTGTTTCTTAGCAGGAGAACGTTAGGTAAACATGTATTTGATAGTAAAACGATGCTTGTTTAAGTATAAGAATTCTAAGTTATCAAGAAAAATATATAAATAAACAATATAAATTTAAATAAAACTGTCTTTTCTGTATTTTATCACAAAGTCCGTTTCTTCTTTGTTACACACCTCTCCGACAAAAGGCACACGTCTAATGCAATCTGAACAGATCATGTTAAATTATCAACTCAATAAGGCAAGCAATAAAAACAGACTGAAACTGCTCTTCCTTACCTTCAGTGGTATGTCCCGGAAGAGAACAAAGACTCACCTACCTTTTTTTTGGTTGACAAGCTACGATTTGCAACCTAATCGATTATTGATTTTAATCGATTATCTTGGCCGATTAATCGAATCATTAATCAAGCTCTCGACAATTACTCGATCAACGGATTATAGATTACTACCTAAACAGATGAACGAACGGAAGAAGGTCACAATATTTTGAAAGAAACCGTTTAATTATTATTTCAACAAATAACCAAAAATGGTGCAGTTGGTGTATTTCGATACAATAGAAAAAAGATATCCTCAAAAATAATCCCCAAGTAGACAATATTCGAAGAGGTATCTTGTGGACGAGTTTATAATGACTTTGTTTCCACTTACATGAAATCATATATTTCGCTTCCCGTTTTCCGAGATATGTTCTAGATCGATCAAAGGATCATAAGTTAAAAAATTAGCGAATGTTCTGGCAAATGAAATATTGCACACTGATAAGTGATCAAGACACAATCAGTCAACTTGAAATTGTGTTTATGGTGTTTATTTCTAGCGGTGGTAGATAGAAAATGAAGTACTAAATATATCCTGATATCATCCTTTTTCATTTTTATCTAAATAACATTCGGCTGTTATATTTAAACGGATCATTAGTATATAGACACTTACTCTCTTCAGTAAAATTGTTTGCAAAATAAAGAACTATAAATTTGCTGAAGACTTCTTAACCTCTAAAAAAGCTATAACTCCGAAAACAGCTCCAACGACATTTGACGCAGTTTTTGTTCGGGCACTGATGCTTCCGAAAGTACCGGCATGCTTCATAACCCCTTTGCCTGGAGTGCGGGGTCTTGCAAGAGACACCGGAACACGCGGTATTTGAACGCGCTAGGTTCGAAGAAGTTCGTAGGAGTATGTCTGATGTGACAGTGGACAATATCGTCGAAAAGATGTGCCACTACGAGCATATCTGGGATGCTGTCAACAGAGTGTTTGCATAACTCTCCGAGCTCTCGATCGAAGCAGTTCGTTTTCTGGTGCTGTGCATAAAGTGAACAAGAATATATATTGTCAGTGAAGGTCAACTATTGTTTGAGGCAGTCTTTGTTCGCCGGTGCCCAGGCTGGTGAAGTGAATACCAGAATTGCCGGACACGCCGCTATATAAGCTAAGTATTATTTTTCTTTCTTTCGTTTCCCTTTCCCCGATCGATCTACTTTTCCCTTTCCCCTGAATACAAGTTTCATCTCTCGTTTACACCACGTGCTATCCTCGTGCCTAAATGGCCGAGGGCGAAGGAACATTGGATGGGAATGATATTCCCATGGATTTACCGGATAAACCCGATATTACTCCCTCCCCTGATTCCCCCAGTCCTCCCCGTATTAAAACATACCCAGCCAATTCAAATGGACCCTGGGTGGTGTATTTCCGGCCCAACACGAAATCGCCCAATATTCTAGAAATATCACGGGAGCTGACCGCTAACTACCCGGCCGTAGCTCAGATAACACGTGTTCGAGCTAATAAGATACGCGTTATAGTAAATGACCTCGATCAGGCAAACCAGATTGCTCGCAGCGAGCGTTTTACGAAACAATTCAGAGTGTATGTGCCTTGTAGGGCAGTGGAGATCGATGGAATAGTCGCCGAACCGGGTCTAAAGTGCGAAGACCTGTTGAAGTACGGGGTTGGCTGCTTTAAGGACCCTTCACTTCAAAAGGTGAAGATTCTGGAATGCAAGCAATTGTATTCCGCAAAAACAGAAAATGATAAGACAACTTATTCTCCGTCAGACTCGATTCGGGTGACTTTCTCCGGGTCTGCTCTTCCCAACTATGTCCTCCTGGATAGGGTTCGCTTACCCGTTCGCCTGTTTGTACCGCGGGTAATGAACTGCAGCAATTGCAAGCAACTGGGCCACACAGCCACTTATTGTGGCAATAAAAAACGGTGCGGCAAATGCGAGGGAGAGCATGAGGATGACGCTTGCGGTGGAGAAACTGAGAAGTGTATTTACTGCGGGGGCCCTCCGCATGCTCTTAAGTCATGCCCGGCGTACAAGCAGCGCGGGGATAAAATTAAGCGCTCCCTTAAGGATCGCTCGAGGCACTCTTATGCAGAAATGCTAAAGAATGCTTCGCCATCTGTCCCTTCCGAAAATTCCTTTGCTCTTTTGGCTGGCGTTGAGCAAGAATCTGACGACCCACAAGAGGGAACATCATTGGTTAACCCAGGGGAATCCAGGAAGAGGAGAAATCTAGCCTCCCCTAAATTGCCTCGTAAGGGTGCCAAAGTGTCGTCCCCTCAGAGTGCGCCAACTACAATCAATAAATCCAACGGAAGTGATGCACTACAGCCGAAGCAATTTGCTCCAGGACTTGGAAATATTAATTCTAACAAGGAGTACCCACCACTTCCAGGGACACCAAAAACCCCAAGTGTCCCCTTTTTTCAAACAGATACTCAGTCCAGTAGCGGACTAATGAAATTTTCTGACATAGTGGACTTAATTTTCACAGCTTTCAATGTTACTGATCCTCTTAAAAGCCTTCTGATACGTTTTCTCCCTATAGTGCAAACATTTTTGAAGCAGTTGACTACTAAATGGCCCCTCCTTGCAGCGATCGTATCCTTCGATGGCAAAGTCATCGAACGAGGTCACCGATTCGATCACTGTTCTACAGTGGAACAGCAGAAGTATCCTCCCGAAAATCGATTCCTTTAAATTTTTACTAAATAGTTTAAAATGTGATGCTTTCGCATTATGTGAAACTTGGTTAACTTCCAATATAAATCTCAACTTCCACGACTTTAATATAATTCGTCTGGATCGAGAAAACCCCTATGGAGGAGTACTTTTGGGGATCAAAAAGTGCTATTCTTTCAACCGAATTAACCTCCCTTCGACACCAGGCATTGAAATTGTCGCTTGTCAAGTTCTAATCAAAGGTAAAGACCTTTGCATTGCTTCCATCTACATTCCTCCTAGAGCCTCGGTAGGGCACCGAACGCTTTGTAATATCACGGAATCCTTACCGGCACCGCGGCTAGTTCTGGGAGACTTTAACTCGCACGGTACGGTATGGGGTTGTCTTCATGATGATAATAGATCAACATTAATCCAAGATCTTTGCGATAATTTCAACATGACCATCTTAAACACGGGAGAAATGACGCGGATTCCTACACCACCAGCACGCGCAAGCGCGTTGGATTTATCGCTTTGCTCGACATCGCTACAGTTAGATTACATGTGGAAGGTGATCCCTGATCCCCACGGTAGCGATCTTGAACCGTTAGCAATTGAAATCACGATAGGCAAATTATCGTGATTTCAATTGCTAACGGTTCAAGACCATCGAAAACAATCAATGCCTCGTATGACCTCACACGGAACATTGATTGGAAGAGTTACGCGACCGCGATATCCGTTAAAATCGAATCCACTCAAGAACTTCCTCCGGAGGAAGAGTACAGGTTTTTGGCTGGCTTGATTCTCGACAGTGCGAATCAAGCTCAGACTAAACCAGTACCCAGCGCGAATACCCATGGACGGTCTCCCACACTGTGGTGGGATAAAGAGTGCTCAGAGCTGTACGCGGAGAAGTCCACTGCATATAAGGCCTTCCGGGAAGACGGGTTACCCGCTAGCTATCAACAGTACGCGTCGCTAGAAAGGCGAATGAAGAGTTTAATGAAAGCCAAAAAACGCAGTTATTGGCGCCGGTTCGTCGACGGGTTAACGAGAGAAACAGCGATGAGCACTCTTTGGGGTACGGCTCGACGTATGCGTAACCGTAATAGTACCAACGAGAACGTGGAATATTCAAACCGTTGGATATTCGCTTTCGCCAAGAAGATCTGTCCGGACTCTGTCCCGGTACAGAAAACGTGCCGCGCCGCGTCTCCTCCCGATACCGCGAACGAAACAGCGTTTTCGATGGTGGAGTTTTCACTTGCTCTCTTATCATGCAACAATAACGCCCCAGGGTTAGACAGAATCAAATTCAACTTGCTGAAGAATCTGCCTGACACTGCAAAAAGGCGCTTGCTGAACTTATTTAACAAGTTTCTTGAGGGTAACATTGTCCCTCATGACTGGAGGCAAGTGAAGGTAATCGCCATTCAAAAACCAGGAAAACCAGCCTCCGACCACAACTCGTATCGGCCGATTGCAATGCTGTCCTGTATTCGGAAGTTGTTCGAGAAAATGATCTTGTTTCGCCTCGACAATTGGGTTGAAGCAAATGGCTTACTGTCAGATACACAATTTGGCTTCCGCAAAGGTAAAGGGACGAACGATTGCCTTGCGTTGCTTTCTACAGAAATCCAAATGGCCTATGCTAACAAAGAGCAGATGGCATCAGTCTTCTTGGATATTAAGGGGGCTTTTGACTCAGTTTCTATCAACATTCTGTCAGAGAAGCTGCACCAGCATGGTCTTTCACCAATTTTAAATAACTTTTTGCTAAACCTGTTGTCTGAAAAGCACATGCACTTTTCGCATGGCGATTTAACAACATCGCGATTTAGCTACATGGGTCTTCCCCAGGGCTCATGTCTAAGTCCCCTGCTCTACAATTTTTACGTGAATGACATTGACGATTGTCTTGCCAATTCATGCACGCTAAGGCAACTTGCAGACGACGGGGTGGTCTCTGTTACAGGGCCCAAAGCTGCCGACTTGCAAGGACCATTACAAAATACCTTGGACAATTTGTCTGCTTGGGCTCTTCAGCTGGGTATTGAGTTCTCCACGGAGAAAACTGAGTTGGTTGTTTTTTCTAGGAAGCGTGAGCCGGCGCAACTCCATCTTCTATTAATGGGTGCAACGATCAATCAGGTTTTCACATTTAAATATCTCGGGGTCTGGTTCGACTCTAAAGGTACCTGGGGATGTCACATTAGGTATCTGAAACAGAAATGCCAACAAAGGATCAATTTTCTCCGAACAATAACTGGAACATGGTGGGGTGCTCACCCAGGAGACCTGATCAGGTTGTACAAAACAACGATATTGTCGGTGATGGAGTACGGGTGTTTCTGTTTCCGCTCCGCTGCGAACATACACTTCATCAAACTGGAGAGAATCCAGTATCGTTGCTTGCGCATTGCCTTGGGTTGCATGCACTCGACCCATACGATGAGTCTTGAAGTGCTGGCGGGTGTTCTTCCGCTAAAAAATCGATTTTGGGAACTCTCATATCGATTGCTCATCCGATGCGACATTCTGAACCCGTTGGTGATTGAAAACTTCGAGAGGCTCGTCGAGCTTAATTCGCAAACCCGATTTATGTCCTTGTACTTCGACTACATGGCACAGAGCATTAATCCTTCTACGTATACTCCCAACCGTGTTCGTTTCCTAGATACTTCTGATTCTACTGTATTCTTCGACACATCCATGAGATTCGTGGAATCCCGGACCATATACGCCCTCAAGTGATCCCCAATATATTTTATAATAAATTCCGAGAAGTCGACTGTGACAAAATGTTCTACACTGACGGATCAAATCTCGATGGGTCCACTGGCTTCGGTATCTTCAACAATACTATCACCGCTTCATTCAAGCTCAATGATCCTGCTTTTGTTTACGTCGCAGAGTTAGCTGCAATTCAGTACACCCTTGGGATCATCGACACTCTGCCCACAGATCACTACTTCATCGTTTCGGACAGCCTCAGCTCTATCGAGGCTCTTCGTGCGGTGAAGCCTAAAAAGCAATTCCCGTATTTTCTGGGGAAGATACAGGAGTCCTTGTGTACGTTATCTGAAAAATCTTATCAGATTACCTTTGTTTGGGTCCCCTCTCATTGTTCTATCCCGGGCAATGAAAAGGCCGACTCATTAGCAAAGGTGGGCGCATTAAATGGTGACATATACGAAAGACCAATCTGCTTCAACGAATTTTTTAGTATTTGTCGTCAGAGGACACTCAACAGTTGGCAAACCTCGTGGAGCAATGGTGAACTTGGACGATGGCTACATTCGATTATCCCAAAGGTATCAACGAAGCCTTGGTTCAGGGGGATGGATGTGGGTCGGGATTTTATTCGTGTAATGTCCCGACTTATGTCCAACCACTACACCTTAGATGCACATTTGCGGCGTATTGGGCTTGCGGAGAGTAGTCTGTGCGCTTGTGACGAGGGCTATCATGACATCGAGCACGTTGTCTGGGTATGCGCCGGGTATTTGGACGCCAGGTCTCAGTTAAAGGATTCCCTTCGGGCCCGAGGTAGACCACCCAATGTCCCAGTCCGAGATATGCTGGCAAATCGTGATTTCCCCTATATGTCCCTTATTTATACTTTCATAAAAACGATAAATATCCCAATTTAGCCCCTCTCTTTTTATTTCTCGTTTTTAGAAGTTTCCTCTTGCCGTGTGGAACCGATAAGCTTCAGACTGCCACTATGTAACCGCCGTTGCCCTTATCACTACGGAATCTGAAGCGAGAGCGACTCGAGATCCGAAGGATTCCCTTTGAAGGATTCCCCGCGGGTCCGAAGAATACCATCCGCCAATCCAACCTACTAGACTGAGGCGCAAATTTGTTTCGTTGATCTCGCGTTTGCCCGAAAGTTGCAAGTTTTGCTTTTCTCTACCGGTCACCATCTACGCCTTCTCTCCCCTGTCCTTGATACAACTACTTCTACACCGATTTTGGAAATGACCAAGCATAAGTATCCGATAACAAATCAAATTTGTATTCCGTATTCCTAGTTTTAAGATAGTTGTAATTTCTACTCTTTGTTAAAACTTTTGTCCCCCATCTTGTAAATAGAATTGTACCCCTAGTTTTAAAACATCTGTGAAATTTTTCCATAAATATTTGATCCCCCTTTTGTGTACCAAACTATATTGTTAGTTTTAAGATAACTGTAAATATTTCCTAAAAAACTATTACTATTGAATTCCTTGTTTTAAAATTTTTCATAAAAAAAAATCTTTTGCCCCCTCTCTTATATATAGAATTTTTTTTTCTAGTCTTAAGATAGCTGTAAATTTTTTCTCTTTTATAAAAAAAATATTTCAACATTGTAACCTCCTAGTTTTAAGATATTCAAAATGTAAAAACAAAAGAATTCGGCACCGCCAAGCTAACGCATTTGTGCCTATCAAATAAACGAAATGAATAAAAAAAAACAGAGTGTTTACGAGTATACTCTCCGATCTGCAGAAGAAGTGGAGAAGGGATCAAAAAAGTAGCACCATTGGCTAGAACGCCGCCGGTAAACCACAAATCGGGTTTCAGGAGAAATTCCGTTGCCGGGGAACTCTCCGACGGTGTAGACTAAGTCCATCGCCGGGGACCAGTTGAGTAGTACGCGACATAGCACCGGGCTTGGGTCGTCGGAGCGCCAGTGAACCGGACGTCAGGCTTCACGGGCCGGATCGACCTCGACACCCTACCAGGTAGCTCGTGAGTAAGCTAAATCCACCGCCGGGGACTAGACCAAGTAGACCGTGTCGAACAGCAAGTAGTGGGTCGTTGGGGTGCCAGTGAACTGGAAGCTACGCTCCGCCCGCAATCGCTGGACGGACCTCAGCACATACTGGCTGACCCGTTGAGTAGGCTTAGTCCTCCGCCGGGGACTAGACCGAGTAGACTTTTTGTGTTTCTTGATACCACCGTTTTCAATTAAAAATAGTTTTGAAACTCTACCTACACTAGAAAAAAGTTGGGCATGATATATTTTAATATTTTTCTAATTTCATAAAATTGATTTCAATAAATCTATTTTTGATATTATAAGTAGTTATATCTTTTGAATAATAAAAGCTAATGTTCGTTTTCAAAACACTGAAAAACATCTGAAGGATAGGTTGGAAAGAAATGAATACTGCAAAAGTTATATTAAAAATTTGCTTTTTCCTGAATTGACCCTTTGGATTATGTTTAAATTACTTTCACGGTGGACAAATTTTGCACTTCACAACACTTTTCTACTATTTAAAATAGTGGGTAGGGTGTTTCTAAATCTATTAAATTAATAAAATTACCTTTTAATGGTTCGAGATAGTTTCGCTGTCTTCCAGAAAATTGAAGATGAAATTCTAAAAAACTTTGTCGAAGAACTCTATGCCTTGTACTTTTTATTTTACAAGAAATAGCATAGCATAGCATAGCATATGCGATTGCAGAAATCGTGGGTGGCTGTGTATTTAACAAAATATCCACCAAAACATTTGGGATTAACGCTTTTTCTTCATAGTGGAACAAGCATCACAGTGTACACCTGGCCACGTCCTTACAATCGCCGAGGAAGGGAAGGAATGTTAGTTCAACATCTACTAGCAAAAGTGCAGGGAACCCATATTACTTTCATAGATGTTTCAGGAATAGGAGTTTGTGTTAGTAGGGCAGGTTAATTATCAGGAACTTATTCAACTACATTTCGTAGGAAATACAGTGTAAAATGGATGTAACTTACCTTTTGTCCATTAATTTATGGGAAACCTAAAATCAATGCATAAAATGGTTGTGAAAATAAAAATATCTGATGCACAAAATTTCGTGAGCTCAAATAAAAAAACAAATTATACGTTGTTTCGCATATTTCTGCGGATCTTCTGATAGACAACACTTCTTTTACACCTGTGGTAACGTTTTGTCACATATGGAATTATTAGCACTAATGCCATCAATGAAATTCAATTAAATATGTTGCTTTCTTTTAAGCCGCCAGTTTCCCCAACTATACACCCTGTAGCATAACGTCTCGTGAAATGTATATAAAAGGGACGTCACCATTCATATAAACAGTACGTCGCGATGTTCGTTTACGTCAAATATAATAACCATTTGTTCTACTTCTAGAATAGAACCTCTAGCAGAACTCAGTCACTTTGAACCCACCCTAATTGAACGCGAGAACGCTTTCCGCTACTCGCCTGCAGATGGCGAACTGAGTACGACGTGTAAAAATTTAGTAGAGAATTGCGCATAAGTTAAAACGCAACTTTTTACTACCGAAAGGCACTCCAGTATCAAACTTTTTTTCCGATTTTTGTCACCGCGCGACCGAAAATCTACAAGACATGAGTCAATTGAGATTCACCATCACTACAAGAGAACGGAGAAAACTATATTCTGACCAAAAACACCGAATTCTCATCTAAAATCTATTAAATATCACGAGCACAAAAATAACTTTATCACAGGAGTGCACAGTGGGGCCGGGCTGGTCAAAACCTCCAAAATTTCTTGTCGATTTTCATATCTTTTATATTTTTTCTTAAGTGTACATTACCTAAAGCTGTATTCGCCAAATTTTCGAGTCAATCGATTGAAAAATATATGCGCTAAATTTTTTTAACCGTGCAAGGTCTTGAAAATCTGCATGAATTCGAGTGACAGAAAGTTTTTGTTCATTCTAATTCATCTCGCTTTAATAGGTACTACAATGATTGTCTAACGCGGACTTATTTATGTTCAGAGTGTCATCTCTTTATCGGTAAAAGCGTGTTGAAGGATCTCATCTAGTACAACTGACGTAGAATTTTATCTAGTTTTCAAAAATCATAGTGCCATCTTGCGCCAAAGTTTGATATTTAAACATTTGTAAAATTAGTTTTTTCGTGTAGACGCGTGGTATTTTTTAATTTCATGAAGTTTTGCATTATTATTCACCGGTGGATTTCTTTTTCTAAACGCTGCTTGTAAATTCAGGGTTTGGGGCGATTTCTTTGATACAAATATAAGTATGCCTTAACCGTCTTGCAACTATGACGTGTTTCTACATTTTCACACTTATCTGTAGTATAGAAAAATGTAAATATATAGAAGCCAACGAGGCAAACTAACTGCAACTATTGTTAATCTTTCCATGAATCCTATCTCTTTATTAGGCATTGGTCGTTAGCATTACTGGTGACCGATGTAAGGTAAACACGTGAGTGTGGGAAGTGTTCTTTGTAATTAATGTAATGCAACATTTATTTTCAAGTGCAAACTCCCTATTGAATCTATCACAATCAACAATCAAATTCAAAATCTCCCTCAATAATTCACTTGCAAATTGACGAGAGCTTCATGTAAAAACGCTCACGTCTCTATTTTAAAGCATACACATACAGTGCAAAGTATGCTCAGGATATTTTCGTACGAAAAACCAAGTCAGTACCCACAAGGAGAGATATTCATATCATCATTGAAATTGAAAATCAATGGAAAAATCTTGAGCGGCTTAGCTGCAGCATGCATCGTATGAGCAACTGTGAATAGAGCATAGTAGGGCATGATTTGAGATCTTCATCAAAATCAAACCAACCCGTCAACTTTTAATAGCTTTGACGATAACTAAAATAAAATAAACCAAAAAACAAAAATTTAAGGCATTCTATCAAACACCTTTAGACATGCTATTTTTCTTAACTATTCTAAACGCATACGTTCACAAATTAGTACATGAGGATTATCTCTTAAAGAGCTATGAAGGAATGATTTTTTCTACGATGGTATTCAGATTGGACTGCAGATCTACAATCAAATGTATAAAATTACATCATTTTTTATTCTCCAGATTTCGATAAATTGGAACTACCCTAGCTAACTCGTGACTAAGGACCACCCTAGGAAATCAAAATGTTTCTATTCACTTACGAAGTATCTGTTTTGATAAGTTAATAAAATTCACTTTTTGCGAAATAAAAAAAACTTTTAGGACCACCCTAGGCTGTCTAATTTTCATTTTAGCATCCTAATTATCAAAATCGAGTTCAGCGCGCCAAAATTACCCTTAGATGATATTTTCAGATATTTTAAACTACTTTTGAGGTTTTGTCCAGCTTTTGTATGGAGTGGATCCACTGTGCAGTGTTGCCGCTCCTCTCCAAAGTTGTCTAATTTTATCAACTAACCTCAAATCCGATGCAACCTCTAAAAAGACTGTTGTAATAAAATAAACTACGTGGCGTGAAGTTTCATGGTATCGGTTCCGGAATTTTCAAATAATTCGTGTACAGAGCAAAAAAATATATTACTTTCAGAGAAAGTAAAAAGTTAGTGTTTTCAACTGCAATGATAGATATTTGTGAATTAATAAAGTGCCAAAAATATGTGAACATTGACAGAAGGTAGGAATTCATCTTCTACGAAAATGTGTATTTTATTGCTTCAAACAACTTTAAATGACACCATACAAAATCAGTTTAGAAAATCATCGCAACAAGCCGTATCTTAGTACAACTGGTTTTCTACGGCAAATAAAGCCTCATATATCAAAATCGATACAACTTAGAGCTTTGGTGATATTACAAAAAAGATTGGTGGGTAATGCCAGAGACAAAACCGAACTCTTGTACTTTTCATTTTACAAGAAATTTACCAAAAAATCAGGGTGTTCCTTAACAATGGTTTTCTTCTAAATTTTATTTTTGATTTTTTATTAAGAACAGTTCAGAAATACTTTCAGATGTTTAATGTTCTTTTTTAAACAACATACCGAAAAAACTAAAAAAGTTATAGAAATACAACAATTTTTAAGGAACACCCTAAAGCTTATATTTTGATTACTCGTACAATGGATAGTATAAACTCTAGAGCTTACATGACTTCAGCAAATGTGTCTAAAATATGTTGTTCTACAAAAATTCAATTTTAAATATTGCAAAAAATAGCACTATGCTAGCTTTTGTTTAAACAAAAAGGAGGGCCTTGCAAAGTACAACAACTTTGCCAAACGTATTGTAAGGCTAAGTCATTTAATTTTAGCAAAAAGTTAAAATTCCTGCTAAATTTACATTCTGGACCACTTTGCACTGCTGTGTGGTGGTTGTGTGGTAAGCTTCTCATATCAGTGGGTCTGGGTTTAATTCCAGCCGAGGTCATTGGAATTTTCTGTGGTGAAAAATATCATCGTCCTTCGGAAGGAAATTAAAGCCGTCGGTGTATTATTGATGGATCGATATCTAGGGTCCAGATAGTCGAAATCGGTGACATACACGCCGAAATGAAAAAAGAGGACGATTGAAAATAAAATTTATAGGGAAAACACTCGCTGAAAAACATAGTTTTAAAAATATAGTCAACAGGCCTTTCGCTTCTGATTCATACGATGAGTTCTAGCGAAGCAAAGCGAGTTGCCACCCTACACTATTTGGGGGCGGCCGCCTGATAACATGGCATCCCTAATAACAATGAAGGTTTTATTACAGTTTTATAGCCTTTCATAAAACATAGATTGCACTTGTAGCGTGCTTTAAAAATGTATGATGACAGCACTAGAACAAGAAAACAGCTTTTAGTCTAACGAACTTTCTATCATCATATAATAAGTATCACATACACCGAAGCTAGTCGCTAATAGCTATCTTATGGTAGCAGTGGACTCACGATATCGCCGCTTGCAATCAGTTTATAGCTGTCAGAAATCTGTGAACCTTGTCTCTGGGGTTGTGACCTGCAGAGGCTACCTGGTATCCATTGCTATTAACATCCAGGAAAATTCCCTAACCGAAACTGAATCACCAATCGGCGTTCATTATTAATTATTGTTTGAACATTCACCTCTCCGGCAGCTGGTACCGGAGGGCGCACGATCAGGCAAAGGGAAAACTATTGACAAAATGAGGAAAAATATAGAGCGCAAACAGCTCCGGCATACGAACTCCAACACGGCGCACACAGCAACAAAAAAATAACTTATAAACACCCAGCCATGTATAACATTTACTCCGTCATTTATCTACCGGTATCGTGGGAACAGAGCGAATTTGGACCGAACCGAGCCGGCCAGCAAACCAACGAAGACACGTGATGGCGAAGGAGGCATCATTGCGCTCTACTCATTGTGGGCTTATTGTAGCTTTCGGGGTCGACGTAAAGTAAGAAGTGATAGAACTGAGGCACACCACCAGCATAATGTGAGGTACCAACTTTAGACTTGATTGGAGCACGATGGAAAGGTATTGTATTGTATTGAAAGTCGCGACCGATAAGCGACGCTACAACTTCAAATAAGTGGCAAGCATACTCTGGTCATACTCACATCAAAAAAAATTTACTCCAAACTGCTGTTAGGTGAATTGATCCCGTTCACTGTTTCCAGTTCTCCCGAGCTTAATTTCGGTCTGTGGTTTAGAGATAAACATTATTATGCGCTTATGCTCTGCATTTTGCCCTTACCGGCAGGGAAGCTCTTCGAGTCTACACCTATAGGCTCGCGTCGCTTTCTACCTCTGGTTCGCGTAAGAGGGGTCACAGTAAAAGTAGGAGCCAATAAGTTGCTGTACCTTGGCGTCTCTGCTGCACTCCGTCCTATAGGTCGTCGTCGTCGCCGTCGAAAGGAATCGCAAAATTTGTTCAGTAAACGCAGAGGGGAGAAGATGAAAATTATGAGATTTCGGTTAATGCAGCACAATTTTCGCCCGGCCTGGCCGCAGGTCCGTGCCCCTCCGCTACCGATAGTAGAAGTGGAGCCCTCTAAGTAAGTAACGTTCGAAACCTTGCAGTACAGGTCCAACACTCACAAGAGGCGTCTCCTTGTTCAAGCAGGCAAACTGTTCTGATCAGAACGTACAAATGAGTTTGTACAAGTCGGGAGATTCTTATGGAACCGTCTCCGGGCAGGACGATCGCGTGCCATGTTCAGTTTTGCTCGTTCCTAAAGTGGACATTATCGAAGAATTTTTTGTTGCGCTTAAATTATTTTTCCTTCGTCGACTAAAATGTTGCGTGGAATGTCACACCGCGTTCCGAAGGGGTTTCAAGAATATGTTCAAGAACAAATAATCAACTTAGTTGGTAAATCCACGTGATTTTTTAGATTTGTCCTTATGAGCATCGAGACCAATCTGTAAATAACAAGACTTTTAATACAACTTCTTCGTATCAGATACTCATTACGTCTTTCTATTACAGAACTAATAGTCATTGAAAATTGCTGTGTAATTATAGTTATTACAGTCATGTTTAGAATTACCATTGAAGGCAATAAATGAATCACAAAATTCCAAACTTCACATAAGAAGCAAAATTAAAAAAAAAAACCCAACCCCTTGAGGTTTAAACGAATGATGCTTTTCTTCCGAACTACAAGTCTACTTATGTGAACCGATAAAATTGCGCGAAACACTGGAAGCTAGATCGTTACTGATAATGACCAATAATGATGACGTTGCAATCTGGCAACCGATATGCCCCGGATCGTTTCTGATGCTATCGGTTTCACAGTTTTTACCTCCCGCAAAGATCGTGATGCCAAACCTAGTTGAACGCTAGACTCACCTAACTAATAACGACTATCAGTTACGCTACCGAGTTATCGGAAAACCTATGCTGAGTGGATGTTGCGTAAGCAAATGCAATTTCGCAGAGAATACCTTAATTGTTATACAAAGTAACAGATGATTTCAATTAAACCTATAAGCCAAATGGTATTGAAACAAAATCCTTCTTTTGCATTAACTGGAACAGCCATAATCCACGCGAGAAACTGCTAGTGTATCCGTGGGAAATACCTCAGCAACTCGTCGTTATATATACAATTAAAAATTATCACAAAGAAACTGGAGCATGGCGGTAAGCCATATCACTATCAGTTTTCGTCATATTTTGTCTCACTTTCAGCTCACCACTGAACGAAAGAAAGCCACGTTGACTTACTTTAGGCCGACAGGCGTGAAACCAGAGCAGATTAAATGAGACCATTTCAAGCATTGCTCAAAAACAAAGCAAAGCCTTGGACTACATTCCCACGAGGAACTTAACCTTATATACCGACAAACCTCACCGTCGGCTCTTAACGTACCTACAGAATGAATGCCACCCTACTGACTCTAAGAATCCTTCCTTGTCGGAGTTCGAACATATGACGGCTGGTTTAGGGGGGCAACAGTGTCCTACCTCGGTTCCACCAGTCCGGGGCTTAAATGAGGGGAAAGTCAGACGGATTGGTTCAAATTTGGATCACGGATGGTCAACACAGCATCTCCAGTAAGACATTCACTGCGGGAGAAAAATAAAGACTCCGGGCGAGAATTAGTGCTGATTTATGAATTACCACGAGGATGCTTTGCAAATGGTTCGCTAATTATACTCTGTCTCCGGTTACAAATGGGCGCTCGTTTTTGCGGAGCGATGTACTTCGCCGGGTTAAATTGGAACCTTGGACCCCGGCGGGTTCTGCAAATATACTTATGAGCATGACTAATTGAATTCGTCTCGTGCTTATCATCACCTTCGGCTGCAGTCTTCGGTGATTTATTTGTTTTTAAAGGAACAGCAGTTTTTAACATGACCTCTGCCGTGGTGGGGATTTCTTCGAGGTTTGGTTTAGTTTACCAGCCATTCCCAAAATCCGACGGATATGTTTTGGTTAATGACCCCACAGTGAAAGCACAGATGGCGACTTCCGGTTACCAAAACCCGTAAAATCATTATCAATATCGATGTCATTTTAAAGCAAATGGTCAGTTGACACCGGAAATTGAAGATTAAGGCAAATATGAAATCCAAGATGGCGACTTCCGGATAGCACAAACCAGTAAAAACAATCATGAATAAGGGTGTTTTTATTCAATTCGTTTATTTGATAAGGCACGTTTGCGTTAGCTTAAAGGTGCCATTTTTTGGTTTTACATTTTATATTTCTTAAAACTAGCGGATTTGATATTTTTGCGATGAATCAAAAACATCTATCTGTTTTAAATTTTAATAGTATAGTATTGAAGGACCATGATCTCAGATTACGGTTTGAGTGCAATTTGTGAACAACACATCAATCGATGAACAGAATTTGCTATTTAACCTTGACGTTTGTTTATTTGTTTGTTTATTTGTTGTACCATCACCAACAGTTCCCTTGGCCCCAATGGTGGTTACTTAAGCACATTTCAGAATACACATTATTTTAGTTTTTATCGAATTCCTTGTCAGGTTGAAATCAAAAGCCGTCGCCACACTGTTAAACACACGCTGGAGTCCGGTAACAGCGCTCTGGCGTCCATAGTTAGTTCTCCTGAACGGGACTCGCAGAAGAGAGATATTGCGCAGAGCTCGAACGCGAGCTTGAAGATCGAGGCGTCTGAGGATTGTAGGGCGATCCACCCTGGCAGACAGTAAGTCCGAGACGAACAGGGCTCGAAAGCAGTCCCTCCGGATGCTTAGAGTATCAAGCTGTATTAACTGACAACGGTTTTCGTAGCTTGGCAGCTGAAATCTGTTTTGCCAAGGATGATGTCGGAGTGCAAAGCGTATGAACCGGCGTTGGACGGCCTCGATTCTGTCGACACCGATCTGGTAGCTAGGGTTCCAAACAGCAGAACAATATTCCAGTGTTGAGCGAACCAGCGCGTAATAGAGAGATTTTAAACAGTATAAGTCCTTAAAGTTTTTCGCTATTCGGAAGATAAACCCAAGCTGTCTTGATGCCTTATCCACAATGGATGATGTATGTGGTTTGAACGTTAGTGCCGAATCCATGATGATTCCGAGATCCTTGACGTTAGAGTGTCTTGGAATTCTCGAGTCGAAGAGATGGTAGTTAAACTGAATCGGATGGCGTTTCCGCGTGAACGTAACGATTGAGCATTTGCTCAGGTTTAAAACCATTCTGTTTAGATCACACCACGTACTAAAGCTCTCCAATTCACTCTGAAAAAACTCGGCATCGGTTTTATCCCGTATTTGTCGAAACATTTTCATGTCGTCGGCAAAAGAAAGATTTTTTATTTTTTTTATTAACAGATTAAGGCCGAAGTGGCCTGTGCCGTATACAAAAGATTCCTCCATCCCACTCGTTCCATGGCCGCGCGTCACCAGCCACGCAGTCTGCGAAGTCCGCAAATCGTCTTCCACCTGGTCGATCCATCGTGCTCGCTGCGCGCCACGTCTTCTTGTACCGGTCGGATTGCAATTGAGAACCGTTTTCACCGGGCTATTGTCCGACATTCTGGAAACGTGCCCGGCCCACCGTAGTCGTCCGATTCGCGGTATGACAGATGGGCGGCTCCCCCAACAGCTGATGCAACTCATGGTTCATTCGCCTTCTCCATGTGCCGTCTTCCATCTGCACTCCACCGTAAATGGTACGCAGCACTTTCCGTTAGAAGACACCAAGTGCGCGTTGGTCCTCCACGAGCATGGTCCAGGTCTCGTGCCCGTAGAGAACTACCGGTCTAATCAGCGTCTTGTAGATGATCAACTTCGTACGACGGCGAACTCTGTTCGAACGAAGTGTCTTGCGGAGGCCAAAGTAAACACGATTTCCTGCCACGATGCGTCTACGAATCTCTCTGCTGGTATCATTGTCGGCGGTCACCAGTGAGCCCAAGTACACGAACTCTTCAACCACCTCGATTTCGTCGCCACCGATGCAAACTCGAAGCGGGCGGTTCTCATTCTCTTCTCGTGAACCTCTTCCTATCATGTACTTTGTCTTCGACGTGTTGATGGCAAGTCCGACGCGCTTGGCTTCTCTTTTCAGTCTGATGTAGGCTTCCTCCATCTTCTCAAAGTTTCGTGCAATAATATCAACGTCATCGGCGAAGCCAAGTAGCTGAACGAACTTTGTGAAAATAGTACCACTCGTGTCGATCCCTGCTCTTCTTATTACACCTTCCAGCGCGATGTTGAATAACAGACACGAGAGACCATCACCTTGCCGTACCCCTCTGCGTGATTCGAAGGGACTCGAGAGCGTCCCTGAGACACGTACTACGCACATCACCCGATCCATCGTCGCCTTCACTAATCGCGTCAGTTTGTCCGGGAATCCGTACTCGTGCATAATCTGCCATAGCTGATCTCGATCGATAGTGTCGTATGCGGCTTTGAAGTCGATGAACAAATTGTGTGTGGGCACATTGTACTCGCGGCATTTCTGCAGTACTTGACGAAGAGCGAACACCTGTGGTAGATCGTTCGCTCATGAAACCCGCCTGGTACTGCCCCACGAACTCTCTTGCAAGTGGTGATAGTCGACGGCATAGTATTTGGGAGAGTACCTTGTAGGCGGCGTTCAGCAGAGTGATTGCTCGGTAATTACAGCTATCCAGCTTGTCGCCCTTTTTGTAGATAGGACACACGACACCTTCCATCCACTCCTCCGGTAAAATCTCCTCCTCCCAAATCTTGGTAATCACCCAGTGCAGCGCTTTAGCCAGTGGCTCGCCACCGTGTTTTAGTAGCTCGCTTCGTATTTGGTCAACCTCAGCGGTTTTATTATTTTTGAGCCGGCTAATCTCCTCCTGGATTTCTTGGAGATCCAGAGCCGATAGTGTAATGTCTTCCGCGCGTGCTCCCAGATGCGTTACCGTGCCATCCTCGTCGTCTGCTGCATCGCCGTTCAGGTGTTCTTCGTAGTGCTGCCGCCACCTCTGGATCACATCACACTGGTCCGTGAGAAGATTCCCGTTTGTATCTCTGCACATGTCGGCCTGTGGTACGTGGCCCCTGCGCGAGCGGTTCAACTTCTCGTAGAATTTCCGTGTGTCTTTAGCGCGGTACAGCTGCTCCATCGCATCGCGATCTCGGTCTTCCTGCTGGCGCTTTTTGGTCCGGAAAACCGAGTTCTGCCTGTTCCGTGCCTGTTTATATCGCGCCTCGTTCGCCCTCGCCGTCGTACCAGTCGCTTCTTCGGTCCGGACCCACCGTACCTAGTGCAGTGGCTGCGGTGCTACCTATGGCGGATCGGATATCTCTCCAGCCATCTTCAAGGGCAACTGCGCCTAGCTGCTCTTCCGTTGGTAGTGCCACTTCCAACTGCTGCGCGTATTCTTGAGCCACTCTGCCCTCTTGTAGCCGATCGATGTTTAGCCGCGGCGTTCGGCTTCGACGAGAGCTATGCACTGTCGAAAGTTTTGAGCGCAAGCATACTGCAACCAGGTGGTGGTCCGAATCTATATTCGCACTGCGATAAGTGCGGACGTTTGTGATGTCCGAGAAGAATCTACCGTCGATTAGAACGTGGTCGATTTGATTTTTTGTTACTTGGTCCGGTGATCTCCAGGTGACTTTGTGGATATCTTTGCGAGGGAAGAAGGTGCTTCGGATTACCATTCCACGGGAGTCTGCGAAGTTCACACATCCTTGGCCGTTGTCATTTGATACGGAATGCAGGCTGTTAGGCCCGATCACCGGTCTGTACATTGCCTCCCTTTCTACCTGTGCGTTCATGTCGCCGATGACAATTTTCACGTCTCGCAGAGGGCAACCGTCGTATGTCTGCTCCAGCTGCATGTAGAACGCTTCTTTCTCGTCGTCGGGTCTCCCTTCGTGTGGGCAGTGCACGTTGATGATGCTGTAGTTGAAGAAACGGCCTTTGATCCTCAACTGGCACATCCTTGCGTTGATCGGCTGCCACCCGATCACACGTTGGCGCATCTTGCCCAGCACTATGAAGCCGGTTCCCAGCTCGTTGGTTGTACCACAGCTCTGGTAGAAGGTAGCCGCTCGATGCCCGCTTTTCCACACCTTCTGTCCCGTCCAGCAAAGTTCCTGCAGCGCCACGATATCGAAGTTGCGGGGATGTAGCTCGTCGTAGATTATCCTGTCACATCCTGCGAAGCCGAGCGATCTGCAGTTCCATGTTCCGAGTTTCCAATCGTGATCCTTTATTCGTCGCCTGGGTCGTTGCCGATTGTTCTGGGTCGTATTCTCTTCTGTATTGTTCGTTATGTGGGTTTTTTAAGGGGCGGCTTATAGGGCCTACGCCAACCACCTGTCTCGCCGGTGGGCCATCGTGCCAGGACTGCTTAAGGTCCCACCTGGACACCAGGACAGGTTTACACCTTCCGAAGAAGGGTAACCCCCCCTTCCCTGTCAGCATACGACCAAAGTTCCCACCGGGGTTGGTTACCAGATCTTCACTAAGGTTACTCGTATCCCAGTCGACGCCACGGGGAGGCCAGGGCTAGGAGTTACTGGACAGGAAGCTAAGGACCGCAAGTGGGGTCTATTTTATGCCTTCAGGTACAAGAGGCTTACGCACTGCCCAGTCATTGACGACCAAATAATGTAATTTGATCTTGACGTCATTAAACTAGAGGAGGAATATGACTCGACCGAGATGGCTTCCTTGTGGGATGCCGGATGTAGCAAAGAATGGTGTAGATAGATAGTCCTTAATGCTGATTTGGAGTTGCCTTCCATCGAGGTAGGAATGAAACCAGCGCAGTAGTTGTCCATGAATACAGAGTTTGTCCAGCTTCGCTATTGCGATATCATGATTGATTTTGTCGAAGGCCGCGGATAAATCCATGTAAATAGCATCGGTTTGCAATCCGTCAGCGAATCCATCGAGTACATATGTTGTGAACGAGAGCAGGTTGGTCGTTGTTGATCGTTTAGGCATAAAACCGTGTTGGTCGTCTGCAATGTAGTGTTTGCAGTGAAAGAAAAGAGGGTCTAAGACAACCAGCTCGAATAATTTTGATACTGCACTTAAACACGAGTCCGTCTTGGTCACAGTTCCCCTACTGGGACGCCGGGTAGGTCTGCTAGAGCCGACAGGGGTTCCTCCACATTTTACAGTAAATTATGAGATTTTTCGGTTTTCATGTAACCATTTTTCAAAACTGTAGTTTTTTTTGTTCATCGAGTAACTACAAGTCCAATCTTTACAAATTTTATTGAATTTCCTGTGTCAGGGAATGTTATCAAGAGTTATCGTGTTCGCCGCAGCGCTCCACGACGTGGAAATAGTTGGACGTCTACTTTTGAAATGCTCGTATGTGTGGCTTGCTGAAAATAGTTTTTTTTTCGCACACAATGAATCTTAATATTACACAAAAGATCCATTGTTGTCTTGCCTTTAAAATCGTAAAATCGTTACACCAGACCAGGATTCATTGAACGGAGAGCTTCTATCGAGCTAAGGCTATCCGAGACAATAAAATAATGATCGGTGGGCAAAGTATCAATAAACCCAAGGGTATACAGAATAGCAGCGAATTCTGCGACGAAAACTGAAGCTGGATCGATGAATTTGAATGAGGCGTTAAGGTTTTGATTGAATATACCGAAACCAGTGGAGCCATCGAAGTTGGCCCGTCGGTGTAAAACTTATTGTTGTAGTCGACATCTCGAAATATACTGTTTAGGATCGCCTGCGAACGTATGTTCTACGGGATTCCACGAATTTCGTCTCTCATGAATGTGTCGAAGTTGAATCAGAAGCATGAAAGAGATTGGCGCGGTTGGGATAATATGAAGAAGTATTGATATTTTGTGCCATGTAATCGAAGTACAAGGACATTTGCAAATACAAACAGGTTTAAGATATCGCATCGGATGAGCAATCGATATGACAGGTCCCAAAATCCATTTTTTAGTGGAAGTACGCCCACCAGCACTTCTAGATTCATCACCGATAGTACAGCCTGATCTGGTCTCCTTAGTGGGCACCCCCACTATGCTCCGGTTATTGTACGGAGAAAGTTGATCCTTTGTTGGCACTTCTGTTTTAGATACCTAATGTGACATCCCCAAGTACCTTTAGAGTTGAACCAGACGCAGAGATATTTGAATGTTGAAACTTGAGCAATAATATGAACAATTAATTGAAGCTGTAGTTGCGTTGGCTCACACTAGCTCAGTTTTCTTCATGGAGAACTCGATACCCAGCCGGAGCAGACAAATTCTCCAAGATATCTTACAATGGTCCTTGCAAATCGACAGCTGTAACACCTGTAATAGAGTCTGTAACCTGAACCCCACAGTCATCTGCAAGCATGTAGGAATTGACAAGACACTCGTCAATGTCATTCACGTAAAAGTTGTAGAGGAGGGGCTACAACATGAACCCTGGGGAATGTTTTTCAGACAACAAGTTTGCAATTGGTCGATACGATTTGTGGTCGAAGGCTGGTTTTTGGATGGCGATGACCTTCACTTACTTCCAGTCATGAGGAACAATGTTACCCTCAAGAAACTTGTTAAATAAATTCAACAAGCGTTTCAAGGCAAATTCTTTAACAAGTGAAATTTGATTCTTTCTGGTCCTGGGGCTCTATTGTTACATGAACATCGAAAACGATGTTTCGCGTTATCGTGGGGGGACGCGGCGCGGTAAATCTTCTGTGTCAGCGCGGAATCTGGACAAACCTTCACGACGAAATCGAATATCCAACGGTTTGAATATTCCACGCTCTCATTAGTACTGTTGCGATTTCGTAAGCGCCAGGCTGTGCCCCAAAGAGTGCTCAACGATGTTTCCCTCGTTAACCCGCCAACGAACCGGCGTCAGTACCTACGTTTTTTGGCTTTCATCAAACACTTCATTCGCATTTCTAACTTCGCGTACTGTCGTTAGCCAGTAGGTAGCCCGTCCTCCCGGAGGGTCTTATACGCGGCGGCTAATCAGCGTACATGTCTGAGCACTCTTTGTCTCACCATAGGTTGGGAGGACGCCCACGAGAGTTAACGTCTGGTACGTCGTTTACGGGTCGAGAATCAAGCCAGCCAGGAACCTTTCGGAGGAAGCTCTTGTGTGGACTCGATTTTTCCGGATATCGCGGACGCGTAGCTTTTCCAATCAACATTTCGTGTGAGATCGTAAGAAACATTGACTGTATTCGGTGGCCCAGAACCGTTAGCAATAGTAATTACGATTGGCAGATGGTCGATGGGGATCAGGGATTACCTTCCACATGCAATCTAACCGCAGCGATGTCGAGAAGGGACGTGCAAGTCAAAGGCGCTTGTGCTCAAGCAGGAATCCATGTCATTCCACCCGTGTCCAAAATGGTCATATTGAAGATGTTGCAAAGCACGTAGAATTAGGTAGATCGATTATAATTATTGTCACGAAGGCAACCCCATGCCGTACCGTGGGAATTGAAATCACCTAAAACTAGCCTCGGTGCGGAAAGGAGTTCCGTAATATCGCAAAGCAGTCGGTGTCCAACTGCGGCTCTAGGGGAGATACAGGGAGAAGCGATACAAAGGTCTTTGCCTTTAATTCTAGTTTGATAAACAAAAACTGGTGTCAAGAGGTGGTCGATTCGATTGAAAGAATAGCACTTTTTGATCCTCAAAAGTACTCCTCTGTGAGAGTCTTCTCGATCCAGACGAATAATGTTAAAATCGTGAAAGCTGAGATCTATTCCTGAAATAAGCAATATCTCGCATAATGCAAATGCATTACATTTCAAATTATTCATTAAAATTTTACAAGAATCGATTTTCGGGGTAATGCTTCTGCAATTCCACTGTAGAACAGTGATGACATTGGTGACCTGATTCGATGTATTAGCCTCCGAAGGATACAATCGCTGAAAGGAGGGGTCCCCTTAACCCTCCGGAAGTCGCACAAATGACCCACTGAACGAGCATCCGCTGGTGCGCTAAGACGATTTCGCTAGATTTTCAGAGCAGCGTGCACTCAGTGCACTAGAGCGACTTCCGAAAGGTTAAGGAGGGCCAGAGATATTTAAAGCTATTAAAATACGGTTAATTTATTAGGCCAGCGCTGGTTTCTTTCTCTGGCTGAGATATGGGAATACTTGCGGTTTTTGATGTCCCAGGAAGTACTAGAAACTCCTTTTCTAAGCACAGATTTCTGAGACCGGGAGCTACTTGCTTCGGTTTTTCACAAGTACTTCCTCGAGTAGTTATTTTTGGAGTACCTTGAAGAGACACCTTTTGGCCTTTACAACGAAGCTTAGGAGAGGAGAGTTTCTCCTCGCGCTGTTTATACGCGGGACAAGTCGGGAGATCATGTGGGTTTCCCCTACAGTAGAGACACTTTTTAACATCCTTTCCACAGGAATCATCCATATCATTCCCACTGCATTTCCCACAACAAACCTTGTTGCTACAATGGGAGGTTGTAGGCCCAATTGTTTGCAATTAGTACAATTCATGACTCGTGGCACAAAAAGGCGAACAGGTAAACGAACCTTGTCAAACAGGAGGTAGTTGGGTAGAGCAGACCCGGCGAAGGTCATAAAATAAGAGTCTGAGTTAACATATGCCCTCTTTATCTTTACTTTAGTTGCGACGGATGCTGATCCAATGTATTCACTGGTTGAAGCATGTGGTCTTTAAAACAGCCAACCTCATGTGTCAGCAGCGCAATTCAACCTCGAATTAGCTGGTACATATACTTTACACTTGTAGCTTATCAGGGCGAATTTTTGAAATTTCTGTCGCGGCCGAGTATCGCTCCATCAGAACTCGAGAAATCTGTAACAGATTACGATTACGAGGAGGATGGGTATATCTTCAATCGAGAAGTCGATTTAATTTCGATATTTCAGTCGGGAAGTCGATTTTATTTCGATGTTTTGATATATTTCGCCCTGAAGCGAATTACCGTCACTGGAAGTCACTTTCGCACGGAACTATTGCTCAGTGTGGGATGATAGACAAGAATGGAGAATTTAATGTTATATCGGTACTTAACATGTAAGTGTAACTGTATCCCCCGAGCAAATGTTCATGGGCTCGATCACCATCCAACCGCTTATAAAGGCCATGAGTCCGTTTCAAATTGCTCCACCATAAAATGGTCTCAATAACCCATAGATGGTGATCTCATTACAAACACTATCAAAATACCAAATGTTGGGGGTGAATCTGGACCATAAGCATGGGAATATTATGGGTTTTTCGCTTGCTCGGGAAAGCGGTTTATAAAAAAGAAACTCAGCTGCCTTATTACTCTGCCTGCCGAATAACGGTTAACGCGCACATACAGAAGAAGAAAAAATCCCGAAAACTCGAAGAGACCACCAAAGATATTCTTGAAAGCGAATTAGTCCTATTTTTATCGTTGGAATGATCAACTAATCGGTCTGAGAGTCACCGAACGAATGAGGCGAACAGCTTGCCACCCAGTTTGGTTTGAATATATGAAGCTATGAATCTCACGGTGAAATTTTGAATAGTCGAGTTTTAATCCCAAGCCAGGCCCATGACAGTGTTTTTCAATCACATGCTACAAGAAATAATACGATCTAGTTATGCTATTTCAGTACACTAGATACCTCCAATTACACTTTCTTAAACTTTATTAAACACGTGAATGCAAACTCGTGGAGTCGCAGATCGCTTAAGCACTCGGTTGATCCCTCAAATATTCTCAAATTCTCAAATATAAATACCATGGCGTTGATTTCTATAAAATATTCTACACTAATGGGTCGCGAAATGATGAGGCTTATAGAATCTGGCTCTGTGTACAAATCCGATCCAGCAGTAGTTCACTATTATCTTGGAATCATTGAAGTTTTACTCATTGATCTTTATAACACAGTTCAACACTAGATCGGTAAGCATAAAACCATTGAAGAAAATTTTGAAAAAAACTGGAACTGGACTTACCAGTTTAAACCCAAAATTTGAACAAAGAACTAAGGATGTTCAACAATAATTTACTAATATAAATGGACATATTTAAATATCTATGTAAAAATGAACTTCCAAAAAATAATCGGCGTAATTTTTCAGGTAAAACGAACATCATTAATAGGTGCTGCGTTCTAATTTTTGATTCCTGGAAAAAAATCACATTAAATTTTGAAAATCGAAAAAAAATCAACGAAAATTGTCTAAAAATAGCACAAAACGCTAACATCAAGTGTTTAATTCTTTTTGAAATAAAAATTTGGAAATAAAAAATTGCAATTGATTTCAAAGCGCGTTAAACGTCGAGATCTGAGGCCATACCAAAAGTTTTGAAAAAAAAACAGTTATAATGTTAAATGAAAGCTTTCAGAAAAAGTTTTCTTTGAAGATTTGAAAAAATTGCCAATTTTTCTAACGAACTGGATTGGGGTACGCCGCGATTTTCGAAAAAAAAAATTTATTGTCCTACTATGAGGTCTTAAAAATGGTCATTGTCGAGCTATATGTGCTTAGTGAAAAGGAAAGGTATGACAGAAGTACGCTTCTGCCTAGATAGGAGAGTATATATAATGCTTGAGAATGGTAGTCCGTATTTCTTTGACCTCATACGGACTACCATTCCAAAGTATTGATTTTGATTGATCAGGTTGGAGGTTATGTGTAGTCTCGAGATGACCAACGAGCACCGACGGCATCAGCATACACCCCGTTTTTGCAGGAAAAGCAAGTAACAAACGCAACGAAACGCACAAATAAAAATGTCAATACAGTACCGGTTTCGTCTGTACAGCATGAGCGAGCGACAACCACCGGCTGCAATATTACAGCTCCGCATGAGATGATCCACCCATACAGAAAGATCCATACAAAGCAAAATGCAAATATCTGTCGATAAAGGCCTCCAACTGGACAGAAAGCGTGCACGCTTTGCTTGTACGCACAATAATATGAGGTGCTGAAAATAATTGGAGCATACAGCGGAGTGGTCTTTGGTATTTTCCCCAGGAAGGCAATGTTCTAGTTGAAAACAGTACTTGAGTCCCGCAGTCCATGTAATGTAACAAGGCACATTTGGATCAGACCATTCGCAGATTATAGAGGATACCAAGAATGATGAATCACCAATCGGCCTTTCGAATTACCCTAATAGCCCTCGCACATCACCAAAATATCAGTCAAGTTGGGTTCACTAGCGCATTGGGTACGCCTCTTCTGCGAAAGGTAATCAACAAGCACTGACGCGCTGCACCATGCACCTCGTCTCTGCGACGAAAGCGAGCTACATGTGCGAAAAAACGCGCAAAGCAAAATACCAACGCTCAGCACAGCACAGCGATATCGCATGAGACATTCAACCCATGCGCATAAATGATTCGCACGATAAACTTTCAAATGTATTTATCGCCACATTTTTAGTTTTTATGCTTTGCTACTCATAAACCTAATTGCTTTTTCAAACTCAACCAACAGTTACTTCAAACACTACAAAACATAAATTAATGTGACTGGAAAATATAAATGGGATTGTAAAGAAACTCAAGAATATCAGCATTTCTCATAACGTGGCAGTTTTAAGAAAACTATGTAACATGTTATGCGAAACGAAGAAACTCCAAAACATTGTGATAAACATATTAAAAATAACTTAAACATTTGGAAAAACGATCCAAACATTAAAGTGTCTGTATTAGGCACAGTTCTCCTATGAAGTCCTAAGATCGAGGATTCAAAAAATCGGGAATTTATCAAAAACTTGTTGCACAAACCTCTACAATACGTAGCACATTATTTACTTTTTGTCCGTTCGAGACATGTTCGCGTGACATATTTTTGCCGCATCAGTATACATACACACCTAGAAAAAATAGTGTAAATTTACGTCTCCTAACCCTGACATATACGAGCATCAAAAATGACTTAGTTTTACGTTTGATTTTAATTTTACATGACGTTGAATTTCGTAAATCATGTAATTTTACTCCTCATACAGCGTTTGTTCTGAATGGTAGGAATTGTAATTTTATGTCATTGCGCATGCAAAGTATATGTTTCATGTAAAATTAAACGGAACACGGTAATGTTCCGTCTTTTCGTAAATTACGGTTTGTTGAATTGTTTCAAGTTTGCAATTACGTCAACGATAAAATTCAGATTTTTTCGGTGTGTAGGGTAAAGTTGGGCAAATCCGACCTAGTAAATGGTTTTGGCTGTAAAATGTTCATTTTACATCGGATCAAGCATTTTATTCGCATCATGGGAAAACTTTTAAATTCAAGCGTTTTACGAAAACGTTCATTTTTGGTGTTTTCAAAAATGGTGGAGTGAACCCGACAGCCTATGTTTTTGGTTGATTTAGTACAGATATTATTCAAATTTTATGGTTTTTCAATGATAAATCAATTGATGTTTTGTTATTGAATTGTAACATGAAGAAAATGGAATTCAATGTTCTTGGAATGTCAAAATCATGAGCAGTAGCACGCCCCATTTGCATCGGGGCAATTGCTCAACGAAAAATATATTCATTAGGTTTTTGTGTCTTTCGTTTGTAATTATCAATTATAGTGCAAAAAAAATAATAACAATAAAAATATATTTCAATTTGATAAATAATCATTTTCTTAGCAAAAAAAGCGGTCGGATTTGCCCCACCGCGTTTTTTTCATTACGAAGCAATTAAAAAAAATTGAGAAAAGTTGGACTAAATTCATCTATGCACTTTGTAGGACTTTAATCAAAGAATTTAAATCCACTTACATTTTTTATGCTATCATTTTAACAATCAGAAATATCCTGTAGTCAATGACGCACAAAAATCAAACCAAAAGTTGTAAAAACGCACTTATTGGCGTTTGAGCATCTCAATGTAGACTAATAAAATACTGTCATATCACCATTAAGATTATTTTCGATGCTCTACACGACAACATTGATATTAGTTCGCGTAGTACTTCCGATTTTTGATAACAGAGGGGGGTCGGGTTTACCCAGCGATCAGATTTGCCCCACCTTACCCTATGCAGTTCAATTGCTTGTATAAAACATTCTTATACACTTCCAAACTTTAGAAAGTAGTCATCAACTCATTGAAGCTTGAACAAAAATTGCAATCGGATCGAGGTTAAGTTCAGACTTAAATGCGGACACCAGATCAGACCCACAATAGTTTTCCAAATCATAGAATAACTATTTGGCTAAACATTTCACGGAACAACTCCCGAGCTCGTGGTGTGCCGTCCAGCAGGCCTACAAAATGCTACCATTAGACCGTGATATTGAAATAAATCACCCAGTAACAAAATCAACCGTTTGAAGGCGATAATTCCATATAATTAATTTCGAGTATGATAACTCAATTTGAACGCGGCCGCTACACGGCAAACCTAGCCACGGTGCAAGGGCGTTCTAATAAATGATTCATGGAACCGAACGGGGACGGTCCATCGGTCTCTAATCATTCGAATTCGTTTAGATTCGATATAGGGTGATGAGCCTATTTTGGCACCATTATGGAGAGGGTCGCACTATTTTTTGAATAACTTAAAAAGAAGCCATATTACCTATAACCTTTTTCAGAATAAAGTATCAGTGTACTGTTTCTTAAACATCTGTATAATGCTTATTTGGCAGAATTGTCTCAATTTTCAGCATAAATGAAAATAAATGTTCTATTCTGTGCATCTATTCCCACCTGAACGTTCCAATTATCGCCTCATGGGTGTGCCGATTTCCACCTCATCGAAAAACAATCTAGTTGAAACGCAATGCCTCATATTTCATTTGCGTCGATTCTAACTAGGTATCCAGATCATGGACGCCAACGCGTGATTTGTAAAACGAATTATTCTGCTTTTTTCAGCCGATCAAAACAAACGTAAACATTACGCACACGAAAGAAACGCATCAGCTGTTAGTAGAAGAGCGCCCAGAACTGCGCATGCAGGAAATAACCATGCGAAAGTTAACAACTGGAATATAAAGTTCACATCACACAATACTTCTTCCCGATCCAAATTGTATGTGCAGATGAAAATAAAATATCTGCGATCAACAATTAGTTGAATAACTTGAAATAATTGATTACTTATACCTGAAATTGCATAACATTATGTTTTCAAGTTCATGTTTTGGTTTGGCCGCACTGGTGATTCTTTTCTGTATGATGGATGCAAAAAGTTGGTTTTGATTGTGGTAGTGTATCAGCAAAACATGCCAATAATAGGAACCCCCGTATTTAGTTTTATCCTATTATAACACTAGGCCTATTCTAGTGTTTGACGAGTGCTTTTAAAGTGAAATAATCGTAAAAAGGTTCTCCAGCTAAAATAAAGGTATGTATCAGTGCAATATTTAATATATTTGTGCCGGAATAACGAGATATGAGGCGGTAAATGCTGGGTCGAAAGTGTTTATTTTGCTAAGCGCCGTTGCGTCCTGTTTCGGTTCACTACGCGAGTGAGGCGGATCAGCAGATATTTCAATAAGGTGATTTTGTTTTAATTAAAAGTTGGATTTAGTGGATAGTTCTGAATACGTATGTGCACAACAAATAAAGAATATAACTTGAGCTTTTTTTGCACACCTGTTTTAGCCAAATCGATATTGTCATTATCTCATATGCTTGGTTCGAAACCAAGGGGTACGAAATAGGGTCACAATAGGCTCTACTGCCATAATAGGCACATCACCCTAAACACTCCTCGCTGCTGGTCGGCTAGCTGCTCTGTCGGATCGCAAAAGTTCAGGAGGTTCCTGTGCGATGAATCATCCGCCACCGGTCGACCCATCGTCGACCATCGCGGCTGAACGGCTCAACCGACACTATTGCACGCTCGTACTGTCGTTTAGCTACAATTTCACGAATCGCTCCAGACTTTGTTATTTGAAGAAAAATAAACCACCCGGTAGTTTCGATCAATCAATCAGTGGGCATGGAATCCGCGTACCATAATGTACGTTGGTAAGCACTACCACTGCTTTGCACTTTGAAGGTCAAAGTTTTAAATTTTGCTGCAGTCAGGCAGCTAATTCATGCTATTAGCAAAAATATACCCCAAAGATTTAGTATAAAGGATACTGGGCAGATTTTTCTTTGGATTTGATAATAGAAATTTCTCGTGTTTTTTTGAAAAGAGCCAATAAGCATACAGTCAACCTTCATTTTGCGGGAATATTTCGGTCAAACCGTTACTCACGGATGTTAACATTTTGTGAAATAGAAAAAGTATAGGGAAACGAAAGAACTTGATTATAATATATTCGCTAAGTTTGCTTGGAACTATGACTTTTTCGTTTAATTATATCTGAGGTGGTTTGATCAAAGATACTTTTTTCACTAATATTTTCTGTACAATCAGGCGAAACAGTTCGAAACGGTTAAATATTATACATTCCATGGAAAATTACCTCTACTTTTCTAGTATCATTTTCTCGTTCTGCGCCAATGGGTTTAGGGAGATTAATTTTTTTGTTACTAATATGGAAGCGCATGGTGTTTTGTGCAAGATAATTAGACAATCTAAAGTAAACCAACACGTTATGCAATGGATTTGAAGTAATGTTCTCCATTTTTTATGATATTGTTGATATAGGTGATCAGTAAAGAAAACTCTGTCATGAAAATGGGTTCATAGTCATAAGAAAGGTTCGATGACACTGTATGGAAAAATGAATCTTTTTAAAACTTTTGGCATACAAAATGAACTCAGCACCTCAAATCAGCTTAACTTGTGATTTTCAGCCAACTTAGGTAACATTTTAAGTTTTGTCAGACTTTTGTTCGAAGATCTACCACCAGGCCCGAGGAGGGGGGGGGGGGGTCAGCCAGGGCAATTGCCCTGGGGCCCGGGTCGTATTTGGGGGCCCGCGTTTTTACTCGGTAGATGGGCGAATACGTCCGGTATTCATAGAAGAGAAATACAAATATCAATAGTAATTTCTTTGTAATCATTCGTCTTATTAAATTATTATATGATGGAGGCGTAAAAAATGAAAAATTTATTTGATAGTTGACATTTGATAAAACAAACGTTCTTAAGGCAATTGTCTACTTTGTGTACAAGTTAAAAAGCGAGTTTTATTACTTGAATCGAGGAATACACTACGAAATATTGAGAAGCCAATTCAAAGTATGTTCGAAGAAAGCAATAGCACGTCAAACAGGAATACGAGCGCACGGACAAACACATCCGTCCTCTTCTACGTTTGCTTTTTTGCTGGATGTGCTGGTTGTTGGCGTGGAGATACTGAGCGTGATTGTTGTTGAGTGAATATTTGTTCCTGTCAGAGCCGTAGATATTGATTTTGTAGCCGTTTGTGGTTTGGCATAAGATAACGGTGTGCTGTTTACGGTTATAGCAGATGTGCTTATTGTTATTTTGCACTTAGTTTTCCGTGACGCAGTGTTTTTTTGCAGAATTCGTGAATCTTCCATGGGTGCATAATCATTAATCAGTGCTGCCTGATGAAACGTCCCATTTTCGGTTGATCCGCATAAAATGGTTACGTATGAAGGAGTTGGTTTGTACGGAAGCATTCTCACCATAAGAACAACGTTAGGGACATCCGGGAAAATGCCGAAGTTTCAGCTGTTATGAAAAGCTTTTGTCCGTATCTTGACATAAATTTGTTAATCACGATGTCAGGGGCGTGTGGAGATAATTCATGTAAGCGTATCTCTCTAGAGCCCTTGCCTATATATTCTGGGATGATGTTGTTAACGTGGCAGCTTTCGTTGGTGTGCTGCACGTTGTTCACAATCTACACGTTTAGTAATTGTTTCACTTCCCGAGTAGCTGATCTTACAGGACATTTCCAAATCAATATCAACACAATTAGTCTGCAGTCGTTTTTACCGTGTATCTATAGCGGAACGATTTTCAGTTTCTACTCTGGGCGAGATGAGAAGGTAGACTGACCTTAACTAACCATTGAATAAAAGGTTAATTTTTCTATTTTTGTATTGTTGTAGAACGTACTAGTATTTTCCCTCTAAAAATGCATTGTGTTGAGATAGAACGGTGATTTTGGGCCACACCAAAGATGTCTATAAGAACCCAATTATGATGCGCAAAATAAAGAAATCAAATCAGTTCAGCTTATCCAACAGCAGCAGAACTCAATTGCCTACTGTACTCACAGTTGTGTTATTTGCGTCTGATTACTGTGTTCTGTGTTTATATTGTTGTCTCGTCCCACATATTCTCACAGTTTACTTATGTAAATAGAAAATCTTTTTGATTTGATAATTTTAAACAAGAATTTTGAGCTGCATTTGCTACCTTCTCATTTTGCTTACAACAAAAGCCAAAAACTGCTCCACCGCTACCAGCAAAAAAAAAAACAATCCATGTGTCGCTTTGTCTGCACAGTAGAAGCAAAATATTATGTTCCAAGCTACTGTGTCGAAAAAAATGAGTGACGATTACAAGTAGAAAGTGGCCTATTGCGGTCAAAATATATTCCTATTTACTTTTCGAGAAGTTCCTTAAGATCTATTGTTAAAAGTACAAATGGAGCTAAAGATGGCCAATGTTTACACCATACAATTTCACCATGTTAGACATAGCGTACTGATTATGTTCCAGACCATCAATGGAACAGAAGCGTTTGTTTCGCGAAACAAAATATATCCGCTCACTGTTAAAATACAAATTCTGAATCCCTCCGTGGGTTGGAAGTATTATTCCTGCTATTGTAGCACCTACACATCCGGTTTTCCTTACCCCTAACCTTACTACTTCCCCAATCCTTGCCATCAGGGAAATGATGAAAAAACGATTCATGGCAAGGCACAGATCTACATGGGGAATGTACCATTTGAACCAGAGGCTGCTGATTCCTGAATACCCACAAATTTAAAAACTTGTAACTATGGCAATTTTACCCTATTTTGATACCACGGAATAAGAAGCTGTCGAAATTCGCCTGTCTGGCACGCGCTCTGTAGATGTGGCAATATGAGTCAACCGGAGTCTAACAGAAACCACGGACTCATGAGTTTCCAATGGCTGCAGAGATACTAACTCATACTGCACTAGAGGACATAGGTTTAAAAGGGCCCGGCAGTAATACAAGCCTTGGGGCCCGACGCGGCTCTCGACGGCCCTGTCTACCACTGTGTAGCATAATGAAGCAGATAGAAGCGCTCGCTAGAATACCTTTTAACATAATGTCCCAATTTTTGTACTCTACCATGGAACTCGCGTTATGTTGCTTAAGCGGTGGATTTGAGAAGAATTTCTTTTCCATCGCATGCCACTTTTTGAGAGCGAATCGCTCAGGAGGAAATGATAAAATTTGATTTGGATGACCAAAGATCCTAAAACTCCAACTCATATTCTGACTAAAGTTACAAATGTCCTGTACAGTTTGTCCTACATTTACACGTTCACCCTTTTTTTCAGGAAAACTTTTTTTCTATTCTAATAAACTGCACCAAATTTTCAGGGTTTATTTTAAACGATGTTTCTCGAAATACGGTGCGTTTCGCTGCTTTCGCTCACTAAGCATTGCGTTTATCCAGTTCGCGATACATGAAAGCACTCCACAAACTCGTACTACTTCCAAAATAGATTCGAAGAAAACGTTATCAAAAGCGCTTTCAATATCAAGAATATATATATATATATATATATATATATATATATATATATATATATATATATATATATATATATATATATATATATATATATATATATATATATATATATATATATATATATATATATATATATATATATATATATATATATATATATATATATATATATATATATATATATATATATATATATATATATATATATATATATATATATATATATATATATATATATATATATATATACAGGGTGTTTGGTTCATGAGTAAGAATCTCTCGAGGGGTGATTTACTGTCATATTTGGAGCAAAAAATCGTTCTACACATACCATTGAATCTCAACCGTTACAGAGTTATTGAACTTTTTGTGTAAAAACTTGTTTATCTTAAAACACCTCAAAAAGTATACCTCGTATTTTAAATCTTTTAGTGCCATTGGAAAGGAGAGAAAATTTTCTATTGAATAGTGTTCTCATATCTTTCAGATAATTAGTTTTAATTACCTTTTAGTTCTAAAGTAGTTAAAAGTTAGTGTTTTTGATGAGGTTTTTGTTAATTTTCTCAAAATAATGAATTATGATTATAGCAATATCTATTATCCAAAAGTTGGGTTTGAGGACGATTCATAATTTGTTCTTCAACATAATATTCCTATCTCTTCTCGTTTCCTTGTAATTTGACTTCTAAACTTTTCTTGTAATTTACTTGCAAGTTCTTAAATGACTCTAATCTAAAAAATATGCTTCATATCGCTATTATTCATTGGAAAGCTGAGAAAATTTCCTTTCGATGAATGTACAGATATATTTTAGTTAAGTGTACTACATGACTTTTTACTAGTAAAATAACTCAAAATTTGCGTTTTTTGATGATTATTGTAATTATTCTAATTATTATTTAACTAAATTTATCGTCACTATTGTTCATTTGGTGCCCCTTAATATTATCTACAACTTGACACTTTATCCATATCGCTTTTCATTTCGCTGCAATTTAATAGTTAACACAGCATTGCCCTTATCACAAATGCAATGGGTTCGAAATCGTTGAAACGAGAAGATAAAAATTATTTTGCTTCGAAACTAGAGATAATTGAATGGAGTCGAAGGAAGAATTGTAGTACTTGCTGAGATGCATTAATTCCATGATAAAAATGGCTTTATTATTTACTATTTTAAGAAATAACGAAAATGCTAATAATAACACTAACTTGAAACTAATTAACTTCTAAAAGAATACAAAATTTACTTAACTGAAAGGTATTAATACATTTTTCTCTGCAAAATTTTCCTGGCTTTCGAATAAAAATAAGAAAAGGTACAATAAGTGCCATACTTTTTCAATAAGAGCTAGTATTAGTCAATATGAGATAAAAATATCAAAGTTCAATAACCCAAACACACGAAAACAAGACAAGATAAGTATATCATGTCCAAGAACAAATTATACAACTTTTCAAGACTAACAATTTGAATTATTAAAATAGTGATGTTAACTATTAAGATTTTCGCAAAGTGAACAAAAAATCGATCAAAATTGTTAAATTTTAAATAAATTACTGTGAAAAGATTACTTAACCTCATTAGCTGAAACATTTGAGGACATTTTTCAGTGGAAAATTTTCTCACCTATCCAATGGATCTAAAAGATTTGAAATACAAAGTATATTTTTTGAGTTAGAGCTATTTTAAGACAACTAAGTTTTTAACACAAAAAGTTCAATAACTTAGTAACGGTTGAGATTTCATGGTATGTGTAGAACGATTTTTTCTCCAAATATGACAATCAATCATCCCTCGAAAGGATCTTAACCATGAACCAAGCACCCTATATATATATATATATATATATATATATATATATATATATATATATATATATATATATATATATATATATATATATATATATATATATATATATATATATATATATATATATATATATATATATATATATATATATATATATATATATATATATATATATATATATATATATATATATATATATATATATATATATATAATTTTCTATTCTAAAATTATCCTAAAAAACGTGTTTAATCCACCTAACAATGTGATGAGACATTTCTTGTAACTCTTATCACTCTTCGGATATTATATCGTTTGAGAACATTTAGATCTTGATGCTTCGCGATGTTTTTGATTACACATACTACATGGGATAGTGGCAGGACTCAGAGAATCGCTCAAATCAGCATAGGACAACATCAGTGCTAGAAATCTCAAACCAAATCAATGGGAAAGTGAAAAACGCTTTTAATCCACCTAACAGTGTGATGAGACATTTCTTATAACTCTTATCACTCTCTTCGGATATTATATCGTTTGAGAACATTTAGAACTTGATGCTTCGCGATGTTTTTGATAACACATACTACATGGGATAGTGGCAGGACTCAGAGAATCGCTCAAATCAGCATAGGACAACATCAGTGCTAGAAATCTCAAACCAAATCAATAGGAAAGCGAATAAATGGCCCATAAAATAGACATACCATCGAATTATTGTTAATGCTCTGTTAATAAAATATCTAAATTGTGGTGGGAAAACTGAATTATCCTAAAGGGGTTATTTATTAATCATTCGCATGTATGAAAAAAGCCTTATGTTTACATTTGTGAGTATCGCCCTTTTCACAAAAAAGCGTTGAAATGAAATCGCAGCTCCTGATATCACGCTATCTCTGAAGTGCATGCGTGCATAGTTCCAAATTTTACTTCGACATCGACTTTTTCTAAAGGTGACTTTCCAGTAGTATCCTTGATTTGAATTATTATCGCTAATTCTAATGCCAAAGAACAAATAAAAACCTCTCGAAAACGAACCGTTTGGGGAAATCATCATCATTACTGGAATTTTCATTTTCACGTAACTTTTCGATAGCCTTCCGTCACTTGCGTTAATGCACTGGGTGCACAGTGCTCCGAAAATCTAGCGAAATCGTCTTTGGGAACCAGCGGGTCTAATTCAGAGCTATCTGCGCAGCGAGTTAAATCTGTAAAAAACACTAAAAATTAATTTCTATTCCATAATTTTCAGTTCAGCAATTCGAGAGATCGTGCTCACCGCAAGCCATGAAAAATAGACTACGTTGTGAAGCGATGGTCACTATTTATTAAAAAATCACGGTTAAATAAAAAATTAAAGTATTAAAAAATTTCAAATAGTTTATAATTTTCACAAACTTATTAAGAAAAATTGTTTAATAAGCTTTCGTAATATTGTGTAGGAAAAAAGCTGAAAATTTCAGTATTTTCTCTATCTGCAACATATAAACCCTTAAGTATACCAATTAATTGGTATACGAATTGGAATAGGTTCGCCAAATTTTGAAAGAAGTCTATAAAATAACCCCTTGAAAGCTACTTAAAAATTGTTGTAGTTCGATGCAATAAAAAATCATATTTGGCAATTCATATTTGGCTGATAAAATTGGGGTGGCAATGTATTGTAATAGATATTCAGCATTCGAAGAAGTTTCTTGTGAACGAGTGTAGAAAGACTTTGTTTCTACTTACTTGAAATCAGCGGCGTAGCCAGAAATTCGGTTTGGTGGGGGTCCGGTGAAAATCGATTATACTGTCCAAACGGCATAATTCCGAAACCGTCATTTTTGAAGTTTTAAAATTATGCAGAATTAATTTTTCAGAAAATAGTAACAGAGTTCGTGTCTAGCGAATTTGTTGAGACTTTATTGTAGTCATGAATATTAACCTGAGAAAATTCACCATAAATACTTCTTGGACGATATACCGTCAAAATTATTTTATCAAATGATGCGCTGTTTAACGTTTGTAAAACTCATCGAAGATACTAAACCTCCGAAATTGGCGGTTTCAAAATGATGTTATCTTGACCTTAAATTACTGTTTTTAAACATTTGACCTATACATATAATTGGTCATACAACAAAAATCAAATGCTCATCAAAATTGATCAGAACCTGCTAGAATAGAATGGAAATCGTCATTTTTCATAAATTTCTCTCTACATGCGGAAAGTGTTATCCTCGTTATTAATCATATTTCGTTTTCGTCTCAACTCGACGCATTCCCAAAATAAAAACCTGTTTTAATCCACCTAGTGGTGCAATTGTGCTTGTCTCATTTGTCCAGACTACGATTCCATGGCTGGTTATGTTCAATACAATGGTGGAAATGAATATTACATGTTCAGTACGATTTGCACATACATACAATGGATCGACAGCCACGATCTTGAGATACTATGGGATATTGAAACATCGCTTGAAACCAGCGGCGGATCATGGAGAAAGATCCGGGAGGTCCAGGTCCTGCCGAAAATTTTCAACTTGTTAAGAAATTTTAAACTAATTTTAAAGTAGCAACCCCTCACTGCATACTTCCTCCGGGCCGGTATGATTGACGATTTTTAGAGTGATTGCATAACCTTTATATATGAGAAAGGCGAAAATGTACCAAAATCCAAAAAAAGTCAATTTTTGTCAAACATCTCAATATTTCATGCATTTTAAAGTCATTTGGCATCAAAAATACAAATTTGATTTTGAAAATTTTTCATTTCAGTTTATATGGGAATTTGCTGTGTGATTGTACTCTTCAACTCGTAAATCCGGAACCGGAAGTCCAATCAATAGAAAATTCAATAGCAGCCGATGGGAAGGTTGTACCTTTCATTTGAGACAAACTTTGTGCAGATTGGTCCAGCCTGAATGGGAAAGGCAAAAACATTTTTAGCAAATGTTGAAAGTTATGCATTTTTTTGGTGAGCAGTTCTATGTTTCATAGACATTAAATCAATTTTAACTTCGCTTCCTATTAAATAAAGACCCTTATTACAGTACATTTCTACAAAAACGAGCTCAATTTGAAAATAAATCTGAGGATTATGATTGATTACAGAACTCTGGAATTTTCTATTGGAATGTTTTCAGGCAGGAATTTGATATTGATGCTATTAGACAACTGTGAAATCAAGACCAATAGATCAGTTACATATCAGGACCCCTTTCCGACAATTTATCAAAAGTCCTCATGATGTTTACAACAACAGGTTATCAATCTACGGATCAGATAATTGTTATTGTAATATTGAATAAAATCAGTCCGCATCAATAAATTTTCAACTTCAATCCAATTTGTTTTTGGGTGTGGTGGGGGGGGGGGGGCGTTGTATGGTGTTAAACCCCAAAACCTTCTCTTGGCAACGCCGTTGCTTGGAGTTATTTATTTCGCTTTTCATTTTCCGATATGTTTCAAATCGATCCGATGGTCATAAGGTAGAAAAATTGCAGTCAGAAGGTTCACACAAATTTTGCACTGATAAGTTATCAAGTTCCTTCCAGACAACTTGGAAGTGTTCGGTGATTATTTCTAGCGGTTTTAGATAGTTAAACGAAATACAAAATTCGTTTTATCGAAATAATGTTTGGCTTATTTCAATGGATTATTACTATATTGAACAATAAATAGGCGACAAAAAGAAATCCACAAACAACAAGCCATAACTTTGAAAGTATTCAAAATAGATATTTGAAGTCTTCAGTAAAGTTATTCGCAAAAGTAAGAGCTACAAATTTGCTGAAGGCATCACTTCGATATAATCACTTCCAAGAAAATTTGTGAAAATATCTCACTCATAGGGAGATTAATCAGCAAAAGCGCAATACCAAAAGAAAGGGCATATTGCCTTTATTAAATTCACCGAAGATACTATTGACCTAAAATAAGCCGTTTTGGCGTTAAAAATAGATTTCATGTTTTTGGTCATATTTCTGGCAATGGGAAATGATAAAAATCTTTCGTCCGAATTTAATGTTAAATATCTCTTTTGATAATAGTCCAATTTATATAATCTATAGCTTGTTCGAAAGGTATTCTTTAAAGCTGTCTAAAAACATATAAATTGTTAATCTATATTGTCAATTTCGGCAGATAATTCAAAAAAACTGCAAAAAACGCCATATTTTCGCATTCAAACATTCATATCTTCGAAACTAAACATCAGAATCAAAAACAAATTAATAGCGTTCATACTGTTTTTTAGTTGTTTCATTTAAAATTGGTTTGGATAATATCGGTTCAGCCATTGCTGAGAAACACGAATGAGAATTTGTCCGTTACATACACACACACACAGACACACACACACACAGACATTGTCCCAAATCGTCGAGCTGAGTCGATTGGTATATAAGACTCGGCCCTCCGGGCCTCGGAAAAAATCTTGAAAGTTTGAGCGAATTCTATACATTTCTTTTATAAGAAATGTAAAAATGGCCCATAAAATAGACATACCAACGAATTATTGTTAATGCTCTGTTAATAAAATACCTATATTGTGGTGGGAAAACTGAATTTTCCTAAAGGGGTTATATATTGTACTGAGCCAAATAAATCGAATTTTTTTTGTTGAATCGATTTGAAGTTTATACTTTACTCAAATTTCCAACGCGACTGAGAACTAAGAAATGAACGCTTTTTCTTGAAAAGAGCGATACTAGCAGTGATACCATTCAAAGAAAATCAACAGTGAATATTTCCAGACTTGGTTTTATTTCCTAGTTAATAACTATTGTGTTTTTTACATCCTAGATTGCATGATTCAGTGATCGAAACCCAAAACTTTTTAAAGTATTAGAAATTATTAAATTAAAATTTGAAATTGACAAAATGATAGTATCGCCTCTTTGGCGATTGTTTACTTTTTCGGTCTCACCTATCAGCATTGCAGTATCGCGGGCGAAACTTTACATAAACAAACAAAAATACAGTTTCGCCCGTTGTATTTTTTGCTGTAGTTTAAGAAAGCAATATCGTAGAATCAAAATTTTTAGGTTAATTTGTTGCGTTTCAAAGCCCTAATTCACATGTATGAAAAAGCCCTATGTTTACATTTGTAAGTATCGCCCTTTCCACAAAAAAAGCGTTGAAATGAAATCGCAGCTCCTGATATCACGCTATCTCTGAAGTGCATGCGTGCATAGTTTCAAATTTTACTTCGACATCGACTTTTTCTAAAGGTGACTTCCCAGTAGTATCCTTGATTTGAATTATTATCGCTAATCCTAATGTCAAAGAACGAATAAAAACCTCTCGAAAACGAAGCGTTTGGGAAAATCATCATCATTACGGGAATTTTCATTTTCACGAAACTTTTCGATATCCTTCCGTCACTTGCGTTAATGCACTGGGTGCACAGTGCTCTGAAAATCTAGCGAAATCGTCTTAGGGCACCAGCGGGTCTGTAAAGGATACTAAAAATTAATTTCTATTCCATAATTTTCAGTTCAGCAATTCGAGAGATCGTGCTCACCGCAAGCCATGAGAAATAGACTACGTTGTGAAGCGATGGTCACTATTTATTAAAAAATCACGGTTAAATAAAAAATAAAACTATTAAAAAATTTCAAATAGTTTATAATTTTCACAAACTTATTAGGAAAAATTGTTTAATAAGCTTTCGTAATATTGTGTAGGAAAAAAAGCTGAAAATTTCAGTATTTTCTCTATCTGCAACATATAAACCCTTCAGTATACCAATTAATTGGTATACGAATTGGAATAGGTTCGCCAAATTTTGGAAGAAGTCTATAAAATAACTCCTTGAAAACTACCTAAAAATTGTTGTAGTTCGATGCAATAAAAAATCTCCAAAAAAGAAATGTACCTATTAATGTGAAACACAGCGAATAATACATACAATAAATTTTTATCCCATTTTTATCAGGCAATTTTTTTTCTCTATAATAAACTGAAGCTGTTAAAATATTCTTCTCGTCCCTTGATGTAGTCTGATAACTATTTCTGATTATGATGAACTTTTTATTTTCGTATATTTCGCATATCTTCATGATAAGGAAAACATGCCCAAGAAAGAATTTACTCGAATTCGGTCTTGTTCGTCTGCCAAAGCCCATCAAACATATGTTCATATTTGGCTGATAAAATCGGGGTTTCAATGTGTTATAATAGATATTCAGCATTCGAAGAAGTTTCTTGTGAACGAGTGTAGAACGACTTTGTTTCTACTTACTTGAAGTCAGCGGCGTAGCCAGAAATTCGGTTTGGTGAAAATCGATCATACTGTCCAAACGGCATAATTCCGAAACCGTAATTTTTGAAGTTTTAAAATTATGCAGAAGTAATTTTTCAGAAAATAGTAACAGAGTTCGTGTCTTTAGCGAATTTGTTGAGACTTTATTGTAGTCATGAATATTAACCTGAGAAAATTCACCATAAATACTTCTTGGACGATATACCGTCAAAATTATTTTATCAAATGATGCGCTGTTTAACGTTTGTAAAACTCTTCGAAGATACTAAACCTCCGAAATTGGCGGTTTCAAAATGATGTTATCTTGGCCTTAAATTACTGTTTTTGAACATTTGACCTATACATATAATTGGTCATACAACAAAAATCAAATGCTCATCAAAATCGATCAGGACCTGCTAGAATAGAATGGAAATCGTCATTTTTCATAAATTTCTCTCTACATGCGGAAAGTGTTATCCTCGTTATTAATCATATTTCGTTTTCGTCTCAACTCGACGCATTCTCAAAATAAAAACCTGTTTCAATCCACCTAATGGTGCAATTGTGCTTGTCTCATTTGTCCAGACTACGATTCCATGGCTGGTTATGTTCAACACAATGGTGGAAATGAATATTACATGTTCAGTACGATTTGCACATACATACAATGAATCGACAACCACGATCTTGAGATACTATGTGATATTGAAACATCGCTTGAAACCAGCGGCGGATCATGGAGAAAGATCCGGGAGGTCCAGGTTCTGCCGAAAATGTTCAACTTGTTAAGAAATTTTAAACTAGTTTTAATTTTAAAGCAGCAACCCCTCACCGCATACTCCCTCCGGGCCGGTATGATTGACGATTTTTGGAGTGATTGCATAACCTTTCTATATGAGAAAGGCAAAAATGTACCAAAGTCCAAAGAAGTCAATTTTTGTCAAACATCTCAATGTTTCATGCATTTTAAAGTCATTTGGCATCAAAAATACAAATTTTATTTTGAAATTTTTTCATTTCAGTTTATATGGGAATTTGCTGTGTGATTGTACTTTTCAACTCGTAACTCCGGAACCGGAAGTCCAATCAATAAAAAAAATCAATAGCAGTCGATGGGAATGTTGTACCTTTCATTTGAGATTAACTTTGTGCAAATCGGTTCAGCCATCTCTGAGAAACGGAGGTCACATTTTTTTCCACATACACACATACATACACACACAGACATTTTCCGATCTCGACGAACTCAGTCGATTGGCATATGACACACGGCTCTACGGGTCGGGATTAGATTGACGAATTTTAGAGTGAATGAGAAAGGCAAAAACATTTTTAGCAAATGATGTTGAAAGTTATGCATTTTTTTGGTGAGCAGTTCTATGTTTCATAGAGATTAAATCAATTTTAACTTCGCTTCCTATTAAATAAAGACCCTTATTACAGTACATTTCTACAAAAATGAGCGCAATTTGAAAATAAATCTGAGGATTATGATTGATTACAGAACTCTGGAATTTTCTATTGGAATGTTTTCAGGCAGGAATTTGATATTGATGCAATTAGACAACTGTGAAATCAAGACCAATAGATCAGTTACATATCAGGACCCCTTTCCGACAATTTATCAAAATTCCTCATGATGTTTACAACAACAGGTTATCAATCCACCGATCAGATAATTGTTATTGTAATATTGAATTAAATCAGTCAGCATCAATAAATTTTCAACTTCAATCCAATATTTTTTTTTGGTGTGGTGGGGGGGGGGGGGGGGGTTGTATGGTGTTATACCCCAAAACCTTCTCTTGGCTACGCCGTTGCTTGGAGTTATTTATTTCGCTTTTCATTTTCCGATATGTTTCAGATCGATCCGATGGTTATAAGTTAGAAAAATTGCAGTCAGAAGGCTCGCACAAATGAACATTTTTGCACTGATAAGCTATCAAGTTCCTTCCAGACAACTTGGAAGTGTTGGGTGATTATTTCTAGCGGTTGTAGATAGAAAAATGAAATACAAAATTCGTTTTATCGAAATAATGTTTGGCTTATTTCAATGGATTATTACTATATTGAACAATAAATAGGCGACAAAGAGTAATCAACAAACAACAAGCCATAACTTTTAAAGTATTCAAAATAGATATTTGAAGTCTTCAGTAAAGTTATTCGCAAAAGTAAGAGCTACAAATTTGTTGAAGGCATCATTTCGATATAATCACTTCTAAGAACATTTGTGAAAATATCTCACTCATAGAGGGATTAATCAGCAAAAGCACAATACCAAAAGAAAGGGCATATTACCTCCATTAAATTCTCCGAAGATACTATTGACCTAAAATAAGCCGTTTTGGCGTTAATAACAGATTACATGTTTTTGGTCATATTTCTGGCAATGGAAAATGATAAAAATCTTTCGTCCGCATTTAATGTTAAATATCTCTTTTGATAATAGTCCGATTTCAACAATCTATAGCTTGTTCGAAAGGTATTCGTTGAAGCTGTCTAAAAACATATAAATTGTTAATCTATATTGTCAATTTCGGCAGATAATTTTGAAAAACTGCAAAAAACGCCATTTTTACGCATTCAATCATTAATATCTTGGAAACCAAACATCAAAATCAAAAACAAATTAATAGCGTTCATACTGTTTTTTAGTTCTTTCATTTAAAATTAGTTTGGATAAGATCGGTTCAGCCATTGCTGAGAAACACGAATGAGAATTTGTCCGTTACATACACACACACACAGCCACACACACACACACACACACAGACATTGTCCCAAATCGTCGAGCTGAGTCGATTGGTATATAAGACTCGGCCCTCCGGGCCTCGGAAAAAATCTTGAAAGTTTGAGCGAATTCTATACATTTCTTTTATAAGAAATGTAAAAGGGTTAATGCATAAATAAAAATCCCAACCTCTCGTATTTTTAGATAATGACAATATTTGCAATCAAATCAATACTGATATAAATAATTTTCTGAGCGCTCGTTCAAAAGTAATAAATTCAATGTATGCTACACTCATATTTCAACATGGTGCTAATGGTAAAAGCTTCAATCGAAGTGGATTTAGTAAAAATTTTACCAAATGATGTAAAATTTGGCATCTATATTTGACAAGTATCTAAATGATGTGAAATTTGAAATAATGAGTGATTTTTGCAATGCCCTATTAATTATAAATCCGCGGGGGTTTTGACCAACCACAGGTAAACTGCGAACATGGCGATCGACTTATCAACTAAAAAAATTGAAACTTGGTTAGTTCTTCTGGTTGAATTGAAAATATATTAGTTATTCTGGTTGATGAATATGGACTGGACATGCCCTTGGGAAATTGATCGAGTGTGTTAAACTTTTTTGTTTGGAAAAGAGTATGAAGATGCTTGATTTGGCAAATTCAGCTATAAAACATGCAAATTGTCTCGTATTGGCTGGTTCCAACTACTCGTCGAAGTAATCATAATTCGATATTGTTTAATACATTTTACTATAGCTGTCAAATGCTCAAACTCATAATAAATATATGACAAGCACCAGCAAATGTCGTTTGCATAAATGAACACATAATTACACCATTAGGTGCATTGAGATTGGTTTTTACGATGACTATATGTATAATACGCCGCCCATTCATAAAATAGGACTGCATGATACAAGCTCTCTATTAGTTTTTATTGCTTATAATAAACAGCTTTTGCTCGGTGCGTGAGAAAACTATTAATATTTCGGCCTGTCTGGAAGCTTTTCATCTAACGTTTGCACCAGGAAGCAACACATCTTTTTTCAAATGATTTAAACTTGTTTAAATGTGAAAATATAGAACTTGTTTTTTCTTCTTAACAGCGCCCTGTCCGTTTGACCCGTTTGTATCAATATTTAATTGAGGAAGAAAGCTAGTTGGCAGAAAACGGCCGAGTACACGCTTAGCTGGAGTGAATTTGAGAAACGCGATTTATGAAGCATGATGATCCTCCAGATTTAACCGCTCAAATTTATAAGCAGACACCGGTCGGGGTGAAAAGAAACCCGTTTGGGAGTGTAAATATTATTGATAGCGGCGGGGACCAGTCGGTGCGCGGATTCTCGCGAATCGCGGGGGTCCCTGTTGCACCTGAAGGGAAGCCCTTTCTGCGTATATCCAGCTGTGGAGCGAATCATACACCCTGCGGAACGTGAGAAATTTCCAACGTAATTACACCAGTTCGAACTGATAAGGCCGTAAATTTTCTTTCCGCTTTAGCCGCGCGCACAGTTTCGCTGCGGTTCGTGGAGAGAGCCGGTAACTTGTTCGTACGTAAGGAAGTCAAGGCTGTGAGATTGGGATCCTGTAGGCGCGCGGCTTGAGCAATTCAGCTAGCCGCAGAGAGTGATTGGATTCTCCGCTGCGGCTCTGATGGAAAACAAATATATTTTTCTGGAGCGTTTCTGCTGGCTGCACCACATTAAACTGCTATCAAAATTTCACGCCAATTCATCATGTTTGTAATAAGGAAATTATAATGATTAACCGCGAGTGCCTGAACCGGATTGGGGCTGCATAATTCATTCCATTTTCCGCATGATTTACAGAGTGTGCAGGGAAGGTGATTTAGAGAATGTTACAGCTCGGCATTGAACTCAGCTGTGCTGGCTTTTGAATTTAGGATTTGAATTATGATCAATGAATCGACCAAGTTTCAACTAAATATATCAGTATTCCTAAATTATTAACTATAGCTCTATATAAATCTGTATAAAACACTAATTTACAAAAAAAAAATCTTTCTTTTCATACCTCACTATTGCTTCAATTTAGCTCGACCATTCTAGCAAATTTAGAATATGATATCCCAGAAAGGCGATATTTGTTTAACGATTTTCTGCAATGGAAATAGTCTCAGTTGATAAATTTCACTTCAATTGAACAATCAAAATTCCAAAAGTTTCACTCCAGCATTTTTTTTAAATCCACAATTTTCAGTACTGGAACATTTCTCCGGAAATCAGAATTTCCGGGAACCAAATCTATTGACTTGGTTCCTTCCAGCAGGGTTCACAAGTGGTTGTGTTCCTGAATCTTTAACACCCAAAAAATAAATCGGGTAGAAATTACCGCAGCTATATGATTCCGTTTTGACGGGTAACCGGGTGCCCTGTCGGCCTTTTAACGTTGTTTTATTTTTTGGATATATAGCGATTAAACAGAACTCGAGATATACCTAAAAACTCCGATATTTAACTAGTGTAGTTTTTGGCTCTTAAACCTTCTATGAAGGCAATCTAAAGTTAGGGTTCCTGACACCGATCCATTTGTACGAGAATTGTTTCAGTAGTACTAACGTCCTCAGTACCGGTACCGGTATCCGACTATTTTATGTTTTTTAAGTGAGAAACAAATGATCATACAATAAAGTCGATTCGCAAATCCCTCATATTGCTAATGTTAGGTGCTGTGCCTTTTCATGCACATCATAGCTTGGTCCCATTTCCTCCAAAAGGAGAAATCAATAGTAATTCTTCAAAAGGGCTAATGAGACTTTTGTAAACAAACTTATTTCGCTCATTATTCCACTACCGAGTTGAATTTCATGAAAAATACACATCAATCAACATCTTTATCCTTGGTAGAATAAATATCAAATGTTTTCTGTGTTGAAATGATAACAAATTAAGAGAAATCAGCAAAACAAAAGTTTGTTTACAAATCTTATTAGCCCTATTCAAATGTTGATATGGATGTAGTATACAGTATGTTTCATCGGCAAACAGAACTACTTCTCTCGTGCAATGTGGTTAATCGCAGAATTAAACATCGCATTTTACCCTCTTTTGATAGCAACCTGATCGAAAATTTGGGTATTAAAATTTCTACCCGATCTTGGTATCATTTTTACTGCTGTAGCGCCTTAGCCTTTTCAATACACTGACGAGCAAACTAATTTCTTGAAAGGAGGCTTACAAAAACTTACAACAAATCGGTCGAACTTCTTCGTAATCGGTGATTTTAACGCCAAACGCCGATCCTGGAATAATGCTCAAAGCAATTTCAGCAGTAAACTACGTTTTCTTTCCAAATGGACCTACACGCTAGTCGAAGAATCCATCAACAATTGATTTTGTTTTGACAGATCAAAGTTGCATTTGTTGTAAATTGGTTACACATGGTTGGTTTTGATCGCATTCCAGTAACTTTTTCACTTTCTCAAGAAGCTGTTTTCTATCCCATTACCTCAGTGTCGACGAATGTCAACAAGGAATAAAGGGTGGTTTCCGATTTTAACGTGATTACAATTTTCCTACGGAAGTATAATTTTAAGTTCTGCAAGAAATGTAACATTTTAAATAAACTTACGTTTATTACCCTTTCTCCTTATAAATTTCCCTGTCTTCCTTCCGATTCCTCTTCCTTTTATCCTTATCTATTGCAAGTGTTCCAATCTTATTAATTTATTCGTATTAGTTTTAGGAATCTTTTTTATATTAACAGATTAAGGCCGAAGTGGCCTGTGCCGTATACAAAAGATTCCTCCATTCCACTCGGTCCATGGCCGCGCGTCGCCAGCCACGCAGTCTGCGAAGGGTCCGCAAATCGTCTTCCACCTGGTCGATCCATCGTGCTCGCTGCGCGCCACGTCTTCTTGTACCGGTCGGATTGCAATTGAGAACCGTTTTCACCGGGCTATTGTCCGACATTCTGGCTACGTGCCCGGCCCACCGTAGTCGTCCGATTTTCGCGGTATGACAGATGGGCGGTTCCCCCAACAGCTGATGCAACTCATGGTTCATTCGCCGTCTCCATGTGCCGTCTTCCATCTGCACTCCACCGTAGATGGTACGCAGCACTTTCCGTTCGAAGACACCAGATGCGCGTTGGTCCTCCACGAGCATGGTCCAGGTCTCGTGCCCGTAGAGAACTACCGGTCTAATCAGCATCTTGTAGATGGTCAACGACGGCGAACTCTGTTAGACCGAAGTGTCTTGCGGAGGCCAAAGTAAGCACGATTTCCTGCCACGATGCGTCTACGAATCTCTCTGCTGGTATCATTGTCGGTGGTCACCAGTGAGCCCAAGTACACGAACTCTTCAACCACCTAGATTTCGTCGCCACCGATGCAAACTCGAAGCGGGCGGTTCTCATTCTCTTCTCGTGAACCTCTTCCTATCATGTACTTTGTCTTCGACATGTTGATGGCAAGTCCGACGCGCTTGGCTTCTCTTTTCAGTCTGGTGTAGGCTTCCTCCATCTTCTCAAAATTTCGTGCAATAATATCAACGTCATCGGCGAAGCCAAGTAGGTGAACGGACTTTGTGAAAATCGTACCACTCGTGTCGATCCCTGCTCTTCTTATTACACCTTCCAGCGCGATGTTGAATAACAGACACGAGAGACCATCACCTTGCCGTAACCCTCTGCGTGATTCGAAGGGACTCGAGAGCGTCCCTGAGACACGTACTACGCACATCACCCGATCCATCGTTGCCTAATCGCGTCAGTTTGTCCGGGAATCCGTACTCGTGCATAATCTGCCATAGCTGATCTCGATCGATAGTGTCGTATGCGGCTTTGAAGTCGATGAACAAATGATGTGTGGGCACATTGTACTCGCGGCATTTCTGCAGTACTTGACGAAGAGCGAACACCTGGTCCGTGGTAGATCGTTCGCTCATGAAACCCGCCTGGTACTGCCCCACGAACTCTCTTGCAATTGGTGATAGTCGACGGCATAGTATTTGGGAGAGTACCTTGTAGGCGGCGTTCAGCAGGGTGATTGCTCGGTAATTACAGCAATCCAGCTTGTCGCCCTTTTTGTAGATAGGACACACGACACCTTCCATCCACTCCTCCGGTAAAATCTCCTCCTCCCAAATCTTGGTAATCACCCAGTGCAGCGCTTTAGCCAGTGGCTCGCCACCGTGTTTTAGTAGCTCGCTTGGTATTTGGTCAACCCCAGCGGCTTTATTATTTTTGAGCCGGCTGATCTCCTCCTGGATTTCTTGGAGATCCGGAGCCGGTAGTGTAATGTCTTCCGCGCGTGCTCCCAGGTGCGTTACCGTGCCATCCTTGTCGTCTGCTGCATCGCCGTTCAGGTGTTCTTCGTAGTGCTGCCGCCACCTCTGGATCACCTCACACTGGTCCGTGAGAAGATTCCCGTTTGTATCTCTGCACATGTCGGCCTATGGTACGTGGCCCCTGCACGAGCGGTTCAACTTCTCGTAGAATTTCCGTGTGTCTTTAGCGCGGTACAGCTGCTCCATCGCTTCGCGATCTCGGTCTTCCTGCTGGCGCTTTTTGGTCCGGAAAACCGAGTTCTGCCTGTTTCGTGCCTGTTTATATCGCGCCTCGTTCGCCCTCGTGCGGTGTTGCAGCATTCTCGCCCATGCTGCATTCTTCTCTTCGACTAACTGCTCGCATTCGCCGTCGTACCAGTCGCTTCTTCGGTCCGGGCCCACCGTACCCAGTACAGTGGCTGCGGTGCTACCTATGGCGGATCGGATATCTCTCCAGCCATCTTCAAGGGCAACTGCGCCTAGCTGCTCTTCCGTTGGTAGTGCCACTTCCAGCTGCTGCGCGTATTCTTGAGCCACTCTGCCATCTTGTAGCCACTCGATGTTTAGCCGCGGCGTTCGGCTTCGACGAGAGCTATGCACTGTCGAAAGTTTTGAGCGCAAGCATACTGCAACCAGGTGGTGGTCCGAATCTATATTCGCACTGCGATAAGTGCGGACGTTTGTGATGTCCGAGAAGAATCTACCGTCGATTAGAACGTGGTTGATTTGATTTTTTGTTACTTGGTCCGGTGATCTCCAGGTGACTTTGTGGATATCTTTGCGAGGGAAGAAGGTGCTTCGGATTACCATTCCACGGGAGGCTGCGAAGTTCACACATCGTTGGCCGTTGTCATTTGATACGGGATGCAGGCTGTTAGGCCCGATCACCGGTCTGTACATTGCCTCCCTTCCTACCTGTGCGTTCATGTCGCCGATGACAATTTTCACGTCTCGCAGAGGGCAACCGTCGTATGTCTGCTCCAGCTGCATGTAGAACGCTTCTTTCTCGTCGTCGGGTCTCCCTTCGTGTGGGCAGTGCACGTTGATGATGATGTAGTTGAAGCCTTTGATTCTCAACTTGCACATCCATGCGTTGATCGGCTGCCACCCGATCACACGTTGGCGCATCTTGCCCAGCACTATGAAGCCGGTTCCCAGCTCGTTGGTTGTACCACAGCTCTGGTAGAAGGTAGCCGCTCGATGCCCGCTTTTCCACACCTTCTGTCCCGTCCAGCAAAGTTCCTGCAGCGCCACGATATCGAAGTTGCGGGGGTGTAGCTCGTCGTAGATTATCCTGTCACATCCTGCGAAGCCGAGCGATATGCAGTTCCATGTTCCGAGTTTTCAATCGTGATCCTTTATTCGTCGCCTGGGTCGTTGCCGATTGTTCTGGGTCGTATTCTCTTCTGTATTGTTCGTTATGTGGGTTTTTTAGGGGCGGCTTATAGGGCCTACGCCAACCACCTGTCTCGCCGGTGGGCCATCGTGCCAGGACTGCTTAAGGTCCCACCTGGACACCAGGACAGGTTTACATCTTCCGAAGAAGGGTAACCCCCCCCCCCCCCCCCTTCCCTGTCAGCATACGACCAAAGTTCCCACCGGGGTTGGTTACCCGATCTTCACTAAGGTTACTCGTATCCCAGTCGACGCCACGTGGAGGCCAGGGCTAAGCTAAGGACCGCAAGTGGGGTCTATTTTATGCCTTCAGGTACAAGAGGCTTACGCACTGCCCAGTCATTGCCGACCAAAGTTTTAGGAATCGTTACCTTTTAATACAGTGCCAGAGGCTGTGTACTGCTTTCGCCTCGCTAATCAGTCTCATATAGATTTTAAGGTTAGGCTAAGGAGAAAATAACTAGCTTTAAGTAACATTTATGATCCATTTGTTTATTTATTCTTATCCGGTTACTAGATGTAAGTTTAGCTGGAAGCACTAGTTTAAGTATGCAAATTATTTTAGTCTTTAAGAAATACAACTTTAGATTTAAGATTTGGGTAGCTAACCGATCACTCAACTTGTCTCGTGGTTTTAACTTTTTTGACAACTCCCAGCGAAGTGTCTAGCTGACATAAGAGCCCGACCGAGAGCTGAGTGCGTAAGAGTGTTGACTGCGCTGATCAATACACTGTCGCTATAGATGGTGAGATGCAACGACCGAGGGGTCGTGACACTCCCCCCGGCTACGAGACATCCCTGTCATACTGCTCATCGCGTCGAACATCTAGAACAGCGAGCCTTGTCGCCGGTCACTCGTAGATCCCGGACTGTGTCTGTACAGCAGCTGATCTTCCCTGTGCGTCTTTGCCCGTTTTAACCGAAATGATCCGTCCCTTGGGCCAACAGTTCCGTGGAAGTCCTGGATCGACGTCGACTACGATATCGTTCACCTCAATCGGCTTGACTTCACTGAACCTGAACGCTGAACGAGAGCTTGATTAACTCCGGCAGATAGTCTCGCACCCAGCGTCGCCAAAAGATGTTCGCTTCCACTTGTGACGTACACTATGCTCGCCGCAGAACTACCGACTCCTCGTTGAGGACACTGTAGGGTTTGAGTCCATTCGATGAACCCACGAGAAAGTGGTTCGGTGTCAGGACTGGAGCTTCCGGGTCTTCTACTGGAACGTACGTTAGCGGACGTGAGTTCACGATGTTCTCCACCTCCATCAACATGTTGCGAAGTGTCTCGTCGGTTGGATGGCGTCCTGGTTTCGATGCCATGAGGTTCTTCTTCACCGACTGAATAAGTCTTTCCCAGGCTCCACCCATATGGGGAGATGCTGGAGGTAGGAATGACCATTCAGTGTTTGGACTGACGATTTCTCGAACGACGTGCTCCTGGTTCACCTCCTTCAGTGCAGCTCAAAGGTCTGCGCTTGCCTTCCCAAGCTCCTTGTTTGAAGCAATGAAGTTAGTGCCACGATCTCTATAGATATTTATTGGTACGCCTCTCCTTGCCACGAATTCGCATCGAGGGAATGTGCGATTTCTATGTGCACCGCCCGTATAGTTAAGCACGTTATAAGCACACCCCATCGCTTTTCGGTTCGACGCCCAACAACTACTAACATTGGGCCAAAGTAGTCAATGCCAATGTATGAGAATGGTCTTGTGAATGCCGCCAACCTAGCCACAGGAAGATCATCCATTGGGGGAGGACGAGGAACAGCCCTTTGGTTTTTGCACACCTGACGCTTGCTTCTAACTTGTTGAAACAATCGCCTAACCTTTGTAATCCGGAAGGTCTGCCTTAATTCATTAACGGTTATTTAATCGAATTGCACTTTCTTCCGATACTCCTGGTTTGTTCAAAACTAATTCCTCCACACAAATCCTTTGAGAATTGCAAACCCGTACGTAAATGAATATACGCATAATTTGAAGTAATGAACGTCCAACTATTAGTTAACAATACAGCGCCGTTTCCAAGCCTCAAAGTAAGAAAAATTGCTTCTATCCACAAGGCAAAATATAACACGTGAACCACTTAGAATTCGAAAGATGAAACGGCGAAGCAAACAAAGTACCGACAGAAAGACATATATCGGGTTAACATAAAACACATAGAAGATTTATTACCAAAAACAGGTACTTAGAGTGTACTTAATGCGCGAACAGCACAATTTTCAATTTATTGGACTGCTCTTCATTCGCACTCATAATCTTAGCGGGACGAAAATCTATAGGACTGGATTGGCAGCATTCGATATGTTAGCTCATCCAGGACTGTAAGCACTAAACATTGTTTCTCATATGGTTCGACATTGTTTGACGAAGCATTATTCTGCATAAAGACCTTACCTATTCAAACCCCAGTTTTAGTGTATCCTTGATCGGTAATAATGTATAGAGTAGGAATAGATACAAAACCAATCTGAAATAATCAATGGTAACTCCACTCATTGAATAACCCCCTTAATCAAACACGCAGTGCTGATTTGCCGCTCAGGTGTACTCAATTCGCAATACACAAAGCGCATGAGACGTTCAGCAGAAATAAAAAAAAAATATTAAAGATTTTTGATAAAGCAACACCTTGCGTTTTACCATTTCTGCTGATGGCAGCAATGGTAGCTCTTCTCTACCTCGCAGTACAAGACACCCTAAAAATCCGGCCATTCTTTTGACTTGCCTTAACCAATAACGGGCGGGAATCATCATCACTGAGAATAAGATGCCAGTTTACCAAACTAGCCCTGTATTTAGCGCAAGCATTTCTGCGAAACAGGGGGAAAGTTCGCTGGACAGCATAAGCTCCGACAAATATGAGTAGTATTATAAATTTTGTTCGTAAACGATTCGCACCTTATTCCGACCAGCCATGGTCAAGGTCTTGCCAGCAAGCCCGGTGTGTTAGGTCCGGATTCTGCTTTGCGTTTTTAACAGCTATATCGGTAATCACTATATTTTACCGGGGAAGATTTCGCACAGTGCGGGAGAGTGAAAATACATTAAAGACAGGCTGAAACCCAAGTGGGAGGAGAAAAGTCGAAATATATTTATATTTAATAACGCTTTATTTATTAGTTTTTAATCAGATTGTTTAAATATTATGTGCAGCTCATAAATTTCATGAATTATCTCATTGTTGTGAATGATTTTAGCGCTTTAAACGGTTAAATTAACGCTCAAAACGGTGTACCGGGTAATTTATAGGACGAAGCGGAACGGATCTCGTAGTTTTCTTCATTATTTTATGTCCCTGTTGAACAGTAATAGTTATGCTCTTTATCACGGTGACGGCGTGGGAGTCACTTTGGAAATGCGATAGAAGCTCGGCTGGGTCAGTCTTAACCAATCTCGTTGAATATTTTTATACTTTTTCATATTATGGTTCATGGAAAATTCTGTATCTTTACTACTGTTATTTCTTACTTTCCGAATCACATCTCTCTGTTCGCATTTAAAGTGTTTCAATGTTTAGCTATCACTGCTACATACTGAGCACAAAGGGGTTGTGTGTCACCATGAGCAAGTAATACCCAAGATGTCCATTATTCTTCTCCCCGGAAAAGTTCGTTATTTTAAAGAACTTATTTTCAATTGTAAGTTGTAATTTAACTATCTCTAACAGACCTGGTTGGCATGACCCAGATCCGAGCATCGGTATCAAACAATACATCTCTAAAAAAGAAACATTGTAATATAAAATCATAAAACTGTTGAAATTCAAGGCAAATAAATTAGTGATGCTGCAACCACGTGTTCATTCGGACATCGCGCGGTTTCCACCGTATGTCTGTTCTGAGCTGCAAACATGAAAAATGCGCCACCACCATTCTCACCCATTTCCTCTCTAAAAAACGTTAATACTCTCTCTCATTTTCGATTGCTCTTGCAACTGTCAAATGCTTTGTTTACAAAATATTCAATGCCAACACGCGTACCGGTTAGGTTGTTTAAATTTGCACGAAATATTTAAAAAAAAACTATTTGTAACAATCCAAAATGAGCTTCGCTGAACCAAAAGCCTTGATAGCTGAAGGCGATACCGTTATACTGTACTTGACGGTTACTAGTGTGTACGCAATCGAAGCTGTTCCGCAGATCAAAAACAAGAAAGGTGAACTGATAGAGCATGTGTTCCAAACAAACTTTGGTGCGCTAAAGGTGAAAGACATAATCGGCGTACAGTATGGTTCTAAGGTAAGTTCTAATCACCTAATTTTTTTTGTCACGCCGAATCATGTCCATTTGATTTTAGGTAGAACTTTCCAAAGGTTGGGCTCACGTTCTGCAACCCAACCCGGAACTTTGGACCCAGACGTTACCTCATCGTACGCAAATTCTGTACACTCCGGATATCAGTATGATTCTCTATCAGTTAGAGATTAAACCGGGCAGTATCGTAGTAGAGTCTGGTACCGGGTCCGGTTCACTATCGCACTATTTTCTTCGTGCCATCAGGCCGCACGGTTTCCTGCACACGTTTGATTTTCACGAAGAACGGGTCCAAAAAGCTCAGGATGAGTTCAATGGTCACGGTTTGGGCGAATATGTGAAGGTATGGCAGGCTTTTGAAACACATTCCAAACATTGCATTTTTTTAACTTCAATCGTAGGTTATCCACCGAGACGTATGTGAAAACGGTTTCGGAGAGGAATTGAACGGTAAAGCCGATGCAGTGTTTTTAGATTTACCGGCTCCACAACTAGCAATTCCTCACGCGGCAAAAGTCCTTAAGGACGCAGGTTTGTTTGAATTTCTTATAATTTGGTCAAAAATGATTGCGAAATTATTTTTTTTTATTCAATTCAAAGGTGGGCGCATCTGCTCGTTTTCACCCTGCATTGAACAATCGGGTCGTGTTTGCGAAGCTCTCGAGCAGTACGGTTTTGTGGACATTGTCAACCTGGAAGTGCTACAGATCGAGGACGTTGTGAGAACGAAAAGCATACCAGTGATGGACCTGGAGTTTGTGAAATATAAGGTAAGCGATCCAAGGGTAAAATTGTCAGTGAGGAAATGATTTTGTTTCTTTTCTAGAAAAATGAATCTGATAAAGAGACCAAAACGCCAAAAGAGGTAAAGAAGTACATCACCTCCAGTGCTCCGACTACCATGGCTGGGCATACCGGATATCTGACCGTTGCGGAGCTACCACCTTTATTCGCACGATAGCTAGTAAGTAGTAACTAGTTCGGAAAGAGAATATGTTAGATTCCGAAAAGAATTGTAAAATCTTGTTTAAAAATAAACCAAAAAAAGACGATTAAAGTTTGTTTCTTGCATGACTAAAATGATGATTTCTTAAAATAGTAAGTACAATATAAGTTGATTGGTTGATTATTTATTTCGGGCTTTAACCGTGCGGGCCATTCGCCTCGGAAAAAGTTTAATGTTATGTACATTTCATTGGACAATGCTATTGGATAGAATTGATGTGTAATCTAACTAGTTCTTTACTAAGCTAAGCTTGTTTCCGAGTCTGAAGCGGGTGAGACTCGGGTTCGAGGTGTTGCTAATCGTAGAGAAGTGATGGCTTGTACGAGCGTTGTCATTGGTCGTCGTGGCTTGGTTTGGGCTGCAGTTAAATTTCTCCACAGAGAAACCGCTGATGTCGGTAGTTGGATCCGCCCTGGTAATCGATGAACCGATAGAAGACTTCCTGGCCCCTAGCCTAAATGGCAGCGAGTAACAGGGCATCTTTCAGGATAGACAGAAGAACTTCCTCCATGTCCGAATCATTTGCAAAGATATCCCGGATCGAAGAAAGAAGGTCATAATGCTGGCGCAGATCTTCGCATTCTCAGCAATTGAGTAGTAGATGCTCCACAGTAAGCTTGGAGTTGAAACTTGTGCAAATTGGTGGGTCGGCATGAGTGATTGTATGGGCATGGGTGTCTTTTGTGTGTCCCACACGGGGGCCATTCATAAACCACGTAGACTCATTGGGGGGACGGGGGGGTCTAGCAAAAGTCTACGTTTGTCTACGAGGGGGGAGGGGGGCTCTTTGAAAAAGTCTACGTAGACTCTTATTTTTTGTTATTCTCGTATTACTAATTATAAATGGGATTTAAAGAGAGTTGTATTTAAAATATCGGTCTATTCAGCTAGGTGTATTTATGCAGGCACTTCAAAGCTAGTACACTATTGAGGTAACTACTCGTTAAGCAACCACTCAACCCAAAACCCACGATTTTGTTTGGGCAACCTCACACGTTGTTGTTTCTTGCGTATATTTTGATATAGTTTTGATCTAGGAATAATACAAATTGACAGTTCTAAAGATGTTTGACCAAAATTCCTCTCGACGGAAGATTTTGACTGTGAAATCATCTGAGACACCACTAGTTAGCAGACATGCATGGACCATTAAATGCATGAACCATAAGAGTTAAAAAATGGTCAAAGTTAAGCAATAAAACCACCATTGTAACAACAAAACACCCGATTTTTATTAATAGGTGGATTAATTTTTTTTATTTGTTGATTTCGGTGGTTAAAGCAGTAGTGTAGTTAAACTTCTACAACAAAGTGTTGACTCGAGTTAATCAGTGGCTCTTGCAATCATTTACACTGATTTCAAAATCTTTAAACACCCGTTAAAGTTAATGTCTTGACCCTACGCAACTCCGTGCAAACCGGTTCTACTATACTTATCTTCGAAAATATTCGGAGTTAAGCTTTGATACTTTGCGATAATACTCTCAGGTGATATGGCTATTAATTACATAAGAAAAATATATATTTTTTTGGGAAGATTTAAATATTTGTTCACGAAAAGTGAAGTTTGTGAGCATGGTTGGTGTATTATTTTAGTCTAGATAATAGTACACATCGACAGTATTATTTTGTAATTGTTTCCTTTAATTTAACAATTTTGAATGCACCAGTTAGGCTCAAAAAGTGTTTAGCAATTCTGTATTGTTGCTGTAGGTTACACTTCGGCCAAAACTTGAACTAGTTATAGCAATAAATCTTTTTACATATACTTGAGTGACTAACCTTGAAAAGAAGTATTCCGCTACACAAACGTTGACAAGCACCTTGATTTGTTATTAATTGATTTGATCAGTCATAGACAAAAAACCAATGGGAAAAACCTTTCTTTAATATTTAAAAAGTTTGAAATAAATCGAAACGCTAATTTTTAATTGAACATTATAATGTGCTTCTTGCTAATTCTACATTTCCCGCGAATAAAAAAATAAAAGTCTACGTAGACTTTTGGCGTGGGGGGGGGGGGTTGGTAAAAGTCTACTAAGGTCTACTAGGGGGGAGGGGGGGTTAAAAATTCTCAAATTTCGGTCTACGTGGTTTATGAACGGTCCCGTAGGCGAGAGAGAGCTTTTTGCTCGATCCTGCCAACCAGGTCATTCTACTTTACTAGGTCCCCCTTAACCTTTTGTATGAAGCCTCGAGAGCCTCTCCAACGAGCAACAAAGTAGTCGGTGACTTTACTCCTGAATACCTGGCAAATATCTGGCGACGGGACTTCTCGGGTCAATAGGGTACGGGAGTGTCGAGTATACCGAACGAAACTAGTCGGTCAGCGTCTTCGCTTCCTCTAATCCCAATGTTCTGAGACCCAGCATATAGTGGTAAGGAGGTCGCATTACTCCTTGATTTACTGGACGAAGTGGTGCACAGTGTTCTCGAGCTCCAGGGCGGTGAATCTAAAAATATCACGGTTAAGATATTCCAAATTCATTTACCAGCGGTGATAAGCGCCGGAACAGAATCTGGGATTGCACTTTCTAAGCGACATTTGTCACTGTGATCGCTCTGAAGTTTTCACAGTCCAATTTGTCCCCTTTCTTATATATAGAGGTGATGACCCCTTCCTTCCACTACTCCGGCAGCTGTTCTCTGTCCTAGATTCTTTTGATTATTCGGTGCATGCTTTCCGTCAGTTTCTCCGGACCCACCTTGAAGAGTTCCGCTTCTAGACCATCCTTACCAGCTGCCTTGTTGTTCTTGAGCTGTTGAATAGCCTCGTTAACCTCATTCATAGTTGGCGCCGGTACATCCCCGTCGGCTGCGACACTGACATAATCGTCCTCCTTGAACGCCCGATTGTCTGCCTGCGCACCATTCAGATGTTCATTGTAGTACTACCTCTACCTTTCGACCACCTCACGTTCGTCCATCAAGATGCCACCTTTCTTGTCTCTACACATTTCGGCCCGCGGCACAAAACCATTGCGAGAGTCATTCAGCTTCTTGAAGAACGTTTTCTTGAGAGCAATACAGCAGCTCCATCTCCCTTCTCTCAGACTCTTCCAGGCGGCGCTTTTTGTCCTGAAAAAGACGAGTCTGCTGTTTTCGCTTCCGTCGATATGACTCCACGTTCTGACGAAAGGCTTGAAGCAACATCGCTGCGCGTGCTGCATTCTTCTCATCCAATATCTCTTGGCACTCCAATCGTTCCGTCCACTCCTCTGTACGTATCCCAGGACGCTGTCCGCAATGCTGGAAGAGGATCTCCTTCCTAGATTCTGTTGAAACTATCCAAAAAGGCTCTCTTCCCCACTAGCGGAAGCTATCGGAGCATAGGGTAGCCTACGTCGTCATGACCGACCGACTTTCCTAGTGCGACGGCGACTTCGGTGGCGGAAAATGGGTAGTTATATGATTGACTGGAGTCCGGTATAAACTTTGTAGGCGATCCACGAACGATCCTCTTCTCGATTGATTTCTCTGCCTACAGTAATCGGCCGATCGCTGCTCCCACAGAGTTATTCTCTTGGGTGATCGAAGGGCCGTCCGGCGTGCCCTGATAATCGATGCCACTTCTGGGTTTCTCCAATGTATTCCACGACGCGGAGGAGTCCCGTGAGATAGGTTGCTATCAAATCGGCTCGGTCAAAAATCCAACATCTTCGTCGGGATGTAGAAGGTGAGTGCGTTAGTGGAAAATTGTGAAGGGAACGTGGTTGCAGTTTCCCTTGTCGGATGAGACAGACCTTCCACAACATCCTGCAATAGAGTAGGAACTAATTGTTAAATCCAAAGCTGATGCCGATCGACCGCGGAGAAATGTGGTGTTGCCGTCGTTGAGGATGACAGCATTACTGTTCTCGACTACTTCAAATATTGCATTACCGCGATGACCGCTTCTCCTATAGTCCCAGGCAGTATGGTATGTGTTGAAGTTTTTCATCATTATAAAGGGGGTTGGGAGCTACTCAATGAGGTTGCTAAGCTTATTTAGTACCCACTTCCTGGGGTCCAAGGATATAACTGATCTGGCGTGCTATGGCGATTAGATCAGTGTTGAGCTACACCGGTTCTGTTATCAGGTCCGATCTGGTTCCGAGTCCCAACTGTCTGATATATGTTGGCACCCCACCGCACCTAGTTGTAGCGATAGCTGAACCACGGGGAAGGATTTCGGCCCTTCTTGATGTGTCTCGTGAATGGCGGGGAAAAGGTGCGTAGCGGGCGATAGTTCGTTACAGGTCTCCGAGATTTACTTGCTGTCCGTTGTTTGGTCCGTACGGTTAGCATGTTCTTTCACCCACAAATGTGTGAAGTAGGGGTACTGGGATTAGCACGACTACATCGGGTAGTGCTCCTGCAACTTAGCGGACTGGAGCTACCGGACAACCCTCCCAAAGCTTTGCTGCTGGCGGTTGCGTTAGATTTTCCGGTCATGTGCAGCGATGATACAGAGGCTCCCCAAGCACCCACCAGTGTTTCCCGGAAGTCTTCTAGTGCTTCCAGGGACATCCCAACAAACAACGTACGCAGAACAAACAACATACGCGCCTTTGATACAACAGAATAAGCAGAACAATGACTAATTAAGCGATTATCCAGCAAAATTGCTCGTCGGAATAGGGGATACGGAGGTTGTTTAAGGAGATCAAGATAGCAGATCTGCAATTCGGAGTACGACACACGTATTCAGCGTAGAATTCAACAGCAAAAGTTGAAAGATAGGGCGATGGCACGAAGAAAAGCTAATAAAAAGCAGTTGCATCGGGTAATAAATGATCGTACGTAGCCGTAATACTAATGAGACAAATAAACATCAGATCCAGAAGCAGTTATTATAACTATAACCTCAATGACAACAACAATAGCAACGACAATAGCAACAATAATCGTAACAACAATCGCAACAACAATAGCAGCAATAATCGAAACAACAACAACAATACGCAAGGCGGTCGTCCAACAGCTGGCAACTCTCTTCCCCGGGATAAGGATCTACTTGCGGCGGCAAGGGTGCAATTCTCTAGGCCTCCGTTTGAAAATCAGCGTGGTATCAGGTTTCAACGTGGTGAAACACTGAATCCATACCCGGTTGTACATCAATTTAACTCAACTTCCGCACCAGATAGATTTGTAACCCCCGTCCTGACGAATTCCTTTTCTCAGCGCTGTTCAGCTTGTTCCTGTGAGCATTCGTGTTTTCGTCCAACCTAACGCACTCTTCAGAGGCAGACCATGAAGAACCGGTTACGGATGAAAACGGATCAATAGTTTTGCATGATATTTCTAAGTATGACAAATTGCCATTAACTTTATCAGAAACGCTTTCAGAAATTTTGATATATTGTCAAAATTTTAATCGTATGCAGAGCGCATCTAAAATGAGCAAAATCTATAGTAATGTATTGAGCTCCTCTTATTCTGTTATTTTAGGCACTGAAACAAGTCGGAACGACAGCATAAAAAGTGAGGAAATTTTTGGTAGTGGCTTTAACGTATTCAGAGACGACCGAAATCTTTTAGAATCTCAAAAGAAGTCTGATGGAGGAGTTCTTATAGGCGTTTCGGCTCAATTTAATTCTGAAATTCTTCCCACAGTGAAGTTTAAAGAATTTGAACATGTGTGGGTTAAAGCGAACATTTCAGGTGAAATACATGTTTTGCCTCTGTATATTTCCCACCAGAGCATGCTAATATATCATCGTATGAAGCCTTTTTCAAAATTGCTGAACAAATTTTATTTGAACTTCCGGTCGAGGTCAAAGTTCACATTTAGGGAGACTTTAACCAGCGCAATGCCGATTTTATTCCGGATTCTGAAAATGAAAATATTCTAATACCAGTCGTAGGAGAAAACGAAACAATGAATTTCATTTTTGACAAAACTGCTAGCATAGGATTTAATCAAATAAATCATGTAAAAAATCAACAGAATTGCTATCTTGACCTTTTATTTACAAACACTCAGGAAGATTTCTGTGTATCTGAATCTTTGGCTCCTTTGTGGAAAAATGAAGCTTTTCATACTGCTATTGAATTTTCTTTGTTCATCCATAAAAATCAAGAACCCAACGTCTATGACTTTGAGGAAGTCTTTGAATACCATAAAGCTAATTATGACAATATCAGACGGAAGGTAGGTAATGTCGACTGGCAAAATACTCTTAGGAATGAAGCGAATATTGAAACCGCCCTGGACGTATTTTACAAAATAATTTTTGAAATTATTCATGAAGAGGTGCCCATTAAGAAGAAAAGACGGCACGGTAGCTCGAAGCATCCTATTTGGTACAACAGGCAAATTATAAATCTGAAAAATAGGAAACAAAAAGCCCACAAACTATACAAGAAAAATCAAAATAACGAGCACTTGGAACAATATCTCGACATTTGCGATAAACATTTGCATTTGCGGATTCATCAAAAGGTGCTGGCCCTGATGGAATTCCATCATTATTTATGAAAACCTAGCAACCGAGCTTACAACTCCATTATTCTGGCTCTTTAATATGTCTTTACAATCTGGAGAGTTCCCCAAAACATGGAAGAGTTCTTTCTTAGTACCTATATATAAATATGGGAAAAAATCTGACGTTCGCAATTATCGTGGAATAGCCATAATCTCCAGCATTCCGAAACTTTTTGAATCAATCATTAACGAAAAAATATTTCTTCAAATAAAAAACAGAATTACTAACCTCCAACATGGCTTCTTCAAAGGTCGTTCGACCTCAACAAATTTACTAGAATTTATTAACTATTCACTGATTGCAATGGACAATGGAAACTACGTGGAAGCACTTTACACAGACTTTAGTAAAGCATTTGATCGAATCGACATCCCAGTGTTACTTTATAAATTAAAAAAGATGGGAATTGAGCCTGAGCTGCGTACGTGGTTAGAATCATATCTATCCAACCGCCAGCAAATAATCAAATTCAAAGGAAAGCAATCTAATCCAATTGAAGTCACTTCAGGAGTTCCACAAGGCTCTCATTTAGGACCTCTATTGTTTATTTTATATGTGAACGATATTTCCTTCCTTTTCAAAAAACTGAAAGTACTAATCTATGCCGATGACATGAAGCTTTACTTGGAGATAAGAAATGCCGAGGATATCGATACATTCCAAAACGAAATTCTAGTTTTCCACACGTGGTGTCAAAAAAGCCTCCTACTTGAGCTTGAGCTTGTGCGACCACCCCTGGTTGCTACTCCGTTACCGATCTGGACTAGCTGAAGTTGCACAGGGAATCAGTAGATAATTATGCTTGGGAGTAGCGAAACATCTTTCAATGCGTAACGCCTGGTAATCCTAAAGTGTTTATTGATCAATACCGGCGCCGTCCAGGCACGAACGTAGATCACGGAAGGAAAGGGAAGGAATGTTAGCCGTATATAACGTATACACTACTGCGCATTCCACAAGTATCACGGGAGGAGGATATTTGTTAGAAAGTATAGAAGTTGGATTCTACTTCTTCTTTTGCCGACACCAGAGAGGTGACTCAACTATCTGGACTAGATACCGATCCATCAACTCATGCACCGGGGACCAACGGCTTTACTTCCCTTTCGAAGGAAGACGTGACCACAGATTTTTCACATCCGAAAAATGTCAACGACCTCGGTTGTCACTAGTCGAGGGCGGTGCATATGTATGGTTAACTGTAGGTTTGATGCTGAAGTGCGTATTGTTTGCGAGGTTTTCTCTGTTGGTGTCGGTGTGTCCATGAGGGTTCCAAGTGGGGGGTTTTGATCGGTTTTTATTATGCTAGTCATAAGGGTCCTCCGGTTTTGATTCTGCCAGCCGTAATCGGGTCCGACGAACGACGGCCGTCTTCACCGATTCGTGGATTATGAACGGGGTTGGTAGGTGACGATGTTCGGCTCCACCATTTGAGTTGACCGCTATCATTAGCAGAGTCTGCTAGTCAATTACATCTCCGGAATTCAGGTACAGTGTAAGGGTGCGGCTCTTGGATGGAGCGCCGAGCCCATCCGGGTGGCGCTGTTCACGTCCCATGACCCCGTATGGATGAACTGAATTTTCACAAACCCTTGAACCACCTGCCCTCGCTGGCTGTGTGCATACGAGGAAGTGCACGGCGGGCATTCAAGAATACTAAAGAATGGCGACCGTCGATCGAGGAGCCTGGATATCTAAAACACAATCATTATTCGGAGCACCCGAACTGTTCAGTCCCAATAATGATGATCGGTGGATAGTTTCTTGTTCGGATTAATTTATAGCCTTGATTTGCTTACCTGTCAGGATTGTTGACTAGAAGTCCTGATCGACTTGTCAAACCACTGTCTTTGAAGGTCCTCTATAACTTCGACAATTTGTGCACGGAATACACGAAAGGTCTAAGGTAACAGAAGCGTAGATGGTAAATCGATTACCTTGAACGCAACTCACCTGTGTTCGATTTCCAACTCAGCACGTAGTGTTAGAGAATGCACTTTACATTTTCAATAATGAAAAAATCATGATGTTGATTAAATGGATTAAATTATGCCAATGTATACATATAACACAACAGTAAACATTTATTCGTATAACAATATTTAGTTTGACAACCCGCCTAGAACCACGGAAACCATCCAGCGAATGCAATACCTAAAATAGACCCGCTAGTTGCTGCATGTAGCAAACATTGAACTTGCTGCTCCACGGTCAAATTTCCTTCCGGTAGTGCAGGTGTGTCTACCTGCAATAGCTTCAGGTAGCCCTCGAGAAACTCTTGCGTGTGATTAACCTGCCCGAGTCGCATTTCTTCCGCTACCAGCACCTTCGGGTTGGCTCCGTTCAACTTCCTAATCGCAATATTAATGCGGGTTTGGGGATCCCACGTCAGAATGCTTTTAGTGTCTTCCTGATTAAATCGACGTCGTGACGCTTCCAGCCAATCAAGCGTCGGTTCCCGTACAAAGACTTCCAGGCATGATTTTAACAGCTTCTTGGAATTTCTCAAACAAGCCAGGGTGTAAACCAAACATTTGTGCATCAAACCGGATGTGCGCATCGGTTCCATAACGCTAACGAACTGCGGTGTCAAACGGAAGGGGACCATTTCCGGAATTCCCTGGTCACGCGTCCCTGCACCGAATGCAATCCCAAAATCTACACCGGCCAACCTGCCGCTACTGCGATCAATTAAAAGGTTCGAAGTATGACGATCACCAATGCCCAAAATCCAGCAGGAAATGTTCATCGCCATCAGGCTTTTGGCAAAGTTGCCACGAAGGTTGTAAAACGATTCTGGCGAAGCGGTCATTTCAAAAAGGGCCCGTTTAAGAGCATCCTCTTTGATTTTGTAACGCAGTTCGTTGAACTTCAACATGATCTAAAACGGAAAAAAAACAAAAATACATACTAGTGACCCTTATCAATTTAAATTCTTCATTTCTTACCTTCTCAGGTGTGCTAACAGCTGCAACTTTTCCGTAAACTTTCGATAACATCGGCCTACGATCCGAGGACAGTCCTGCGGTTTGCGTCAAAAACTGATCATATTCACGATTGATTACATTCGTTACGTCCCCATTCGGGTTAAAGCGTACCATCGATCGAACCGCTACACTTTTGATTGAGGATGTGTTCGGCATCCATCCGATAAGACCGAAGTCGTTCTTTATCGGTATGACTTCGTATGTTCTCACCGACAGCTGGTGATCTTTACAGTGCTTATCGAGCGATAGCTGAGTGGATATGGTTCCAAGCAATTGCTGAATGCGTTGATCTTGACGCAGATCCTCTCCGAATTTAACCAAGAAATCATATGTCCTTCCATCGCTTCCCATGATCTGTAGTCGAAGCGGCTTCCGTAGAGTGGTATACATCTCTAGCGTGTTGCAGACTTTGACTATTTTCACGTGATTCAATACATTTGGCCGATAGTCCACGTTGTACTGACCAGGCAACTCCAACATATCTTCTCGATCGCTGAAGTGATACGCGGCCAACCACGGTGAATACCTACATAAGTCGAGTGTGTTGTGCCTCGGATCCAACTTATCTGCCTCCTTTCTTACGTGATCCAAACGTTTCCAAATATCATTTATTTGGCTCTCAAAATCGTACTCTAATAGTTTAAGCCATTCTTCCTTCAGTGGTATAATTTTTCGATGCTCGTGCCCTAGATCCGATGTAGCGTCAGGAAAAACGCCTACCATAGAATCGGTTACCTGCTGCCGAAACTGAGCGTTGTTTGTTATCTCTGATGATTGCAAGAGTTTCATCGACATATCGGAAACCATCTTCTTCACCTTCATGGAAGGGATAAGCACGTGGCAAAGTTCTCTAGTGAAACGATCCAACTTAGGTAACTCTAGAGTTTTTAGTATTTTAGATGCAAAAGTTCCCGTCGATTGACTACCACCATTCTTCAGGAAATTTTCATAGGTAAGCTTAGTCGAATAGTACAGCGCCATTGGGTAGCTGCGGGCAATCCGTAACAGCAGATCCGCCAAAAATGATTCGTTTGCGAAATCAACGTAGGAAAGGATCTGCGGAATCCAACGTAGGAACATCCACTCTGGGACCGGACTGCTAGCTTCGGTGAAAACTCGATGCAATGATCCGTCCTGTAGATGCGGAAGTTGTAATAGGCATGGAAACAACTGCCTTGCAGGTTTGGATCCGTACTGCATCGATGCTAGAAGCGATGTGATCAGTTGTTCTTCGAGATTTATTGTCTGTTAAGAAGAAATATTATGAATTAGTTTTTGGTGGGCTGATAGAACAGCCGCCTATTGCTATCAATCTTTACCGCGAGACAAAGTTTAAAACAGAAATTTATCATCCGTGTTCTAGTCAATATTGGTAGTTGTTATGATGGGGATTAGGAAAATATGCTAGAGTAGTGACGGTGCTTTCTAAGGTCTCCGTTGATATTAGATGGACGTTCGAGAACCTGAACCGAATTCCCATTTGAACTTGTTTCGTATTCGACTCGAACAAGCCTTGCTTATCTGAGGAAATGACTTGACATTTCCAAAAACCAAAGTCATAGGTTGAGCAAAATAATCAATTACATCGATCAGTACACTCAAGTTTTTTTTACGCGGTTTTTTTTGTGCGGTATTTTTTTACGCGGATTTTGAAATTTACGCGGTTTTCATTTACGCGGATTTTGAAATATACGCGGTTTTCATTTACGCAGCAAGTATCCCCCGCGTAAAAAAAAACTGAGTGTACTCTCTTTTGCGCCAATTATGTTTCCATTTTCTGAACCAGCCATTACATCCAAGATCAAAAGAGTCTACCGTTAGCAATTCACTTGTAAATAGGAAAACAAATCCCCCTGCAAGTCATAAAGACATTCGAACCAATGAGAATGGATCATGCCAGTCGAAGGCCACGGGAGATCCCCGGATGCCCTATGACACAGAGCCGTACCAACCTGGGAATCCAAAGAATAATCAAATAAAAAGCAATAAAGCGATCTCTTTGTATAGTTTAAACTGTGTTAATTATCATCGGCCCAAAATTTCACCGCCGCAAATTGTCACAACACAACGCGGTATGAAGTATGTATGTATTGGCGGTTTAATACCACGTATACGGCTAGTGGGCGATATCTTTCAATTCTTCCACCGTGAGTATCTACAAGAATGTATTTCAGTGAAAGGGCAACGTCGAGCCTTGTCATAGGCTAGTATATCCGGGCTGTTGTGGTGTAGGAATTGGTCCGATAGAACAGTGCGATCCCAGTACAGCTTGGAACGGGCGCTTTCCAGAATAGGCACAGACAGATAACGGTAGTTCTGCCCAATCTCTTCCAAAAGACCATGTTGCAGCGCCAATTACTGGTGCTAAATCTTGGCAAAGCTGTTGCGATGGTCGATGAAGGCTGCGTTGGGTAGTATGCAGCAGCCTGCCATAATGTGGTCATTGGTTTCATGCGGCGAAAGAGCATCCGGCATATATCCTCGACGTCTTGATGGCAAACATACCTCCTGTAATTCCTCGTCGGCATTATTCTGTCCTCCATGACAATCCTGTCGGACTCGATCACTCGTTGTTTTGATTGAACCGGAATCAGTTTTGTTTTGATCGCTCCGACTATTTCTTAATTTTCGACGCGTTTTATGTGTGTTTTAATTGTTGTGTTGTCACTAAGCGTTTCGCAAACTTTGTGTTGTCGATCGGGAAGTGACGAAGTAACTTTTTAAACTGTGTATTCGCTGTTTTGTGTTGAGGAAAATACCCGCTACCGAGTTTGTTTTGCATTCTCCATCGGTACCAGCACTGCTATTTTTTCGTGCTGTACAGTGCAAGCGTAGGTAGCAGTGATGGAGAAGCAGCAGTGCGGAGCTTGTACTTTGCCGATTAACTAGCTGTTGTGGCTTTCGCGGTACATATTTTCACATCGGCCAGCAGTGCTTGGGTTTTAACCATCGCGCTAATAAGGAATTGCTGTCGCAGGGAAAGATTGTCTTTTTCTGCTCACCGTGTCGCGAAGAGCTCAATGGAAGGAGTGTGCGCTCTTATATTGCGGCTAAAGTCGAACCTGGAATTGCCACACCGAATGTTGAAAATCTATTATCTCAAATTCAACAACTTTCTTCATTTGTTGAATCGTTGAGCCAAAAAGTCGACCGTTTGACTGTGTGCCAGAACCATGCCGATCGAACGAATGATGAACCAATTCGCTCTAGTGGTCAATCTGATACGCCAGTTTGGCCTAGACTGGGAGTGAAACGTCGCCGTGGAAATCAAGTCCAGCCTGTACATGCTACGGTTAATCATGGAACAAATGTGGTTGACCTCAGTGACCTGTCCATTACGTCTATTACTCCTGAAGTACCACCGCCAAAGTTCTGGTTATACCTGTCTGGTTTTCACCCTATGATCACCGACAGGGACGTCCAGAAAATCCTTCTCCGTTGTTTGAATGTTAAAGGTACCCCTGATATCGTGCGTTTAGTGCCAAAGAGTAAAGACACGACAAATTTGTCCTTCGTGTCGTTTAAGATTGGCCTTGATCCAGTACTGAAACAGATAGCACTTACTCCGTCTACTTGGTCCGAGGGCCTGCTGTTTCGAGAATTCATCGACATGTCAATAAAATCCAATCGTGGACCCGGTCTAAACCGACTCCAAACTCCAAGTGGATGTAATCATACTGAGAATTTGGAAAGCCCAATGGTGACTAAGTAGCTGATGGGAAATAGTACATGTTACATCCCCGGACTCCGAATTCCTTTCTAGCACAACTTGCCACCGTTACGAAGAAGCATTGTTCCGCCGTCATCGCCGAGACTGCACAAACGAAATTCACGCTGCGCTGCCATCACCGGGACGCCTGTTATGCCGCATTACGGAAGCTCCTGAGCGCTTCGAAACAGTCGTGCTACCAGCCAGCGACCAGCTTAGTCGTCCCGGCCCTGCGTTCGGAGGTCGTGAGGGGGTCTTACCAACTCCCTTCTCAGGCGAGTATTTTGCTTCAAATGACGATCCGCTTCCTGAAAACCTTCTGATTTCTAGCATGCCCTCTGGTACAACTCGTTCGAACAATCTGCCGTTGTTTGAACGAAGCATTATTTCGCCGCCATCGCCAAGACTGCACAAACGAATTCACGCTGCGCTGCCATCACCGGGACGCCTGTTATACCGCATTACGGAAGCTCCCGAGCGCTTCGAAACAGTCGTGCTACCAGCCAGCGACCAGCTTAGTCGTCCCGGCTCTGCGTTCGGAGGTCGTGAGGGGGTCTTACCAACTCCCTTCTCAGGCGAGTATTTTGCTTTAAATGACGATCCGCTTCCTGAAAACCTTCTGGTTTCCAGCTTGCCATCGGGTACATCACGTCCTTGCAATTTGTCGGGACGCTTGGCACGTGGTGTCGATGGTTTGCGATTGTATTACCAAAACGTCAGAAGGCTAAGGACGAAAATCGAGGACTCCCTGCGACCTCCCAGGAAGCCTCCCTGGTCGAACGCAATGCTTCGGAATCTGAAACGCATCCGTGCCAAAGCTCTACGTGCGTACACAAATCGACGATGCCCGATTCTCAAGCGTTTTTTCGCAATATCCAGTAATGAGTACCGCTGTTATAATAAATTTCTGTACAAAGGATATGTGAACCGCATTCAACAAAACTTACGACGAAATCCGAAGGGCTTCTGGACTTTTGTTAATACAAACAGGAAGCAAACGGGCCTTCCGTCTAGTATGGTCTACAATGGCGAAGTAGCGACTACGACGGCGACAAAGTGCTCCCTATTTGCCAGTTACTTCTCGAGTATCTTCACGACTGATGCGCCAACTGCCATCGAGCTCGACAACGCGTCCCGTGATGTTCCCGTTGGTGCGGTGGATATAGATGTATTCACCATTTCAGAACAATCAGTTCACTCTGCAATACAAAAAACGAAATCGTCGTATGCTTCAGGACTAAGTGCCTTCAGCTGTTCTGAAAAAATGTTCGGATATTTTAGCGATTCCACTGACGCACCTTTTCAATGTGTCACTTCAGCAGCAAAATTTTTCCGATGATTGGAAGTGTTCAGTCATGTTTCCGGTACACAAGAAAGGTGACAAAAGCAACATCGAGAACTACCGGGGAATCACATCGCTGAGAGTCCAGTCAAAAATTTCCGAATCCTTATCAACGAGGTGCTGTTCTCTGCTAGTAAACATTACATAAGCACTTGTCAGCACGGATTCTTTCCCGGTCGATCGGTGGAAACGAACCTGGTCTCCTTCACATAATTTTGTACGTCACAAATGCCCAAACAACTGCAGGTGGACACGATCTACACAGATCTTAAGGCTGCTCTCGATACTATTAACCATGAGATACTGCTAACGAAGCTTGATAAACTTGGATGCACTTCCCGATTCTGCCGTTGGCTTCGATCATACCTTGTTCGCCGTAAAGTCGTTGTTCAAATTGGTGACAATGATTCCTTTTCCAACCATTCTGGAGTTCCTCAAGGTAGTACGCTTGGTCCGCTACAGTTTTCACTGTTCGTGAATGATGTTGTTTTCATCTTAATGCGTGGAGGGAAACTGTTCTTCGCCGACGACTTGAAAATATTTCTAATTATAAGGAAAGAAGCCGATTGCCGTGAGCTACAGTATCTCGTTGATACCTTTTATAGTTTGTGTAAAAGAAACATGATGGTTCTTAGTGTTGCTAAATGCTTTGTTATCAGCTTTCATCGAACGAAGAACATGTTTACTTTCAACTACAACATCGCTGGAACTCAGCTGCAACGCGTTGATCATGTAAAAGATTTGGGCGTCATCCTTGATGAAAGGCTAACGTACACCCATCACTTCTCAACGATCATTGACAAAGCTAACCGTCTACTAGATTTTATGTTCATAATATCCAACTAATTCCGGGACCCTTTGTGCTTCAAAGCGTTGTATTGTTCACTGGTGCGCTCACAGTTGGAATTCGCAAACGTCGTCTGGTGCCCCTACCATGCAATTTGGAGCCAAAGAATTGAAGCCGTCCAGCGCAGATTCACAAGATATGCGTTACGTCAATTGCCTTGGAATGATCCGCTGAACTTGCCACCATACGAAGACCGTTGTCGATTACTAGGACTGCACACTTTAGAAGATCGTAGACACGCGTCGCAAGCTACCTTCGTATCTAAGCTTCTTCTCGCCGAATATGATGTTCCCGATATCCTATCAGAAATTAACCTCTACGCACCAACCCGTGTCCTTCGTCCTCGAACACTGCTGCAGACTGAAATGCGTAACACTAACTACGCTGCCAACAGCCCGATACTAGCAATGGTCCGTCGCTTCAACGATTTTACCGTCATCTTCAACTTCGTCATTAGTTCTGCACAGTTTAGAAATCGTTTGTTATCACTTTAGGTTAATTAAATAATAATTCATCAAAAGGGCGGAAGTGTTGTTTGTAAACAAACTTATTTCGCTCATTAGTCTGCTACAGAGTGGAATTTCATGAAAAATAAGCGTTAATGTAACTTTTTACCCTTGGTAGAAGTAATTTCAATTGTTTTCTGCTTCGTAATTATAGTAAATTAAGAGAAAACGTCGACGTCCGGCTGTTCCAACTGATGGGGGTGGGCACCGAGCACAGCTTTGTTTCCACTCTGCTATCTCCTCCTCCGCAGCCTGCAAATTGCAGTTAAGGTTGTAGTTCGCTTGCTCTATGTGAAGTATGCTATAGTTGCGGTCCGCAGCACAAACTGTTTGATACTCTTCATGTCCGCAAAATATTCTCGCAGTCGTAGCACCTGCGCTACGCATAGTGCATGGATGTCTACTATCCTTTGTCCCGTGGTAATGTGAATCTCTCCAGCGCCAATTGAGGATGGCGCATTCCCGCGTGTCCAAACGCCTTCCTCGATTTTCTCTCTAGATCTTCCAGGTCAGTCCGGCTCCATTTGATGACGCCAAAACTGTAGTTCAACACGGGACACCAAACGTGATGATTGCTCTGTCCCTATTCCCCGCATGCAGGAAAGACTTCAAGACACAGTTAACTCGACTCGAGAACTTATTTCGGAGCCTAAGCTTCGGTGTGGCGGATCCCAGGGAGCTGCCGGAATCCGAAATACTTCGCCACGAACCATGTCCATCTGAATCATCTCGCTTTTGTTGATCTCGCAGCCTCCAATGTCGACCTATCACCCGGATAGTAGCTGAACAGATCGATATTTCTCATGGCCAAACGCCGTGCCGATGTCGCCACTAATCCTTTAAACTAGTTTGATAACTACACCCAGTGATTCCGTCGAGTCAACATCGATCTTGTGATCGTCCATGTAGAAAGTATGAGTCACCTCTTCCGATGAGCTTTCTCCATACCTTATCTGATAGCCATGCCCGTTTGGATTGAGTTTCCTACTGAACGGGTTAAAGGAATCGCCTTGGAATGTCCCTTTCAAGATGTGGAGCGTTCTACAACGCAACACGTATTTCCCACTTCTGAGCTGCATCGGAACCTTGCGACGACAGGATCAACTTTATACATCTCCAATACCTTGATAAGGAACGAGTGCGGTATGGAATCGTATGCCTTGCTGTAATCGGTATAGACCATACCAAGGTTCCGTTGGTTACACTCTACTTGTCCAACAATGACTGCACCGATTATGGCTTAATATTTTCCGTCATGTGTATTTTTCTTGCATCCCTTCTGCTCCTCTGTCAGGATGCTACCAAATACATATTTGTATTTGATGCTACTCTGCTCACAATGGGCCCATACGTATGTGGTGATGAAGGTGCTCATGATGCCATGCAGACTTGCTAGACATGTTATTGGTCTGTGTTTATATGGGTTGGACGTGTTGCTGTTTTTGGGGAGAATTGTGGTACCACGGGTGATAAAATCCGGAAATAATGGTAGTTCGTGTAACGCGCTGTAGAAACATACAGCCATCGTGGGATGTACAACGGTCAGTATTTTGTACCGAAAGTTTTGGACACCACCTGGTCAAGGTGCCGCCCAATTCCTAAGGTACCGCGTAGCCTCACGTACAGTATATGATGCTCTCGGAAAAGCTGGTTCAACTCGTGGTGACTCCCTTCAAGTTGATTGCATTATCAGTATACAACCGCTGCACCAATCCTCTACGGTTGAGGAAGCGTCTTAATCTAGGAACGCATCGGTCATCTGATCAGCTTCGAGGTGTACTGCCTTGGTGGTCATGCAGACATACACTGCTACATTCGCATTGACGAGCTGTAGGCGGTTGGTTTCTTCCTTGTTTTACCAACAATGGAACCAACGTAGTCCACACCAATCATTGCTAATGAAATCACGATTCGTGATTACGGAAAATTCTCACAAGAACACGCTTTGAGCGGCCAATGCCGCTGTCGAATTACATTGATGAGCGCTGATTGGTCAGGATAAAGCAGTTCGATATGCATATTTCTGATTAGCATCGTTGAGGTGGAATCATTTTCGGGCAATATGAGGAAGGCTTTGAGGCAACTTGGTGTTGGAGAATCCGCCTTCGACTTGGAGCAAGCCATCGCCGCTGAATGGACGAAGATTTCTGATTCCTGATTCCATTCCGTCTGCTAATGCGCGTGCTGGGAAATCTTGATGGGCACCACCGTCGATTGCTGCAATTCTCGGATCGTCAATTTGGACGTGTGAGTTCGATCGAACAATGTTTCTGCTGGTGTTGACGAACCTCAAAGCATATGCGATGATGCGTTGTACCTTGCGAAAGTTGCTGAGTCTGGCCACGTACAGAAATGTTCGACTTCCACACCCGGCATAGCGATGACAAAAATTCAGCTCTGGGTCATGAACTTCTTCTGGATCTTCTATTTCATAGTAGATTGATCGAAGGCGTTCTACTAAAGAACGTTTTCGGATAATTGTTCCGGTAGCTAACCTCACGATACCACGTCAGCTGAATTACTTCTCTTGTTTCCAGTGATTCTCTGGGTCTCTGCTGCACGATTTCGCATATAAACTAACCGACGATCATTTAAACTTTGCAATCTCGGAGTAGAGTTTTCAGATGACAATTGATGATGATGCTGAGCTATGAGAAGCTGATCGTTAATTAAACCCCACAGTAAGCCAAGCACTTTTATTTGCGAGCTGCTTGTTACGCTCTACGACTGGAATACACTGCTCATTTGAGTTTGAGCACCATCAGTGCATCAATCTCCGACCTGTGTATATTACTGATATTCCACGATTTTTTGTACTAATGCAAGTTCGCCAATATTGATAAAAGTATAACCGAGACTCCGACTTGGTTGAATTCTAATCGTGTTATTTATCCAGAACAACAACCGAGTCAATGAAGTTGTGTAGGATGACTTTCGTGGAAGTTGCGCTTAATCGAGGTGAAACGTGTTATCGCGACTTCTTATAATTGCACTTGGCCACTCTCGCATCGGTAAGATCGTCTCAATAGTGAAACTGTTCGCTCATGAACGTTGAGACCCGGCGCAACTTATAATAATTCTGCAAATTACAAACGTGCACGATGATCAGGTAATGCTTATAAGCTTAACGCTCACAAAACGCAATGCAATTCTCTGTTCTGATTTAAGCTAGAAATCATTCGTACTCACCTCTCCAATCGCCTCTCGTTCAAGCCCCTCATAGCAGAATTGCGCCAGTTTTAAGTGACAGTCAGCTAAACGAATTGTATCTTTAGCCTGCACCGTGCTGCTTTCCAATATACAATTATTTGCTATTTCGATGGATTTCTGCAAGCACTCCCGCGAATACCGGTTGAATTGGATTTCCAGCGATTCTGTAAATAAAATCCTGTAATAAGACGCTCTTTGCCGCATATATCTATCTTACCTTCCCCAGCGAATGGTAGGAACCGTCTCAGTGCTTCTACATCTGCCTCTGGATTATTCCGGACGATTTCCCGTAAAGTTTGCGACATACAATAAAGCTCTTGCAGTCCCTCTACCTTCACGTTCGGATGCCGACCCAACTCATCATTTTCGACGACTACTCTCAATCGTTCAAAATTTTTACCTATTCGTTGCAAAGTAATTGCCGGACCGCCTCCGCTTTCCATCTCAAAGAATCTTCTCATTTTCAGCTGTGCGATTCTATAACAATACCCGCTTTCATTTTGCTCGTCCGCTAACGCTGCCAATCGATTGATGATTTTACGGGCAAATCGCAAGTTGTTTTGTCCGAATGCAGCATCCAGCAGATGTAGTTCCGCGTCAAATATCGCACCTTTCAGCAGACCAACAAAATCAGTCTGTAGCAACCGGTCATCTGCCGCATCTTCCAGTCTAGTTTCTAACAGGCTCTGCACAAATTTACGGTACGTCAGCAGTGCATCCCAAACGAGCAACGAGTCAGATACGCTCGGGGATGAATTTTGCCAATTGGCGACCAGCTTATGCAGTTGTTTCGGTTCCAAAGGATTGCCAAGCAGATCGCTGAACGCGTGGATCTCGGAAACTTTTCGAATGTCAAGTAACTTCCGTACTCTTAATTTGGCAGACATTATATCCAGATAGCTCCATTCTTGCAGGAAGTGACGCAACACCTGATCGGAGTACATTTTAGCACGAGAGTACTCACCACTGGCTAGCTGCAGCATCGTAATTTCTTCCCCAAAGTTTGCCTTGATGTAATCCATCCGGTCCGGGATAAGCATCCATCGGTCAAGCAGGACTATGAAAGCACGGCCGCGTTCATCTCCGGCTAGATTCAACCTAGTGTTGCAGTGGAAGTAGTTGGGCAGAATGTTTTCCATATTCCACTCATCCGTCCAAAAATCTTCTGCGTCATTTCCATCGGTTTGTTTCTCTAATATAATCTCCAAATCTTCCCACATGCCCATCTGTGCATAGCAGTTGAAGTAAGATTGGTAACAAAAATTTTGCTCTGCCAGGCGACCTTGATTTTCGCGGATCATTATGTGATAGAGTTCTCTAGCTCGGTAGAAGTTTCCGCTACTCTCCAGTTCGATTGCTTTTTTAAGTCTTGTATCGCTGTCCATTTTATCCGAGAATATATCCCCCAGGACATCATACTCGTTCAACATATGATACAGCTCGGCTAGCTTAATCCAGTGTATCGCTTCCAGCGTGACCGAGGAGGAGTGCGAAACGATGGACCCGTCGGGGAAATCGTATTCGTGCAACTTATGTTCCAGATAAAGTACTCCCATGCTCATCATGTTGGCTCCGCAGGCAACGGCAGCAACGCTGTCAGCCGCGAGATCAAACACTCTTGGTCTTTTCATTGCCAGTTCTACAAGAGCACCGAACAGATTCGGATCGCAGCTCTTAGTTTCAGTCAAGATCTTCTGGATGGATTGGCTGATAGCTAGGATCCTGTCGTTCGAATGTTGCTCACTTTGTTCCCATTCGTCCAAAATACCATCGAAAATAGAGACGAACACCTGTCGTGCCAAAGCTGAATCACGTCTACATATGGCCTGCAGTGGTAACAGTAGGGCTAAACTGTTGATTAGAAGATCAGGAAAATCTCCGATTCGGTAGCGGCGATAAAGAACTACCTCGCTTTGTTTCATCTTGTGGCTTTCGGCTTTGCGGACGGCTTCGTAGCTATGGCGTTCGATGGCACGCAAAGCCTGATCATGTGCTGATCGTTCCTTGTCTTTGAGAATTCGTTTGCGAAGGCTGTCATAAGATTTGGAACTTTTTCCGGTTACAAATCCAGTACCAGCTGCTGTTAGTCGTGATCGTCGGTCCAGGATGGGAGGATTGACTTCGAATAGCAAGGAGTTTTGAGTGGGCAGCGTGAAAGTACTTGCCGTTTGACTCATCGCTGTGGGATCTAATGTCGGTTCAAAAGCATTGCCGCTAGTCCCGAATTGTGTAGCCTTGATCATCTGTTCCATTTGGGAACCATCGGTTGTGGTGAGATAACGTTGCTGTGACTCGACAAACAATGGTGCCGATGCAAAAGAATTCCGCAGACGCCAGCGTGTATCGATGGAGTACTCTCGTAGTTTAACATCTGCTTCGTACTCGTGCTGAAAGATTCGTCGTTTCGATTCCGGATTCTTTACAGCAGAATCCAGTAGGATTTGTGTGGCGTAGCCAAGATAATTTGCCTCCTGCGCTGGATCGTACAGGCTAGAAAGTATTCGCTGAAAGCGGGCATCTATTTCTTCCGGGAAACGTGATCCGTCCATCCAGAACTCAAATATACGGCTTTGAAGCGACTGATCCGAGTCGTTTAAACCAACTAGCAGAGCCTTTCTAAGCATCTGCTGAGTACTTTCTTGAAGTCTTTGGATGGAGTTTTCATGAATGAAAATTAGTATCTCGTAAACAACGTCCCGAACATCGGAGCGATCGCTACTGGCCAGAGAGAACACGTTGACGAGAAGGTCGTCCAAATTCTGCGGTGTCATTAACGAAAGGGACTTATTGATGAGATGTAAGGCCAACAACTGATAGGTACGATCTCTCAATAATCCTTTCAAATCCAAGGAAATTAGTTCGCGGTGAACCTGTTCCTTGTATGCTTCCACGCGTGATAGCAACATCTCCAGATAGATTTTCTTCGAAGCTCCAGTCGCATTTGGTATGGCATGCGAAATCACGACCAGGAACGAATCAACAACCGGTGAGAAAGACTTATGAATCCCATAAACAACATCCATAAACTTGTTCTCGTGTATTTTTCTCAACGCCATAAGTTTTGCCAAAAATTCGTTCTGATACCGTTCATCTTCGGACTGCTCCCCCTCCGGATATAGATGGCTCAAACACATACCCAACAGCTCAGAAGCCGGTCGATAAACTGCAGTCTTCTCCGAATCCAAACAACGAAATATCGCTCGTATGAAGTCAAACTTTGATGTTTCTGTCCAAGGTACTAACCCATTTGCCAACACGATCGCGTTCAGCTGCAAACCGCAAAGGTTCTGCTTGGATTCCGGGTCCTGCGACGGCCCAATCATATCGTACAATAGTTGAACTGGAACATTGATAACGGTCTTCCATTGTTCGATCAAATTCTTCGCCAGTTCTAGATTCAATCGGAATACTTCTCTCCTAGCGTGATAACAATGTCGCATAAGAAACTTAACCAGCCCAGACGCTAAACAGATTTCGTCCAAACTGCTCGGCTTAAAGACGTCACTCCACTCGAGTATCAGTGCAATCAGGTCAGTCACGAAGGTGTTCAACTGCGCAGAAATGCACTCATCAACGATGACCTGCATCAACGCAGGAACAAGCGTAGAAGCATATGGCTTCAACCACTGGCGACAGTTGTCTATGACTTTTGTCAAGAATAGCCGAACGTTTTTGTGCTGATCGCGATCACTAACGGAAGCTACCAAGAACTTAACCCACGGTGGCGGCACTGCACGTACTCCCTCCACCGTCGGTGTGATCTTGTTTTCGTGCATATGCTGGATGACTGCACAAACCGTAGCCATGACTTCGTGATCATTCAATTTCGATTGTTCCAGCGGTACGGTAAATCGACGGTGGACTTGCTGACTTAATTCGTCGACTTCTCTTACCGATACCTCCTGTGTCGTTCGAACTACCGAATAGTTCAAGTCTAGCTTGGTAACATCTTGACTCAACGAGGATTCAAACACACTGGTCATCTGAATGTACTTGAAACGATTGGCAGATTTCCCAGACGCGGACGTCAGTCGACGGATGGAGACTATTTTGTCCTTTATTTTCGGGTAATCTTCCAATTCTTGACTGCTACAATCGTATATCTGGTCTTCCGAACAGTTGATAAGTTTTCTCCAGATAAATTCGTTTTTATCGTGACTTTCTCGGAACAACAGCACGTTGTACAGCTGTAGATCTTCCTTGGTATTGCTTATAATAGCGGCCAGAGCTCGGTAGGCGGCACACTGATATTTTCGGAACAATTCGGCAGTCGGCGAGTCTGGTGTAAGAAACACTTCCGCCCGACAGGCATAGGCTTTCTTCGTGAAATCGGTGATCATTTTGTTTCCTGGAGCTTTTCCACTTTCGCCGTATAGAGCCTTTGCGACCATGCAATCATCGGTGATAACCATACTTTGTGGCAGTATTGCAACATACAATTCGATTAACTGGAATCCACCGAACCGATTCACCAGCGCTTGTTCTGCATCCCAGCCAGCTCCGAACTGACCGTAGTTACTGCGAATCATTTCATAGATTTTCTTTATGACCAGTTTGTAGAAAGCCAATATCGTTTCAACGCTACCCAAACGTATTCCGGTAATTAGGAACCGCTTCAGAACTGTTAGACGAATACTAGGCTCCAGCGATTCGTCGCAAAACTTCAAGAATATCTCCTTCAAGTTATAACACTGCTGGCTGCTAGTTTGAATCCTTATGTACTCTCCCAAAGCGGTGCGTATTTTCTGCTCCGCTATATGTTCTGGATCAGCTGCCGTTGCGTTGATAACCGCTTTCAAAATCACCGGTGATCGTGAAACAACCATTGCATCCAGCAATGCTAGGATGCAGCTTTCAAAACTAATCCTCTGCACGCTACTGGCACTAAACTCTGACGAGTGTAGTGGGAAATGCTGATCCTGTAGTTTCTGCAAAGCCGCGGAGACCTCTGCTGAATCGAAATCCGTATCTCCAACCAATGTCGGTAGCAGAAACATTGCCTTTGATTTGAGATCCAGCTGGTTTTGTGGATTCTCTATGAGCCCCAATAACCATGGTTGGAACCCTAACGCTTTCCGACCAATTTGACTTATTGGAGTCGGACTAGCCATTGCTACGTTGGACATAAGTTCGATCAAATGTAAATCAGACGATCCGAACTTATTTTCCACCTGCGAGGCTACCTCGAAAATGATTTTCCATGAGTTCAAGATTTGCTCGGTTACAGCTTTCAGAACATGGATCTGCGAACGATTCTTTTGGTAATTGAACTCCAGAAAGCTGCATAACGTATGGACAATCATCGAAAAGTTTGTGACGTTCAAACTACCAATCAATTTCTCCACGCTCTCGGGTATCTGCTGTGCAATGTAGTCGTAAATTGGTTCCCGGAATGTGCTGGCGAAATGTTCCCCGTGAAGGATACCAGACTTGTCGGATTGTTGAAACAGCCTCAACTTGTCATCGTTGAGCATCAATTTTATCAAAAGTTCCATTGCGGCCGCTGATTTGAACATCAGAGCACACCGTAACACAGTTTCCGCGAACCTTTTAACTGACGGAGTAAGCGTCGCCTGGAATAACTCCTCCACACGCTTCTCTTTCAATCCGTCGAACACATCATGAATTAATTTATCCGATACCACCTCCAAGAACGAATTGGTACGCTCGCCGAAAGAGTGTCTGTATGTTTCATATCTCTTAGCAATCATCATAACCCCCTTCACCAAATTACTATCCTCCAATCCAATTGTCTCCGCTTTCATTAAATCCTCCAACCGCTCAGAGACGTTCATAATTGTACGACCAAGCTTCTCTCCAACAACCTGATGAACTCTTTCCTTGAAACTACCGTGTTCAAAACCCTCGATCTTAGCTAAAAGCTGTTCCACTTTCTCAGGCAACTTTGCGATCGTCTCCTGACACGATTTGAAATCAAATCCCATCTTCTGCGGCTCATAAACCAAATCGACTATGAAATTCAGCACTGCCCGAGATTCCCAGAAACTCTCCGGTATGCTACGACAGCATCGTTGCGGTAGGACCGTAACTAACAAATCGATTATTCGAACCGTTATCGTACACTTTAACATGTTGTATTTGATGATCTTCTCTGTACAAACACGAAACTCGATGCTACCAGCACTCTCCTCAACAATCTCCGGACGAAGCATCGACATGAGATCAAACATCGTAGCATTTACCACAGATGTCAGGAAAAATTCCACCACCGCGAAAAGGTTTGATTGACGCAGAAAATCTTCTGGATTGTGCAACAACGAATTCCTCAACAGCCAATAGTACATATCCATAGAGGAGCTGAGATACTCCAACCAAGTGTAAATGTTAACGATCAAGGGTAGATTATTTTCGACGATGAACTGAAGGTTAGAAGCGTTACGGATCCCGTAAATCACATCCACATGATCGCACATGTTCAAAACATCTCCGTCGGTGGAATATTTTCGCACAAACTCGGCACCGGATCGGCATCCTTCCACGGCATTCGTTAACCTCGGGAACACTTCCATGCACTTGTGTCGGTAGTTCGTCTCCCTGGAACTACACTGTTTCAGTACCCACATCACCAAATCCTTCAGCAGTCCACCCCGAAACACAGTTGGTATGATCCTGGATGAACTCGCTTTATTGAATAAATCTTTCCGTACAATCAAAACCCGCACCAAGTGATCGATCGTGACGGATACTTGCTCCAAACTATTTGTTGAACTATCGAAGTCTTCGGTCATGATGAAATTCACACAAAACACATAGAAAAGATCGAACCAACTTCGTTCGATGTGCGTTTCGTCTTCGCGCAAGACCCGGTAGATGTTGTTGAACGCCAAGGCAGCTCCCTGCCGACGATTGGGGTTCGAATCCAGACTGTAGGTGCGTAACTTTTCCAGTATCACCTTTAGATTCATAGCAGTCGATGCCGTCTGTTGACCGACCGGAGTCTGTTTGATGGTCCATAGCAGAAATTCACGAATACAGCGTGCCGCCAAATCACGTATACTGGTATCGGAGGGATGCGATATTGAATCCATGAGGCAGTTCGCCAGTACCTCAGTGCCTTTCTGGCCAATTTTGGAGGGTTGCGTGAGGTAATGAATGATTTGGAAAATCAATGGTTCGAACATCTGGCACACGGCAATGTCGGTATCGGTGCCGAGCTGCAGAAGGTGGTTGCAGAGTTCGGTCCTGAAATGGTTATGGAACGGAGTTGAAATGTGTTATGGTCATAAACTTTTTATAATTGCAAGTAAGTCCCACGTGAATAGAGAATTCCATGGGACATGGGACAAACATACGGAACTGGGTAGTAGTCTTAGTCTTATTGGATTACGCTGAAATAGTGCTGTCAGAGAAGGTGTCGATGGTCGGTGAAAAAGTTCAAGTTGATACGTCACTGACTTGAAATATTTTATAAACTCTATACAAATCGCTGATACTCCCTGCTGCTCTGTACTGCCATGGGGCATGAGAATGATGAAAGTAGACTATCGAGTACTCGGTGTGTTTGAGAGAAGAATTCTGCGTCCAATACTTGGCGACACAGTAGAGCATGGAGAATGACGCAGACACATGAACCACGCGCTGTACCAAGTACACAAACCAGCTGACATTGAAATGTTGATAAAACACGTGTACTAGACATGTATGCTAGACACGTAAGAGATATCAGCTAAAGTTATGCTCAGATAATCTGGAAGAGGTCGTCGACTTCTGGACAGACCTCGCACTCGTTGGCTATGTGGAATTTAGGAAGATGCGCGTGCGACAGGTATTCAAGGAGACTGGAGATTGGCGACTCAAGATCGAGTAGGATGGAAATCTACAATACCATGATTCGGAGTACCCGGCTTGTTGGGCCACTGTGTTGATGATTAAACCTATAAATTAAGACTGTTTTCGGCAATCTTTTCCTTGCAATTGAACTTTCGTATATATTCCTGGAGAATTGTGTTCGGAAGTATCGGAAGCTACGAAATGTAAAAACATGTCTAAAGGCTGTTTATATCATACACCCGGCGCGATATGTTGTCCCATCTTTCGCTCAGTCCCGTTCGTGCAAGTAGAGTTTTGTACTGCTTGAGCTCTGCTATCCAGCCGGTTCATTTCCCTCGACGCGAGGTGGCAACATGACCGAAGGCTTTAAGATTAAGTGTCGACGATACGGAAGTGTCTTCCCGAAGGTGATCCACCGCATAGAAACTCGTAGTTACTAAAGAGCTATTAGTGAACCAGTGAGTTAAATTAACACCCGCTGTCCTGCGTCATAGTATTAGATAACTCCTGCAGCTTGCCATGACCACCCGGTGGTCTACGCAAAAGAAGAGAAAAATCAAAGTTTCGAGGAAGATCTCATTTTTTTAAGTAAGGTTTGTATTGGAAAATGCTGGAGGGACCAAGCTCGCAGATGCCCTAAACAATCTATGAACCACGACCCTTCCAAACCTGGAAGCCGGTAACTATCATAACCCAAACCGATCAAAACTCCCATTTTGGAATCTCCATAGACATCTACATTAACATAGAGAACCTATCAAACCATACGTACATGAACAAAAGCATCAAACCAGCAGTTTCTTGAGTTAAGGTAATAGCTAGAGTGCATCGCGATTATTAATCCGACGTGCCATGCTGATATCAATGACACGCCCTTTCGGCCACCAGTTCCTGGTACAATCGCTATCAACGATCACTAGGGAGTCTCACAGCTATTGGTCTTACGACGTAGACTTGTAACATCTACCACGTGCGGTTTAGTGTGGTAACGCTATCACTTTGAACCGTTAGATAGACCTAATAGACCTTATAAGAAGTGGTTAGGTGTAACCGGGTCTGATGTTTTCTCTTCCAGCGGTAACTCAATGAGCGATCTAGGGGTAATTATCATTTAAATTTCAGCGAGCATATTTCGAAGTAGTTCGTTAGTTTGTAGGCGCTTCGCCTTATTCTCATCCAGATCCCATTTAACTGAGTTAATTTATCTCTCCCAGCAACCTCTGAAGTGCGGCGATGCACTTGTTTTTTCCATTTTGCATCTCAGCTCCTCTTAATATCAGTAGTTTCCTAACAAAACTTGTAGATTGGACAAGTTGATAGATCACATTCTCAGCAGCTATAAGTTCATCCTCGGTCAGCGGACCGTACACCGGTGCTTGGTTCAGTAACCTGCTACGGATGTTCCGCGGAAAGCGACAAATGAATGCTATGCGCCGTACCAAAAGGATTCAACTCGAAAAGACTTTAAACCTAATCGACGGTGTTCGAGCGAGATGATGAAGCGACTACTCATTAAGTTCTTCGGATGGGGTGCCGATGTCTTGGTTCAACACTGGCGACTCTTGTGCTAAACTTCACAGAAAATATGAAGCATGAAACCAACGACTGGTCCGCTCAAAGCTTGCCACTTTTTTCATTTCGTAGCCTCGTCGGGGAGATTTTGATTGATGAATATTCAGCTCCACTTCGAGACATCCCTTGAGTCTAGCAATTCACTTACCCTGAACGCCTCGAACTGGCTGTACCAACGATGGTCAGAAGTGAGCCAGCAAATCACATCCTGTGAGTCTGCCCAGAAAAAACTCTGGGACGGTTTCAGCTTATCAGACTCAACAATAATGTTAACCAGACGAACACCTAGCACTACAGCCTCGAGTTTCGGTATTGAGACGAATCGTAATGGAACCACACGGGTTTTTGGTCCGATCAGGGCACATTCAACGCGATCATCTTCTTCGAATCTGAAATATGCAACAATAGCGAAACCGTTTTCCAATGTATCGACGAACACGTGGAGTTTACTCTCCATGGTTTCACTGGCTGAAGTAATCGTTTGGTAGCATCTTGGTACATTGACAGACTCGCCCAGCGGTACCACGTCAAGCCACGCCTGCCACTTTTTACATTGCTCCTCTCTTATGGAGTCGTCCCATGTTTTACCAGAACGCCGTATTTCCTGAAGTCGAATTTTTAGATACATCAGAAAGTTTCCAATCTACCCTTTTTTACAATGGAGAAGACGTTTACGTACTAGCCCAGTACATGTGCTATTAGTAGGTGTCCAAGCTACCACACGGGGTGTACTGGGGGCGAGTCTGCATTGGGCTCCGCCATCGTTCCCCCCAGGGACTACCTCTCGGTATTACTTCTGGGAGGATGGCTGTACTTGATGTACTCATTCACTATCGCTCACGCGTTCATACGTTTTCTATGAGGCTTACTTGGGTGCTCTCTCTATCGCACCTTGATTCACTCTCTAACACTCCACATTAGGCTGACTTTTGTGCTCACCTTTGTCGTTCCTTGCGAGGCTGACTTGTGTGCTCACCTTTTTTATTCCTTGCTAGGCTTACTTTTGTGCTCGCCTCTAACATGTGAGGCTGACTTGGATGCTCAGCTCACCCTATCACCTGGTTCACTCTCGATCGTACCACACTATTATACCCCTGTCGCTCCCCCTGGCATCCCATGTGGGACATTTTTCTTAGGCCCCACTTCTGACATACCATGCGAGGCTGACTTGTGTGCTCACCTTTCTCATTCCTTGCTAGGCTTACTTTTGTGCTAACCTTTACCATACCATGTGAGGCTGACTTTTGTGCTCACCCTTAACATACCGTGTGAGACTGACTTGGATGCTCACCCTTTCACTCCTCGGCCACGCCACGAGGCATCGATAGCTAAGTCCCAACATACTACGCTACGACCCTCCCATCTTGGCATGAGGCAGTCCACATATACACTCGCTCTTATTGGGTATAAATTGGGTTGAGATATTAACGCAGGGTATTCTGGATGAATCTGTGAATAGATTTTATCACGAACTGGAATCAATATTTCAACAACTTGTGCCTAGGAGGAAACGCACGCGTCGCCCGGATAACAAATGACCTTGGTGGAATGCTGAGTTACGAAATCTTCGAAATCGTCTCAGGAAGGCTCGAAAACGATTTTTTAGAACAAGAGGCGAAACCGACAAAACGTCCGTGCGGAAATTAGAACGCCAATTCGAGCTCGTGAATGCAACATACTTTCGCTCATATGTCTCCCGAATTGAATGCAGCATGAAGGACAACCCAAAGCAGTTTTGGTCTTACCTGCGGAACAAAACGTGCTCTAGTGGAATCCCGGAAAGCGTCAACTATCGAGACAGGACATCAACGTCACCAGCGGAGTCAGCAAATCTATTCTCGTCATTCTTTCAAAACGTGCTAAGTAATAACTCGCCACCTTTGTCTGAATCGTACTTGAGTAGTTTGCCAATGTTCACTCTGAATTTGCCTTCAACATCATTCACCGAACATCAGTTACATCTTAATCTTCGGGGGATTGACAGTTCCAAGGGCCCGGGGTCCGACGGGCTACAACCATCGTTCATCAAGAACTGCTCTTCATCTTTGGCACTACCAGCATCTCTATTATTCAATCGCTTTCTTGCTGAAAATGTTTTCCACACAAAGTGGAAGGAAGCTTTGATAACTCCAATCCACAAAACCGGCAACGTACATGATGTCACCAATTATAGAGGAATTTCAATCTTAAGCTGTCCTAAAATCTTCGAGAGTATGTTGTTAGATGTTATCTACCCCGCGTTAAAACACATAATCACTTTGAACCAGCATGGTTTTGTAAAGAAGCGCTCGACAACTACAAAACTGATGAGCTACGTGTCGACGCTAATTGATAAATTGGAAAAACGACAACAGATCGATGCGGTGTACATCGACTTCTCGAAAGCTTTTGACCGTGTTCCTCATCAGCTTGCTGTGGAAAAGCTTAGGCGGACTGGACTGCCGGACTGGCTGACTAATTGGATCTCCTCGTATCTTGCGAACCGTAGCGCCTCGGTACGACTTGGAACTACACTCTCGGATCCTTTCCACATTTCATCGGGCGTTCCTCAAGGGAGTCATCTCGGACTTCTTCTATTTGTGCTCTTCGTGAACGACCACTGCAGTGAGCTATCGTCTTCTAAAGTCATGTATGCTGATGATCTGAAAATATATCGTGTCATAACAACTATGGTAGACTGTTTCCAGCTTCCTCCATATGAAGATCGCTGTATCCTCATCAATCTCCCTACGCTGTGAAACAGACGGATTTTTCTGCAACGACTTTTCATTTTCGACCTTCTGACAGACAGCATAGACTCTCCTGCGCTTCTAGCAAAACTCGACCTCAACGTTCCGGGAAGAACTTTTCGGAGAATTGATTTTTTCCGTCGCTCAACACATCGCACGCAGTACGGCCAGAATAATCCTTTGGATGTTTGCTGTCAACTCTTCAACAATGTCTATCATTTGTTTGATTTTAATATTAGTAAAGAATCGTTTAAATTAAAAATAGGATTAAGTTACTGTTTAGTCTAAGTCTGTGCGATGTAACTTTTTTAAATTGAAGACAATACAATACAATACAATACAATACACTCGCTCTTCTGCCTTGCTTCGGGGTGGCTGGGTTTACCCCTTACACGGTTGCCAGTCGCTGCGCCAAACCTGCCTCAGCATGGACAGGCCATTCACTCACTTTTTTTGCGCTCGGCCTTTTTCGCTCCAACTAACCAATCACTATAAGTTAGTCGTGCCGTAGCAACCGAGACTGCGTTCCACTTCTCCACCGATTGACACATCCGCTGAATAAGGGTATCAGGAGTTGTGTCCCAGCCACAGACGTAAAGCATTGTTCTTCTTTCGACGTCGAACCGAGGACATACGAACAGTATGTGTTAGGCAGTTTCGTCTACACCTGGGCAGTCCGGACAGGCTGGGACCTCTGCGTGCCCGAACCTGTGGAGGTACTGTCAGAAACAGCCATGGCCTGACAGGAATTGTGTCAGATGGAAGTGAACTTCCCCATGGGGTCTTCCCACCCAGCTCGATATGTTGGATATCAGCCGGTGGGTCCACCTACCTTTCGAGGAGTTATCCCACTCACGCTGCCATCTGGCGACCGAGATCACCCTGGTGCGCTCGCGGGCTCCTCTATTTCCAATACCCTAGCGGAGTGTGAACCATCAGAAGCGTCCTTAGTACCTATATTTTTAGTGGAATATACCTATCTTTTTGGTGAGATACGTTGAAGGTAAACGAATCCACTACCACACTCCCAAGATTTTTTCCGTCGCTAGTTTGTTGCCTATATTTAAGCTCTTTCCCGTGCCTTGTCCGGCATCCAGCGTCTTTAGCCAGATTGACCGCTTCCTCCTCTGATTCCACACTAGATACCCGAGCAAAGTCCAACATCAAAATTACAGCAAATATACAACATATTTTGATATCAAGCATCAAATTGAAATCTTATTTTGATATCAGTTTGAACTTTTTCAGATATGACATCGTATTTTGATCTCATTTTGATGTGCTTACATTTTTAGAAAAAAATGTTTGTTTCTATTTCTTTGACAAACATCAAATTGATTACTTATTTTGTTATCAATGAAATATTTCACCATCTCAATTAGTTTTTAATTTGCTTTCACTGATAGCATAAATAGTTTTCTGTTTGATGTCATAGTGCAATTTTTCTGCTTTCGATTTTGATCTTTTAACCGTTTAAACGACCAAAATGATAACAACCTGAGCAATCATTCCTTACTACATCACAACATCAAGTTTAGTTCTCAATTTGATATCAGACTCTGCTCGGGTAGCATGTCATCCACGGTGTGCTCGTCAACAATGACTTCAACCGCTCTGGGGAACTGATACTCAAACTGTTATTCATTGCGGTTTTTCACAAACTCAAGCACAACTGGGAGAACAAGTAGCGTACAATGCCATTATTTTGATGATAAATACGTCGGGATCGCGGCTTGAATCACCGTCGCACCAAAGAAACCTTTGATATTGTCCATTAAAATCCTGTTTCGTATCTGTCTCCTTTTACCTGCGGTAGTGATGTCAGCAATTTGTTCGCTCCTTCTCTATCCTTGGATAGTATTAGCTAAGTCACTTCTGTCCGAAAATATTCTTTAACAGACTTTTGTATGTTCCTATATTCCGGTACCGATGCTAGGTGCAGATGAGCACAGCCTATACACAAGCCAATCAAGACGTGTCTTAGTGGTAGTGGGTTTTGGCTCCTTCGTAACTGTCACTGGTATGGCCCAAAAAGTAATTATTAATCTCTATCAGGATTCCAGTAGAAACAATTCTATACGAGCCAATCTTCAGTCCTTGCAGATGACTATACCGACGAACCATCTCTTCAAACGACACAGATCGATGGTTTTATCCGAGATTGCCAACAGCATGGGCTTTAGGTACCTAGCAGATATATTTTGTTCTCGCTGTGGATTCCTGATATTTCCAATGCAAGTTTCACTAAATCTTTCTTCTCGTGGTGCTGATTAGATGTCCAGTTGAGGCACAGAGATTGTGGCACATCCTCCATACGTAGTTCTTTCAAGAGGCTATGTTCCATCAACGTTGTTTAGGACCCGTCATCCAAGAATTGCCATCGGCATGCACGTTCACATCCTCTCTGCAAATACGTTTTCCGTCTCCATTCCGGAAGTAGAGAGAGTTGACGTATAAACGTATGACGTCGCTGAAGTATGATAGTCCCGTCGGGCTCATCTGCTACCGATGCATCGCCCAAGTGAACTAAACGATGAGGTGGTAAACTTTCCACCAACACTCATATGTTATGAACAGCAACACCGAAATCTATGAGCGTATTTATGTATTTATGATACCTTCCAATGCGGATGCGGATATAGCAGCAGGCTTCGACCAGCTTCCGCGCAATCGAGCAAGTTCTATTCCTCACTAAACTCACACATTCTTGTAGAGTTCTCGTAGCTTGCAATAAACAGGGGGCATTCTTCCGGGTCCCCAGTGAAAAAAACGGTAAATCTTTAGCAATTGCTTGGCGGGCAGCAAGTTGACTTCGGCTTATGTCATATGGTTTATAGAACGAAGGAAATGCGAAATTATAGATCGGTAGAACAACCTCATCCACATTTCCGTTCTGCGCCGCTGCCTGACTACCGGAACTAGGTACGGAATTTCCCACACCGCAGTGTAGTTATAGACATTCTTTGAGATGCTTCCTTTCCAGCACCTTTGTGATTGCCAACGAGATTGGCCAATTTTATAAGCGGTTGTCGTCGGACGAGGAATTATCACATGCCTTCCTGACTAAACGAAACACGTCCGTAGATATATCGCGTACAAAATTTACAATGGACTTCAGTCAATTATATAACTGCCCATTTTCCGCCACCGAACTTGCCGTCGCACTAGGCACCTGCGCGAGAAAAGTTTTCCGGCCATGGCGACGGAGTCTACCCTATGCTCTGATACCTTTCGCCGATGAGATGAGAGTCCTTTTAAATATTTTCAACAAACTCTGGGAGGGCGGGCCCTGCCCGGAGCTCCGGGGTAGAGCGCTCGTAATCTCCATCCCCAAGAAGAGTCAGGGTACAGGGGAATCAAGAAATTTTCTTCCAATCAGCCTGATGTCCTGTATAGCCAAAGCTACAGAGCGACTGGCCAATCTTCGTTTAACAACACTGTTGGAAGATAGGAACTTACTCGGCAGTTCACTTTTAGCAAAGGTTTGGCGCTGATCCTTGAGAATCTCGGTGAGGTAGTTAACCAAGCATTATCGGAAGGTCTTCACGCAGACATTGCCATACCAGATACCGCCTATAACACTGCATGGCGGGAGGGTGTACTCCACCAGCTACATCAGTGTGGTATCAGCGGTGGATTTATCCAGCAATTCGTCGTAATGATAGATCGCAAGCTAACATTTTCTGTCAATTTCTTGCAACTTAGAAGAGAATAGTAGGAAACGGCTGGTCCGAACCGTAAGCATTCGGCTCCTAAGTTCAACAGGACGGCAGCACTGAATATAAACCAGGCTTTTTTCACAGCAACATGTTCCACGGTATCGAACTGACCAGTCGAAATTGAGAAGGCTTGGCTACCACAGCCACTCCGCGCTATCGCAAGCAATTAATCTTCTTCTCAGCACCCCTACCGAAGGCTGGCGTCCTTCCATGTCAATGAGCTTTATCGGTGTCCACCATAAAGCGGACGCTTAGCTTCCTAGAAAAAAAACACCAGTGATAATTTTCGCATTCTGGAAGCGGCCAGGAGTCTTCACACCACCTTTGCAGGCGCTCCTCTCCCAGAAAACACCGAACTGTGCAGAATCAGGAACCGCAATTTGTCCAAACGCGGGTCAAATCCCGACACCAGCCTTTTCCGTGCTATTAGAGCAAGAGCACAACTCAGCACAGTGCAAACACAATTCAATTAGTTGCTAAACCGCAAGTATCCTAATCCTAAGTAAGGCTTCAAAAGCCTGGTCTGTAGTGTATTGGCACTGTGTAGGACTCACGACTCACTTTCATGCATGACCACTAACACTCCTTACTCTTTTTTTTCGCCATTCTTCCCCACGGAACTACATCAGTCTTTTGTCTTTCTTTTACTCAAGAGTTTTCTGCAGCCATTTTGGAGCAACACATGATACATGGCTTGGTTTGACCTTTAAGTCATTTAACAGTCAACTCTTCTCTTGCTTTTCGTCTCCATCTATTACGTAGTCTACTAGGTCTCGTCTCAATGAGCCGTTTAGCTGCTGATTCCATGAGCCATTTAGCTCCTGTTTCCGTTAGTCATTCAGCTCTCAGCCTTATCCCGATCTACTCGGACAGTCCCTGGTGGTGAATTCTCCCTATTCCGATGTCTGTTTCGTGAGCCAATTAGCTCCCCTTTTTAGTCACGTTATAGTCCGAAAGTCCACGGCGTTGAATTTACCCCACTGTGAATTCCCCAGCAGCAAATTTCTCCAGATATCGATATTTGTTTCCGTGAGCCGTTTAGCTCCCGCTTCGTCCCGATCTACTCGATCTAGTACCCGGAGGGGGACCTGCCAGTAGGTGCTATCTATTCATCAATTCCGGGTGGAGCGTAGCTTACGGTTGACTGGCGCCCCAACAGCCCACTGCTAGCTTTTCGACGCGGTCTACTCGATATAGTCTCCGCCAGCTGATCTAGCATATTCACGAGCTACTCGGTAGGGTGTCGAGGTCGATCCGGCAATTCCGAAGAAACCTGACGTCCGGTTAGCTGGCACTCTAACGACCCAAACCCGGTGCTACGTCACGTACTACTCAACTGGTCCTCGCCGGTGGACCTAGTCTACACCGCCGGAGAGTTCCCTGGCGACGGAATTTCTCCCGAAACCCTATTTGTGGTTTCACGGAGGCTTTCTAGCTGCCAGCGTTACTTTGTTGGTCCCGTCGCCACTTATTCTGGAGCTCGGAGAATATACTCGTAACTATTCTGTTGACCGCATCCAAGATATGCTCATCGAGACATATCTCTTCGACGATATTGTCGACTATCACGCCGAACTTCTTCGAACTTAAAGCATTCGAAGACCACGTGTTCTGGCGTCTCTTGCACGTCCACACACTCCAAGCAAAGGGGTGACGAAGCATGTCCAAACCAGTGCAGGTACTTCCGGAAGCATCCGCGTCCGGACAAAAAATGTGTTAAATGGAAGTTCACCTCGCCATGCTTCCAACATATTTGGGATGAATCGGTGATTCCACCTTCCTTTCTCCACCTTCTCCAACGAGTCCGCTCTGACCAGTCTTGGGGATCATCCCGGCAATGACGCATACCGCCTTTGACCCCCATTAGATGAAATATGTTCGACGACTTCGTCCGGTTCCGCTTTAAGTTCAGCGCAGCAACTCATGCCGGTACATCATACCTCATTGTTGACATTGAGAGACCCGCCAGGAGACGTCTTGTGCTGCATCTTGCTCCTTCGATGTTTGGCATGACCATTGCCAATACGATAGTTGTCCTCACAACCTTCTCGCATACATAGTGGACATAGCTGTCAGCTATCCAGATTCCCATGATGCCTATTGTCTCTGACGTTAACATCCCCACATCCTCGAGGGTCTCGCCGGTTGTCATCAGGATAAGGTCAACTGCAAAGCCGACGATCTTGACTCCCTTGAACAATTGCAGTGTTAACACTCCGTTGTACATTGCATTCCAGAGCGTTGGGCCGAGTATGAAGCCCTGAGGTACTCCCGCCGTGACCCTAATCAACATCTGCTCATGTTTGTCTCGTAGACTAGTACTCAGTTCTGAAATAATTTTTTCAGAACCTTGCACTAATAGTCCGGGACCCGCATTCTATGCAGCGCTACGGCGATAGCCACGCAGCTGGTGCTATTGAACGCGTTCTAAACGTAGACCGTAACCACGGAGCAGTAGCGATTACCCCTTCTCCTTTGCTGAAATGCTTTCTCCGCACTCGTGATGACTGTGCGGATAATGTGCACTGTTGAGATCCTTTTTCCGAAATCCGAACTGTCTCTGCGATAGCCCATTCTCACTTTCAGCGTAGTTCGTCAGCCTGTTGAGAATGACCCTTTCCAAAAGTTTACCAAGTGTATCCAGCAGGCATACAGGACGATACGATGCTGGATCCTGGTGGCTTCCTAGGTTTTGACAGCAATACCAGCTTCTGGATCTTGATCCTGAACATGTCCGAAAACGCCAGAATCGTAGTCGTCAGTGCTACGTTTCGGATACTGTTCCGTAAAGGAGCTTTCTTCGCGTTAAGGACCTCGTCGTTGGAGACTCGATTTTTCCACCGTCTGCACGGTACGGTGCAGTCGACCATGCGGTTGGGTCGTGCTTCGGGGAAAAAAAACCTCCACGATAATTTTCAATTTGTCAGCGCACATTGATCTTCGCCATCACGACACGGTAAGCGTTAGCCTTTACTTCTCTGTACAGCTTCTTGTAGCAGGTGGGCTTAGTAAGCACTAACTCGCGTTTAAAAGCGGCCCAAGCGGTCCAGAGTGTCACCTAACACTCTTTTCTAACTGCCTCTGATCTTGCTATCTGCGTCGTCTGGCTTTTAAGCTGGCAGCACGGAAGATGCTGAGCCTTTCTTTCCACCAATACACCTCGGCATTGTTACGTCACTAACCCTCGTTAATGTTTCCGAAAGCTCACCGACATTCAAAATTGGAGCGAGACTGTAAGGGCGAAGTTCCTTTACAAAAAGATACTTGTCGAAGTCCTTCATTATCCACTTCCACTCGCCAGTCCTTACTCTCCGCGTTACAATGCAATTCGAGTGGATCGCCTTATGGTAGCTGTGTGTGATCTGCTAACTAACTCGGTAATTCATGTTATTCGTCAGCGACGCACTGCAGAATGTTACGTCGATGATAGATTCCCGGCCGTCTTTACAAAAAGTGCTAACAACCTTTGTTGTATAGCCTTGCATCCCGCTTCGCCAGAGCTTCCATCAGGCTGTAACCTCTCGTGTTAGTTAGCCTGCTACCCCACTCCACGACCCAAGCGTTAAAATCACCTCCTATAACAACCGGTGTTCGTCCGACTAAAGAGTCGGTCAGTGCATCCAGCATTCGATTGTACTGCTCTGATGTCCAGTGTGGGGAAGCATAACAGCCACATACGAATACGCCGTTGATCCTGGCGGTCACGAAGCCTTCATGTGTGCTATCCACCACCTCTTGGACAGGGAAACCGCCCATTACTTGGATCCACCACCCTGTTAACGTTATCGGGAGAAACACGATACGGCACTGCAATAATTGCAACGTCGCACTTCATTTCTGTTGTTGATTGCCACAACAGTTGCAAGGCAATGTCGCAATAATTGAGAATAAGCTGGGTTATCTCCATCATCATTGGCCTGCCTTCGCCTTTTTGTGCTCTGAGCATAAGATGCCTCCCGTCATGTGATCCTTTCCGCCCATCTTTGTGCAGAGCAAGCACTTCGGTTGTTTTGTGCAGTCTCTAGCAATGTATACCTTCTCCCTGTATTTTCTGCGCAGGGGCCCTATTATCACAGTCACGTTACCTAGTGACTAGAAGAAAATTTTCTTCTAAACACTAGGTGACGTGAATATAAGAATTGCGCTAGGTCTCTACAGTTTCTTGCCTGATGACCGAAGCCCAGGCACCTGAAACACCTCTCCGTTTGTTTAATGGCTCCATGGATCAATCGTAACGATCGATCGAAACGATTATCTTACCGGTCGACATAAGTGTATCGCTGCTGTCTGTGTGCCACTATACGTCTTCTTCAACCTGATTGACATTTATACTACTACTACTTTCTCCAGGTTACATTGCTCTATTAGTGTGCTCCTCACTTCGCCTTCTGTTGTGATCTCATCCAGATTCCTGCACTCGTTCACCCCTTGTTGAACTAAAGCTATCACGTTCGCTTCGACCGCTTCTGCCACGAGTTCCCAGTAGGTAGAGCTTTTGATCAATGGATATTTCTTCAGCTCGAACAACATCTCACCTTTCTGAATGCGCCATGTTCTTACTACGTTCTCCCCCAGCTCTTTAGCTTGGGATCTTCTCCCATCCTATTGAAGATCGCAGCGTGCGCCAGGCAGTCGTTTGCTTTGACGACTAGAGCGTCTCCCCTGTACCTCACCTAGCGAATTCGAAGGTTTTCTTTCTGGTTTTTTCCTCCTCTCCTCTACGGTTTCTACGGTTCGCTGTTTGTTTGTCGGCTGTTTCACTGTCTTTCACAGACCTTCTTGGACATCTTCAATTCCTCCTCATCTCTTTACGCTTTTCACAGAACGGGAATACCGATCACCGTTCGGCGTCTCATAGACTACTGCTTTTGCCATCTCCGAAGTCTTCAGTGTCTTTTCGGCGTTATCAGCTCTCTCCAGCACCGCCTTCTGTTCGCATTCGGCTGCTGCTACGGCAGATTTGATGTTAATCACTAGATCTCTAATCTTCCGTGCACGTTGCCACTGGCTTTTCGCGAATTTGTTGAGCTCTTCAATTTTTTCCTTAGCTTCCAACCCAGACTGCTGGTCTTCTTGGGTAATGCTTGATTTCGGAGTGCGCACCTGAAACCCTAGCTTTCTTCGGCGCCCTATTGGTTTGTCGCCGCTCGCGCTCGGTATGCCCTTACTAGACTATATTTTAATAGAACAATTGAGATTACACGACAAATGCACTTAACAGCATTCTCCAATGTACATTACATCAAACTTATCGTAGTTAAATGACCCACGTGGTTAAAGCCTGAAATAAATAGATATTATTAATGTTTATAAGCGTTGTCAGAAAGAAATATTGATAGTTTCTGCATGATGCAATTGCATATAAAACATCCCTTTTTCAAAATTAAAAAGATTGAAAAAAATCTTTCCTCTTAGGCTACTTTTCTCACAGAACCATCAGAACCATACTACGAGATCGTCTTCATTCTCACCTCCATCTGCACCAGCAAAGATTGAAACTGGCAACAATTTGAAGGTCTGATATAAAATTATGTGCACTCTCGTTTCAAATCAAATACCCAGAAAAAATAACATGTCTACTTACCACAGCTTAGTCATCCGATCGTGGTGCTGTATGCCGATGACGTACAGAATCAATGCATGTAGCAGCTCGCATGCCGCAACCTTCGTCTTTCTGTCGCTGGACCCAACGGCCAACGTACAAACTCTCGCTATTATTGTATCAAGCTTAATTATAGGTCTGATCCCAACCGTAGCTAGTAATTGCAGCGAGATGTTGCAATTTGAATCCAGATCCCACAGCACCAAGGGTCGCTCAGTTTCCTGCTGACAGTCGGCCGACTCATGGTGGATAATTTTTGTGCACATGTGCGGCTCCAGCTCTCCCAAAAACAGAACCACCCGGCGCTGAAATTTGACCAACTCAGTCTCGGAATTGTCCAATGCATGTTGTAGTTTAATCTTCTCAATTTTGCTGCTAGTCAAGTTGACACTTCGCTTCCTCTGAAATTTCGCCAAACGACTGTTCGTGATGGCAGATGACACTGTATCGCGCGTTTGAAGGTAGCTATCGAGAAGTGGAAGAGTGTTGGCGATAACCCGTTCACGATTAGGTTCGGAAATCGGGGAATCATATGCGACTACACGCTCCACACAAGACAGTGCTATATTTGCCAGAGAAAGCATTCCTTTGCCCAGCTTGAATGATATCCGAAGAATGTCGATCATATCGTTTGAATCCTCCTCAAGAAAACTATGCAGTAAACTGACCGGTGCATTCAATACGAATCGAAGGCATGTGAGTTGAAGCTCTCCGGTTGAATTGCGAGCTTTAGCAATCTGTAGTTCCAGGAAGTACACTAGCAGATTTGTTGTAGTTACTTTGCTGAAGGAATGCTGGATCTAAGAGGAAGCATGTGATATAAAAAATTCATATGTTTTAGAGAAATTTCTTACCTGAAAGTACTGTAAGCTGTTGGCTGTTATCAGCCCTAAATCTATCAATTTGACGAAGCCGCTTACTAGCGGATGCATAATGGATTTTTTCACCATATAATCGAAATATATTGGTATCCAGTCCTCAAAGTGATCCCTGACCTCCGTGTTGTACCGGAACAAGTCCTGATAAAGATCGACTAGATTGAAAAAGATATGAAAATCTTTCGGCTTGACCGGTACAAGATCCACATTAGGATCACAAAAAAACAGTTCTTGCATTTCTCCGGTGGCATCTTTGACAGTTCGCTTCCTAGTGTTCAAATCCAATTTATCCAGAATTAGAAACAAAGTCTTCATCATTTGGGTGTAAATAATTTTTATCAATGGTCCTCGATCCAACTGCAGACTCGGTCCCTGCGAGAGCAACCCTTTCCATAGAGGAACATAGTGTTTGTAGGTGATGAAGTCCTTCCAGTCCGATTTACCTTCCGATACTCTGTCCTCTTGATTGGCATCGACAACCAGCATATGAGAACAACTCCAAATCATTCCTCTTAGAACAATTTTTTCCAGCAAACTTTCCAGAACCGTACCACCAAGCTTGGCCAAATTATAGAATGTTTTCATTAGCGATCCTACAACCAGTTCGTGGTGAGAACTACTCAAGTAGTGAAAATCTTTTATCAACCCAATGACAATATTTTGCAAAGAAACTAGCTGCACACTCGTTAGTTCTCGCACGTGGCTCATAATGTCGGAAAGAGCCTGCACAAAATCGGGCAAATGCTCCAGTAAATCTTTTGACTTTTCCTCTATTAGATAGACAGATTCAGTCCTCTGCATCACCAGAAGTAGTAACTCGTTCATATACTCATCTGACATCAATCGACTGCAAGCCTCGGACATCGAACCGAAGCCTCGAATTGCGATCCGCACTTCGTAGGGCTTGGAATCTGGTGCAATCAGAACAGCTTTGAAATATTTCATGAAATAATTCAACGCAACGATTCGCGCTTCCCGGGTGCGATCGTTGGATCCCGAGCTACTCTGGTTCAATATTTCTTCACTACTCAGTAACTCCCGAGATATTTCGCGATGAAAGGACTGCAACGCATAAATTCCTACCTTCCGGTCTTCGATTCCAGAACGAATCCATTTAGTAGTCAATACAGTCTGCCAGTAGAGATAATCAACATACAGGAAGCGGGTAAACAATGCACTATGTCGCTCGAGTAACCGGATGGCATCTGTGAAGATAAAAATCAACAATTCATTACATTTCCTCTTTACACACACGAATTTATCACTTACTCCTAAACGCCGCCCGTTCCTTGACGGCCTCATCCCAGTCAGACAGCTTTTTGATTAGTACATAAATCCTCCGACACACGTCATCGCCCGAATCACTGGGAGCAAAATTGATCAGGAAATGGTTCAATCCTTGCAGCGCTCCGGCTAGCGAAATCAGTGAAGGGTAGCTTCCTTCCAGCAATTGTCCCTCAGCGGCACTCATCATGGTGTCCAAAATATTCTTCTGGCGCTGTTCCGACACACACTCTGGATAATCCTTCGTTAGCAATCCGATCAGCTCGAACAAATTCTGCTGGAAGCGATTGGTTAACTTTCGCTGATCAAACACGACCAGTAGATCTCCTAACAGCTGAGATATGTCGTGACCCTCATCCAGACAGTTGTACACCAAAAGATCTTGTACGACCGTGGTTGCCAGCTCGCGCTCTCGGGCGCTGACCGAAGACGATTGTATAAACTGGATGCATGCTTTAAGAATTGCGATAGCAGATTTTCTCACAAGTTTTGGTTGCTTTTGTACCAGTTTCCGGAAGAGATCGAAAATTTCTTCGTTTGCTTTCTGAAAGCGGCTGGATGATTTTATGGAACGTTGCAGAAATGCTATGGCACTGTTCTGAGAGTTGAATATGATGTCCAACGAATACTCTGAAAGTAGTACATTTCGATAAATAGTCAGGTGTAACAGGTTAATGTGCGACAAACAAATTACAATTACAACTAATAATTATTATTCGCACGGTAACCTGTTGGTTTACCCCTTAATCAGATCAAAGAGAGAACAGATACAACAAAATAATCATACCAGCTTCGGCGGCGGTTTGTTTTTCTCCACCAGCGACCAGGTCTGTAATGCTGATCACACACTCTTTTGCTTTGGCACTGTGTTGTGAATCTAGACAGGACTTCAACAGGATGAAGTATTTCTCAAGTTCCGTTGACATAGTTCATCTATAGTTGGTTCACTGTGAAAAACTCTAGCAGCACACAGAAGTGACACTAACAGAAAACAATACCTCACAAATAATCAAACCACCAGGGTATCGTGTATACTAAATTAATTACAGATTACAAAAAATTACAGCAATCAAAAATTCGTGAAAAAACATGTTAACTGACAACTACCGCCCGCGGCCCGTTATGTGGAAAAATGCCGGTTTGTTTATAAGCAGAAAGAAACCGTTAAGCCATTTAAAGGGATTCAGCGGTGGAGTCCGAAAGCAAATCGCTCGCACGCCCAGTTGGTCGGTGTTAAGTCAGACCGGACAAGTGACAAAACATTGATTTCGAGAAAAACGAGTTTAAAGTTTGAATCGTCGCATCCTTTACATTATGATTAGAAATTTATTTTTGCCATAATTCTTGTTTATTGTTAAATATATCAAATCTGGCAAAAGTCGAATGTAGCTGACGAAATTCTTTATCCAGTGCTATCATTATCTCATTTTTTGAGGTTTTGCGACGTAGTCCGGTCTGACTTAACACCGACCAGTTAAGCTCAGACGAAAATGAACTGGAATTCTGGCTGGTTCCAGTTCGTATTCCGCCCACTGAGACGTCCAAAAAATTGTTTCAAAATCGTTCAACACGGGTCCAACGATGGACGTTTGTTGAACGGTTATTTGGACGTTGTCCAAATTGGTCCAACGAATGTCCTTCATTGGACGATTTTGAAACCAACCGTTCTTAGAGGGCGGCTCCAGTGGCATATATCCACCCACCGCTATTTCATTTATACCCACTAAGATTGCTCGCAACCAGAGCTGCAAAACAATTTTGTTTAAAATCTGCGTTGTTTTAATAAAGCTGTATTTCTCTGCATTCAATTGAGGAAAGGAATTCTGTTAATTTATGTGCGTTCAAGTGTTCAAAACAATATTTACTAAACTTAAACATTAAAATAGGAATTTCAAAATAAGTTCCAGCTTTCCTCGCAATTTACGACTCCACAATTTTTTATATAATTGTATATAAAAGTGGTTCACTAATAATAATCCGCACGTTATTGGTAAATGTTTCACACTTAGATCTACGCCATAAGGTACTCCACACGAAACTCATATGCGAAACACTTGAGATTCAGTCATTGCGGTGGTCATCCACTTCAATAGCAAAACAAGTGAATCTCGATTGTATAACATTCCCCTGAAAACCATTCCCCAGAAGAAAAAATGCCGAAGCTTTTTCCCCAGAAACGCATATTCCCGAAAGTACTAATTCCCAGAAAACTGATTCCCAGAAAGTACCAAAGCCCAGAAAACTTTCACCCAGAAAGTACCAGAACACAGAAAACTGTTCCGCAGAAAGTATCAAAACCCAGAAAATTATTTTGCCGAAGAATTTTTTCCTTCTATTGTCTCAATAAACAATTCGTTACATTTAGATCATGTGTACATAAATACTTGTTATAAGTTTGCTATTCACAGTATTTTTTTTAATATTTACGCATTGTGCTTAAATTTAAACGCATTAAAAAAGATGGAAAGATCTACGGGTGATGATTATATGATTTGATAGATAAAATAGATAAAATATTATAATTGGTTTTGAACTAATTTTTGCATTTAAAACCGCTTGCTCCGCATGTAGCACAATTTCTAATTCCGGTTCCTATAGATGCAAAACCCATTGATTACTTTTGGAGCATGCAACTCTAGGTACATTTGGCCCACTATCTGCAAAGGAGCACAAAAAATCAAGGAAAACTCACTATTTCAGTTGTTTTTGGGGTAAATTTCTATGATAAAACTTGTGTTGCCTTGCGAGTTTAGTGCGAACTAGAAAGCAAACAATAATTAACGGCGGTTGGCATTTTAATCAAGCATTTAGCCTACTACTGCAACTATTTTTTTTTTTATTTTTTGGTACAACGGCAAGCGACGTAGGTTTTTGCGAAATGGCGCACTTGTTAATGAAAATGCGCTGTAAAATTCATTAAAATCGACGCAAATTTAAAAACAAACTATGCCGAGAAAATCTAAAATCCTACGTACGTCGCTGCAGATAGGAACTCTGAATACACTGTGCAAATTTCAAAACTATCCAAAAAGAGTTGTTTGACTTACATTTCCGACCAGCTAAAAAGTTGTTTCGAAAAAATCGCGTTTAAAGTTTTCAGTGCGCTCGGGGTATACATAAGACGCGCTTCGGCGACATATCATTTTCAAAACTATTTAGCGCATTTTCAGCAATTTTTTTTCGATTTTTGGAAAATTTTAATGATTAATAACTCGATACTTTCAACAACAGAGTACTTAGCATAGATCATTAACAACGTTTTCTAACTTAATAATTCTGTTGCATACGGCCAGTTTTTAGAAGAAATGAAACATTTTTTTGGAAATAAACTGATAGGGAGTTATTAGATTTTAATTATGTTTTTTATTACAAAGATACGTGGTTTGGCTTCCGAATTTCACTTTTGAAGACGAAAAAAGCGCGTTTTCCCGAAAGTAGTGTTTTTTAGCTGTCGAGTCTCCTAATAGAGCTATTGATCCCATTTCAATATTTTTTTTTTAATTGTTCAGAAATCATACCGCTATGTTGGGCCGAGCACGATTTACAAAAACAATTTAAAAAACTCAGGAAAATATAGCCAACGTAGCTATGATTATAGAGAATATCAACTTTTTGGTTTGGTTAGAGAATATCAACTTTTTGATTACCCAATAGGGATCTTCAATTTGGAAAAATTGCCTCAGTTTTTCATATGTATTAATAGCAGGTGTCCTTACGAGTACACTCATATCATTCTCAAACCTTAATTATTCTTTTCTGATTTTAAAATTAAAAAAAAAAAACAAATTAAATTCAACCAACAAACTGACAGTTGTCCTACTAAATGGCGTATCTGCAAATATCTCGTTCGCCTCATTGTTAACCGGAACATCACCCCACACAGCATGATCTGGTACTTTTGCAATTCGCTAGCCGCCTGACATCCCAAGTTTCATCTTCAAACTATGGTAGATCTGATAAGGCAACCTATAGAGTCGTGCAAGTCGCATGGGTTTGGATGTGTTATTGTCCTAAAAGAAAACAAACTAAAAAATGTTTTTTTCAATAGTTTCGGGCCTAAAAATTGAAAAAGGACTGAGATATTAACTCACGGTACTAATCTGCATCAGAATATGCCTTAACCTTAATCCCTATTAGCCGAAACTTTACTTAAGCGGGACCGGTGTAATTTAAGCACCAATGTCACCAATGACGTTTCAACGTCGCAGACATTTTAGTTTTTTTTGTCGTTTAAAGTTAAATTGAAAAGCCGAAACATGTATCTTCAAAATAAAAAAAAATCAAGATCCATTCAGTAGATCTTTCGCAACTTATTTCCAAAAAACACCTCAATTTTAGGCCTCGAGAGTAGAGGACCCCCTTGATATTTCGATGGTAGATGATGCAACAAACATCGAAGAATGTTATAAAAAAATTATGATAAAATATTATAGTTCGAGTATGATTTTCCTATTGTAGCCAACTTATTGCTCCAGCTATTCCATAGTGTGCTGGAAAGATAGAATCCACCCCTATGTTTGAGAAAACCGATCAGACGAGTGGATAATAAGTTTCATTCCGAGGGCTATTTGGCATACATATTCAAAGAGCTGCTCATGGTTAAAAGAAGGAGTCAACTCCTATGTTCGAATAAACCGGCCATACGAGTTGATCACAGGTCATGCCCTTATTGATTTATCTGCTACATAAATTGCCATCCACGGGTCAATCGGAACATTGAGCATTGAACGAACGTTCTTGCCCTTAGTACACATGCTCCTTCCAGATAAATCAGAATCCAACTACAAAAAAACTCTAAAACTGATGAAAACCATAGCAGCTAACAACAATATTACAATTAATCCGTCGATTGTAATGACAGATTTCGAAACCGATGAGGTAAACGCAATCGCAAGGATTGTTCCCAATTTTGTGCGATATGGTTGCCTCTTCCACCTAACGAAAAACTGGTGGAAACGGATCCAAAAATTGCAAGGAGATATGATAAACCGGCGTCGCCGTAAAAAAAACATGCAGGACAGACAAAAAATTAAAAGAAGTTTTAATGGCCGACCAGGAAGATGGTACAACATTAAAAGATAGCATTTTTTCAATAGCTCTTATATTACAAACCAAACCTGAATATTAATACTAATAAATAAGTCATCTTCAGTTAAAATACCTCAATTTCTAGGAAATGTTTTTTTCTGGGGTATGAACTTCTGGGTATTTGTTCATTCTGGGTAACGGTTTTCTGGGCAAAAATACTTTCTGGGAAAAGGTTTTCTGGTAATTGGTACTTTCGACGGAATGGTATTCTGGAGACAGGTACACAAGTTACATACCAATAAACAACGATTTTTCATTTGAAGTTATTCCGATATCTTATGAAGCTATCTGACAACGCAATCTCAGTGGGTAATTGTAACGATTCGGCCCACCGCGTCAATCTAACATTGGACGAATCCCTATGTGGGCTCGAAAGCTTTTTCGACCTTCGCTGCCATACATTCAATCTATATAAACAAAATTAGATCGTCAGTGATGTGTCAATTGACAGCTAACAGCTGATTGCTCAAAATTATTTCTGTTGGATATCTGAAGTTACATCAGCTACAGCGGCTATACGGAGGAAAATAATATTATAATTACATGTTTACAATTTTCACTACTAAAAGGTTCCCACTCGCAATATAATATGAAGTATTATGCAACACTGATTACTTTCTTCTAACAGATTTGAGATATTTCGTAGCCACACGTAAATTTCGAATACAGCAACCAATGCGATGAATGATATCCGCCGTCTTAAGGAACAGCAGCGAGAAAAACATCCCGGTTTCGGTTCGTATTTGGAATGTATGACCAGAGCTCTATTTACCGGTTTAGCTAGCTTTACTATTGGTAATATTCAAACACGAGTTTGTATAAAATGTATACATATATTTTGTTTTGCAGGATTTTCGGCAACATACTTCCTACAGAAGCTGCTTGCACAAAAGCTGCCGTACCAGCAGAAAACCGGTATTCTTGTATCGTCACTGATTGCATCGATAGCGTCGTACAAGGTGACTTCCGATCGGACAAAGTCCTGCCAGGCAGGTTGGATGGCTGTCGAAGAAAAGCATACAGCACTGTCCGAAGAAGAGAGCGAGGAATCCGTTTAAGTGGACGATGGCCTCCGTTATAAGGCGATATTCGCCTTTTTTATGTAGGATTTTAAGGAAATCTTTTCATCGGGACATGCGTCTAGTAGTTTCTAACTTAGGAAACTACAACTTTGATCTTAGATATAAATATACCGATGCTAGCAAGTACAAAGAGTTTAAAGGTAAATATAAGAATTCGAGACCGGACGTGGTTGCTTCCGATAGCGAAGATTCAAGGGAACTAGATTTGGACGATAGCGAATATGATGCAATTGTCAATAGTGCTATGCGGGTGCAGAAGAGACTTCAGGACGAGCAGCATGTTTTCATTATTCAACCATACGTGAAATGGGGACCGAAAAAGACTTCCACTAAACCGGAACATCAGCTAAAGGAAGCCGAAGCGTTGGTTCATTCGATTCCAAAATGGACAGTCGAATGCGCTCTTAAAGTGCCTCTGGAATCGTTAGAGAAAAGACAACTTTTTGGAACGGGAAAGTTGGAAGAGATAAAAGCTTCCTTGAAGAATCTTCAGGCTTCCGGAAAGTTGATTACCTGCGTATTCATTAGCAAGGGAACCCTATCGTTTGGTCAAAAGCAATTGCTTGAGCAGCACTTCAAACTCCCAGTTATGGATCGCTATTCGGTGGTAATCCAAATTCTTCGATTACATGCTATCAGCATCGAGGCAAAGCTTCAAGTGGCGATGGCTGAAATTCCCTACATTTGGTCCCTGATGAAGGATCAGGAAGCAACAAGATCGAGCAACCGTGTCTATTTGACAGAATCCCAAAAGCAGATGCTTCGCGTTCGGGAGCGAAAGCTTAATAATGAACTTCAAGAAGTACGTTCACGGCGAGATCTACTACGAAATAAACGCAAACAGAAGGCATATCCAACTGTGGCAGTCGTTGGTTATACAAATGCGGGTAAAACTTCGCTTATTAAGGCTTTCACGGAGGAAAAGTCCTTAGAACCAAAGAATCAACTGTTCGCCACTTTGGATGTTACGGCTCATGCTGGAAAGCTTCCGTGCAAGTTGGAGGTGCTTTTCATGGATACAGTCGGTTTTATGGCCGATATTCCCACCGGTTTGATAGAATGCTTCATAGCCACTCTCGAGGATGCAATGTTTGCTGATGTCATCGTGCACGTTCAAGATGTTTCACACGAAAATTTTTTGGAACAAAAGAAACACGTGGAGCACACTTTGGCTTCCCTGAAAAAATCCGTCGGACACGATGAACCGGGGCTTAGCAACGTGATCGATGTGGGCAATAAGAGTGACCTAGTGGAGGATCATAGTTTGCTGCGTAAGCAACATCCAAACCTTCAGCTGGTGTCATCGGAAACTCTTCACGGAGTCCACGATCTACTGATGGAAATCGAACGCAAAGTTTTGCTTACTACAGGACGGCAAAAAATTGTCATTCGAGTTCCGATGGGTGGTCAAGAGGTGGCCTGGCTGTACAAGAATTCGGCGGTTACGGAAACGATCGCTGATCCGCAGGACAGCCAACGGTGCCTTGTCAGTGTGATCATAACGGAAGCCAAGCTGCAACAGTTCAGGCATCGGTTCGTTAAAGGCCACCGCACTAGTTGATAGAATAATCGAAACGGTGCTTTATATTTTTGTCGGGAGTTTTATTCACACCAAAAATTGTAAAATATGTGGAAGCCTTCTCAAACGCATAGTAAAATCACAAAGCTTAGGATAATCTTTCATTCGACGTTGGTTTTATTTGACTATTAATTTGTTTAGATTCCATTACTCACACATATCAGCCTAATGAACACTTATAATAGTACCAACATGCTTTTTCATTCAGGTGAACAACCTTTTTTGTATTCCTTAAACCTTATTTAAATGGCTCCCACGCCTTTGGTGATAACGAGTCGAGTTTCAAGATAAACAACCATATTCTTGCATATTCCAGAGTGCCGTGTGTTAATTGATCTATTGGGTATTATTGTTGTAGCACTATTTTTCTTCTACATAAGTGTCATGCAAAAATATTCAGTTTAGGCGTTTTCGTAGGTCGTTCCGTTGTAAATTTTATTTTCGTTCCGCAGCACCTCTTCGAAAACGCCTTTTGTATTTAACGGAATGATTTGAAACAACTGTTTTAGTTATAGTAGTAATATTCATTATATAGTTCAGCAGTAACATTAAAATATTGTGCCTCTATGGATCTGTGTTCTGTTGTTCACCTGTATCTAGCGTGACTTCAAATTCGCTACTCTAATTAGCACCGTCGAACGTGATTTTTACTTTTTCAAATACTTCATTCGGTCCGGCGATTGCGTCGATGGCTCTCACTAAGTCTAGCTTCTTATAATGTTCAACAATGGGCATCGTATCGTTCAGGTAGGTGTTGAAGCGCTTTTTCAAACTCTCCAGATTATCATCTGAACGACCGCTGCTCTCACCCCGCTTTAAGCAACGCTGAATGCACTGATCTTCGGAACACTCAAAGAACAGAACAAACTGTATTTGGACTTTGTCGGACATCTTGCGGTTCCAGCCTTGCAAGTTATCCTCGTTCCGAGGGAACCCGTCGATGAGAAATTTGTCCTTGCCCGTAGACTGAAACCAAAACAGAACATTAGTTTAATCGTTCATGCAGCGCATGCGCTTGCTACATTTTATTCTAAAAAAATAGTGTTACTTGTTTCACCATCAGAAAGCACACTTCAACGATTCAACAATTATTCAGCATTAACTTTTGAGGGTAGATGGCATGCAATTACAGTTTACATTAGCTATTCACTTTCATTCGCTGACAATAATAGCCAATCAAGCTAATCTACATTGATAACATTCTATTATGCAAGGTATAATCGCTCTCGACGACAGGTCAAGGACAACTCACTTTCATTCTTCTCCAGCCATCCACACTGTAATGACTCACTGGAATGCAGCTTTTTGCAAAATTAGCACCAACCTACCTGCTGAGCCTTTTTCATGGCGTTTTCGAGCAGCGCGCAGGTTATTTCCACAGGAACAATCCGTCCGTTTTTTATGTTGTCCTCGATAAGCGACCCATATTCGGAACCGACCCGATTACGCTCCTCCCGCAGCAGATCTCCGGCAGACAGATGTGTGTAGCCATAATGCTGCACTATTTTTTCGCACTGGGTTCCCTTACCGGATCCCGGGGCTCCCAGTACGAACACAACTTTTGGTTTCGCCGAATCCCCGCTCATTTTACTTCTGCTGATCGCACTGCACCTATCTGCACCGAGTCTCCTAACGACTGATAAAGAGGGCAACGTACGCTTGACGGAAGCACCAACACTACTGCGGTTAATGAATCGATTACAAAGAGTCGTTGATGCTGAGAATGACCCGAAATGTAGCTGCTGGTTCCGGACGGATAACGTTATCAGGTGCTTACCGGCGTTGCTCAATAGCTGAAGTAGGTTAATATTAGTCATACAAAACTATCACAAATACAAGGGTGGCTAATTTAATTAGTGTTTACGTTTTGTTCCGTTGCGAAAACTATTGCCGGAATTAAGTTAGATTTTTACGGAAAAAAAATTCTTTAATCCTGCCTGCACGCAACCTTTGGTTTGGCAAAAATCTTGACGAATGAAGAAAATGTCACCAGACAGCACCAAGAGTGCCAGGAACATTACGTTTCAGTAGTGTCATTTTTTGATGGTATGAATAGGGCTGAAGGTTGTTGGCTCGAATCAAAACTCGTCGAATGCAAAGTTAATTCCATTTAGAACCGATTTCTTCACCCTTCCAGTCAAAAAGCGCAAGTTGCTGGCTAACGAGGGGCTATTTGCCAACTCGGATGCGCGATTTGCCCTTCAATTTGCCAGCAAATTTCCGGCAATTAGGGGGCTATTTCAAATGCAACATTTGGGCGATTTGCCACCGTCATTTTTTAGCCGCCCTACCCGCCCTTAAATCGCCAAGGGAACGCGCCATTTAATCGCCCCTAATTGCCTAATATGAAAATTACAAATATTACTTATTTTCGGATTCATTATGTACTCACATAAACTTATCACTACACTAGATAATCACCACCAAACTATAGGAAGAATCAATGGTGAAATTGGTATTGCACACCAAAACTTACCACAATCTGACTTTTATTAAGAGTTTAGGTCAGATATTTTGTTCCACTATATTTACACACGATTCCACAATTTCCCACATTCGTTGGCTAAATGAAGTGCACTAGACAAACAAAATACAAGCTAGAACAAGCCAATCGTTTAAAAAACTATTTTAAGCTTAAGCCAAACATGAACCGCCATGTTTGAAATACGAAAAAACAACTAAGTCCTTTTCAGCCGCCAGAAAATTTGTCTAAGTGTTGAAATTGCCTTTAAATCGCATTCGCAAATTGCATTTGTTCCTAGGAGCAATTAGCACAGGTGAGTTGAGTTAAACGTCAAACTGTTTAAATCGCCTGACCATGTTCGTCCGCATTTTTTTACCGCGCTTAAGCCAGGTTTAACGTACCCCGGTATTATCAATTCAAATGTTTACACACGTTTTTTAAATATTTTGTTCGGTCATGGATATCTGTTATCTGTGATATTATGATTCAAGAGCCCAACGACCTGTTCATGTAGGGTTGACATTAGTGCTGGTTGCCATCTGCTGGTGCCATCATGCTGGCAACCAGTACGCTACCAGCATAATGTAAACGTATGCCATCTGCTGGTACCAGCTGCTGACAAGCGTTGACATTATGCTGGTAGCATGCTGGTTGCCAGCATGCTGGCACCAGCAGATGGCAACCAGCACTAATGTAAACTGGGCATCAGAGTATCATCCAAACAGTTTGTGGAATCGTATAACCACAGACCTACCAGACATGACACTCAAATGTTTCAACGAGTCGCAAAAAATTAACGGTCTTTTTAAAAAATTTAGCATGACTGCTCAGCACTTTTCGGATTTTCCACGAGAGGCACGCATTTGTTAACATATGACAGGATAGAAAAAAATCAAAAGCGCGCCACCGCAAACTATTGAGCGCACGCAGTTGTTTTTGTTTTTATTATAATTGTGGCAAACGAACGATTTGGTGTGATTTGGGATTGATAAAACTAGCGATTTACAGTTGTGATATAAAACCGTTCAGCTCGAGATCGAAGCTATAAGCCCACTGAGTGAATGTGGCGAATATGAATATATGGAATTTATTGAAAATTGTTCATAAGAGTAAAATTTGGAGGAAGCAGCAGCGATCGCATTCGGTGATGATTAGAGCAAACAGGTAAAGAAGCTGCAAGATTATGAAACTTGTGCTGAACCCATCAATCCATGGTCAAAAGATGACAATTATGAGGTTTTGTATCGGAAAGAGAAGCAATACGTTTTAAAACTAGAGCAGCGGCAAAGGGAATTAAAAAAATATCTCCGCATGAAGAAATAAAAGAGTAAGCGACGCCTTAAATCAATAATGATGAAGAAACAAAAAAAAATGAACTACATAAGGAAATTATGCAGTTGAAATCGAACAATATTATTGATACGCGGTTGCTAAAGCAAGTGAGGAATAACAAAATATTGCACAACTCCTTGTTAAACGAATCTAGAAAACCAAAAGGGCGTAGATACACCAATGGGATGAAAAATTTCGCAAGAAAAAACCTATTTGGTGGGACCATCTGCATATCGCTCCATCCAGCAAGTCAAGGTGCTTTGCCTGCCCGGCACGTTGCTCCTGGGATCAACTAGGCATTACTTAATCGACTTGCACGGAAAACCCAAAATTTTTCTATGAAGGAGAAGGCCATTTCGATCGCTATGGATGGCGTGGCGATAAAACCAAGTTTAATCAATGCAATGCAAATAATCAGTTACAATGCAAGAAGCGATTCGTTTATCGGATTTCCTTCTGATGGTGCGGATCGAAAAATTGAAAAAATTAACCCTTTCTGGCTGGCTACGGAGGCAATCGCAGTATTACTCCAGGGTATTCATATCTTAGAACAACACCGGTGTGAAAATGCTCAGCTGAATGATGCACCTGGTAGATCCAAGAACAAACCTAGGAGGCTTAAACAGGTATGCATTCAAAATAATTGCCATATGCCATATTGTCATCATACTACATTTCTTATTTATACACACAGGCTGTTGGATATCTTTTAGCGCACAATACGCTCGGAAGCGACATCCAGATCGAGTTCATCAAAAAATTGTCTCGTGCATTAAGGGTAAAGGATTTGTATCCCGTGGGGTTTGTCTTAGACCAATGTACCACTAACACAAAAATGGTAAAAGAATCAGGAGTCAGTACGAAAAAACCAGTTATGCAGCGCGGAGGCACAGACCTGGTAGTTATTTACGACAACCCACACTTACTTAAAAACACGAAAAGTATGTTGATGAGATAAAATGCTGTGTTGGAGGGAACTGTTGCTTCGTTTAGCCATATCGAAAAATTATACGAATTGGATTGCAACTCCATCCCTCGACTTGTACCAAGGTTGACAGAAAAAAGCGTATTTCCGGCTCCTTTCCGTGCTATGAACGTGGCACAAGCGGTTCGAGCCCTGAGCAGTTCTACAGGCAATAGACTGGAGTATTATGTTGACAAGGGGATACTACCACTAGCTGCGATGTGCACAGTAAGCTTTATAAGATTTTTCGATAATCTATTTGATGCATTCAACTCGAAAACTGCGATAAACTCTGTTAAGGTAATGATATCATTCTTTCAGTTGATAAGAAAAAAAAACTCATTTAATTTCATTACTAGCCTTTACGATCACCAATCACAGCCAATTCTTCCCATTGGAATTTTCTCCAAGAAGCCGCGTTAAAACTTAGTCGTATGTACTACACAAAGAGTTCGGCTTTTACTGTATAAGAGGTAACACTTTTAAATTACATCAATTTTTCTAAAATGACCCACGTTTACGTTAAAACAGGCAAAAATCAATGCAAAGTCCCTCGCAATTTCACAACGGAAACCGAACAGCCTTAACGGCTTTCATAGCAACATTAATGCTCTTTCATGGCTGTGGAAGAAACTGACAAAAGAGTTCGGGTTTGAAAGCCTTTGTACAAACTTTCTGTGTCAGGATACCGTCGAGAATCTTTTTTCGGAAATCCGCCGACGATGTGGTCGTAACGATAGTCCGAATGCTTCACAATTTGCAGCGACTTTCAAATATTCATCTATAGCTGCAAACAACAAAATCCCTGGTGCCAACTGTGAACAGGACGATGCTCAATGTGTTCTCGATGACGATTCGGCATTTGTTAAACACCAACCAACAAAAATAACTCAGTATCGCTATAAGTTGCTTCCTATTGATTTTTATGCTCGGAAGAGATACATACGAAATTGGACTTCTGGGGCGACATTATGGAACCATTTCGAATCGACTTTTTCATACAAGCATTTCGAATCGACTTTTTCATACACTGTTTTTGTGCAAAGATTTACGAAGGTGCTTTATCAGAACCGCAATAATGTAAAAAGTCGTTTCGTTTGATGAATGTTTCTTGTGTGTTGTAATTGGTTTTGCTACCGTCAGTCATAATGATCTGATCCACGCGTGGTTAAGTGCTACGATCGTTGTTAAATCAGGTGTTAGCTATGAAAAATGAGGTTAAGTCTGATGGAATAATCTCACACACACATTTTGTATACTACCCCAACTCAATGACCACTTACACATCAACGTAGATACCGTCATGTCCAACACAGTGCATGTGTCAAATAGATGACGTAGTTCTAAGAATAGTGGGTAAAGAAAGTCTTTATTTAAAATAGTGATCACTTTTGATACATATAATTGTTCTCGGAGTCATGTATGGTAAGTCTGTGGTTTTACTTTGGAGTGAATTTCAAAAATAAAATTATTTGATGACTATATTTGCACTGTGAATAGTAGCGCCAACTTGCCCCGCGTGCGTCACCACCAACTTACTTCAACCGCATATTTAACAAAAAACTATTCAAAAAATAACTTTAAATTATGGATAGATTTAATATCTATACTGAAACTGAAACTAGGGGAAGATCACTCCAGAAATATACAACAAATTAGCATCGAATTAGAAAAAATGCATTTAATTTCCATTTTTGCATCACAATTTCACCCACAACTTTTACAAAACAAAATGCCTTTTAACAAAAACACATTGGGTAATGGATTTCACATAACTTGAGGTACATAATGACAGGCAGCGCTGTCTGTCTAATAGAAACAAAGACAACGGGATTCCGCCAACTTACCCCAACCACCAACTAGCCCCGGGCACCCCTAATATTTAATTAACTTAGTCAACATAAGTTCAATGTTATTTTCATATGATATTATATTAGTGGAATGGGTTTGGAAGCGATTTTTTCAGTGATTGCATAGCCTTTATATTCTAGGCTATGTTTTCAAAACGACGTATTGACAATTTGCTCGAACAGAGAAAAATGAGTTTGAAGTATTGCAGTCAGACTTTTAATTCCTATTTAGGAACTAAACATTTTCAAATAACAAAAAATAGTTAAAGACCTTGTTAGTTTCTCTGCTTTGGTGGTGTAATACGGTTGATACGAAATTGTAACGTTTAATGCGATTTTTAAGCAAAACTTGACAATACGACCTTTTGCTGTCAATACGACATTTGGCCAGCTTACGATACGTCCTATGCCATGCGAATATTACACATACGTCATAGCAAATAGGACTCATTTCTGGACAGCAGAACACATACGACTGTTCAGAAATATAATTTAATCTGTATTTTAGAAACAATTACATTTCGAATTGAAATAGCTATTGCAGCTATAGTTTACTGTTTAGCTACTCTCCGGTAGAGTGCGCTGAATGTTTTGTCGAGTTTAAAGGAAAAAACCTAAATCGATGTTTAGTGTGTAAGGTCGAAATGTCACTAATCGTTTTTCTTTTCTCTTTCTGCTCATACGCGGGAAGTAAACATAAATAAAACGTCGTAAGGACGGTTTTATTTTGTTCATTAATTTTTGTCAGTACGACGTAGAAGAACCACGGTTGTATTTTTTTCGATTCCGCCGCGAGTGTTCTTGTATGAGGTGTTAGATACAAACATTGATCCCAATATGGTATTTTCTCGGTTCTTCCCGTCCAGTTCAAAGAACGGAGCGGTGGATGTGCTGGTTTAAGCCGAACCAAGAATACTCGTGTGCTCATTATCTCATCAGATAACGACAGCCGAAAAGAGCTAAACTCTACATTAATTACTTTATTGTGTTTTCAGTGATAAGAATAGTTTCGGGAAAACCTGATTGTACTTAGTCGATGAAAGTATATCAAGGCAAATGTCACGGAAAATGTTTAACCGAATCTGCTAAAGTTGAATAGAAGAAATAATCGGCTAGTATGCCCGTGGTCGCTTCGAATATATCGACTCTCATCTGGATCATGCGTGCTGAGTGCACCACGTTCCTAATATCGTCTATGTCCGATCCTATCCAAAGAATACTCGATAGTAAGCAATCAGGAGAACACAACACAACCAAGATGTAAATAATGCGTACAAGGTATAGGACACGCGTGCAACTGAAATAGATGTTTTAAAAAAAACTTACTCGGCATAACATGAGAATTAAAACAATGAAATTTTCATCAATTTTTGTGTATTTTTTTATTTTACTGTTAATGTTACTCTGCTAGTTCTGATACAACAAATCAATACACATACTGGGGCCTATTCTCACAGTCACGTCACTTAGTAACTAGAAGGAAATTTTGTTCTAGTCACTAGGTGACGTGACTGTGAGAATAGGGCCCACTATGACTGAATGGGGTATAAATTGTATTTTACTGCGTGGCTTTCAGAAATCATCGTTATCGCTTGGAGTATCTAAATCCTCATCAAAATGATCCAATGCCATCGATTTTGGCTTCCTTCCTCGCCCTGATGTTACGATGCTCTTGAGAAATGCATTGTAATACTCTTTCTGCTGAACGTACGGCATTAGATTTCTTAAATCTTTCATTTTTGCGTCTGGTAACTGAATGGGTTGAGATTCAATCGGTTGAAGCTTAATGTCTGAAAACTTAGATGCATGCGCAGGAAGAACCGAGAATGATTTAAAACTCGTTGCTCCTACGTCGTATTTGAAAAACACCTCTCCGGGATAATCTGTGTTGTAATGAAAAAACATTATTTCTTTGAAGAGTAAAGGTTGTCCTTGCTGTGATCGTCTAGGGATTTTGTAACGACAAACCAAGCTTTTTAGGTTTAGAAATTCAGACTGCTTGAGTTCCTTTACAACGAATGGGGTTGATCGTCTGATAGCTGAAATAAATACTGCCCAGTCATGGGGCGTTTCGATGTCTACGGTGCATCTTTTTTTACACTGCTCAATTGCTCCATGTATGCTGTCCACCTCCATATGAGAATGGCCGCTCTGCATCAGCTTATGGTTGAGCTGTATTTTCTTACCTTCTAAATTGCTTTTTTCGATAAAATAGCAAAACATGGATACAATAGTGTGGCGCGAGTAGTACGATATCCCGCATGAGAGGAACGGTGTTGCGGTGAAGATCAAAACTCGTAGTTCGTACTGTGGGATCCGTTCGGGCAAGTTCCATATCCTTTTTTTTCTCGTCGTATACACGTTTCGCCGAGTCATGATGTTGGTTTCTAAGTCACTCAATTTCTTCTTTCTCATCTAAATCAGTAGTTATTTTGAGACGCATCCGTAGTTCATCGCAACGCCCACACGTATCAACCTTCGGCTTGCGAAATGACATATTTAATGATTTGAATATCAATCGATAAGTTGTGTAGTTGACCGGAATGAGAGCATCCTCTGCGCATTTTGATTGGTATAATTCGTACATCTTTTTTATGTTCAAGTCGCTTGCCAAGTATAAACGAGACGAATCCTCCCGTGCATAATGACTAGTATAGGCTGGGAAAGCTTTGATGTGGTCTTTTATGTATTTAATGATGTCCTCGCTTAACTTCTTTCGGCTAGTGTTGTTCGCGCGGCCATCATCTCGAGCGACTCCATTACCCTGAATTATTTTATCAGCTAAGCAGCGAAGTTTTCTATCCTTTATGTCGAACGTGTTCATGAACATAACTTTACAGACTGTTGTGGTGCCGTTGAGAGCAGGCAGTTTGTAAACACGACTATAAGTCCTACGGGAGTTTACCACCTGAAAAAATATATGGTTTTATTTTAAAAACAATTTTCTATACCAATCGACTTACTCTTATCCGTGCTATTTGTTTCACAATCATATGAGTTGCAAGGAACTGATTTTGTCCTGAGCTTTTCAATCGTAGAAAATTGGTCAATATTTCTTTGCGTACAGCTTCAGTGTATTTCGAAAAACATTCCATGTTGCACTTGCATGGTGGTTTTACACTACGTGCCGGAACAACAGTGCCGTCTTTCCTAATGTACTGTAGTCCTTTTTCTTTCGCTGTCCTATTAAGTTTAGATAGATTTACTTTACGTTTAGCTACATCAAGCGTATCTTTAGCTAGATCATCAATGCAGTGTCCATCCATGCCTCCGGTTGCTGCTTCAACTAATCGTAGAAAAAGAAAATAATGGAATGATCAATCTTTTTTTAGTGCAGCGTGCAATAATATAGCATAGGGATGAAGTAGATGTCCTCTTAGACGATATGGTTACTACACTGTGCTAAGTTTTTTTTATTAATTGAATGCATTTCCATGCGAATAATCTCACCCGGTGTATCTCGGTGTGTCTATTGAGAATGTTCACATGGAAATCCATCGGATAAATCTAAAATGTAGCACGGGTGGTCTCTAGCGCTGTTCCGTTCAGCATATGGAACATTTTTGGGTCTGTATATCTTCCGGTAATTAGACCGGTTATGTTTCCATTAAAATATTGAAATTTATAATTACCCCTATCCATAGTGGATTGCACAGAACTAGGTGTTGTTATTGTAGATTGACTCGGTTGATATTCAACGGTTCCATTATCCGATTGGTCTTCATTACAGTTGGATTTGAATTTTTCGTAGTATTCATAAATCGATAAGTTATTAAGAAAAGTTGGGTCACCTTCGTCATCTGCATCCTCATTATCAATATTGGTGTTGGAAAGCACCCAGTCTGGATCCTTCACCGAATCGTCGTTGAATATAGTACCGTTTGCGCTGTTTGCTGCATCAGATATACCTAGAAACAAAATAATTATTTAATGGATTCCAAACAGCATTGTACGTATACTCATACTTTCATCAGTCTCAGTATTATCCGAATCCTCATTATTTCTTCTGTGCTCACTTTCATTGCGTTGAGGCTCTTCCTCGACAGTGGTAATTTCATCTCCGATTTGTACGGCAGCCTCAGTACATTCAGTGTACGTAGGAGTACCTTCAACTGGCTGCACAGATAGATTCATTTGAGGATGCAATAATTCGCCAGAAGGAAGCCGTCGACGCATATTCGATAGCCTATTCCATTGTGATGGGTCTGATGACCTGTCGCAGAAACGCTTGATCCTAGTAGTAGACTCATTCCGATTCGTTACGTCATGAAAGGGCTGAATATTTTTTGACCGATCCAAATTAGAATCCAGTGAACCCTTGTTTGATCGACCACCAAAACGATTTCGTCGAGCTGTCTGAAAAACTCTGTGTTTCATTACGCTGGCAGTTTTCGAAGTCATAGACCGATTGTACTGGAATAGACGATTCTTTCCCCATGGCAAGGTAGTCATTCCGCGGTCATTAATCGTTGATTCAACAGAACGGGCGTTGCGAGTTCCCAAGATCCGGGAATCCATAGTTCGAACTAGTAGAGCCGAATCATATGCCTGGTGACTTACTAGTAAGTCGTTTTCCTGATCTATGACAGGAATGGTTTGATTTGATTCATGCCTTTGCAATTTTGAGTACCGAGAAGGATGAGATCGAAGAAATTGATCATCCATTGATCTAATTAATAATGAGCTGCTGCTAATACAAGGAGTTCGAAGAAGCTCTTGATCCATGGTATGGACCACTAATGACGTATTATTAGTTCTCGTGCAATCACTCATCACAAAACCTTGTGGTAGATGCTGACGAAGCGGTGTAGATGAAACAACATGATTAAATGACAAATCAAGGGACGTTCGGTTGGCTGCCTCCTCGTCCTGCATAAGTTCTGCTGCATCTACAAAAAATAACTTAGCTACTACTCCTAACTGTTTTCATAAAATACATACTTAGTAGCAGTTGAAATCCGTTATTTGTGTCCATTTTTATCACTAAATGTTGCTTTCACGCCAAGATATCCCATCAGAGACAATCAACATTCTTTAAGCAAGTGACGCAAACATGCTTGGGATAGAGGTCTATTAGAAGAGTCCGGAGAAGAGAAAATTGGGTGCACAAAGATCTAATGTTTTGATTCGTCACTATTCGCTACAATACGATACGAAATAATATTCGAGAGAAAATTACATAAATTATAAATTTTCAAAGGTCCTATGTGAAGTTACAAAATGATGGAAAAAAATTGTACATAGGTCGCTTCACTGTAAGCGTATCTACATATGCAAAAATAATCAAATAAATGTTACTTACGTCCTTTGACTACACGCGTATCTCCACATTCTAGCAAGTCCAATGCTGATGTATTTACGACCGTGTGAAACCAAAAGGACGTATACGCTATTTGAAATAATTTGATAGTTAATACGCATACGGCGTTTTTTAATTTATTTAATCATTTACATAAAAACTGTGTCTTGAGAATTCCGTTCGAGTCATATTATAGAAATTTAATAGAAGAGTTATATAACATGGATAGCTCAGTTTGTTTACTTTTGTCGCTTACGACCTTTTGAAAACCCATCCTAGAACTCTTCTATTAAATTTCTATAATATGACTCGAACGGAATTCTCAAGACACAGTTTTTATGTAAATGATTAAATAAATTAAAAAACGCCGTATGCGTATTAACTATCAAATTATTTCAAATAGCGTATACGTCCTTTTGGTTTCACACGGTCGTAAATACATCAGCATTGGACTTGCTAGAATGTGGAGATACGCGTGTAGTCAAAGGACGTAAGTAACATTTATTTGATTATTTTTGCATATGTAGATACGCTTACAGTGAAGCGACCTATGTACAATTTTTTTCCATCATTTTGTAACTTCACATAGGACCTTTGAAAATTTATAATTTATGTAATTTTCTCTCGAATATTATTTCTTATCGTATTGTAGCGAATAGTGACGAATCAAAACATTAGATCTTTGTGCACCCAATTTTCTCTTCTCCGGACTCTTCTAATAGACCTCTATCCCAAGCATGTTTGCGTCACTTGCTTAAAGAATGTTGATTGTCTCTGATGGGATATCTTGGCGTGAAAGCAACATTTAGTGATAAAAATGGACACAAATAACGGATTTCAACTGCTACTAAGTATGTATTTTATGAAAACAGTTAGGAGTAGTAGCTAAGTTATTTTTTGTAGATGCAGCAGAACTTATGCAGGACGAGGAGGCAGCCAACCGAACGTCCCTTGATTTGTCATTTAATCATGTTGTTTCATCTACACCGCTTCGTCAGCATCTACCACAAGGTTTTGTGATGAGTGATTGCACGAGAACTAATAATACGTCATTAGTGGTCCATACCATGGATCAAGAGCTTCTTCGAACTCCTTGTATTAGCAGCAGCTCATTATTAATTAGATCAATGGATGATCAATTTCTTCGATCTCATCCTTCTCGGTACTCAAAATTGCAAAGGCATGAATCAAATCAAACCATTCCTGTCATAGATCAGGAAAACGACTTACTAGTAAGTCACCAGGCATATGATTCGGCTCTACTAGTTTGAACTATGGATTCCCGGATCTTGGGAACTCGCAACGCCCGTTCTGTTGAATCAACGATTAATGACCGCGGAATGACTACCTTGCCATGGGGAAAGAATCGTCTATTCCAGTACAATCGGTCTATGACTTCGGAAACTGCCAGCGTAATGAAACACAGAGTTTTTCAGACAGCTCGACGAAATCGTTTTGGTGGTCGATCAAACAAGGGTTCACTGGATTCTAATTTGGATCGGTCAATAAATATTCGGCCCTTTCATGACGTAACGAATCGGAATGAGTCTACTACTAGGATCAAGCGTTTCTGCGACAGGTCATCAGACCTATCACAATGGAATAGGCTATCGAATATGCGTCGACGGCTTCCTTCTGGCGAATTATTGCATCCTCAAATGAATCTATCTGTGCAGCCAGTTGAAGGTACTCCTACGTACACTGAATGTACTGAGGCTGCCGTACAAATCGGAGATGAAATTACCACTGTCGAGGAAGAGCCTCAACGCAATGAAAGTGAGCACAGAAGAAATAATGAGGATTCGGATAATACTGAGACTGATGAAAGTATGAGTATACGTACAATGCTGTTTAGAATCCATTAAATAATTATTTTGTTTCTAGGTATATCTGATGCAGCAAACAGCGCAAACGGTACTATATTCAACGACGATTCGGTGAAGGATCCAGACTGGGTGCTTTCCAACACCAATATTGATAATGAGGATGCAGATGACGAAGGTGACCCAACTTTTCTTAATAACTTATCGATTTATGAATACTACGAAAAATTCAAATCCAACTGTAATGAAGACCAATCGGATAATGGAACCGTTGAATATCAACCGAGTCAATCTACAATAACAACACCTAGTTCTGTGCAATCCACTATGGATAGGGGTAATTATAAATTTCAATATTTTAATGGAAACATAACCGGTCTAATTACCGGAAGATATACAGACCCAAAAATGTTCCATATGCTGAACGGAACAGCGCTAGAGACCACCCGTGCTACATTTTAGATTTATCCGATGGATTTCCATGTGAACATTCTCAATAGACACACCGAGATACACCGGGTGAGATTATTCGCATGGAAATGCATTCAATTAATAAAAAAAACTTAGCACAGTGTAGTAACCATATCGTCTAAGAGGACATCTACTTCATCCCTATGCTATATTATTGCACGCTGCACTAAAAAAAGATTGATCATTCCATTATTTTCTTTTTCTACGATTAGTTGAAGTAGCAACCGGAGGCATGGATGGACACTGCATTGATGATCTAGCTAAAGATACGCTTGATGTAGCTAAACGTAAAGTAAATCTATCTAAACTTAATAGGACAGCGAAAGAAAAAGGACTACAGTACATTAGGAAAGACGGCACTGTTGTTCCGGCACGTAGTGTAAAACCACCATGCAAGTGCAACATGGAATGTTTTTCGAAATACACTGAAGCTGTACGCAAAGAAATATTGACCAATTTTCTACGATTGAAAAGCTCAGGACAAAATCAGTTCCTTGCAACTCATATGATTGTGAAACAAACAGCACGGATAAGAGTAAGTCGATTGGTATAGAAAATTGTTTTTAAAATAAAACCATATATTTTTTCAGGTGGTAAACTCCCGTAGGACTTATAGTCGTGTTTACAAACTGCCTGCTCTCAACGGCACCACAACAGTCTGTAAAGTTATGTTCATGAACACGTTCGACATAAAGGATAGAAAACTTCGCTGCTTAGCTGATAAAATAATTCAGGGTAATGGAGTCGCTCGAGATGATGGCCGCGCGAACAACACTAGCCGAAAGAAGTTAAGCGAGGACATCATTAAATACATAAAAGACCACATCAAAGCTTTCCCAGCCTATACTAGTCATTATGCACGGGAGGATTCGTCTCGTTTATACTTGGCAAGCGACTTGAACATAAAAAAGATGTACGAATTATACCAATCAAAATGCGCAGAGGATGCTCTCATTCCGGTCAACTACACAACTTATCGATTGATATTCAAATCATTAAATATGTCATTTCGCAAGCCGAAGGTTGATACGTGTGGGCGTTGCGATGAACTACGGATGCGTCTCAAAATAACTACTGATTTAGATGAGAAAGAAGAAATTGAGCGACTTAGAAACCAACATCATGACTCGGCGAAACGTGTATACGACGAGAAAAAAAAGGATATGGAACTTGCCCGAACGGATCCCACAGTACGAACTACGAGTTTTGATCTTCACCGCAACACCGTTCCTCTCATGCGGGATATCGTACTACTCGCGCCAATTATACACGTATAACTTGACGTTATTTACTGCTAATCATGACGGAAATGTTGCGACCTGTAATTTGTGGGACGAAACTAAGGCCCGCAGGGGTTCACAAGAAATCGGATCGTGTATCCTGAAGGATTTGGAAAGCCTACCCTCGTCGATCCGATGTGTAAATTATTATAGCGATCGGTGTTTCGGCCAAAACTTGAATAAGCATATTGTATCCATGTTTTGCTATTTTATCGAAAAAAGCAATTTAGAAGGTAAGAAAATACAGCTCAACCATAAGCTGATGCAGAGCGGCCATTCTCATATGGAGGTGGACAGCATACATGGAGCAATTGAGCAGTGTAAAAAAAGATGCACCGTAGACATCGAAACGCCCCATGACTGGGCAGTATTTATTTCAGCTATCAGACGATCAACCCCATTCGTTGTAAAGGAACTCAAGCAGTCTGAATTTCTAAACCTAAAAAGCTTGGTTTGTCGTTACAAAATCCCTAGACGATCACAGCAAGGACAACCTTTACTCTTCAAAGAAATAATGTTTTTTCATTACAACACAGATTATCCCGGAGAGGTGTTTTTCAAATACGACGTAGGAGCAACGAGTTTTCAATCATTCTCGGTTCTTCCTGCGCATGCATCTAAGTTTTCAGACATTAAGCTTCAACCGATTGAATCTCAACCCATTCAGTTACCAGACGCAAAAATGAAAGATTTAAGAAATCTAATGCCGTACGTTCAGCAGAAAGAGTATTACAATGCATTTCTCAAGAGCATCGTAACATCAGGGCGAGGAAGGAAGCCAAAATCGATGGCATTGGATCATTTTGATGAGGATTTAGATACTCCAAGCGATAACGATGATTTCTGAAAGCCACGCAGTAAAATACAATTTATACCCCATTCAGTCATAGTGGGCCCTATTCTCACAGTCACGTCACCTAGTGACTAGAACAAAATTTCCTTCTAGTGACTAAGTGACGTGACTGTGAGAATAGGCCCCAGTATGTGTATTGATTTGTTGTATCAGAACTAGCAGAGTAACATTAACAGTAAAATAAAAAAATACACAAAAATTGATGAAAATTTCATTGTTTTAATTCTCATGTTATGCCGAGTAAGTTTTTTTTTAAACATCTATTTCAGTTGCACGCGTGTCCTATACCTTGTACGCATTATTTACATCTTGGTTGTGTTGTGTTCTCCTGATTGCTTACTATCAAGTATTCTTTGGATAGGATCGGACATAGACGATATTAGGAACGTGGTGCACTCAGCACGCATGATCCAGATGAGAGTCGATATATTCGAAGCGACCACGGGCATACTAGCCGATTATTTCTTCTATTCAACTTTAGCAGATTCGGTTAAACATTTTCCGTGACATTTGCCTTGATATACTTTCATCGACTAAGTACAATCAGGCTTTCCCGAAACTATTCTTATCACTGAAAACACAATAAAGTAATTAATGTAGAGTTTAGCTCTTTTCGGCTGTCGTTATCTGATGAGATAATGAGCACACGAGCATTCTTGGTTCGGCTTAAACCAGCACATCCACCGCTCCGTTCTTTGAACTGGACGGGAAGAACCGAGAAAATACCATATTGGGATCAATGTTTGTATCTAACACCTCATACAAGAACACTCGCGGCGGAATCGAAAAAAATACAACCGTGGTTCTTCTACGTCGTACTGACAAAAATTAATGAACAAAATAAAACCGTCCTTACGACGTTTTATTTATGTTTACATCCCGCGTATGAGCAGAAAGAGAAAAGAAAAACGATTAGTGACATTTCGACCTTACACACTAAACATCGATTTAGGTTTTTTCCTTTAAACTCGACAAAACATTCAGCGCACTCTACCGGAGAGTAGCTAAACAGTAAACTATAGCTGCAATAGCTATTTCAATTCGAAATGTAATTGTTTCTAAAATACAGATTAAATTATATTTCTGAACAGTCGTATGTGTTCTGCTGTCCAGAAATGAGTCCTATTTGCTATGACGTATGTGTAATATTCGCATGGCATAGGACGTATCGTAAGCTGGCCAAATGTCGTATTGACAGCAAAAGGTCGTATTGTCAAGTTTTGCTTAAAAATCGCATTAAACGTTACAATTTCGTATCAACCGTAATTCACCACCAAAGCAGAGAAACTAACAAGGTCTTTAACTATTTTTTGTTATTTGAAAATGTTTAGTTCCTAAATAGGAATTAAAAGTCTGACTGCAATACTTCAAACTCATTTTTCTCTGTTCGAGCAAATTGTCAATACGTCGTTTTGAAAACATAGCCTAGAGTTATATAACATGGATAGCTCAGTTTGTTTACTTTTGTCGCTTACGACCTTTTGAAAACCCATCCTAGATATGAGAAAGGCAAAAATATCGTCGAATATTGAAACCGATTTTTTCCATTTGAGTGTACATTGCGACTTAGGCCCTAATGAAAGATCTATATCGATACGTGCGTTTCGGCTTATTTGGCATCCTTGCCGGGCTCAAGTGCCAATTCGACCTTTTGTGCCAAACCCAGCCAGCGCTGACAACCTGCGCGTAATAATAAAAGATAGTAAAATAATAATAAACTGCGTGTCGTATTTATCGGAACTGTTTACGTTTATTACGTTTTCATTGCCTTGTTTTTAATTTTAAGAGTGTTAAAGATTTGCCGCTCTGGACAAGAAAATTGCTCTCAGAATGGATGACGTGGCCACCATGAAAAGTGAAAACGCAAACCTTCGTAAGATTCAGGCTAGATTGCTGCAGTGGGAACAAAAGGATAATGCACTTGCACCGCTGAGTGCAGCCCAGAACGAGTTTATTAATAAACTGGCGGATTTAGTCGGAGGCGGATCCAATGCAGTTAGTTACGTTTGATACAGTACACAGGTACGATCAATCACGAATTTTGTTTTCAGAAATCAACCGACATTCCGGAAGCTAACTTAGAGCAAAACACTTCGTTGGATGAATTTAAACTCACGGGTAGTGCCATAGATTCTACTCAGGATTTTCTGTCATGGTACAATTCAATCGATTCGGAGATTTTGGAACATTTTGACGACGTGTATCTGGATTACTATGAACAGTTGAAAACACGGTCTATCGAATGCGACAGACTGCTACAAGAAATTGACGTTTCTTTGGAGGCTTTACAGAAATTGGCCAACGAGTACAATTTTGTGTCAGAGAAAACTTCTTCGCTCCATCAAGCCAGCGAAAATCTGCTACAGGATCAGGCCAAGCTAAACGAAATCGGCGAAGATATTCGAAAGCGGTTAAAATATTTCACCCAAGCCGAGAGTATTTCGCAAAGGCTTCAGAATCCAACGTTTTCCGTATCAAATGACACTTTCGTGGAGATTCTTAATTCAATCGACGAATGTCTGGAGTATATGCGCGTCAATCCGAGCTTCAGCGAAGCTACCACATACAGTATTAAGTATCGTAATTGCTTATCGAAAGCAACACAAATGATGAAGAATTATGTCGGTACAATTTTGAGTAATGCAACGGCTCAGATTTTAGTTCCACGAGCTGGTTCCAAAGAGGTGACGGTGGAGCAAGGGTTAGAATCAGCGTTTGCCCTGTTCTACGGAAAGTTTCAGGCTTCGGCACCGAAGGTTAAACGCATTACGGCAACCATCGAAGAACGGTTGGATCGTAGTGTGGAGTACGAACAACTGTTGGCGGCCCTGCATCAGCATTTTTTGTCCCAGCGAGCAACGGTCAGTTTGTTGAGGGCGAAGGAAAGCAGATTTTGACTGATTGTGTGGTTGTATTGCAGATTATGAGTGCGGGTGTTGAGCAAGCGATTCGAGATCTTAGCAAGAAACATAGAGGGGACCATTGCGCGTTAGTGCGCTCTGCTTGTGCATTTATGGTACACGTTTGCCAGGACGAGCATCGGTTGTTCTATCAATTCTTCACAAATCCGAGCTCCCAACTAACGTTAGTATTTTTCATTGAAATGGTATCAAGTGATATTTGGGCACTTTAATTTTAGAGTTTACATGGAAGGTTTGTGCACAATACTATACGACACCTTGCGTCCGTTTATTATACGCATTGATCACCTGGAGACGTTGGCTGAAATCTGCAGCATACTACGTGTTGAGATGCTAGATGAACACGTGAACTATAACCGTAAGCAGCGTTTGTAAGTTTTTCATTTCTATTATTAAAATCCTCAAAATTTGCAGCCGAATCCCTGGAAGCGTTTGCAAAGATTGTCTACCAGCTATTGCAGGATGTTCAGGAACGAATAGGTTTCCGAGCTCAAAGCTATTTGGAGTCGGATATCCTTAACTATCGACCGTCGGCTGGTGATCTTGCCTACCCGGAAAAGTTGGAAATGATGGAAAGTATTGCCATGTCACTGCAGGAGAATTACTTGAGGCGAGCAGATTCGCGCAGTTCGATTGTTTCTATCACTTCGCTGGCATCCCAGGAAGTGGAAAGCATCAACCAACAGGCAGAGCAAGCGATCAGAGCACGTGCCGGAAATTCTCCAGCCGATCTGCACGGCATGTGGTACCCGACGGTTCGCCGAACGCTTGTTTGCCTATCGCGGCTATACCGTTGCATCGATAGGACCATCTTTCAAAGTTTGTCCCAGCAGGCACTAGTTTATTGCATACAGAGTGTCTCCAGTGCCGCTGGACAGATTGCTCAGAAAAAGTCCAGTGTTGATGGAGAATTGTTTGAAATAAAACACCTGCTGATTTTGAGAGAACAAATTGCTCCATTTCGGGTGGATTTCACAGTAAAAGAAACCAGTTTAGACTTCAGTAAAATGAAAACGGCAGCCTTCGAGCTGTTGCAAAAGAGGAAGCAATTGTTTTCGCTAGGTTCTAACAATGCACTTTTGGAGTTTTTGTTGGATGGAACACCTCAGGTTTTAGACATCATGTGATTCGATTATTTATTTGCTAATGTGAACACTTATTTCTTTCAGGTAAAAGAACAGCTTCTGGACTCTCGAAAAGACGTGGATCGGCAGCTGAAAACAGTTTGTGAGGTATTCATTAAGGATGCAACCCGGCAGTTGGTGGGTCCTATTTTGAACTTTATCGAAACTGCTCAAAATCATCTGAAACAAGGTACGGCACCAGTTGTGCCCGGAGCGAAGCAGCAGGGTATGGCACTTCGTATGGCAACATTCGCGGCTCCCCAACATATTAGTTCCATCATCCAGGAAAGCATTCGTAACATCAAGACTAAATTGGGGGGACTACAGCGATCGATGCAACTTTATCTTGCCAATAAAGACACGGAATTTATTCTATTTAGACCAATCCGGGTATGGTGAATTCTTTTAATAAATTTAGCAAATAGGTTAATCTATAATGTCAACCATTCCAGAACAACATAATCGGTTCGTTCGTCAAGCTGGAGCAGCTACTCACGACTAACTCTTACAGCAAAGACGATCTGACGATTGTTAGCTGTCCTTCGGCGGAGCAAGTGTCCGTGCTACTGTCCAGTGTGAACTTGAGCGGAATCAGCGACGCTGGACCGAGATTATCTGAGTCTAGTGGAAGCAGTCAGCGGAAGATTAGCTTCTCTTCGATGAGCAGTGTGGGAGGAGCTGTTACCGGTTCCAAACCACAAATTGAAAAGAAAGTTAGTTTTGACAGTGGCGCCGATACGGTGGTGCAGATCGATGCACGCTCGGAAGAAAGTGAAACCAGTGAAGCGACGACGGTAGAGAATAGCCAGTAACAGTGCGCTCTCGTTTATTTAATTCTAGTATAATCCGTACCATGTTGTGGGTAATATGCAATAAAATATAGCTTTGAATAATTAATTCTTGTTATTTTTTGGCCCAGTACTTATGCTTAGTATGAAGAATGCTCCAAGTTGGTTGAGGTGCATTTCGATTTTCATCTCTGACCTGAGAGAACAGACGTCCATGTCGAATTGTAACAATAAACGACCTTCAAGGGTAATTGGAATGCCACAACCAGGTGCGCTACTGAGTTTGACTGAATTGGCAGCCGGGACCCTATTCCCACAGTCAGGTCTCCTAGTGACTAGTGACTGCGAGAATAGGGCCCCGGTCACGTAGAGATCCTTGATTAATCCGAATTTTATCTGGCAACAGCACGGGGTGATGTGCCCAGGAAACTCAAGCATGTTTTCGCCGATAAATTTTCCCAGCAACTAAATGATCTGGCAAGGAAATTGCAGCTGCGGACTCAAAATAAATCATCAACAACACCATAGACCCGAAGCTGTATATCTAATGTGGTTTTCGTTTGAGGCGAAACTGAGTTAGTTCCTAACCCCAACCGTTGTCAAAATGTATGAACTGACAGCGGTTGGGGTTAGAACCTGACTCAGTTTCAGGTTCAAGCGAAATCGCCATAAGTAAGAGCGCTGGAGAAATGTATTGTGCCGATGAGACCCCTCGCTGCAGCGACACTACCGAGCGCTACACTTCATTCGACGGTGACGGGTCTATTGATTGGCAGTGAAGTTTTGCAAAGAAATCCACAAAACGCTGGGAATATTTCGAATCCGTCGGAGTAGACCATGGTGTTAAAGCAAGTGGCATCCAGTACTCGTGCAAATAATGTTCGTCCCAGCAGGGGCGTCCGACGTCCGGAGGAAATTGAGCTGCAGCGGTTGGACGAAGAAGAGCGCCAGCTTAAGGAGCATTACATGAGCGCACATTGGGTCGATAAATGAAGAATATAAATCTTATTTTATGAACCGATAGAACTTATCTTCCTAAGTACAATAATATATATTTTCAACCTTTAAAACTTCAGAATGATTTCTAATTAATTTTCTAAAAAAATTTAAACATGTCCTCGTTTGACACTATCGATCTTCCTTGACAATTCTATATTAAATTTGCAAAAGGGCGAATAAGATTTGTAAACAAACTTTTATTTTGATGGTTTCTCTTAATTTACTATAATTTCAAAGCAGAAAACAATTGAAATTGAACTTCTACGAAGGGTAAAAATTTACATTAACGCATATTTTTCATGAAATTCCACTCTGCAGCAGACTAATGAGCGAAACAAGTTTGTTTACAAAAAACACTTTCGCCCTTTTGACGAATTAATATTGAATTAATTTAGCCACATGGGTTAGCATGATAGGGATCCAGTCACAATAGAAGGTGTGGTCGTGATGATTCAATTTTTAAAAATGAGTTTTCTTTGTTATTGTGCGTACAAAAAAATGCAAAAAAGTTCGATTACGTATCTTTAACGCGAGCTGCATCTGAAAAAAAATCAAAAACAGCATATGGCTTAATGACCCAATTGGAAGATAGTAGTCGCAGCTGCTCTATCGCAAACTCATTCGGAAGAGAAAAGAGAAATAGATTCCGGAGAAGTATCAAATAACCAGAATCCATCTCTGATTCCAGTACTACCAAAGCCGTCTCCTCCTGCGCCGATACTCCTCCAGCACCAGTACCTCTACCGATCCCAGCACCGAAACCGCAGATAAAACAAGACTACCCACTTCCTCCAGCGCCCCCACTTCTCCCGGCTGCAGCTCTAACGCAGGTGCAAACCACAGCGCGACACGTCGTTGGTAAAGACCTGTCTGTATTTACCGGGAATCCGGAGGAATGGCCGATCTTTGTCAGCAACTGTGAGCAATCTACGGCTACTTGTAAGTATACAGAAGCAGAAAATTAGGTGCGTCCGCAAAGGTGTCTGAAAGGAAGCGCATTGCAATCGCTCGGTAGTCGCCTGCCTGTTACCTACTGGTATGCCGCACGTCATTCAAACCCTGCACACACTGTATGGGAAACCTCCGTTCCGACCCCGCGACACGACAAGCTGGAAACACTTATACAGTTTAGTTTGTCGGTGCAAAATTTGGTCGATCACTTCAGAGCGGCAGGTCAGCAGAACTGCTTGTCAAATCCAACCCTGATGCAAGAGTTAGTTGAGAAGCTGCCAGGATCAATGCGAATGAGCTGGGTCTTTTACAAACCCTAGACACATTCGGCAAGTTCATGTTCGGATTGGTGACATCAGTTAGTAAAGTATCCTTCGAACTTCCCGGAGTAAGAAACGCACCGAGAAACGACCGGCGATAATCCAAGCACACCGGCACCGACTCACATACGTTTCCAAATCAAAGTGCATCACTTAGAACGGCTCGTAGTGCATCAAACAACTTAAAGGTAGGCCATGCTGGGCATATGGGCATGCTGGCCATCAACTGACCAATTGCCTCCAATTCAAGTACGTAAGTCTGGATGAACGCTGGAAGCTGATCCAGCAGAAGGGGTTGTGCCGGACCTGCCTCAACAGTCACGGCAAATGGCCGTATCGTTTCTGGAATGGATGTGGAATCGAAGGATGTCGCCATAAGCATCATATCCTCCACACTTCCAACTCTACTCCGGAAAACGTTGCCATGTATTCTCCGACATTCTAAAGTAGCCTCTCTTCCAAATCGTGAAAGTAGTCCTCTACAGTAACATTTGACAAAACGGTCTTCGCCTTGTTTGACGAAGGCTCTTCGTGCACTCGGTTGGAAGAATCTGCAGCGAAGCAATTGAAGACTACGGGCCCAACAGAAGCCCTGACGCACCAGGTGACTGGGTATGTAAAGCGGGTTGACTCGAGATTGCAGCGCATGAGCATCGCCATTACTGGTAAGGGCTGTGTTGTACGGCACAAAATCGCTGATAATTCTACGGTAAGTCGTCTGGTTCTGCCTTTTGCAAACGGTACGGCGATCTGGCTCAGTGTTTCCCTCATTTTCGAGATCGTCCGTTAGAGGATTACCAGTTCAACCTAAATTGTTTATTGTTCTTGACAACTTCCGTGTGCGTTCTACTGAAATTGCTTGAGGATGGTCCGAGCGATCCAATCTACCCAAAAGACCGGCTAGGTTGGAGTATCTATGAATGTATTCCCGGCCAACCGTCTCAAACGGCGGTTAATAACTTTCACGTCGGGGCGATCTCCGTTCCTGATCGCGAGCTAAACGAGCAGTTCCGCGACTACTTCACCTTGGCAAATATTGGAATTCCAGGCCCATATTTCGTTCAGGAATCTGAAGACGACAAACGTGTAATAAAGTTACTGCAGGTCATTCGTAACCCAACTTTGTACCGGGAAACAAGTGCTTTTTGTTCTCTCCGGTGTGGTTTAGTTTTTTCGGTGGTACGAAGGTGCTTGCTGTGGCAGAGGCTGCAGTAAAGCATTACTAATAAACAGTCCCGCGAGTGATAATTGTTACCTGCGATATCAGTTAAAGTAGTGCAGTGAAGTGCGTTACTAAACATTTTTCTTGCCTGAAAGACGGCTTTGTTTAGACGAGCTATATCAGCTCTACTGTGTGAAGGTCACGCGGGTGACGGATAAAACAAACGAAGGATCAATTCACCTACCAGCTCGTCAGGAACCAACTGGTGAAGTGTTTCGTTTTTTACTTTTCTTATCGATTTTTTTCTTTTTATTGCTTTTGATTTTTTATTTTGATTTAAGTTAAACAGTGCGGTCGAGCGTGTTGCTCCCGCAACAAAATGGAACAAACAGAAGGATCACCCTCCGAAGAGGAATATTATGAAGAAGAACGTATATCTGATACTGAGACAGATAATGTTATGGTCGACCCACTTCCCCCACTTTCCCCCAATGTCTCACAGCCCCCCCGAGTCAAGGTTTACCAGGATGGATCCGCTGGTCCTTGGGTGGTATACTTTCGGCCCAAAAATAAACCGTTAAACAGCATAACTGTTGCACGGGAGCTGACAAAACGTTACTCGGCCGTAACCGAGATTAAAAAGGTTCAGTCAGATAAACTGCGCGTAGTCGTTACTGACTTGAAACAGGCCAATGATATCGTTAGCAATAGCCTCTTTACGCTGGAGTATCGCGTCTACATCCCTTCTCGTGATGTGGAGATCGACGGTGTGGTAAGTGATGCAGGTCTAACTGTCGATGATCTGATGAACGATGGGGCTGGCCGCTTTAAGGACCCTAACCTTCAATCAGTTAAGATTTTGGAGTGCAAGCACTTGCACTCAAAGTCCATCGAAGATGGTAATTACTATCCATCAGACTCGTTTCGCGTAACCTTCGCCGGATCTGCACTTCCGAGCTACGTTGAAGTGGGAGGAGCTCGTCTACCTGTACGCCTGTTTGTACCGCGGGTCATGAATTGTTCCAATTGCAAGCAGCTAGGTCACACGGCCACCTACTGTAGCAACAAGCAACGGTGCGGTAAATGTGGGGAACGCCATGCGGATGATACTTGCAGTAGCCCCGCTGAGAAGTGTGTTTACTGTGGGGAGAATCCGCATGCACTTTTGACATGCCCAACGTACAAACTTCGCGCGGATAAACTGAAGCGATCCGCCAAAGATCGCTCCAGACGCTCTTACGCAGAAATGCTTAAAAGAGCTGTTCCACTTATCTCCGAAAACCCATTCGCTCTCTTGCCAACTGACGATAACGCCTCTAACGACCCTTGCGAGGGGCATTCTTTGGCTCCGCTTGGAAACTCTAGGAAAAGACCTAATCAAAACTCACCTGAACTTCCTCGTAAGGGTCCTAGGTTGTCCCAAACAAGGGTACAAAATAAAAATAATTCATCAACTGGAAGTGCTGGTACAAATCCGAAGATAATACCTCCTGGTTTTGGGAAATTGAGATACAACCAGGAGTTCCCAGCACTCCCCGGGGCACCAAAAATCCCAAGTGCTCCAATTTTACAGTCAGAAACTCAACCTAAAACGGGATTCCTTAAATTTTCTGACATTGTGGACTGGATATTCACAGCTTTCAACATTACCGATCCTATGAAAAGCTTGCTGGTTGCTATTCTACCAACAGTAAGAACATTTTTAAAACAGTTGACTGAACAATGGCCCCTCCTTACAGCGATCGTATCCTTCGATGGCTAACTTATTAGACGGAATCAGGGATCTGATCACTGTTTTACAGTGGAACTGCAGAAGTATTATCCCCAAAATTGATTCATTAAAACACTTGCTAAATTACAATCATTGTGATGCATTTTCCCTATGTGAAACATGGCTAGCTTTTAATATAAACCTCAACTTCCACGATTTTAACATTATCCGCTTGGATCGAGAAGACTCATATGGGGGGGTACTTTTAGGGATCAAAAAGTGCTACTCCTTCAATCGAATCAACCTCCCTTCGACGCCAGGCATTGAAGTTGTCGCTTGTCAAACAACAATCAAAGGCAAAGATCTTTGCATTGCTTCTATTTACATTCCTCCTAGGGCCATGATGGGATATCGAAGATTCTCCAACGTGATTGAACACCTTCCCTCGCCCCGCCTGCTTCTTGGAGACTTTAACTCTCACGGTACGGGGTGGGGCTGTCTATACGACGATAATCGATCTTCGACAATTCAAGACCTTTGTGACAACTTCAATATGACAATTCTGAACACAGGGGAAATGACACGAATTCCTAGACCACCTGCGCAAGCAAGTGCACTGGACATATCTTTATGCTCGACATCACTACGGTTAGATTGCAAGTGGAAGGTAATATCTGATCCCCACGGTAGTGACCACTTACCAATTGTAATTGCAATCACCACTGGTTCAAGACCATCGACACCAATCAATGTTCCCTATGACCTCACACGAAACATTGATTGGAAGAGCTACGCTGCTGAGATATCCAAAACTATCGATTCAACACAGATACTTCCCCCGGAGGAAGAATATAAGTTTTTGTCCAACTCGATTCTCGATAGCGCGATTCAAACTCAGACGAAACGAGTACCCGACGTGAACACCCAAAAACGTTCTCCCAACCCGTGGTGGGACAAAGAGTGCTCAGACGTGTACGCGGAGAAAGCTGCCGCATATAAAACCTTCCGGAACGACGGGTTAGTTGCTAGTTATCGAGTGTACGCGATATTAGAAAAGCGAATGAAAAATTTAATGAAAGCTAAGAAACGCAGTTACTGGCGCCGGTTTGTCGACGGGTTAACAAGAGAAACATCGATGAGCACTCTTTGGGGCACGGCCCGACGTATGCGAAACCGAAACAGTACTAACGAGAGCGTGGAATATTCAAACCGTTGGATATTCGATTTCGCCAAGAAGGTTTGTCCGGATTCCGCCCCGGCACAGAAAATCTACCGCGCCGCGTCGCCTTACAATACCGCGAACGAAACACCGTTTACGATGGTGGAGTTCTCACTTGCTCTCTTGTCATGTAACAATAAAGCCCCGGGGCCAGATTGAATTAAATTCAACTTATTGAAGAATCTGCCAGACTCTGCCAAAAGACGCTTGTTGAATTTATTTAATAGGTTTCTTGAGGGTAACATTGTCCCACATGACTGGAGACAGGTGAGGGTCATCGCCATCCAAAAACCAGGAAAACCAGCCTCCAACCACAATTCGTATCGTCCGATTGCAATGCTGTCCTGTATCCGGAAGTTGTTCGAGAAAATGATCCTGTTTCGGCTCGACAATTGGGTCGAAACAAAAGGCTTACTGTCAGATACACAATTTGGCTTCCGCAAAGGCAAAGGGACGAACGATTGCCTTGCGTTGCTCTCAACAGAAATTCAAATGGCATATGCTAACAAAGAGCAGATGGCATCAGTATTCTTGGATATTAAGGGGGCTTTCGATTCAGTTTCGATCAACATTCTTTATGAGAAGTTGCACCAGCATGGTCTTTCGCCAATTTTAAATAACTTTTTGCTAAACCTGTTGTCTGAAAAACAAATGCATTTCTCGCATGGCGATTTATCGACATCACGATTTAGCTACATGGGCCTTCCCCAGGGCTCATGTCTAAGCCCTCTCCTCTACAATTTTTACGTGAATGACATTGACGAATGTCTTGTCAATTCCTGCACGCTAAGGCAGCCTGCAGATGACGGTGTGGTCTCTATTACAGGTCCTAAAGCCGTCGACTTGCAAGGACCACTGCAAGATACCTTGGACAATTTGTCTGCATGGGCTCTCCAACTGGGTATCGTGTGCTCCACGGAGAAAACTGAGCTAGTCGTATTTTCTAGAAAGCGTGAACCAGCACAACTACAGCTTCAATTAATGGATCAAACTATTGCTCAGGCTTCAACATTCAAATATCTCGGGGTATGGTTCGACTCTAAAGGTACCTGGGGATGTCACATTAGGTATCTGAAACAGAAGTGCCAACAAAGGATCAACTTTTTCCGTACAATAACTGGAACATGGTGGGGTGCCCATCCAGGAGACCTAATCAGGTTGTACCAAACAACGATATTATCAGTGTTGGAGTACGGAAATTTCTGCTTTCGCTCCGCTGCGAACATACACTTCATCAAACTGGAGCGAATCCAGTATCGTTGCTTGCGTATTGCCTTGGGTTGCATGCACTCGACCCATACGATGAGTCTCGAAGTGCTGGCGGGCGTTCTTCCGCTGAAAAATCGATTCTGGGACCTCTCATATCGATTGCTCATTCGATGCGATATTCTGAACCCATTGGTGATTGCAAATTGCGAAAGGCTTGTCGAGCTTAATTCTCAGACCCGATTCATGTCCTTGTACTTCGATTACATGGCACAGAACATCAATTCATCTACATATAACGTCAACCGTGCTCATCTCTTAGATACTTCTGATCCAACTGTATTTTTCGATACATCCATGAAGGAAGAGATTTGTGGAATTCCGGATCATATTCGCCCACAAGTGGTCCCAAATATTTTCTATAACAAATACCATCAAGTCGACTGCGCCAAAATGTTCTACACTGACGGATCAATTCTCGACGGGTCCACAGGCTTCGGTATCTTCAACGAAAATCTTGCTGCCTCATTCAAACTCAATGATCCTGCTTCAATTTACGTCGCAGAATTAGCTGCCATTCAGTATACTCTCGGGATCATTGACACCCTGCCCTCAGACCATTACTTCATCGTTTCGGATAGTCTCAGCTCCATTGAGGCCATCCGTGCGGCGAAGCCTGGAAAGCACTCACCGTATTTCCTGGGGAAAATACGGGAATATCTGAGTGCTTTATCTGAACAATCTTACCAGATTACCTTGGTTTGGGTCCCGTCACATTGTTCTATTGCGGGCAATGAGAAGGCGGACTCTTTAGCCAAGGTGGGCGCATTAGAAGGCGACACTTACGAAAGACCAATTTGCTTCAACGAATTTTTCAGTATCTCTCGTCAGAGGACGCTCGATAGTTGGCAAACCTCATGGAGCAATGGGCATCTGGGACGGTGGCTACATTCCATTATCCCGAAGGTATCAACGAATGCTTGGTTTAAGGGGTTGGATGTGAACCGGGACTTTATTCGTACGATGTCAAGGATCATGTCCAACCATTACTCGTTTGACGCGCATCTCCGTCGTATAGGGCTTGCTGAAAATAATCATTGTATTTGTGAGAACGGCTATCACGACATCGAGCATGTTGTTTGGCTGTGCGCAGAGTGCTGTGTTGCCAGGTCCCAACTAATAGATTCCCTTCGGGCCCGAGGTAGATCACCCTATGTGCCAGTCCGGGACGTCCTGGCAAGCCGTGACCACCCCTATATTTTTCTTATCTATATCTTTTTGAAAACCATTGATGTCCAAGTTTAATACATTTTACCCTCATTCACAGTAGAATCTCACCAACCTATCCCTGTATCTACAATATGGCATTGCTTCACGAGTCTTCGGTGCACACTCTTCTTGATAACCGTCTATCCAGAACATCATGACATACCGCACATGCAGATGATATAGAGTGCCAATAATTATCCGAAATATCGACCCTCCCCTCGCCCCTGCGATTACAGGCTGGAAACTACAACACTACAACAAAGTGTGCATATCCGCCACAATGATCAATCAGCAAACGACGATGTCAATTACACAATATGTATCCCACTTCCTACCTTTTTCCTTTACTTACATAAGAGGGGAGCAAGCCGCCCCTAAATACGGCTTTCCCTTCCCCCACTAACATGTGACATGTAATATAAAAAAAAAAAATGAATTATCGGCCTCGTTAAGCTACAGCATTTGGGCCTAAATAAACGTATTTTTAAGAGAGAAAGTTACTGCAGGAAACAACCAAGCAGCAGTCTTTCGAGTTCGGCTACAAGACAGGGCTTTTATGGAGGACAGTTAACCCATTTGCCCGACAGCTATCCGATGACTGAGTGACGGTTAGAATGGATCGAGGGGAAGCTTCAAAATGGACCAACAATGGAGCAGCGATTCCGCGAACAGATTTTTGATTATGAGCGCAAGGGCCACACTCACAAGGCTACTTTGGGTGAATTGAATCAAGCCGGGTCTGGTATCTTCGTGTTGGTGTAGTTTGTAATCCCCGGAAATCAAACGCTGCGCTGGAGCTCCCACAGAATTAATGTTACTGCCACTAGTCCTTGAGTTTGTTGGTCCCTCTGCATACTTGAAAAACCTCTGCGTACGTCAAGTTAGCACGCTACTCAACCCTCGCTGCGTAACCGGTCGAACCTCGGACTGTATCCTACGACGGAACCCGCCGAGGTGTGAACCGATCCGGAGGTGCCGAAAAACTTGACTCGCATCCCTTCTCAGCCACCCTCGCAGAACTTTTAAACAAAGTGAAACTACTTAATACTCGTTTCTCCGCTAAACCATTGTTGCTGCCATTAGCTCCCAGCTGTCTTTGAGCCAGTTGGCCCCCTTGCGTACGTTGAGTTAGGTCGCTAGTCAACGCTTACTGAGTAACAGATCGACTCCGGAACCGTCGCCAACTTTAGAACACGTCGAACGTGAACCGATCCGGAGATGCCGAAAAACTTGACTCACAGCAACCCTCGTAGGATTTTCACTGACTTGAAGCTACCAATTCGCGTTTGCTAACTTGTTGCTTATTTATCCGTTTTCGATGAAATATCGACCGGAGTAACGTGACGAACAGTAGCTCCCAGCGTTCCTTGAGCCCATAGTCACCCTCTGTACATGTTGAGCCAGCTTGCTGACAAACTCTCGCTGCGTAACCGATCCACATACGACCGTCGCCCACGCTGGATCCCATCGGGACATGAACCGATCTGAAGGAGCCAAAAGACCTGGCTCGCTTCCCTTCACGGCCACACTTGACTTGAACCACTCACCCATATCTTGCTAGTGAGTGTTGCAAGCTGAAGTTGCGGCAGTATTAGTAGGTTTTTTCCAATACACGAAAGTTACTCTAGAGCAGCGATTCTTAACCTGGGGTACGCGGACCTATAGGGGGCTATAAAGTGGTTACCAGAGGTCCCCGAAGATATTTTATTTGGAAGGAGCTTTTTGTAACAGACTGAAAATAATATTTGGATAGTACACAAAACGGATGTTAAGCCGATGGGGATCCGCAATATCCATTGGTGATTATAAAGAGGTCCGCGGGACATAAAAGATTGAGAAGCGCTGCTCTAAAGCAAACAGTAGCAAAAAATACTTTCTCTTTATTATTCCGATGTTTTACCAGAAGAAAAACGAGAAGAAGAGAATACAGAACAATGTTCTCCCTGTATACTCCGGAGTACTTCCAGTTTCGCCTGGTACTGTACCAAACCTAGTGTCACTACTCTGCTGACGGCATTTCATGTGGCCTCGTCTCGACACATCTCAAACACAATATTCTCTACGTTAAGCGAAGGCACCTCTCCACGCGCCGCTGCGATTCTAGGACAGACGAGCACCATATGCTCCGGCGCTTCCTCGACGTTAATGCACTCCGGACGAAAGGGTAATATCGCGCGTCCGAACCGATGGTATAGGTACTGTTTGAAACAACCATGAGCAGACAGGAACTGCGTCAGATAGAAAGTTACTTCGCCATGCCTCCTATTTACCCAGGTCGAGAGTCTGTGATATGAGTCTGTGTCCACCTTCCTTTTTCCAACGAGTCCCAATCTTGTAGCCTTAGTATTTTCCGTATTCCCTTGGTCCCATTCCGCTTATAGCATTCGTTTGCTTCCACTAGGATGATGCCGATAGGGATCATTTCAGCGACAGACTGGTGAGATAGTCCTGCACACGCCCGCGACCCGCATATCCATGAGCCTGTGCCTACTACTCAGCTTTATATACTCGATTCCGCTTTGTCTCCGGCCGCGCAACCCAGACAGGGCCTCCGTATCTCAGCATCGAAGATGATACGCTAGCCAGAAAACGCCTCTTGCTACTGCTTGGTCCGGCATAATTCTGACTAATACGTTTATAGATTTGGTCGGTGTTAGGTCAGACCGGACTAAATGACAGTGCAATGATTTCGAGAAAAACGCGTTTAAAGTTTGAATCGCAGCATCCTTTACATTATAATTGGAAATAATGCGCATTGTGTACACCTTTCCGACTAATCTTCAACCAATCACTGTCGCAATCAGTGTTTCCCGTGTGTTGGAAAAAATCAGTAATGTTTCCCGTTTTTAAAAAAGGTGATAAGCAAAATGTTGCGAACTATCGTGGTATAACCTCGCTCTACGCTGGATCAAAGTTGTTTGAGATCCTAGTAGGAAATATGCTCTTTCGTGAGACCAAAGCATACATATCGAAGGACCAACATGGTTTTTTTGCAGGCAGGTCAACAACCACCAATCTAGCCCAATTTACATCGTACTGTATTAAAAACATCGAAGATGGATCACAAGTAGACACTATATACACTGATCTTAAAGCTGCCTTCGATCGTGTAGACCACTCTCTTCTTCTGGCAAAGATCGAGCGACTGGGTGCTCCATCAAATTTTACAGGATGGCTTAAATCATATCTCGTAGATCGTTCTCTGTCTGTGAAATTAGGAAGTAACGTGTCATATAGCTTCATCAACTTGTCGGGTGTACCCCAAGGGAGCAATCTCGGACCGTTGCTTTTTTCTTTATTCTTCAACGACGTCTGCTATGTTATACCCCCAGGGTGCAAACTCATATATGCTGACGATCTCGAACTCTTTCTCATTGTGCGGTCAATAGAGGACTGCATCGAACTTCAGCGACATCTAGATGCTTTCTGTAACTGGTGTAATCGCAACTTGTTGGCTCTCAGTGTGTCCAAATGCTCTATAATATCTTTCACGCGCAGAAAAAATCCAATTCTCTGGAGCTACAACATCGCCGGCCAATTGCTAGAGAGAGTGTCAGTTATCAGAGACCTTGGTGTACTCCTGGACTCGCAACTGACATTCAGAAACCATTACTCTCACGTTATAGCACAGGGAAATAGAAACCTTGGCTTCATAATAAGAATCGCCAACGAGTTTACTGATCCATATTGTCTGCGGGCATTGTATTTTTCACCTGTTCGGTCTGTCCTGGAAGCTTCCGCAGCCATTTGGTGTCCTTATATGAGCATTTGGACTAACAGAATTGAAGCAGTACAAGCAAGATTCCTCCGCTTTGCTCTTAGAACTTTGCCGTGGCGTAACCCAACAGAGCTACCACCATACATTGATCGCTGTCGTCTGCTCGATATAGAAACTCTGGCAAAAAGGCGAAATACATCCAGAGCGATATATGTTGGGAAAATATTGACTGGCCGAATGGATGCCCCAGATATTCTCTCACAAATCAACATTAACGTACCCCAGAAACCTTAGACCACGTAACTTTTTAAGACTAGACTTTCAGCGCACCGAGTACGGTCAGAACGAACCCATAAGGGCGATGTGTAATGTTTTCAATAGTGTGTATGACCATTTCGATTTTTATGTTTCTAGTGATGTTTTCAAGAATAGACTTAGGAGATTGACTTAGCTTATAAGATTATGTGAAAATATTTCTGTAATGTTATTGAAATGCTGTATACCTTGTATGTAATTTTGTTAATTTGTAATGTCAGTTCATTGTTATTGTAGGAAAAACATGCGAAAAGATTATGGGTTTTTACGCGCATTCGAGGTCTGCTTCTGAAGTGAACCTTGAAATGGGCTTTTCCCATACAACAACATTAAATTTCATGTAGACCAACATGGGTTCTGAAAAATGGAAATAAATAAATAAATAAAACTGTACCGGATTGCCAGGTGGTCACAATGCGTGTAGTCTTGGCAAACTCTCTAGTTCATATTTGTCACTAACGACAAACTACAAAAGGTAACGTCGATAATGGATCCCAGTACATTTCTGCGGCAAGTTGTGCTGGTGCCCTCATTGCATATAGCAAAACATCTAGCTTGGGTGGAGTTTCCAACAGGCTATACTCCCTTGTGTTGGTCTGTCTGCTTCCCACGCTACTGCCCAAGCATTGAAATCTTCTCTGATGACTACCGGTCTTCGTTCGGCCAGCTCTCTAGTGAACTCATCTAGCATCCGATGGAGCTGCTCTACCGCCAATCTAGGGGGTGCGTAGCAGCTACATGTAATGATCTCACTACTAGAGTTGCTTTCGCATTATGGTTAACATTTTTTCACCTGTCGTTTTTCACACCTAGAATCTCTTCGGTAACAACCTGCCACAAATCTTCTCGAGAAAGCAAATTCTCAACGCGCACTGCCCTTTCCACGTCTGCCACTTTTTATCGTTCAGTTTCGGAATCACAAACCTCCGGTCGATAAAATAAATCGTTTTCGAAAAAAATCCAAGGCTGACTACTAGAGGCGCTGCTACATAATAAAGCGTTTGGATTCTGAGTGAAACAGACTAATTACATACCTACTACATACATTTTGGATCAATGCGATTTTTAGGCAGTAAAAGTGATGCAAGATGCAACCTTAGTGCACTAACAATGGCAGTAAAAGTGATGCAACCTTAGTGAACTAACAATGTCGACACTTCAAAAATATTCCGAAGAATGTAATTGCCTTCCTCAAACGAGTTTGGAGAAAATGTCTTTGTAAAGCGGACCCTACACCGGACAAGAATATTGTCAATAAAAATTCAATACGTCAATCCCATTAGATTTCTACATGATCAATATTGTCAATAAAAATTCAATACGTCAATCCCATTTAGCGGACCCTACACGGGACAAGAATATTGTCAATAAAAATATTGTCAAGACTGCTTCAATACGTCAATCCCATTTGATTTCTACATGATCAATATTTTCAAAATACCCTTACACGATCAATATATTGATCAATAATCGATTTATTGACAATATTTCTGCACGTGTAGGGTCCGCTTTTGATGTGTACATGATCAATATTTTCAAGATACCCTTGCACGATCAATATATTGATCAATAATCGATTTATTGACAATATATCTGCACGTCTAGGCTCCGCTTAAAAGTATAAAGCGACTCTTACACGTTCAATATTTTTGTCAATACGAGCATTGACGATATTGCTTCAATACGTCAATCCCATTTGAAATGTACATCGTCAATACAACTTTTTTCCATTACACGTACACTATTTTAGTAAATACTGTCTAGTATTGACAAAAATATTGAACGTGTAAGGCCCGCTTAAGAAAGGGGACAATAGATCCACGGACCCAAATCAGGTTGATTAAGTCCAATGAAAGGTTTCAAATAATGTATGAAATGAGCGTACATTTTACCTCGGGTCATTTGGCTCATTATGGTATCGTGTCGTGAGCCAAAAGCTGAAATCAAACAGTAAGCTCTATGTTGGCATCACTTTCAGCACTCATTATAGTTGAGAACTTCTATAACAAGAGGCCTAAAGAGAGTGAGTGCCATGTAATGTATTCTTATGGACATCAATAAATTTTAAATAGGTAGCGCTCGGATGGAAGCAGCAATTTTTCAAATTCTTTTATTTGATAATTACAAATTACAATCTGTTTAATAAATTTACATTTTTAGTGCAAAGAATTGAATAGAGCATTTCACTCATTTCAATCAGTGTCTGCATCTTAGCTAGAACAGTCACAACTCATCGTTTTCTAGATTCACAACCTTCCGATATGTTCATCTTGGTTAGCGCTGAGAGCTATGCTGCGATGAGTGCAGAGAGAAAAGCAGCGACAGCAGAAACGGTACGAACGAACCAAAACCAGCCACTAGCCAGAGCTGTCGGTCGCGTTTTCTGGTGATCCGTCGTGGTACAAGTTTAATGTCGAATCCTATCGTGAAATAGTGTCACTTCCGGTACCAGGTGTATCACAGAGTAGTGCAGACGATTATCGTCAGTCATTTTCGATAGGTATTAATCGAATACGTGTCCCTAAAGTGTAATAAATTGTGTCGGAAAAGTGGGCCCTTTGTTTGGTCGCGACCATTGAAAACCAGCCAAGTTCTTCGTGGTCGTCGTCGTCGCCGTTGTCGTTTTATTGCAGGGAAGGGGCGAAAAATAATAAGAAGCAAAAGTCGCTCACCACATCACCTTAATTTTTTTTTGTGTGTGCCGTGTGTTTGATTGCCTATGCTGCTCCTGTGGTGCGAAGAGTGTGTACCCGAGCAGCGCATAAATGTTGCTCTCACGAGATCCCGTTTTATGCTGCAGTGTTGGTGCGATCGCGGGTCCACTCCATGAATGAGCGTGTGAGTAAGCAGAGTACATCAGCATAGTTTCGTACCCCCGACGGAAGTGTTGCCATGGTTCGAGAATATGTATAGAGATATGAGTGAACAGAGCGGAAAGGCCGAGGATATTTTTTGCGGTGAATAGTTCCAAAAGAATAGTTAGTGCCGGTGAAAAGGATTTCAATTTAAGTGGATATTTTTTAACAGTTGTACACATTTCGAGTTTTGATAAGGTTAGTATTGGTTGGATATTATATTACTCTTGTCCTTCGTTTGGGAGCTTTCTTAACCTGAGAAATAGCTTTAACGGTCAGCTTTTAGTATCACGGATAAATCAATCAATCTCTAAAATAAATTTAGAGGTACCTACTTCTTCATTTTTACGGATCTCCAGTTTAGCGAATAAACCAAATTTACGAAAAAGGCACGCAGCCTGACCTTTTCGAACCGAGTTGATATTTTTTGTACATGTCTATTATATATTTACTCAAAAAAGTTAGCGCTTGTCAAATATTGAATGGACGATTATTTAAAAAACAAAGTTACATAGGCGCCTGTTTCAGTAATCACATGGAAGAACCGTTTTTAATCTTTTATGTATTAAGAACCTGCTTGCCAATCCACTCGATTTATGATTGTTTGTCATCGGTGTCGCGGTACACGAAAACTACTCAGGTCTGTTTCAACTTGACCGATTCCTCTTACTCATTGCGCATATCTCCACCTCCTTACAGATTAGTTTCGAAAACTATTTTTACCGGGCTGTCGTCCGCCATTCTGACGACATGCCCAATACACCGCATCCACCCAATTTTCGCTGTGCGAAGGATAGGTGGTTGTACAGACAATTGCTGCAATCCGTGGTCCAAACGCCGCCTCATCGGCACCCCATCGTAGTTCGCAAATCGTTCCAACACGTTTGTATCCAGTCAGCATAATTCAGGTTTTGTAGACGTAGAAGATAGGTTTAGTGACTCTTCAGTTAATTTCAAAAAAATTGTAGAAATCTTAAATTTCCACGAAATTACTGGAAATCTGTGACACAAAACTGTAATAAAACTTAGTGTAAAAACCGCCGATGACCAATGCCAGTAAAGACTAGAGCAAGGATTATCAAATTCATTTAAAAGATCACCGAAACATACAGCACAGTTGTAGAGAAATAAGCATTAGCGATTAAGACCCAATTTTGGGCACTCCCACTAACCTGGGCTCCACACTTTCAAAGTGCGAGTGATCTTAAAACTGCGAGCTTTCAAAACACATGTATTTCAAGTGATAGAGATAGCAGTCTATGAGAAGAATTTGATAGAAGAATGTTAAGGTTGCACAGAGAATGCGCAAAATTCGCAAGCGAAAAAAGCAGTTTTTTTCCGCACCGTATGTCAGATCTTCATAAAAATCAATCAGCGTATGTAGAATGTTGTTACAGTACTGCTGATTGATTTTTATGAAGATCTGACATAGGGTGTGGAAAAAAACTGCTTTTTTCGCTTGCGAATTTCGCGCATTCTCTGTGCAACCTTAAGTGTGCAGTGCGGTTAGAACACAGTTTTTAGTGCCACAAGCAATACTGTTAGCATCTTTTATTACACTTATTAATAGTCGATTGATCCGCTTTGGACTTAGGAGACGAAAAAGAAGAACAGGAACAAGGTAATAGCGGATTAAATTTGATTTTTCTTTAATAATCACTCAAACGCTCTGGTAAAAAAATGTTTCGAAGGATTAGACAAACTAAAGTTCATGACATCAAACTCCCTAAGACGAGCTGGCGCAAAATTGCGTTCTCTTCCCAAAGTGCGGTGTCTACTTTGCAGTCAGTTGTCACTCCGTTCGATTTATGCAAAATTTGTCTCGTGGGGCGGATTGAGATCCACTTAGCAATACTCTGCAATCCTATCGGCACGCTGACAAGTAGCATTACGCCAAATGGAAGACAATTTTTTTGGGAGTTCTAAGCAACTAGGTAGTGCAATGTTAATCCTAACTACGCGAGAAATTGGATAAATTTGCACGCGTTTTTTTGAGATGTAGCTCAACTGATAGCACGCAAGTTTGAATGGATGCAGCAACGGTTACATTGATGTAGTGTAATGTCAAAAACAAAAATCATAAATCAGATTTTAACTAGAGATTTTCGGGTTTCCTTTTTTTACGAGCCCGAAGATTTTCAAAATTGGAAAACTCTACCATACCCCTAGATTTTGTGTGGATGACCAAACTCAAAGCCTCGAAAAATTTGCCTGAAGCTTTGAAGCCTGAGCACGATTCGATTGACTTCTGGTTTTTTTTATCTAGTATCTTCCAATTTCTAGGATCAATTTTACAAGATCTAAACGAATCTTAGATTTCAAATCTCGGATATAATTTTAAGATCTAAACAAAATTCAGCCTTCATTCGTAACCGAGCGCTCGTTCGCTACACACGCGAGTTGTTTGTTGTAACATTACCTTGAGTTAGGCGATATCGGTGAAGGTGTTTATCCCAGCAAGGGCTGGAGTATAAACATAAACGTTAAATTCTCGATAAACATATGATTACGGCTTAAAAGCCAACTGTCAAAATTCTCTTTGAAGGAAAATTCCGGGCAAACCGTTATTCGCTAATCACAGATATTGGTAGTAAACAAAAGAGAAAAGTTTTCTCTTTCATTAATTGCTATGAACTATGAATGTTTGGCGAGAATTGTGTCAGGCAGTGCAGTGTAGTGCGGTGTTAAACAGTTTTCTTACCTGAAAGACGGCTTTGTTTAGCTATACCAGCTATACCAGCTCTCTACTGCGTGAAGGTCTCGCGGGTGATGGATAAAACAAACGAAGGATCAATTCACCTACCAGCTCGTCAGGAACAAACTGGTGAAGTGTTTCGTTTTATACTTTTCTTATCGATTTTTTATCGCTTTTGATTTTTTTATTTTTATTTAAGTTAAATAGTGCGGTCGAGCGTGTTGCTCCCGCAACAAAATGGATCAAGGAGAGGGACCTCCTTCCAAAGATGAAACTTTTGGGGAAGAGGAACACCTATTTGTCTCACAGCCCCAACGAGTCAAGGTTTACCAAGATGGATCCGCTGGTCCTTGGGCGGTATGCTTTCGGCCCAAAAATAAACTGCTAAACAGCATAACTGCTGCGCGGGAGCTGACAAAACGTTACTCGGCCGTAACCGAGATTATAAAGGTACAGACAGATAAACTGCGCGTAGACGATACTGACTTGAAACAGGCCAATGATATCGTTAGCAATAGCCTCTTTACGGTGGAGTATCGTGTCTACATTCCTTCTCGTGATGTGGAGATTGACGGTGTGGTAAGTGATGCGGGTCTAACTGTCGATGATCTGAAGAATGATGGGGTTGGCTGCTTTAAGGACCCTAACCTTCAATCAGTTAAGATTTTGGAGTGCAAGCAATTACACTAGTCCATCAAAGATGGGAATTGCTATCCATCAGACTCATTTCGCGTAACCTTCGCCGTATCTGCACTCCCAAGCTACATTGAAGTGGGAAGAGCTCGTCTACCTGTGCGTCTGTTTGTACCGCGGGTCATTAAATGTTCCAATTGCAAACAGCTAGGTCACACGGCCACCTACTGTAGCAACAAGCAACGCTGCGGCAAATGTGGGGAACACCATGCGGATGATTCTTGCAGTAGGCCCGCTGAGAAGTGTATTTACTGTGGGGAGAATCCGCATGCACATTTTGACAAGCCCAACGTACAAACTTCGCGCGGATAAACTGAAGCGATTCGCCTAAAATCGCTCCAGACGCTCTCAGGCAGAAAGGCTTAAAAGAGCTGTTCCACTTATCCCCGAAAACCCATACGTTCTGTTGCAACTGATGATAACACCTTTAACGACTCTTGCGAGGGGCATTCTTTGGCTCCACTTGGAAACACTAGGAAAAGACCTAATCCAAACTCACCCGTACTTCCACTTAAGGGTATGAGATTGTCCCAAACAAGGGTACAAAATAAAAATAATCCATCAACTGGAAGTGCTGCTACAAATGCGAAGATAATACCTCCTGGTTTTGGGAAATTGAGATACAACAAGGAGTTTCCAGCACTCCCCGGGGCACCAAAAATCCAAAGTGCTCCCATTTTACAATCAGAAACTCAACCTAAAACGAATATCTTGTCAATTCCTGCACGCTAAGGCAGCTTGCAGATGACGGTGTGGTCTCTATTATAGGTCCTAAAACCGTCGACTTGCAAGGATCACTGCAAGATCCCTTGGACAGTTTGTCTGTTTGGGCTCTCCAACTGGGTATCGAGTTCTCTACGAAAAAAACTGAGCTAGTGGTATTTTCTAGGAAGCGTGAACCAACGAAACTTCAGCTTCAGGTAATGGATAATACTATTGCTCAGGCTTCAACATTCAAATATCTCGGGTTCTGGTTTGACTCTAAAGGTACCTGGGGATGTCACATTAGGTATCTGAAACAGAACTGCCAACAAAGGATCAACTTTCTCCGAACAGTAACCGGAACATGGTGGGCACCCAGGAGACCTAATCAGGCTCTACCAAACAACGATACTATCAGCGATGGAGTACGGATGTTTCTGCTTTCGCTCCGCTGCGAGCATACATTTCGTCAAACTAAAGGGAATCCAGTATCGCTGTTTGCGTATTACCTTGGGTTGCATGCACTCGACCCATACGATGAGTTTAGAAGTGCTGGCGGGCTTCCACTAAAAATCGATTTTGGGACCTCTCATATAGATTGTTCATTCGATGCGATATTTTGAACCCATTGGTGATTGCAAATTGCGAAAGGCTTGTCGAGCTTAATTCTTAGACCCGAGTCATGGCCTTGTACTTCGATTACATGGCACAGAACATCAATTCATCTTCGTATAACGCTAATCTTCTGATCCAACTGTATTTTTCGACACATCCATGATGAAGAGATTTGTGGAATCCCGGATCACATTCGCCCACAAGTGGTCCCAAATATTTTCTATAATAAATACCATCAAATCGACTGTGGCAAAATGTTCTACACTGACGGATCAATTCTCGACGGGTCCACATCTTGCTGCCTCATTCAAACTAAATGATCCTGCTTCAAATTACGTCCAGAATTAGCAGCCATTTACTCTCGGGATCATTGAAACCCTGCCCACAGCCCATTACTTCATCGTTTCGGACAGTCCCAACTCCATTGAGGCCATCCGTGCGGCGATGCCTGGAAAGCACTCACCGTATTTCCTGGGGAAAATACGGGACTTTATCTAAAAAATCTTACCAGATTACCTTGGTTTGGGTCCCGTCACATTGTTCTATTGCGGGCAATGAGAAGGCGGACTCTTCAGCCAAGGCGACACTTATGAAAGACCAATTTGCTTCAATGAATTTTTCAGTATCTCTCGTCAGAGGACGCTCGATAGTTGGCAAACTTAATGGACCAATGGGCATCAACCGGGACTTTATTCGTACGATGTCAAGGCTCATGTCCAACTATTACACGTTTGATACGCATCTCCGTCGTATACGGCTTGCTGACAGCAATCATTGTGTTTGTGAGAACGGCTATCACGACATCGAGCGTGTTGTTTGGTTGTGCGCAGAGTACTGTGTTGTCAGGTCCCAACTAATAGATTTCCTTCGGGTAGATCACCCTATGTGCCAGTCCGGGACGTCCTGGCAAGCCACGACCACCCCTACATTCTTCTTATCTACATCCTTTTAAAAATTATTGATGTCCAAGTTTAATACATTTTCCCCTCTCATTCACAGTAGAACCTCGTCAACCTCTACCTGTATCTACAATATGGCATTGCTTCACGAGTCTACGATGCATACCCTTCTTGATAACCATCCATCTATCGGAGTGCCAATAATCATCCGAGATATCGACCCTCCCCTCGCCCCTGCGATTACAAGCTGGAAACCACTACAATAAAGTGTGCATATCCGCCACAATCACCAACCAGCCAACGACAATGTCAATTTACAAAATTTTATAATATGTATCCCAATTGCTACCTTTTTCCTTTACTAACATAAGAAGGGAGCAAGCCGCCCCTAAATACGGCTATCTCTTCCCCCACTAACACGTGCCATGTACCTTTAAAAAAAATGAATTATCGGCCTCGTTAAGCTACCGCATTTGGTCCTAAATAAACGCAGTTATATAAAAAAAAGCTTACAAATTAGCTCCGCGAATACCCTAAGCTAAGATTAAATATCAGATTTTAAATTTTAACAATGCACTGTTCCAATAAGAATAAACTCACATGAAACATCGAAAATCAAAATATTTTGAAATTGATCGCGAACGCAACGGTGATCAATATATTTGTTTCGATTGTTGGCATATGTTTCAATAGTTCTGAACCGGTACATATATCTACTCTGCTTATCTACTTTTCCAAAATATACATTGAGCCGCGAATCAGAATATAATACGACATAAATTTAGAATACTAACCCGTCAGATTAAAATATTGATTAACTCTAAAAAAGCCACTCGTCATAACGTGGAGTCATATCGACGGAAGCGAAAACAGCAGACTCATCTTTTTCAGGACAAAAAGCGCCGCCTGGAAAAGTCTGAGAGAGAGGAGATGGAGCTGCTGTATCGCTCTCAGAAAACGCGGGCGTTCTTCAAAAAGCTGAATGACTCTTGCAACGGTTTTGTGCCGCGGGCCGAAATGTGTAGAGATAAGGAAGGTGGCATCTTGACGGACGAACGTGAGGTGGTCGAAAGGTGGAGGCAGTACTACAATGAAGATCTGAATGGTGCGCAGGCGGACAATCGGGCGTTCGAGGAGGACGATTAAGTCAGTGTTGCATCCGACGGGGATGTACCGGCGCCCACTATGAATGAGGTTAACGAGGCTATTCAACCGCTCAACAACAACAAGGCAGCTGGTAAGGATGGTCTAGGAGCGGGACTCTTCAAGGTGGTTCCGGTGAAACTGACGGAATGCATGTACTGAATAATCGAAAGAGTCTGGCACAGGGAACAGCTACCGGAGGAGTTGAAGGAAGGGGTCATCACTCCGATATACAAGGAAGGCGACAAATTGGACTGTGAAAACTACAGAGCGATCACGGTGACAAATGCTGCTTACAAAGTGCTATCCCAGATTCTGTTCCGGCGCCTATCACCGCTGGTAAATGGATTTGTCGGGAGTTATCAGGCCGGTTTCATCAACGGCAGATTAACAAACGACCAAATCCTTACTATACGGCAAATCCTCTAAAAATGCCGTGAATACCAGGTCCCGACACATCACCTGTTCATCGACTTTAAAGCCGCATATGGACCTTGTGAGGAGCTATGGAAAATGATGCACGAGAACGGCTTCCCTGGGAAGCTGACAAGACTGATTAAGGCTACGATGGATGGTGTAAGGTGTTGTGTCAAAATTTCGGGCGGCCTCTCGGGTCCGTTTGAAACACGCAGGGGACTAAGACAATGCGATGGGCTGCTCTGCTTGCTGTTCAATATAGCGCTGGACGGTGTAATGCGAAGTGCGGGGTTCAACATGCGGTGCACGATTTTCACGAGGTCCGGACAGTTCGTGTGCTTCGCTGACGACGTGGACATAATCGGTAAAAACAAGGAGACGGTAGCAGATCTGTATACCCGACTGAAGCGCGAAGCAGCACGAGTAGGACTGAAGATTAATGTGTCTAAGGGCCGTTTTCTTCACCCTCGCTTAGCCAGGTTTAAACGTACTGGTGAACCTGGTTTAAAAGTTAAGCGAGGGTGAAGAAATCGGCCCTAAGACGAAGTACATGCATGCTGGCGGAACCGATCGCGATAGGGAACGCTTGGGCAGTAGTATTACGATCGACGGCGACGAGTTCGAGGTGGTTGACGAGTTCATCTATCTAGGCTCATTGGTGACTGCGGACAATAACACCAGCCGGGAGATCAGAAGGCGTAATATCTCTGGAAGTTGTGCTTACTATGGGCTCCACAAAACTTTGAGATCCAGGAAGCTTCACCACCGCACGAAAGTCGCCATGTACAACACACTGATTAGACCAGTGGTTCTCTACGGGCACGAAACGTGGACAATGCTCGAGGAGGATCTGCAAGCACTCGAAGTCTTCGAAAGAAGAGTGCTGAGAACGATCTTCGGTGGTGTGCAGGAGGATGGCGTGTGGAGGAGAAGGATGAACCACGAACTTGCGCGACTGTATGGTGAGCCAAGTATCCGGAAAGTAAATCAAGCTGGAAGGGTACGGTGGGCGGGGCATGTTGTAAGGATGCCGGAAAACAACCCCACCAAGTCCGGCTCCAACCCGACAGGTACAAGAAAAGAGGAGCGCAGCGTTCTCGGTGGCTGGACCAAGTGGAGCAGAACCTGGCGAGTATCGGGCACCTGAGAGGTTGGCGACAAGCAGCAACTGACCGAGTGACGTGGCAGAATATTGTGGAACAGATTAAATCATGATAATACGATGTACAATCAGGAAATATATAATATAACTCTAGAAATAATTGAACAGATATAAGATTCACTTGAAACGAATATAAATATTCCCCCCCTCCGTGTCGACAGGTATCGTGTTCAACTAGAATGACATTCACAATTCATTTTGAATTCAAATTGAAATATTGCAACCAATTTTTTAATCAAAGTTTAAAATAACTATCATGGCACCAGTTACAATCGATAGTTCAACCACCTCCACCTCGACGAGCGCGTATTCAAACTGAATGAAAACATGCATATGTTACCAATTTATTTTGTTTTGTGTATTGAATATTATGTCACTACAAAATGCTGTATATCATCGACCAATTCAAGAATGCTGAAAATGGTCTTTAGTGACAAATGTAAACAAACTGAGTTATTTGCAGCACAGCATGTGATTACAACATAGCTAACGAATACCGAAAACCAGGACTCATTATACCTAGTAACAAGCATTATATAAAAAGTCGCAAAGTTTTCATAATCATATTTTGAAATTTTGCACTGAAGACCTTTTAAAGTCAAAGGACATATACGAGAAATATTTCAAAACCTCTGCAACTGTTCATAGGCGCCATGCAAAGACGACGCAAGATTCATTTCATTCTGTGTTTTTCCCACTGCACATAGGTAGGGGAATTATGATTAAAACCGACACCTTAAGCTTAACACTTTTTCTAAGTTGCCACAAAACCAATAAAATTATAATTTTTATGCAGAATTCTTCTTCAGAAAATTCTTAACAAGACTTAATTTTTTCAGCGCTTGAAAAAATTAATTTCATTAAAAAATATTGGTTGTAAAACTTGGAAAACAAAGTGACTTTTTGTAAGCACTGCGGGTAAAACCGACACCCCATAGGGGTAAGATCGACACCCCCTTTAATTTATTTTCTCTCCACTTTATTAAAATCTTTATCTTTATTAAAAATGAGATATAAGCGTGATTAATAAAGTGCGAGTATGTATGATGTAAATATGTGCTTTTTATTGCTTCATCATGTAGTGAGGGGAAGAAAGTTCGAAAGCGTAGTACTATAAATAAGAGTATTTTATGCTATAGGATTATTTATTGATATGAGTATTTCGAAATAATCCTTGCGCACATCATTGCAACCTCCAGTGTCATTTTATTTCATAAGAGAAGATTTTCAAGCGTTCTACGTTCTGCTAATTGGATTCATTCACTTATAAGTGACACACACACACACTTCTTAGTAAAACTATCTTTTTCAGATTTGATTTTTCGGACTCTGATCATCAACGATCTATTGGAGTATACATAATATCATTGTCTCATTGTGATAAAATTCGTCTATGACAAACCAAGAGAACACTAGAAATTCGGTTTGATGACCTTTTTGCAGAAATAGCAAAAGCTTCGTTAGAATCAGATAAGCAAAAATTCCAATTTTTGATTTTTAAAGAGACTTACAAGAAATAAACACAATAAAAGTATTTCTGTGTATTTCTGCAAATACTATAGTGTTCTAATAGGCTAATTGAAGTGTCACAAAGATCCCCAGTATTTTGAAATGAATCGCAACTATACACAACCATCTTAACAGGGTGTCGGTTTTACCCTAACCATAGGGTGTCGGTTTTACCCCAACAGCGCACATTTTTTTATAAAAGCAATTAAAAATATTGAATTTTTCAAACTCGTCTTTAATGCACCTAGTTGATCATAGGACAGGCCGATAATAATAGGTACTGAAAAATGGGGTGATTTGAAAAGCTTTCGTTCGGTTAAAACCTTAAAATCTACCAACGAAATTTTACATCCAGACGAGTATGAACGCTGCTGTCGAATGTTTTGTTATTTTTATGACATTCGGCGCACTAACGTAAATCCAATTTTTCTTCAAATGCTCTACATAAACGTACTAATAATATTGTATCATTATGAAATGAATAAAAATTTGATTTTTAGGAAAAGTTGTGGGGTGTCGGTTTTACCCACAGTGTCGGTTTTACCCACAGTGTCGGTTTTTCCCACAATTCCCCTACCTAGTAAGAACGTCCTAAGCATCAAAATAAAAGAAATTATTTTCTTCTGTGCATGCGACTTATTTTCGAAGTTGAATTTAGAAAGTATAATATAATTAAATGATAATTGGAAAGCTTAGTTATTCTAAAGTGCCATTCGTTGGTTTTAACCACTTCCAGCCAATGGTTTGTTAATACAAACTAAAGTTTCCCGCAATTTTTTCTGCAAGACTTTTATATCCAGTGCAACTATTTACCATAGTAATGAAGAATATCGTATTTCCGTGCTCATTTTGTCGACAACTTTGAAGAAATTCAATATTCGTTGTAAGAGCTACCTTTGCTGAAAAAAGCCTTATGTGCAGCGTCGCATGATTCTTGGGCCCGAAAAAAAGACGTATGTGAAAGGTCCTATAATTTTCTAAAGCGCTTAAAACTAGATTAGGACTAAACATTTCATGTTTTTAACATTATTTACTTAAAGAGTATAGTCCTTAGGGACCATTCATAAATTACGTAACGCTTTTAGGGGGGAGGGGGTTCGAGAAGTTGTTACATATTGTGACATAGTCATAGGAGTAAGCTAGATCGTTACGTAACATGTTTTCAACGAAGAAAAATTTTTTTTCAAGGAATTTGTTACGTAATAGGGGAGGTGGGGATAACTAAATTTGTGACAATTTGTTACATGGGGGGAGGGGGGAGTCAATTTTGGGCAATTTTTGCGTTACGTAATTTATGAATGGTCCCTTAGCCCCTGGGCTTGGGTGATGAGCCTAATGGGCGCGTACTCTTGCTTGGTCGATAAGAGTGGGAGATCCCAGCGAGTGCTGGTTCATTGACCTCTGAATCTCATGACTAATAATCATTCGATCGAGTGTTTTGGCGGGCGGCTGATATGGATGTTTCTACTTTCAAATGGGGGAACATGCTGGTTCGGTTGTTCGGGGACTCATTTGATCTTGAGCATAGTGATCGAGTCATTCGATTCGGATCGATGGACTGCCATCTATAAGAGATGATCAGACTGAAGGTGGGTGTTTTTATCTCTTAAATCGCTCTGTCGCTCTGGCTCGTGAAGATGGCGAGTAACACTCGTTTATAACGAATCGGATTCGCTGTTTTCAGAAACAGAGATGACAATCTCTTATGCATGGAACCTTCTTTAAACATACTGTTCAGCCACTAGTTAATGCTCAACTAGATCAACTTAATAAACTGAAACACGTAGTTTTTGAAGAAATCCAATCCACGTGAACCACATCACCAAACACCTAAAAGTAGTTTAGATGCATGTAATATCTATTTCTGTGTTATCTATTATCTTATCTATTATATTATCTATTAATATCTATTTCTTTATCCCTCTCGCAGGAGGATTGACGGTATTGTAAACATCATCAGGCCACAATAGGCTAAATAGAATTATCTAAATATAAGGACCCTTCGCTCTTTTTGGTTTCTATTTGCACCAAGTGCTACTACTAGAGGTTAATTAGTTCTTATGTCAATAATCCACCAATCATTATGACGCAAGATTTTATTTATATAAGAAGCCCGCTTCAAGATGTTGATTACAATACGCCTCGATAGTGGTGTATCGAGGAGGCCGGGAGGGCTGATAGGAGCCTTTTTTCTGTTCTTTACCTTTCTTCTATTCACCCGCTCATAATCAACAATCAACTAGTAACAAATAGATAATTGAGAAAGGATGTGCTATGTGTGGTGGTTAGGTATTCAAGTATTAGTAGTATTTGAAGTACTAATGTATGTCTTTCATGTTATGATCATAACTTTAGCTGTATCTTGTACCTCCCTCTCGCAGGTTGATGGGATTGACGGTATTGTAAATATCATCAAGCCACAATATATTCAATAGAGTTATCTAAATATAAGGACCTTCGCTCTTTTTAGTTTTTATTTGCACCAAGTTCTACTACTAGAGGTTAATTAGTTCTCATGTTAATAATCCACCAAACATTATGACTACTGAGGATTTGATTTATATAAGAAGCCCGCTTCAAGATGTTGATTACAATACGCCTCGATAGTGGTGTGTCGAGGAGGCCGGGAGGGCTGATATGAGCCTTTTGTCTGTTCTATACCTTTCCTCTATTCACCAGCTCATAACCAACAATCAACCAGTAACAAATAGATAATTGAGAAAGGATGTGCTATGTGTGGTGATTGGCTATTCAAGTATTAGTAGTGTTTGAAGTACTAATGTATGTCTCATGTGATGATCATAATTTCAGCTGTATCTTGTACCTATCTAATCTATTACGTCTCTCATATATTGTCTTTTATTTCTTCTTTTCGAGTCCTATACTACCATTCTACACCCGCCTTCAGCTGAATCAACAACGATGGTGATAGTGAACGTCTTAACACTCACACATTCTCAAACGCGGTCTCAGCGGGAACCTACAAAAATGCCATCGTGCACGCGATTACGAATCGGTCACGTCCGAAAGTCTATCCTTGATCCTAGAAGCCTAGGTCCATGCCTTCAGCTGGACCAATTAAGAAAATACGCCCATACCTATTAGACAACACGTCTCATGGCGACATGACCGGGAACCCTATCGATATAAACGATCCCACTCTCTGCCAGAATTCAAACCGCGCACTGAAAATTTAATATCAGACTCACGGTTCGCGCAACCATTCAAGAACACACGTTACAAAATCACGTCAGCGCACAAACGTTAGAGCCCCTCGCGATTTTCCAAGCAACCTACGAACTCGCAAACATGATTACACCTCGGTGATAAGGTGAAAATCTCAGCACTCATAAACTTACCAACACGATCTCAAGTGTCAACCTACAAACTCCCGCGCTCGCGCCATCATGAATCGGGATCGTCCGGAAGTATCTATCCTCGGTACAAACAATCTAGGTCCTTGTTAATTATTAAAAAAATAATAAAATTGAAAAATAACTACCATATCCACTAGACAAAACGTTCCATGGCGACATGACCGGAAACTCTAGTGATATGGGGTAACTCTCTCCCTGTCAGAATGTGATCCGTACACCGGAAGCTAAAGATCAGAATGACGGAATATATAAATCGCCGCAGGGTTTCAAAATCGAATTTATACACGCGAAGTCACATACACGCGAGCACATGGGACAAACACGTCAACATACGAACGCTTAAGCCCTTCGCGATCATCTACGCACACCTATGCCTGCGATCGCGTAAACTTGATAACACTGCGGCAATTGTGTGAACGTTTTAGTACTTACGAAGTTACAAACGCGATCTCAAACGCCAACCCGCAAATGCGCGGTCACGTCCGGAAATCTTTAACCTTTATTCTAGCAATTTAGGTCCATACATTCAGTTGGACCAATCAAAAAAAAATAAAGCTCATATCCACTAGACCACGCGTTCTACGACGACATGATTGGGATCTCTAATGATATGTAAGAACCCACTTTCTTTTGGAATCTGAACCGTACACAAAAAATTAAGTATCAGATTCACGGTCCGCGCGCGATCATTCTAGAACACACGCGAATATGCGAAAGGCACACGGTTATGAATTAGAATTTATGCACGCGAAGTTACACGTTAGCACACGCGACATACAAACGCACACGCGATCGAGCACATTAACGTACAAATATTCGAGCCCTTCGCAATGATAGACGCGATCGCGAGTCCCTACGCCCGCACATGCCTGAACCGTACAATGAATATCACATTCAGAATCACGGCCCGCTACAATTGGCCTATTGCAGTGTTTTATTGGGCGACATTGCCTGTCTCGTCTGCAAATTGTAGTATGTGATTCTGACGGGGAGCCCTTCCGAGAACCTAGCTCTACAGCTCCAGTAGGACAACTCTCGATAAAAAAACTAGCTGTATCTTGTACCTGTTTTATTTATTGCGTCTCTCATATATTGTCTTTTATCTCTTCTTTTCGAATCCTATACTGCCATTCTACTCTCGCCTTCAGCTGGGTCAGCAAAGATGGTGATAGCCAACATCTTAACACTCACACATTCTCAAACGCGGTCTCAAGCGGGAACCTACAAAAATGCCCTCGCGCGCTATTACGAATCGGTCACGTCCGGAGGTCTACCCTTGATCCCAGAAGCCTGGGTCCATGCCTTCAGCTGGACCAATTGGGCGGCACGTCTCATGGCGACATAACCGGGAAGCTTATCGATATAAGGGATCCCACTCTCTGCCAGAATTCTGGCCGCACACCGAAAATTTAATATCAGACTCATGGTTCGCGCGACCATTCAAGAACACACAACACACGCAAATATGTTAGAAAATCACGTTAGAACCCCTCGCGATTTTCTAAACAACCTACGCCCACCAACTCGCAAGCATGATTATACCCCGGTGATAAGGTTAACGTCTCAGCGCTCATAAACTTACCAACGCGATCTCAAGCGTTAATCTACAAACTCCCGCGTTCGCGCCATCATGAATCGGAATCGTCCGGAAGTCTCTATCCTCGGTACCAACAGTCTAGGTCCATGTTAATTTAAAAAAAAATAAATAAAATTGAAGAATTAAAAAAAATTGCTCCCATATCCATTTGACAAAACGTTCCATGGTGACATGACCGGGAACTCTAGTGATATGGGATAACTCACTCCCTGTCAGAATGTGATCCGTACACCAAACTAAATATCAGAATGACGGTCCGCGAATATATGAATGGCCGCAGGGTTTCAAAATCGAATTTATACACGCGAAGTCACATACACGCGAGCACACGCGACAAACACGTCAACATACGAACGCTTAAGCCCTTCGCGATCATCTACGCACACCTATGCCCGCTATCGCGCAAACTTGATAACACTCCGGTAATTATGTGAACGTTTTAGGACTTACGAAGTTACGAACGCGAATCCGCAAACGCGCGCGATCATGAATCGGTCACGTCCGGAAATCTTTAGCCTTCATTCTAGTAATTTAGGTCCATACATTCAGTTGGACCAATCAAAAAAATAAAGCTCATATCCACTAGACCACACGCTCTACGGCGACATCGCCGGGAATTCGTGATATGGAAGATCTCACTTTCATTTAGCATCTGAGCCGTACACCAAATATAAAGTATTAGATTCACGGTCCGCGCACGATTATCCAAAGAACACACGCGAATATGCAAAATGCACACGGTTATAAAATAGATTTTATATACGCGAGGTTACATACACGTTAGCACACGCGACAGACAAACGCACACGCGATCGAACACGTTAACGTACAAATGCTCGAACCCTTCGCGATGATACATGCGATCGCGAGTCCCTACGTCCGCACATACCTGAACCGTACAATGAATATCACATTCAGAATCACGGCCCGCAACAATTGGCCTAATGCAGTGTTTTATTGGGAGATATTGCCTGTCTCGTCTGCAAATTGTAGTATGTGATTCTGACGGGGAGCCCTTCCGAGAACCTAGCTCTACAGCTCCAGTAGGACAACTCTCGAAAAAAAAAAGAAAAAAGAGTATAGTCCTTAGACTATATTGGCATTATTGTTCCATCAAAACACATATTTGTTCTCTAATAGAGATTTGTTTTAGGTCCATGAAACTTCAGCCTCGTTTTTCTCAGTTTGAGCTCAATGTCCCTTAGGACCTTTTGAATAAGTACTCTTGAATTATCAACTATCCAACATGTTACAGCTCTAAGTTCAGAAACATATCGGCTACAAGTTGACAAAATTGTTCTCACACGCTATGGAACGAAACATATGACGAAGAAAAGCTATTTTACTGCAATCATACAGGGTGTTTGGTTCATGGTTAAGAATCTCTCGGGGGGTGATAGATTGCCATATTTGGAGAAAAAAATTGTTCTACACATACCACCAAATCTCAACCGTTACAGAGTTATTGAACTTTTTGTGTAAAAAACTTATTTGTCTTAAAATACCTCTAACTTTAAAAGTGTACTTTGTATTTTAAATATTTCAATTCCATTCGAAAGATGAGAAAATTTCCTATTTAATGGTGTTCCCATATCTTTTAAGTAATTAGTTTTAATTACCTTTTAGCTGTAAAGTAGTTAAAAGTTAGTGTTTTTGAGGAGGTTTTTGCTAATTTTCTCGAAATAATGAAGTATGATTATAGCAATATCCATTATCCAAAAGTTGGGTTTTAGCACGATTTATCATTTGTTCTTGGACGTGATATTTCTATCTCTTCTCATTTCTTTGTAATTTCATTACTATACTTTTCCTGTAACCGACTTGCAAGTGCTTAAAAGACTCTAATCTAAAAAATATGCTTTATATCGTTATTTACAAGATTTCATTGGAAAGCTGAGAAAATGTGCTATCAGAGTATGTACAAATATCTTTTAGTTAAGTGTACTAAATGATTTTTTACTAACGAAATAACTCAAAATTTGTGTTTTTTGGAGAGTTTTTTAATTATTCTAATTATTAATCAACAAAATTTATCGTTACTATTGTTCATTTGATGCCCCTTAATGTTTTCTATAACTTTTTATTTGACACTTTGTCTAAAGCTCTTTTCATTTTGCTGCTATTTAATAGTTAACACAGCATGAGCTCGCCACAAATGTAGTGGGTTCGAAATCGTTATTTTTCCACATGAAACGATATGATAAAAACGATTTTGCGTCGAAACCAAAAGAGATAATAGAATGGAGTCAAAGAAAGAACTGTAGAACTTGCTGAGATACATTATTTCCATGATAATAATGGTGATGTTTATTTTTTACTATTTAAAGAAAATTAATGAAAATGCTAATAATAGCACTAACTTTAAACTAATTTACTTTAAAAAGAATACTAAATTCACTTAACTGAAAGGTATTAATGCATTTTTCACTGTAAAATTTTCATGGCTATCGAATAAAAAGAAAAAAAGTACAATAAGTGCCATAATTTTTCAATTAGAGCTGGTACTAGTGAAAATGAGATAAAAATATCCAAGTTGAATAACCCAAAATCATGAAAATAAGAAAAGATAAGTGTATCATGTCAAAGAACGAATTAAGCAGTTCATCAAGACTAACAATCTGAATTATTAAAATGGTGAGGTTAACTATTAGGATTTTCAAGAAATGAACGAAAAATCGTCTGAAATTGTTTAATTTTCAATAAATTACTTTGAAAAGGCTATTTAAACTCATTAACTGAAACATGTGAGGGCATCACTCAATGCGAAATTTTCTCACCTTTCGAATGAAACTAAAACATTTAAAATACAAAGTATACTTTTAAAGTTAGAGGTATTTTAAGACAAATAAGTTTTTTACACTAAAAGTTCAATAACTCTGTAACGGTTGAGATTTGATGGTATGTGTAGAACAATTTTTTTCTCCAAATATGGCAGTCTATCACCCCCCGAGAGATTCTTAACCATGAACCAAACACCCTGTATATCGGAATGAAAAATAATTCACCATATTGTCTAATTTACTTATTTTCTTTAACTTGAATTTGTTGTTTTTTAACATTGTCGTGCATCGCAGTTCAGAACACAGTCATATAAATGACAGCATTGTTTGGGAAAAGCTTACCAAATATTTTAGGCCGGTTTTAACACGGGGGTAATAAAACCAACAACAATTTGCAATATGCTTGAAAGAGAAATGTATTTTGGACTGTTTTCTTTTTTCTGCGAGACATTGTTTATGAAGGGCCCTCAAACAACCAATATTCCATAACAAAATATCACGTAACAACGATAATAGAGCAGTAGGATTAAGGCCAAGTTCCCTCCGGGTCGTGCAAAACTGAGAAGCATCATCAATTTGGGTACAACGAATAGAAGTTCATCCCAAGCGTAAAAGTTGAGTAAAAAATTACGGCACATCCAAAGGCAATTGTGATGTTTTGTGGTTATTCTGTGTAGAGCGTGAGTTATACTGAATTCACAGTGGACCACACAATGTCCAAATGACCGTCATAGTTATATTGGAATATGCCAGTATGGGGGCCGTAATGTTCTAATGCAGCGGTTCTCAACCTATTTCGTTCCACGGACCCCTTCGTAATCACTCAGGGTTGTTGCGGACCCCAACAGCTTAACATCCATTTTGTGCACTATCCCAAGATTATTTTCAGTCTGTTGCAAAAAAGCTCCTTCCGAGATAAATAATCTTCTTCTCGGTCCCCTGGTAACTACTTCACGGCCCCCTGGAGTCCGCGGACCCAAGGTTGAGAATCGCTGTTCTAGCGGATATTTGTTCAAATGGCAAAAGTATTTTTTTTGGATGTCTGTGCTCTATGACTTAATCGTAATATTTAAAAATTTTAACAAAACAAAACAATCATTAAAACATACTAGAACAGGAATAATAACTGGTAGAATAGTTGCAGGGAAATTAGTATCGTGGACATTACGGTTACCAGCGCTCTCTGATTTGCTTAATAGTCGATTGATTCCATTCAGACTTAGGGGACTCAAGAGGAGAACCGAAAAAAGACAGAAGCGGAAGCAATGCAAAGTTTTAATTGTATCACTGACAACTTAGCACGCGTTTACAGGAGCAGGATATATTGGACTAATCAAAATAGAAGACTTGACGTTACATACTTCGAGACAAACAAGTGTAAATTTTAGTCCTCCTCCCGTGGACCGGTGTTTACTTGGCAGACAGTTGCCATTTCGTCCGATTTCATTTTATTTCCGTATCTATAATAAATACTGCAGCAGCCCCTTAACCCTTTCATGCCCAACTTTTTTCTAGTGCTTGTAGGGTTTCAAAACTATTTTTTCTTGAAAACGGTGAGATCAAGAAACACGAAAAGTATTTTCATAAAGATAGGTGCTTCCCTTGCAGTGCTAGAAACTGTTCAATTTTTATCTTCAAATGCTCAATACAATTCTCCAAGAATATTTACAATAGTCCAATTACATGTAAAACGTAGCCAACGACAGTCTAAATTGATGAGTTTTATCAGTTTTTAATAATATCGCACCATAACGAAGACATATGAAAAAATCATTTACCGTTGTAAACGTAAACTGTCCCTGGCAGCACTGCTCTATCGGAGTCCAATCAGCCTAATTGCAATAACTTCAGTTCTAGAGTTGATCCTTGTAACTGTTATTACTCAAATGGAAGGCAATAGTCACATTCATTAGCCTTGCTTGTTTTTGTGAGCAAATCTTGCCTCAATCAAAAGTTATAGTTATTTAAAAACGTTGTTGTCCACAAACAACATGGGCATGAATGGGTTAAAAGGAACATCGTTCCACTGGGTGCTCGATGCAGTTATTTTCTTTGTATTCTAACTCTATAATCTTTATGGTGCCGGTTACTTTCACGTATATTTTTTGTCTTTTTTGTCATCAGCGTCTTCGCGAATAGTTTTTCTTTCTTCTTGTGTTGCCTTTTTTGTCGCTGAGAACTGATGTGTCCAGGGGGCTGCCTTTTGGTGTGGGGATGAGAGACGGGCTTAATAAAAAAAGAAAAAAAAATGTCCTAAGCTATAAATTGCAGTCCTATTAGAACACTAAAAAAACGAATCTAAGTTGTTTAAAAAAAGCTTTTTACGTGCTGAAACTTCAATCATTCTCCAAGAAGCTTAAAATACATATTGTGAAGCGTATCATACTACTTATCTGATTTATTTTGCGGAGCGGGAACGACGGTTACATCTTTCCGAAAAAAGATGCATGCATTGGAAACACACAAATAATGCATCTCAATATTGCGAGTTTGTAGTTCAAAGTATAAAACGTAAGTTAGCTCGGAGTCGAGGCCTTCCGTTAAGTAAGTGCCACATCAACAATTTTTAATATCCCAAGTTCCATTTAAGATAGTCTTCGCCCGCAATGGTGACTCTCAGGTCAGAAAGTCGCTTGGACTGGGACAATTTTTATTCCCAAACATTGTTTCTCAAGTAATCTGTGTGGGAATGAGAGTCATCAGTCTGCGATCTATGAAGTATGACGTACGCAACGCATAGCAAAGTATAAAACGTGATTTTACAACTATTTTTACCATACTTTTTGAACAAAAACCATTGCTGTTGATGAATAAAACTTCAAAGAAAATTAATAGCTTTGAAATTGAATATTAGTTACGGTAAACTCCCGCGAAAAGAAGCATTTAAAATTGTATTTTTTCGTCAATTTGTAGTTATATATCGAATTGTATTATATTATCATCTGACTAAAAAGTATTTTGCAATATTGAAACAGCACAAATGAAACGTATACAGTTTACGAGCTGCATTGGTTTACCTTCCTAGCAGCATGCGATCCGGTCGCGAATCGCATAACTACAGCGAGATTTTGCAAGACACTAATACCGAATCATGTTCTTCTCTGTCCGTTCCGTTTCTTCCAGGCTTTGGTCCCGCAGTGAAGCAGAGTGCAAAAACAAAAACAACAGCAAAAAAAAGTGAGTGAGATTCCCGTTAGGTCCACCGCCGTGTGTGCCATCGGAGAAGCGACGACCACCGTCGTCCGTTCCGTGTACAACAGTGCAGTGCCATCCAGTGTTCCGAGAGCCGATTATGCCCTTTGGCTGCCATTCTGCGAGATGTTGTGAGTGGTCTCGAGGAACCGATTTACCAACACCAACACGGGCGTTCCGTGCCAGCGAAACCAACACCAACCAGTCAGTGCTTGGTTCGGGCAACCGGAGAGTGAATGAGTGAACAGCATCATTGTCGGTAGCAGCGGAGAGCATAAAGTGATGGATTAACACATAAAAGGTGCTAAAAATTCTTGGAAAACGCAAAGCGGGTTTTCCACCAAAGGGCACGACGGTGAAAGAGAAAATGGTCCCAGTGACGAACGGTCGTCGACTTCTTCGTGTCACCAGCAGCGTCAAGAACCGAAGAAATTAGCGTTGTTTAGCCAACCGTGACACAAAGAGCAAGACAGATTGTTGAAGGTGTGAAAGGATATTATATTTCCCTCGAGGGGCATAAACGGGATTCATCTAGCGAGCTGGTATCAACTCGCGGTCGGTTCGATTCGGTATCCGGGACAAAGGTGCCCCGGCGGAAGGCCAATTTGGCAAGTTTATGTGTGTGAAAGTGACACTCACAAACCGTCGGTCGGTCGTCGTCATCGTCGGTTATATTCTGATTCAACGATGAGAGTGGTCCCCGCTCTGTGGATTGAACAGTGAATGAAAAAGCACAAGTAGAAGAAGAGAAAATGATAGTACTACTAGCGCTACCTATACTAATATATGGTGATGAGAAGTAACCTCAAAAGAAAGTTGATTTTTGTTGTTATTGCCGTTGTTGTTGTGCGGTGTTGTGTCCAACTCGACTGCTCGCTTCGCGACTTTGGTTTCACGGTATAGGATTACTTTTCTGACAGCGATACAGAAGGCCGTTTTTCATCGAGGAACACCACCCCAAAATTGGAGCCAGAGCTAGAACGTAGCGTTCGAAATTATGTAATCCTTCGGCATGGATTTCGCGATGCCGTGATTGATGAGCGAACGCAATTCGCCATTCAGTTGGCGCTCTCTAATAGATGCAAGCCGCCAACATTTTAGAACCAGTACCACTAGCAGTAGCAACGATGGAGATTCAACGATCGGAACAGGTATTTCAGTTTTTTTCTGGTAAATTTAGGTCACTCATCCCTTCTCTTTTTCGTATGCCGCGTGTATGGTGTATAGTCGTTTTTTTTTATTTTAAATTTGCCTTTAGTGCCGACATTCGCTGTTTTTTTTTCGTTACCCGTTGGTGTTGTCCGCCAGGCGAAAGCGAATAAGTCGTTTGGGAATCGCCGTGTATGTATGGTTAGATATTTCCAGGTATTGAATCCAACGGCCGCCAGGACAATCACGTACCCGTACGCGTACGGGGAAAAGTTGCGCCAGGGCTTTCGAAAGGCACGCGAGAGCAACGATGACGGTGATGAACAACAAAGAGTGCCGGCAAAGTTTACGTACAAACTTTTTAATTTGTTTGGTTATGAATACGTATAATGGATTTCTCGAGAACGGCAAGGTGAAACAGTTCGTCGGTTGATCCGCGAAATTGAATTGACGAGGCTGCTTGATTGGTTCGTCAGATGTATTTCATCCCAAAACATTGATTGAAAGCCGTAACTCGATGCATTGCACACAAATCTATAGCTTTTTGGAATTGGGTTTTGCTTTGTTTGCGATGGGAAGCAAGAAAACTTTATAATTGGCTGTATTCAATATTTGCCAAGAGCGCTCAGAACGAGAGAGATATTGAATATGGAATATTCTTCGTGTTCGAAAGCACGTCACCACAATAACTTCTGTATCTACAACAATGGATGCACATCCATTTGCTAGCAATTTCTGATATTCTATTCTATTTTAGTGACATATGTGCTCCAAGCTATTCCGTTGATTGTTTTACTGTTCTATTAATTGATTTTTTACTTTTGTAGTAGAGAGTGATGCACATATCGGTGAGGTATAGTTATTTAAATTAGGGTTGTTGCAATTCTCATATTTATTTCCACTATCTTCAGATGGAGATATTTAAATATACCCAAATGTGCAAAGCAAAACTAACCGTTTTACTACAATGGCTTGATCTTACAATAGCCATGGACTAGGTAGATCTTGGCAATATTTGCGCCAAATATATAAAAAACTTTAAAAGTGACGGTGGGGAGTTGTGAACTCCGCTAAGCTATAAGTGATAAAAATGTGGTAACTACTGTTAAATGTTTCTATTGTCATGACGTTCTCATTAGCAATTTTATCCGAAGAACAGGATTCTACCACAATTTTAGTCACCCGGTGCCGCAGCTACGAATTCAGGTGGTTTGGCGTGAATCAATTGTCACCTATCTATTGCGAATCAGTCCACTTTTCGAACTCATCTTTAGCTTCGAAATATCTTAAAATTTATCGTCTATAATAGGCCTAATAAAAATAAATCACCGCAATATTCCATTTCTCCTACTTTTTCACAACTCCCCACCAAACTAAAAATGCCGATTGCACGCAATTCACGCAATCTGCCACATCTCAAATAAGATATTGATTATTTTAAATTGCTTCAGACTGTGGATGTATTAAGGAGTCCTTTATAAATATCAGTCCAAGTATTGAAAATCGACCAATGTTTATGGTAGTTATGTCCCGCGGGATTCAAATATCATGTTCATTATACCCATTTCTGTGTTCCCAATGGTCGATTACACGAGTTTGCTATCTTCTAGTTAGTGTACAATTCTTGCAGGCGATGAAATGTTTAGTGCTCTGATCATCCATGGTTACACTAGCACAAATTAATCTTCAGCGTAAAAGTACAACTATGAATATATCTCACCTTGCACAGAAAGGAAAAGCTTCCAGAGGTTTGGTTCAAAGACTATATTTCCATAAAGGAAGCTTCTATGTTGGAAAGCTATGTAGCTCAATCTTCGCATATGTGTACTTACGAATGATGCTATTGACGCATGTCTTATATTCAAGTTCACCACTTGCGATATGATAGGACAGTTAACAACATAAACAGAAAATACGTCCATTGCTCGGCTTATTAACCCTCAAAAAGGCAACCGGGTCCCAGAGGCCCGGCACGTTACAATTTTTTAGTTACAAAAAAATGTGTATGTGGGCATGGAAATTTTGATAAGTAGCTTTGAAATCTATAACAAAAATAAAGAATTGTGAAATTTTCATCTATGGAGTGATGCGCAGCTATGTTTGAATTTTTTACATGCAAAAAAAGGCAAGCCGGGCCTGGCACGCCCGGTGTGCATGCAATATTTACTAGGAATACCACGGGTTTTATACATTAATATTAATCTGAAAAAACATTTTGATGAGTTCAGCTTCATATTAGCAGGAATTTTTTCATGTTTTTATTGATTTTATCTTTTTTACCTTTTCTTATAAGAAAAAAAATCTTGAAAGTTTGAGCGAATTCTATACATTTCTTTTATAGGAAATGTAAAAATAGCATACGATAATGACGTGTGTCATATTTTTTTGGGTAAATACTTTTATTTCACCCACTGTAGTCTACTTGACAATTATTTGGATACAACATAACCTAACTCTGTCGTTATTGTTTATTTTTGTTGTCTATTCTTTGTGTTATAGTTGTCGTAATTATTCAAATTGTAGGATCTAAAAGCAACAAAAAGTTGAAATGGCTATAAGACGATATGCACATGCTTTCAGTCGTCTCAAAGAATCTGAAATAATGGAAGAAATTCGAGCAAATTCAACAGACGATTCCGAAACTGATTTGCAAAGCGAGGAAGAATGTGTGTATGATATTGCTTCCGTCGATGAATCTGATGCAGACTCGGAAGAAAAATCTGAATATGCACTCCGGTTATGCATCAGAAGAAATTAATAGCAACCCAGAAACATTTATTAGTCGTGTTCAAACGAAATGGAGCTCAGAACCAATCGACATTCGACGTGATCTTCCGAGTACTCACCTTTTGGAAAAAAATTTGACCTTTTTACATCCATCGCCTTATACGCTGAAATCGGGATTTGCTGCATGTTCGTACTCATCATCCTGTAATTCCGGAACCGGAAGTCGAATCAATTAGAAATTCAACAGTAGCCAATGGGAACGCTGTACCTTTCATTTGAAACCAAGTTTTGTAAAAATCTGTAAAGAATTCGCTGAGAAATAGGTATGACTTTATCTTAGGAACTTGGTAAGTTCCCCCGGGGCATCAAGAACCGCCATAGTTGGCCAATGTGGTCGAAATGCCTTCGGTTGGTCATTAATGATCTAGACATGCAAAGCCAAGTAATGTTGTACATATTTTAATATATATTGCATCATTTGGACATCATGGTGGTATCAGTTTCTATGGAAATTTGCCGTGTGATTGTACTCTTCAACACGTAACTCCAGAACTGAAAGTCGGATCAACAAAAAAAAATCAATGGCGACCGATGGGAAGGCTGTATCTTTCATTTGAGACTAAATTTGTACAAATCGGTCCAGCCACCTCTGAGAAAAATCGGTGAGATTGTTTGCCACATACATACATCCATACATACATACAAACATACGCACACATACAGATATTTTACGATCTCAACGAACTGAGTCGAATGGTATAAGAGATTTGGCCCTGCGGGTCTCGGTTAAAAAGTCGAAATTTCGACCGATTGCATAACCTATGAGAACGGCAAAAAGGAGCTTGAATTTAGACGGGCCTGAGAGGCCCGGCTTGCCCTTTAATGTTAGGATTTTAGCTTGCCTTCACAAGGGTTAACCGCATAATGCATTCTCTGGTGATTTCAGAAGGGTTGTATCGTACTGTGACCGAAATGGGCTTACACTCAAAATCCACAGTGATGCAACTGTCCATCACATGATTTAGGGCAGTTCGCACATCAATTTGAGAGGCACTAAATTAATCGAATACTTAAACGATACAAATCTGCATGTACTTGATAGAGAAAATCGCCCAACAGTTGCACGGACTGACTGGGAAGAGGTGTTAGATGTAACGCTCTACCCTTGCCGTGTTGCGCTTGAGTCGGCAAACGAATTTGAGCCGTCGTTATTTAATCATAAATGAAGATTTTTTTTAATAGATCCAATCTGCAAAAGAGAGCCTCTCTTTGTTTACATTCTCTTCCGCGAATTACTCGCTCATCTTTCTGATTTCCCGTCAACTGTACGCATAATAAGCTAGTAAAAACCTTTGTCTTTCGAAACATACTGATAAATGTTTAAAAAGTTTTATGGTTTCGCGTCAATAATCGAAAGAGAAAGCGAAAAAAGAGGGTTCTCATTTGCAGATTGGACCTAATGAAAAAAACTCTTCAAATACTTTGTCTTTGTTCATTTAAGCGTCTACCTGGATATCGTTACAAATCGTAACCCCAAATCTAAGAGCAGGGATCCCTCCCAAGAGAGCTTGGCAACTAGATTTTACGGGCGCTTCCAGCGATTTAAATTCCAAATGACTAAATGCGGTCATGGATAAAAAAAACTCGTGGTAGCAGCATACAAGAGGTATTTGTGCTTTTAGAGGAAACCCTTGCTAGACTGAAAAGGCTATGTGGATACTCGCCTGATAAAGATGAATAACTCAATTGTCTTTTCGACACACTTCCTTGGTTATACAAAACCATGACCGAAGACTTCCCCTGAGTTCTTTTCAGCTAGTTCCGATTCTTGCGCATTTTCTCGTAGAGTTATGACAAACGAATCGATCAATTTGCTTCGTTTCTAAGGGAAATGTGGATCAGGCACATGATTCGCTCTTGAGCTGCATCCGAACATGTCAACCATTGACGTAGCGTGGAAATTGCAAACTCAATTATCACATGGCTTAGTCTATTTCCAACCAAGTAAAGTTCCACAAAAACAACAGGTAATGCCATCAATGAGGAAACTACTATCAATGAAGCAGCGTTCACGCTCGTCATCCGTAAGGGAAAACAGTTAGTCTGATCACGAACATCAAGGCAATAACTACGATGATGACACTGACGTATGCAACGACGAGAGAGATATGAATGACCCCCAAGATCAGAGCTCAAAAAAATTGACATCCCTGCGTGAACTTGAAAGGAAACGAAATTCAATTCATGCCCGCTGCGATGAATGAAATATTTGGTTCGTTTCCCTCGTCATTCGTTGTCCCGACGCAGCGCATTCAAGTTCGGACATGTTCGGTTTCAGAAGCAAACTAAATTTTGTTTCTATGCTCTGAGAGGGACTATTAAGCAAAAGTGCACCAGATATACATTACGCAGGTTACTTATGCTCGAAAATGCAGAAGATGCCAACTTTAGCCTTCAAACCATCCACATAATAACAAATGAATGTTTTGGTTTATGAAGGAATTTATATTTCCTCTGCACTCAATCATTCGATTCTGCATGAAGTTTAAGTCAGTTTGGAAGTAAATGAATGGGAGGGGTGAATCTGAATGTTGATTTCGGTAAATACAATCCGAAATGGATAACTGATTTTGAAATTTCGCAGCACTGCCAAAGATACAGTTGGCGTGGAGGCAAATGTTTTCTCGCCACGGAAAAACATCTCCGAGCAAGTCGCGCTTACGGGATCGGATAAACTTTCACTATTAACGCTTGTTATTTTCGTCTTTTGCATCTTATAATATATAAAGGATCATAGGCTCCATGAAGCTAGTTCCTTGAGCCTTGTAAAATAAACTAAATAAATCTATTTAAAATTTAAAAAATAATAGAAATACTGCAAATATTCTAAATTTTATTAAAAATGGAAACCTATATTTGGACATAAGTATGTACAACAATGATCAAATTTATCAACTGTTTGTCCAATTCGTATAACTAACTGCAACTTTATTTACGCTGAGATCCGATGATGTCGAAACTCTGAGAGCAAGAACATATGTAGCTAACTAATTCAAGGGAATGGATTCAGATGAAATGGATTCAAGGGAATTAAGAAATTCGGAGGCTTTGTACGCAACTCACCTGGGTTCGACTCCTAACCCCGCACATAGGGTGGGAGATTTTTTCAATAAAATTTTTCTAACCCGATAAAAGAGGCAAATGATCCTAAGGTTAAAACCTCTATAATCCAAATTAAAAAATAATGAGATTAGAGCAGGTAGAAGAATTTGGGAGTACTGGCTCCGCAGATCAGTTACACCAAAGGATTAATGTGCCTAGGACTTATATATTTTAAGAACTCGCAAAAATTATCTGGGAATGCCTTTATTCTTTTATATAAGATCACGCCACAAATGTGATGTCGGGATTTATGGAATGAGAATTTAAGAACTAAATTCTTTCATGATTTATTTCCTCATTACCTTAAAACACTAGGATATAAGAAGACTTTCATATCTCAAATTTTTAAGATTTAAAACCTCCAGAACGAATTGGACCATTGGCTATGGCATTGGCTAATGTTAGTTTTGTAAAAAGTACATGCTTATTACTTTTTACAAAACTAACATTTCCAGTCATAACAGTGTATTGGCTCAAGTTATATTGAAGTTTTTGATTTCTATGTAAAAATGTCTGCGGAATATAATAGCATAAGAGTTTTCAAAATACAAATACATGTATTGTGCAACAAAATGCATTTTTCCTTTAAGCTGAAATCATTGCATATTTGGTAACACTGTA